>NW_026902300.1:0-693613 GCF_033783945.1 Neopsephotus bourkii | reverse complement strand
TAAGGTACGATATACTGAAACTGTGAGATCAAGAGGAACAACTTTGAGAGCCAATAAATCAGCATTGTGACAAGTGACTATTAATCTGGACAGATCTGTCGTTATCTCAACCCCTCGTGCCCCATGCTGGGTGCCAAAAAGAACTGTCATGATTTAAACCCAGCCAGACAGCTCATGAACTCACTCCCAGTGAGTGGTGCCAGGGTGGAAGCAGTTGAGGCCCGGGTCCTCCCCCCGGGGGCTCCCGCCTTCCCTGCTCCCGGAGGGATGGGGAGGAGAATCGAAAGAATGCAACTCCTACGGGTTGAGACAAGACCAGAGCAGCAACCAGTGTACAACACAAATTACCACCACTACCACCAACGACAACAATGATAAGAGAAAATAACAATGGAAGAGAATACAATACCTCCCGCCAAAGAACAAGTCCTACCCAGAAGACCCCGTGTCTATCCGGGTAACTCCCAGTTACATCCTGGGCATGACGTGCTGTGGTATGGAATACCTCTTTGGTCAGTTTGGGTCAGGTGTCCTGTCTCTGCTTCCTCCCCTCCTCCCTGGCAGAGCATGAGGCTCACAAAGTCCTTGACCAAACCAAAACATCACTGTTATCAGCTCTGTTCCCAGGCCGAAAGTTGAAATACAGCACTGCACCAGCTACCAAGAAGAAGAAAAATGACTGCTACTGCTAAACCCAGGACACTAGTACACACTCTTATAATCTCCTCTCCACCGCACTTCCTGACAAATTATTTGCCAGCCATTCAAAAATTAGGGCTCCATAGACTTCATATTCAGAGGTGCTGAACATGACACCAACAAGAATCCACATACATCTCAAAGAGCCAAAATAATCTAAACATACACACAGGAGGAACTAAATGAAGTTCTGTAAGAACTGAATACCTTTCTCTGTATTGGGTTTAGGACTTCCTTTTAGGCCACCTTATAAGAATGTTCACCTTCCTTGTTCATAATGATAAATCCTTCATACTCAATACCAATTTTCCATGAGACCACAGCCTTTTAAATCACTGCTCTTCCCAGAATCATCTTCCAACTCTCACTCTAACCAGTTCCCTTTAATGACTGTTTTCTATTCATCCTAACTACCTCTTCAAAAAGCAAGTTGATACAATTTTCCCTTGGAGATGAAGCTTGAAAATTTTGCTCCGATTGGCCACCTTGTCCCAACAACTCTTCTTAGCAGAACTAATCATTTTCTGTTAGTGAGTTATTTACTAATTTCTGCAACAGAAATGTTTTAAACTGCTCCCTTTTGGATGCCCTATTTGCTCTATTTTCCCTACATTTCTCTAGCTTTTATACTTAAAGTACTCTAAAAATCTGCCATCAATTCTGGTTTCTGAGGACACCATGTTTGAGAATATGTTTGGAGGAAGAAATCTGATTTTTGCTATATAGCAGTGTTCTAAAGTTCACCAAACCTGATTTGTTGTTTTACAAAAAATGGCTAGACTGGATTTCAGTTTTGCATTAATATGCTAATAACTGGATATTTTAGACTTGATCCTTTGTTATTTTTTTTATTTAGGCAAAATTTTGGTGTGCAGTGACAGCCTTTCTTGACAAGGACAGTCATCCCACAGGCCACATAAATCTTAGTGACAGGTACAAACATTTATTTACTTAACTTCTCCTAGTAATTAGCGTGTTTCATAAGGTTTAACCACCAGCCAGACCGCTCCTCTTTCACTCACTCTCCCCCCCCCGGCCATGCCCACACTCAAAACAGAGAGTGGGAAATCATAAAAGAATGCAACTCACGTTCAGTTCTAAGGCATAACACAAACCACTACTGTCAGAGTGGGAGTCGGGCCCGGAGTAACGACGCAACCTCAATATGAGTATGATCGTTCTCGTTTATTGTCTGCATACACAGTGCTTATATAGGATTTAAAGTAAGCCGCACGCCTAAAGCAAAGTTATCATTGGTCCCCAACAACTATCACACGCCTCAGTCTCTCTTCTGATTGGTGATCGCCCGCTGTCACACACCACGGTCTCTCTTCTGACTGGTGATCGCCTGCTGTCACGCGCCACGGTCTCTCTTCTGACTGGTTATCGCCTGCTGTCACACACCACGGTCTCTCATCTGATTGGCGATGGCAAGCTGTCCACAGGGTTGCTTACATTGCTCAAGCAAGATGCACTTCTGGAAAGTCCCCGGGGCACTTCCTCAAGAGTTGTTTACTGTCCTCAGCCAAAGGCGTTCAAGAAAGGTCAAGAGCCAGGGCTAGGCCCTGGCCTTTTCCCTTACACCCTAAAGACTGGGTTGCTCACTCCAAGGAGTTCATGTCTTCCTCTGTCATGCAACCATCCTTCCACACACTACTGCTACCACCAATAATAGTAATGATAAAGGAAATAACAAGGGAAGAGAACACAACACCTCATCACCAGGCGACCGATAACTCGCCCCCCCAGCCCGACCAAGCACCAACCAATACCTCCTCCAACCCTCCAGTCCTCGCCCTTCCGGGTAACTCCCAGTTACATCCAAGGCATGACGTGCTGTGGTATGGAATACCTCTTTGGTCAGTTTGGGTCAGGTGTCTTGTCTCTGCTTCCTCCCAGCTTCCCTCCTCCCTGGCAGAGCATGAGGCTCACAAAGTCCCTGGCCAAACCAAAACATCATTTTTACCAGCTCTGTTCCCAGCCCGAAAGTCAAAACACAGCACTGCACCAGCTACCAAGAAAGAGAAAAATGACTGCTACTGCTAAACCCAGGACAATTCGTAATCATAAAGCCTTACAGTGAGTATATATCACCATGAACTTTGTTGTTTTTTCACAAGCAGTAAAATAAGCATTCAAAGAAAAGTAGTGTTTTCTCTTCTAGAACAGCCCATGTCTCTGGAATTGTCACAGGGTAGCAAACAAAGTGTCCCTTGCAGTGTCCAGGAAATGCAAAATCCATCTGAATATAACACTATGGTGTGTCACCATTCCCGCTGCAAGTTTGAATAGTAAATAATAAGCACCTTGAAGCTTCATTGAAGAGCTGTTGATGGCAGGACCCCCTGATGCTGTGTGGTAGAGGGCTTTTTTGTTCTACACCTGTGAGACTGTGAATAGATTGGAGCCTGCTTCTCCACAGCTACCAAAACCCAACCAAAGCAATTAAATCTCCTGGGTTGTCCGTTCCAAGCAGAAGTTCCTCTCTGATGGCCGGTCACAGTGTTTAGGCAATAGTGGCATGATTTTGGCTCTATGGGACTCCTGGAGATCTCTTCCTCTGAGAAAAGCACAGTTTTGCAGCCAAGACCAGCCTTACGATTAATTCAATGAGGCTGATAAAACTGAGATGGGTTTGAATTACCTTTCCAAAGCTGATACCAGTTTCTTATATGCTAATCTCTAACAAATTCAGCACAGAGCTGCTCAGTCCTACTACAGCAAAGCATTTACGTGTGTACATCTGATATGTTTTCAAGCTGAGACTGAAACTCAACATTTTGCTAAGCCATGACCCCAAGCTCTGTCACTGAATTTTTCACCTTGGAATGAAGACACTGCTTCCCTCTTGACACTATTTGGAAGGCTTGATACACAGTCTGGGCATTTATGTAGAAGTAGAGAGCATATTTTACAGCAACGGTTTTAAATGGCACAAGGTATCAATGTAGGTGAGCTGCAGAAAACCCTTGAACCAAACTGCCTACAGGAAAGAACCCCACATACTTCACCATCCCCACTAAATACATGTTTTAGGAAAGTTGGTAATTATTTCTCAGCATTTCTTGGTCTTTCTTATTTGTACCTGCCATTACCTCTATTCAAAGACAATCCCTCCACTTCTTGCCTTTGTAACAGCAAAAATCAGTTTGTTCATACTTCACTATGAAAGCCTTTATCAAAGAATACAGCTTATCTCCAAGATACACTCTTCGTGCTAAAATGACATAGGAAAAATCACTTAAACATCATTTACCAAAGGGAATTAAAAGATTGCAGCCTGGGATTTAAAAAAAGTCTCAGTGACACAATATTCCTTAAACCTGGTGCAATGAGCAGGTTATCCTTACTTAACAGTCTGAAAATCCTAAACACCACATTTCTGGGTGAAAATTTCTGTGTCTTTGACAGATACACATAAATGTCTACTGATTTTGCTACCAGGTCATATTAAATAAATGTAGCCAAACTGATACGAACCCTTCTGAAAACTCTGAATTGCCTTTTTTTAATGTAAACCACGACAATTAATATGTCTAAGTATTCAAACTAATACACAAATGCAAATACAGAGTAGAAAGTAAGAAGCTGAAAAGTCATGTCTAAGCTATTCTGAGCAATAAGATCTTGCTAACTGCAGTGCAGAAGTAAGGAAAACTAGTGAATAAGATGTTTTGAACCATCTATTCATTAAATACCCAAAGAAATAAAATATCATGCTGTATTAGAGCCTTTCTCTTTTTGAAAGCAACAACCCAAATTAATCAAAATGCCATTTGCCCTGTCTGGCACGTCATCAAATAAAACATCACCCGAATTAATTAAGCACTACTGAAACTACACCACTCACTGTGGAGGAGATGAAAGTTTTGACCTGCCCCAGTCACCTCTTCTCAACAGGAGGAAAAAGGGATTTTGCAAACCGGCAAGCAGTATTACTCTGGATACTGCAAGTCCAGTTTTTCCATCTTGCATATCAAAATCCAAAGTGAAGCACTCAACAGCAAGAGTGAGAGACTAGATCATGTAAAAAAATATTCAGAAGACAGACTTCCCACAACTCCAGTAACAGGAACTTCTTAGTTAGGTCACTTCTTAGGTCTCAGAAAACTGGATTTTGTAAATCTGTGACAGAAATATGAGTAGTCTGTTAAAGTACATCTGAACAGGCTTTTTGCAAAGAGAGCAGGACTAAGTGTGAAAGAGTGGCTGTGTGTAGAAAAAAAACAGTGCAACAGGAATGTAATCCAAATGTTACTACTGCAAGTCAACTTAAAAAACCCTGGGGAAAAGGTACGAGGTAGCTTTGACCCCTAGAGTGGGGAAAAAAAAAACCCAAAAAAAACTCTTGCTAAAGGGTTTCTAATAGACTGAACAAAACAAAACAAACTGATAAAGACTGGCAAGTATATAATGTCAAGAAAAATATCAGCAAAGATAGGGAAGAAAGAAGACCTCAAATACTTTGGGTTATGGCATGGAATAAGGCCTTTATCTCAAGTGGCTGGCCTACAAAGATATTTCCTTCTGATGCTATCCAGACTCAGCAAACATGAATGGATGAGATCTCCTGATAAACCAGCAAAAAAACAGCACAACATCCACTCCTAGCCATATACCTTTTAACTCCATGCTAAAATAGAGAACTTGCTTGCCTCTACTCTCACAGCAGTTATTCCAAAAGCTCATTAGTGAAATAGTTACAGGCCTAAATTTAATCACAGAAAAATTATTTACTGCCTGTGCCAAGATTTTCATGTCTTATAAAACAGATACCTTTTCCTAAGCCTCCTCAATGGCCTTTTCTGACCTGTTCCAATTTGTTCTAAAGTCTGGCTTATCAAATTTTATTACAGATGAGACCTCAGCAGTGTTATGTACACCACCACCGCCATTCGCTTTCTCTACTGAAAAGACTATATTTGATATAATCATAGAATGATTATATGGCTATAGCTTTTTATATGGCTTTACATATTGCTTTATATATTTATATGGCTCTTTATGGCTATGCCAAAATTGTCTCATCTTTAGCTTCCAATCAACTATATTACATTAAGATGGTTCTCACCTTTTGACTTCCAAAACATCAAGATACAAGATTGTAACAGAAAATTTGATGAGACCACGACTGCATGATCTTTTGCACTAGTACCTTCCACCCTTTTCTATAACATCTCTTTAGGACTATCTATTCCTCCAGTATTCCACACTTCTCAGCCTGCCCATTTAATCAGCAAGCTCCTATTTCTAGTGTAAAAATGAAATTATTTCCAAACAAACTCTGAGGAAGGCATCAGCCTTCTGGCTCAGGCTTATCTGTCAGATTCCCTTCAAGTGCCACTCAGCAGCATTTCTCCTTCAACCTTACTGCCAAGATAGCAAGTAAGTTCTACTCAGACTGAGTAAAAACATTAAGACTAAACACGAAAGCAGAGATGTTCTAGTGCTTCACCTATATCTATATTCAGAGGGGTTACAGACAGAGCTGGTCGGGAATTTCCCCATCAAAGAAGTCTCATTTATATTGATTCCTACTCAAACAGTGACAAAACTGGCTCATTTGCTTTCTGTCTTTCATGGTGTTTGTTCAGCCCAGAAGCCTATGCTTCCTACCTTCAGGCTACACCCTTTTGGCTGTCTGGAGTCCTGGGAATTTTGGGATTCCCACATCCAGACATTGTTCAGACATGGTTCCTGCTCCTTCTTAGTTACTAAAACTGCCAGAAGTAAACAACAGCTTTGAGTTCAGAGATCTAAACCCTTCTGTTACGACACAAAGAAGGGGCTTGTTTTGGTTTGTTTGTTGTTTTTTTTATTTCTTCTTTATATTCTAAAACAAATTAGATATTTTAAAATACATAATTGCAACAGAACATTAATTTTGATAATTATATTGTTACAGATGTAAAATTCCTCATTGGTTAGCAGGACTGAATGAGAGGTGGTCTCACCTGTGACAGCCTGCAACATTTTTCTGTCCTTTCTGCACTGTTTTGGATGACAAAAGACATTTCTTCAAAATGTTTGTAGATAGAGGCAGAGCTCTGGCAGCTGTGTGAGCTCTGCAGTTCTTCCTGAATTAAAGGTGAACTCTGAAGCCTTGGAAAGGTGAGACAAACCACACATCCATTTTTAATATCATATTTGGTCGTGTCCCTGAAACCCAAGAGCTCCTTCAGGCCCTGCTGAAAGCTCACTGCTTTCTGTGAACAGTTGATATACATGCCAAGAGGGACATGGGCAATTAAGGCCTTATCCCGAAGTATGCTTTAAAACCAATCCACAACTTAATACTCTTAGTGGGAAAGCAAGTGCTCAGCATCATATTAGGTCAATCCCTGATTTTAGGGACTGAGTAATAATTTAACTAAGAAAAGATGTTGCGCTGTTCTATCTCTCAGGCAATTCTTCCTGGTTAATAAGACTATTCCAAAATGGAAAGCACCTGTATCTTAAGAGGAAATGTTTAGCATTATACTCTTGCCAGAAACATATGCATTATACAAACCAAATGAGTTAATACTGCTGATAATTTTAATGTTGTTTCTGTACATATCAAGATTACTAAAGAACAATTAAGCAGAGGATCCAAATGTAACATCTACATTTCTTATACTCAGAATGAATGCTGAACTCTTCACAACCAGCGGGCTTTATATAAATGACATCATCTGTATAAAACCACATACATCAACACAAGCATCAAACGGAATCATAGAATGGTTTAGATTGGAAAGCACCTCAAGATCACCTAGTTCCAACCTCCTGATATGCGCAGATAAGCCTTACATTAGACTATAATGCCCAGGGCTTTGTCCATCCTGGCCTTGATCACCACTTCTTTGGGAAGAAATCAGCAGAGACCTCATGTTTATAGAGCTCCCAGTTGTTAGAGCTCATTAATATTGGCCATTTCAAAATTATACCCAAAGAAAAGAGATGCTGACCAAAAAAAAACAAAAAAACAAAAAAAAACCCTATATTTTTAGAAACAAAATGCAATTATTTTCTAAGAGCTATCCAGTTTTGGATATCAAGTTATTTTCCTAAAAGCCTTTCCATAGTTGTTTCTTCTGTGGGTCTCCATTTTATTTCACTGAAATAATATTATGTGCCACCTATCTGACTGTGAAGCTTCTGCAGTGAGTAAATTCACAGAGGCCACCAAAACATTTCTTCATTTAGAACAGCTGAGGAGATATTCCTTTATTCAAGCAGACAGCTACATTGAAGGCGTTTAACAAGCTAAGACAGAAATTCACTGAGCACTACCTGGAGTGACACACTGCATGGCTGGAGCAGACAAAGGTCTTCAGTGATCACTTGAACCTACTTTGCAGCCAAACAGGAAGATTTATGTCAACTTTAACACATTTTGAATGAGATCAACATAAAAAAAGTAAGTTTCTCTCACCTCTGAAATGTTTTGTAAGACAAAATATATTTAAAATGGAATTTTTTATTTTTGTTCAGCATTACCAGTAACAGAACAAAATTTATAGTTGCATTCATGAGAGCAAAAATGAAACAATACTTTAAAAAAGACATTTAAAAGAGGGAAGGTATCATACTTCAACATTTCCTCCTGAAGTCTTCAAAGTTTTTTGGAACACACTGAAACATGTACTCTGAGTGAGCTTTGCAGTGGACTTTTTAAAGCACAGTTCTCTGGTCTGGACTTTAAAAGCATGTTTCACTATTTTGCAGCATTACAACAGAAGCTATTCTTTGCAACCCTCATTTTCTTTTCCCAGTTGCTTCTGTTGTTTATCACCACATTCCTATGTTTCCATTCCTCTTTCATCCATACTAATCTTAAAGCTATTGTGTCATGTTAATGCTAAACTTAATTTTTATTATGAATTTATACAGAATTTCCCTACTCCTGGAAAAAAAACCAGTTGTTCACATATTGACTTAAGTGCCAATATTACAATGATGATACCACACTAGGCAACAGAAGAACAGAATTTCCAGCAAAATAATGGCTTACCTAATCAATGTACTTGCCTATGTCTAATTCTGGATTTCTTCTTACACATCATTAACCGGAGCTCAGACAACCTTCATGAAAATTCTGCTCTTGCCGTATCTTGCAAGTTTCATAATGCTTGCAAAAAGGAGCAAGGTGCTTCAGCCTGTGACAGAACCCTGAGGTCTGCTTCATTATGGACTAAAACAGGGAAAATACATCCCTGCATCTTGACAATGTCATAAAGTGAAATATGAAAGAAATTATGATAGGCAGTCTGAAACGAGAGCTGCTGTCTGATATAAAAATAAATATCTGTATGTTCCTACAGCTATCTGTTCGCTAAGGTTTATGGCACAAGCTGAGAAATGGCCTGATAGTAGTATACGTTTTCCACAAACATTAATATATACTAATGATCATCATTACCATTGCAATAAAACCATCCAGATAATTTTACTAAGTAAAAAGGACAAATTTACCAGAGAAGGTTGAAGACTTGGCCCCAGATTTATCAACCCAAGCTCAAAGGATACTGAAAATTAGCCCTAAGTCAGCTATTAATGTAGCTACTTGTCATTAATATCAAGAGTAAAGGAGGAAATAGCCAACTCATTCCCAGCAGGCTGAATCTCAATGCTATTAAAACGCAGTCAAAATTACAGAAGGCAGTAAAATCACTGAAGTCAATGGAAATCCTTCATTAACTTCAGCAAGCTTTGACTCAGGCTCTATAAATGAATTGTGAGTTTGGTCTTAAGGCAGCTAAGATAAAGGGCTGTTTCCCAGGCACATCTTGAGGTATTAACATTAACAGCCACCTGAATGAATCCCAAATAATTGGTTTAAACTCTGAGAAAAGAATTTGGGCTCAGAAGGTCTTCAGGTGAAAAGTACAAGGCAGGGAGAGGAAAGAGAAGAGACAGGATTTTAAAAAGGGGGATGAATGGGGAATAAAGGCCCTGGAAGCTTGTCTGCTGATCTTATTCTATAAAGCACATTAGCCACACTGATAAAAAATGCTGTTTGAGAAAATGACTGTGTATTAACATCACTATCATTAGAAGGGCAGCCCAATGTCAGCTGGTTGAACCCTGCACTACAAGAATGTAAAACACACTCTTGTTTTATTTGTATTCCTACAAATCGCATTTTAGACAGAGAAAAGCACCAAGTAATTATGTACTTTTCATACTGCTCCAATAAGGGGGTTTTATAAGTACATAAGAATGAAAAAGATCCAGAAATTTCTCTCTGATGATCTAGTCAAGCACTGAAACTGTCACACAAAACCAGCTCCACCATCTCTCCCCTCCCAGATGCTCATTTCCATCCCTTTCCATCTGATGTCCTCTGTAGAAAGGAAGCAGGGAGCTCCATCCCAGATGAGTTTCTTACTCCAGTCCCCAGGAAGGACAAACTACCTCCAGTTCAAGCAGTGGCTGTGACATCTCACACCGCTTGTCAAACTGTGGCCTCAGTCTTGGAACACAAAAACACAAACCCATAACCCATTTATTTCAGAATGTATTTCTAAACCAGATTAAAAATGCCAAAGCTGTGCTTTGGACTTTGGAGACTGTAAACTATTCCAATTGGAAGATTTTATTTTCCCCCTGTGTTAACTAGGTCTCCTCTTTTGGGGAGATCAACTACATCTATTTTCTCAGGTAGTCTCAGCAAAAAGTTACCCATTTGTTCTTTTCTTCAGTAAAACAATCTAAAAAGAATCATCATCATATTAATCATTCCAAGAGGATGGATAGGGAGAAAATAACCAACAGACCTAGCCCAAATATCACTTACCAGTGCAAGTGATCCATTGACTCTAGTCTCCAGCATCCACACCTGACACATAAAGCTTCCGTGACCCTAAATTCTACTCAGCTGGTTTGTAACTGTATCTTTGTTGCTTCAAATACATAAACAAAAAAGGTGACTTTCACAGTACTGTATTAATGAATGTATCTGGTTTTCATCTGGATGAAACTCCATTGTGCAGAAGCGATTTTAGCAGGATTTTCTTCTTCATTCACTAAATAAATTGTGTAGTAACTCAATGTAACTGGTGTATAAATATGAGCCAGACTATATTATTTCTGTTCAGAGGTAAAGACTGTTTCATAACAATGATTTATAAGAAACGCATGTTGTACATCACCATCCTAATTGCTGTCAGCTCCATTTCAAATGGGCTGCAGTCCTAAGCTTGCATTGCAAAGGAACAATCTTGCATCCTAAAGTATACATTAGCGCACACTGAGTTCATGACAGCTGTTTTACAACTGAAAGCCATTGCCTGCTGCTTCTGTTGGGGATTTTGCTGTGAAAAAAGCAATTACTCTGACAACCCAGGGGGAAAGAGGTAGGTACAATGCACAGCATCAAATATAATTAATTGTATGCCCCACACACTTCTACCTCCAAGCACAGCCACAGTGATTCCAAGACCTGCAAGAAAACACTTAGAAACACTCAGAAAACACCCTCTGCACCATTAGAAGCAGATAATTAAAAATAAATGCAACAACAAAAGCTGGGCTCATCCTTCAGGCGGGGAGCAGGTATAGGAGGAGGGCACCCTCCCTCCTCTGCTCTGAAGTGCACTCAAGGAAATAGGTAGCTCCACTCTACACTTCATCCCTTTAACTTGGGTTTCACAACACGGTATCGGTACTTCCAATGACCAAGTGGGAGGCCATGATTTCTGACCGGAGGAGGGCTGTAGCAGGGCAGTGACCTTTAGGTGAGGTGCAGAACACAATTCCCATCTTTCCATTTCCCTTGTTTTTATGAATGCTGTAGTCATCGCTCTGTCTCCAGACTGAGTAAAGCAGTCAAAGCACAAATGGAAACGCCAGCTCATAAAGTGCCTTTCTTCACTGTTTCAAAGCTAATGAGCATGAATCATAGATTGATTGGAAAATCTGTACCCCTTCCAGCACTTCTGTTTTCATCATGCTCTGCTCTGTTGCGTAGGTGCAACAGCAACAAGAGGCCAGATCCTCAGCTGATGAAAGCCCAGAGACTCACCAACTGCCACAAACCTACAGTGACACCCAGCAGACTATGGCCCACTGTGTTCAGCTGCCATGTACCAGCAAAAACACAAACAGGCTGAGATAGGGTGCAACACCCCATACCCAAATGCACATGTACACAATCCATAGCTCCTCACAATATTCATGTTATTCACTCATTTTTTATTGGATCATAGCAATCTATCTACCAACTCAGTCAGATGAGGGTTTGCAGGATGAATAACTGCCATTGTTTCTTGACATTTACACATTGACATCTGCTCTCCGATACTGAAAGCTGTCAGATGCATTAGATATTTAAAACATTAAAAACAGAGTGACTAGCAAAGTCTTATGGTCACAGAAAAGCAGCAAATTTTTAATACAGTAAGAGACAAATAAAGTTGAGAATCACATCTCTACAGAAGGGTACAAATTGTTTTTAAACATCAGTTCACACTTATTTATATATTTCAAAACTATCACCAGTGTTCTTCACCACCTCAAAAACACTGACACATACTTCAGTTGCTGCCTTATAAAGAAAGCCTCATAGTGAAACAATTATCAGATTTAATTGATCATGAAGCTAAACTGTTGCAGGACTCTGTGCATTTCTGGTGACAATTTCAATCCACAAACTCTACTCACTCCAGTACTGTAGCATAATATATAAACACATGCTGTCCAAGATGGGATGAAACAAGTAACAGCAACTGACCACAGCTGAAACACTTAGCCTGTGGCAGAAACCTATATACTGCTTAACCTACAAAATCATTTCAAACTGCAATATCTGCCATTTGCTCTATCAATTCCTTAGAAGCTGATCCTATTCTCCAGAGAGTACTTCATTCAAAAACTGAATTTCCAAGTGAGCTAGCTAAACTGACAGAAAATATAAGCAGGTTACAAACTGTTTAGCCACAGGTAAACAATAGCTGGAAGCTGTCACAAAAATCATAGGACCATAGAACGGTTAGGGTTGGAAAGGACCTTAAGATCATCCACTTCCAACCCCCTGCCATGGGCAGGAACACCTCACACTAAACCATGTCACCCAAGGCTCTGTCCAACCTGGCCTTGAACACTGCCAGGGATGGAGCATTCACAACATCCTTGGGCAACCCATTCCAGTGCCTCACCACCCTCAACATAAAGAACTTCCTCCTTATATCCAATCCAAACTTCCCCTGTTTAAATTTTAACCCATTACCCCTTTTCCCATCACTACAGTCCCTGATGAAGAGTCCTTCTCCAGCATCCCTGTAGGCCCCCTTCAGATACTGGAAGGCTGCTATGAGATCTCCATGCAGCTTCTCTTCTTCAGACTGAACACCCTCAACGTTCTCAGCTTGTCTTCATATGGAAGGTGCTCCAGCCCCCAGTCATCCTTGTGGCCTCCTCTGGATTTGCTTCAACAGCTCCATGTCCTTCTTATGTTGAGGACACCAGAATTGAACACAACTGGGTAGGCATCTACTTTGCTCCCTAAATTGCTATGTGCTCAAGGAATATTCTCATTTCAAGAAGGTTTGAGGGAAACTAATCAATGCCCACAAGTTTTGACTTGCAAAATCTTTAAGCATACACTTACAAAAGACAAAGATGAATTCTTGGTGATTCCTACACAGTCTAGGAATAATAACAGTAAGTTCAAACTTTCAGCCCAGAAATTTCTGTCACCAGGACCAAACAATCCACTTAATCAGCTAGGAAAGATTTTGAAATAATTAATTCCTGCAAATAAATGAGGACGTAGGAACCCCTGGCCATCATCTTATTTTCTTGGCATCCCTCTGTTTCTCACATTTCAGAGCTCCAGGGCTCCCAGTGTCTGGCCTAAATATCTACATGCTGCATATGTCAGTCTCAATTTGCAAAGCGGAAAAAACTTCCCTAGCCAGAAATACCAGATAAAGCATTGACACATCATGCCCAGTGGTGGCAGGGACATGGGTCTGCAAAAAACTTGGCATGTCTAGAAGGGAGGTGGAAAGGCAGGGGAAAGAGGCAGAGAATACAAGAGGATCCTGACAGATCCCGAGACTGTTGCTTGAGCCAGGTGAATTGCAAGGCCTCCTGAAGAATGGAGGCTGCCTGAAGATGGAAATGTTCCAGTGCTGGCTCAGTAGGGAAGATTTTAAAAAGCAAAAGAAAATAAAGCAAAAAAATCTACAGAAGATCTAACAGAACATTTACTACAGATATAGTTGTAAGTGTAAAGCCTTCTCAATGACATATATCTTGTTATTAAAATCCTTCTCTCAGATGCTCTTCCATCACTGATACACTACAGCATAACAAGCAGACAGGGAAGCAGCAGGACAGAACATGTTGCCACCTCCAACATGGACGCAGTGTCCCCAGAGAGCCATGACTGACAGCAACGCTGCGAGGTGTGCAAACGTGATACAATACGTGAGATTCCTGACAGCCCCCGGCAGCCTGCAGGGAGAAAGGGAAGCTGGCTGGGGACAAGGGGACTCACTTCTCTGACTCAGCTGTTTGCCAAACACTGGTGAAAATGAGCAAGAACTGTGAAGGAAAAATCAGGAGCCCAGGATGCCAGGCATGTGTATGCAGGCTCAACACATCACTGTTCTGTATAAAATTCCCTGCTCTTATCCAGATGATTTCCTCATTATCTTCATAGTATTTGGTCTGTGAAAAGTAACACTTAACTCCATCCTTTTGTAGACTCCTACTACTCTATGAAAAGAAAACAAACCCTGACATTTTTAAAAGCAGTATATATTAACTTTAGAGCCCACAATGAATAAATTTAACCTTCTAAGTAGTTGTGTCAATTCTCAGACTTGTTCATTGCTTACTCCATCAATACAACAGAGCATGGTAATGCTTGAAGTGATCCTGTTACACTGGAACATAAAGCCCTAGGAAAGCCCTGCCTAGACATGTGGCTGGTACCCCATGCACTGTGCCTTACACACTTCATGATGATAGAAAAACAACCACAACAGCACAAAATGCCACAGTCCAGGTATTCAGCTGTATTGCTCCTCATTATTTTCCCTGTCTCATTGTTGTAAATAAATGGAAATTATTCCTCCAGAGCATCAATCACCATGGAGCTGCTGTGAGAGAAGCCCAGGATGTTGTGCAGATGCAATCATCAAAATCCATATCCCACTCTGCTGACATAGAGTGGGATAAATACACATCATTTTTGCTTTGTTACCATTATACATAACAGTTAAAGATAGAGGGGATAGGCAAGGAAGGAGAGAATTAAAAAATACACCAAAGCATTTGTAGGTATGATGTTAGGTTTATACCTGGCAAAAGATGTCCTGGAAGCCTTTCAGTAGGAAGAAAAGGCAAAGGGAACAAGCAAAACCTGATCTCAGTAATGCAAGAGTATCAGTGGAATTGCATCAGATTTACAACAGTGCAAAATATGTTGAAATGGTAGCGCAGACATTTATGAATATGTCTGATTTGATACTTAACAAACCTGTTTCTTACTTCTGTAACCTCTGCCTCTTACCTCCATGACCTAAACATAAGTTTGTCTTTTTCTTCATCTACTCTCTTCTTTCTAGAGCCAATTCTAGCACCATTTCTCTGCTTGTTTATATTCACATAAATTGGATTAATTCAACTGAAAGCCAGGCTGTTGCAGTCCAGCCGCAAGAAGAATAAAATCTTCCAGACTTACAGAAGCTATGTTACTAGTAAAATTAACAATATCCAACACCAGTGAGAGTCGGGTTACTTTGTAACTACCACTTTTGCTTTGCGATAAAGCCTGTCAGATACCTTAGTCCTGAATGAAAGACTGTGTGCTACCTCATTATCACTTTCTGCATGTGCAGTTTACTGTGTAATGCCTGAAGGAAAACCTTCTTTCTCCTGAAATTGGAGGATGCGGTCTCTCTTAGAAGCAGAAGCATGCTCTGGTTTCATCTCAGCCGGGTCAAAGACTACAGCAAAGAGTTTTCCACTGAATTTGGTAGCTGGAGAGTGAAATAACCAGGTAAACAAACATTTTAAAAGACCTAAATAGCAACATCTACCATCACTTGAACTGCTGTGTAATGATATTACAGCACTATAAATGACATAGGTGAAAGCACAGGAACATGGGAGTGGAAGGCACCTCCTTAGTTGAATCCTGTCCAGTGAGATGGTTGAGAAATCACATCTCATTCATAATTAATCAAGTTTCTCTTGGCTCTGGTTAAACCTTAGAAGGCTACTGAGTTGCCTTTTCCTCTCAGATAGCCATTTGCTTTAGCACCCCAAGGCCAAGCTCTTCTAGTTTTTGTATAAAATAGGCTCTCTTTTCCAGCACTCCCTCTGTGCATGCCTTCTATAAGATCGGATTCTTATCTTTGAACACAGGTGACCAGCACTGCACTTTTATTCTAAAACAGGTGTTAATTACCTTATGTATGGAATGAATGGTCTTAAGTAATCAAAATTAATTAAAAGCATTAGATTGTATACTGTAATCATTCCATCAGCAAGTATACCCTTCCACCAGGAGTACCTCATCTAATACATCCAATTTAATTTTTTTCCACAGGTACACTGAAAATAGGAGACAATGATCAGTTTAGGAAAAGAAGTCTCATTCATCTTCCTTTAAATCTGCTTTATGACTTCCTCCCAGTCTTTTCCAGTATAAGCCTGACTCCAAGCTTTCAATTTCTCTTAAAGAATGAGCAATATAAGTGCCAGGACTGGGATTCTGCAATAAGCTTTAATGGATTATTTTGCCATCAATCCATCAACAGTGTGTGCTTTAGGATCAGTGGAGTAAGAACCTGTGGTTTCTGGAACCCCCTTTTACCACCAGTGCTTTTAAAGCTAGACATTTTAAACTCAAAGGATAGATTTAGATTGGATACCGAGTTGTTCCCTGTGAGGGTGGTGAGGCACGGGAACATGCTGCCCAGAGAAGCTTTGGCTGCCCTTTCCCTGGCAGTGTTCAAAAGGCCAGTTTGAACAGAGCTTGGAGGAACCTCGTCTAGTGGAAGGTGTTCCTGCCCATAGCAGGGGTGTGGAACTGGATGAGCTTTAAGGTCCCTTCCAATCCAAACCAGTCTGTGATTCTACGATGTAGGAATGTGCTTCATTTTCTACATCATGAAAAACAGTGGTTGTTTTTCATTTGAAACACTATAATGAAAGACACATACCCTTGAGAGAAATTATAGGAATTTGGCACTTGGACACTTCACTATGCACTTGGCAAAATGCAGAAGGTCTCAAAATACTAATGTATTATAAACTCTCATCACTTGCTGTGCTACTGCTTCAACACAAATGGTATATCAGCTGCCAAGATGAGAGGACTGATGCACACCAAGTGCTGCTCTCATCAGGACTCCACATGGTTACACCAAAGCCAAAACAAGGCCATTTCTCTGCAGAATGCACCCTATACTCTGACACTAGACCTGGACCAAAACAGAAATTTAGCATGATTTTTCCCCAGGTACACAAATTTCATCATATCCCAGTTAGCATGTGGAGGAAAACTGGATGCAACCCTACTGCTGGATTCACAGACCTATTAAAGCAGCCCACTAACTCACCAGAACACACAAGGCCACCAACATCACCACAAAGACTAAATTTGGGACTGTATGGGTGGTAATTTTCTAAATTTTACTAATATTTTAGCCTTTTCCAATCCTGAGCCAGGATGAAACAGAAGCTTCTTCATTTTAAAGTGCATGTGCATTAAAAAAAACCCTGGGGTATGGGTGAAAATTAGAGAAAACCCTACATGGCTTCCCAGCTGGTGGACAGAAGATCCAGCTGAATGCTGCATCCAAGATGTGCTCCTCTCTGTCTCTCCCAATACACAGATCAAACTCATCTGGCTCAATTAATATTTAATCCTCCACACAAAAGGGATCAACTTCCATGGAACAGATAGAGGGCATGCTGGATGGCGCAATGCAGCTTTGTTCAGCAAAAGTAGTTCAGGACCTGAAAACAGGCTACATTACTTTTGATTCTGGAGTTCTTGCCACATTGCCCTTTTATCTCTGTTCCTGAAAAAAATTGTGCCTACCTAATCAAAATTAGTCATTCAATCTGGAATTCTTGTATGCTTGGCTATTCCAGTATACCTCCTTCTGATAAAAATAAATTAAAAAAAAAAATCTATTTCAAGTGGTAAGAAAATAATTGCTAGAATATAAAAAGGAATACTAAAGCCTGGAATTGTATTTCTTCACAAAGTCACTAGAAGGGTAAAGCTTCATGAGAGCTAATCCAGTACCAGACCTGAGGCACCAACATCTATTTGCATCTGAACTGAGTTATCAAGATATTTTTTTCATGTTTGTCCATTGAAAATGGCCAATTAATATGTTTTAGTTGTAAAAAATAACTTGGAAAAGATACCCAAATATTTATTGTTTTTGAAACACAAAGATATGTCACCTGTTGGAAAATGCCAAATACTGAGACTCAACACAAGAGAAGCTTTCTAAGCATTCATTTGGCAGCAGTGGCTGCTGTTTCAAAATTGAAGGCCATGGGCCACTTTGCTTAGAAAATGGCAAAACAAGAAAACATGGGTGAAAAAGAAGAGATAGAAACACTATTTCAAGCTCCAAAAACCTCCCCCCTTGTATGATGGATTATCTAACAGTCAGATGGAAACACTAGGTATATAGTCAATCATTTGAGTTTTCCTCCCTCATGCAGATTTACTGCCCCAGCCAAACAAACCTTTCAAATTCAGAGGCAGGACAAAGTAGATATTCCCTCTACTGCTTGGCTGTGCTTAGACACAAGGCTAATGTGCTATATAAAATCTCCCACTGTGTGGAGATTCAGGCAATACTCCAGGCACAGCAGGGTGGGGTGAGGATGTTTTTGTTCAGTTTCTTGCTTCAACTGGATTATCTCATGCCTTTACCGTTGTAGGTACAAAACCTTCCCTCAGTGATAAAACAAGGCTGAACAGTGTCACCTAAGCGTAAGGCAGCTTTTCTTCACCAGGTCAAAATCCCTGTGGCAGTCCCTGAATCAGTGTCTGTTTGCAATGCTGTGTGTTATTCCCGTTTGTAGCAATTTGCCTTGCTCATAACATGATGTTGGTTAAAATGCAAATTAGATGCAAAACAAGGGGCTGAAGCATTTATCAGTGAATATACTTGGTATGGATTAAATTCTTCCTCACCCCACAGGTAGTCCCACATATTTAATGGGGGATACCTCTTCCACTGATGAAGATTAAAGAAGGGGGAGTGTGGTGTGTGAATAACTGTAAACCAGTTTATGTCATAATTATGCAGAACCACAGACATATTTCCTCTTCAGGGGGAGAAGAAAAGTGGAAATAAATAGTTGCTCAGAATTATAGCCATTAAATTACGTCAAACAGAGGAGCGAAGCAGCAGATACCTTGCACATCAATGAAAGACAGCAGACATGCAGAGCAGGGCTCTGGGTGTGGCTGGACCAATTGTGTTTTACTCAATTCACTATTTTCCCTTAGCATCACTGACCTGCCACAGACAGTACAAAAGCCAGCAACATGTCTCTGGCCATGGTTGTCCATAACCTGATCTAAGAAACACCTCTAAGTAAACCAAAGGTTCATATGAGGAAAAACAGATGGGAGCACACGAGCCAAGTCAGCACCATTGTGTGTGGGGTTTGTATTTATTCTGTCAAGACAAAGTGCCCTCTTTCTTAAGGGCAGCACGAGGAAACCTGCCGCAAGAGGCATCTGCTGCCCAACAAACGAAATAAAACCGAACACCACAGCCAAAAACCAAAACCAAAAACCAAACCAAAACAACGGAAAACCCAAAACATAAAAAGGAAAGAAACCTTCTGCTGAACTACCCGACTTAGTCATCACAACGTTATCGATTCCCCTGTCCAGACAGGGAGAAGCCCTGCGCTCGGGGCGGAGGACCCGTAGGCTGGCTACTGAGACACTGGCCACCACCAGCGGTAACACCCTTCCCTGCTTGTCCGACACTAAACACCTCAGCTCTGTACAGGCTGCTGCATCACCCACTGCCCCACAGCATCGCCCCACAGCACCACCTACGGCCCCACAGCCGCGGTCCAGCACCACAGCCCCGCCCGCTGCCCCGGGCCCCACCTTTTTGGGCCTCTTCCTCCTCTGGACGCTACCGTTGCTCCTCTCGCCGCCGTCGCTCCGCTGAGCTGCCTCCTCCTCATTCATCCTGGCGGGCAGATTTCCCGGCGCCGCGCCGGGCCATGGGCGCCTGCAGCCGCTGTCGAAGGTGGGGCCGGGCCGGGGCGGGCGCAACGGCGTTGCCGCGGCAGCGACGGGCGGGGCCCTGCGGAGCAGGGATAGGCCGAACCCCCCCGGCTCTGCCCCACTGCCGAGCTCGCGTGGGGAGCGACCGGGCACAATCCCTGTGAGAACGGGTGGCCCCGAGCCCCCTTGGACACAGGGATGGGCGCTGCACGGAGAAGCTTTGCCCCTGGTCATCCCCACTCAAAACGTGCCCCTAAGGGGAAACTGAGGCCCTGGCACAGGTTGCCCAGAGAAGCTGTGGCTGCCCCATCCTTGGCAGTGTTCAAGGCCAGGGTGAATGGGGCTTGGAGCAACCTGGCCTAGGGGAAGGTGTCCCTGCCTGCTGGAACTGGATGAGCTTTAAGGTCCCTTCCAACCCAAACCGTTCTATGATTCTATTTCATCAGCAAGAAAGAACAAATATTGACCTCTCCCAGCCCTGTGCGCATGAGTTGAGCTTGAGGTTTGTAATTTCATTCATGGAAAGAGGAACCAAGAAATGGAGAGATGTGTGGAGGAACATGGCTCAGAAAAAGTATTTCCAGCAAGAGCTGGTTGTGTCCTCCTGAGAGCACACCAGTGCTTCTCCCTCCCGGTGGGGGAGGGGGGCAACATGGATGAGCCCACAGCACTTGCCACATCCCAGTGTGCTGCTCATACACACCCTCCTCATCCCTAAACCCATATACGTAACAACCAAAAGATGCTCCACAGTCAGCATGACAACATTCATGGCAGTGAGATGGACACAGCATAAGGTGACAGTTTGTACTACTCTAATAAATTGCCCCCTTCTCACTTTGAACAAGCAACACCGCAACGGCCACATGTCATGTGAGAACTGCAAATGCATTCTTCTACTACTTCTGGTGAAGTCATTAAATATATATATAATATACACCATTCCACATGCAGCTGAACAAACCAAGTAACATCCTCAAAGGCTGGGGAACAAAGAAGTTAAGTCACTTTCATTGCTCTCAGCAGAGGAGAGGCTGAGGAAAGTGGAAAAGACCCAGCACAGCCAGAACACACCCCATGGCCATGCTAACAAAACAGACATCAGAGCAAGCAATGTAACAATCCCAAAGTCCCTTATTGTTCTTTTTTTTTTTTTTTTATTTTAAGAGTGACTTCTTTGTTACTGACAGTAGTAGTAAATTCTACCCTAAAAAAGAGAAATAACTGATGTAAAAGCAAAGGGAGCTTCAACTCTTGAAGGCGGTGGGTGCTGTGCAACACTGCATCTATTAGGCTGTAATTAGAGCTGCAATCACAGTCACAGTATTTTGGGGAGGAAGTAAACTAGTAATTTGTTACCAGCACTACACACTCATGGAAGTCATTTGTGGTGAAACCTGTAAAGATGTGGTTATCTTTTTCTTTTACAAACCAGCCTAGTCCACGCATAAATGCTGGGTTTAAACAAAAAGGTCATCTCCTCTTTCACCTTTTAGTCAAATTTTGCACAAATCCATTTCCCTCCTTGCCCTTTCCACACAAAACTAAAGCCTTTGATACGTTTACTTCCACTAATAAGAAGCGATCCTTGGATTAAGGCAGATTGTTGAAGTCTGTGGTGATAGTATATTGTGCTTTCTTCTTACAATCATGTTTCTTGCAAAACTAAATACAAAATTACAGATATTTCTGACTGTAAATATGAAGACAACTTTAACCACACATGATGATTCTGAAAACTCAGAGACACGGCACAGTTGAATGGGGTGAAGCACACAGCATCTTGCTCCCAGCCAAATCCATCACTTACCCTTCTTTCCCTGGAAGAGGTGAGCATTGCTACTGCTTTGCTAAATCTACATTTATTTTGGTCTTCAAGCTGGAAAAGAATAAGGCAACAGGGTTGCAGGAGAACTCCATGACAGCCAGGAGAAGAAGCAGATTTTCCTAAGACTTATGACTGAAGGCTTGATGCCTTGTTAAGAAGTCACCAGGAGTCACCAGCAGAAAAAGGCCAGGACCCAGGAGGCAGCCATGGCTAACTGCAGGCAGTGAGGTGTGTGGAAGAAGTGAGAAAGACACAGTTTGAGGATTTTCAATTTCAATACATAAGTTTTCTAGTTCTTCGTACCCTATCTTCTCAAGTAGGTCCCTGTCAGAGTAAAAACACAAAGGGAATTAAGGAGTAGCTAGCTACAAAGCCAGGCTGCAAACAGTATAGGATCACTCCTGTAATTAGCCAGGCTGCAAACAGTACAGGATCACTCCTGTAATTATCCATCATGAAGCTGCACATTTCTCACTCCATCTTTTCTTTCTTTCCATCAGCACAGGAGAGTTCCACCACCACAGTATTCCCTGTGAAATCAAGTATACAGTGTGACAATGCCCGCAAACAAAATAATGGAAAAGCCTATTTGTGACAACTATCTCAAATGCTTCTCAAATGACAGCTACAAAACCAGCTCAAACCCACAGGTACAAGCTTACTGAAGGACCACCACCTCATGAACCTTCATTACTCTTAGTTCAGGTCCCCAGATCCAGGGCATTTCCCTTTGGCAATACAGTTTTAGGAGTAGTTAAAGAAAAAATGCTCTTGCTCAGTACCAACACATGAGTACTCCTCATTTCCCACAGACTCAGAAATACAGCATGGAACCTCATCAATCTAACCACTTAAGGCATCCCAGCTGCTGGGAATGGGCAAGGGGTCTCATAACTGCACCAGCTCAGGTGTAACAACCACACAAGCAGTCTCGAAGAAATGCCCAAACACACCAGTGACTGCTAACTATTCAAGTCTGCTGAAGGCATCCTCCCTTATTTAAAGCAGTGGATTGCATTTCCTTCACGTAGCAAAATTTATTAACTGAAAAAAACTACATAGACATCATCAAGCATCTCATATGAGGAGTTCAACAGGGAGTAATCTTTTACTCACTTGTAACAGGGATGTAGTCACATTCATTATGATTCATTATGACCCCTCAGCTGTTTATAGAAGCTCCAACTTCAACCCATATCTATCAACCTTTAGAACCTAGTGCAGGATTCGTAATTTATGACTAGGTAGTTCCCATGACTGAGGGCTTAGATGATCAGGTGTGGAAGCTTCCCATGGATATATACTGTCGGTCACAGTGTTCTGAGGCCATATTCATTACACCCAAGTCCAGGTGCTTAGCCAAAACACTTTAATCCACCCAGCAGCTCTGTTACATTCCAATTGAACAACCTTTCATGTTAACAGTGCACGTTTACCTCCCTCCCTACAGCTTTGTGGAAGGGGATTCCATCCCAGCTTAAATTTACTTTATAGAGCTGAAAAGAAAATATGCTCCAAAAGCATGAAGCAACTCCCTGAGAGTTCTTCAGCCAAGTGCTGGCCAACCTCCCCACTGCCAAGGAGCTTCTTGTAGTACATTAGCAGTAGCAGCAGCAGTATTAAATGAATCCCTTTCATTGGGGAAATGCAGTTAGTTGGAAGCACTTCCTTATTGAGTTTTACCTGAGTGTTTTCCACACTTAGGACTCTCACTCCCAAATGCACATAAGCCAAAGGGGAGCATTACCTTTACAACTGTTGGCAGGTATTATGAGTCTGCACTATGCTCTGGGATGCTGCAGCTGGACCATGGCTGCCATGTAAGCTGTCAGGCTTCTAACCATCTCAGGCATGTCTGCACGGTCCATTTCTATCACAAAAGTCATGCTTTCCAGAAGAAAACAATCTTTTTCCAGAGTCATTCCTTATGATATAATTCCTGGTTCCTTACACAATTCTAACATTTAATCTTAAAAGGCCAGCTCTATTCCCACTGAATTCAACAGCAGCAGATCCATTAAAAATAAAATGTTTACAATCCCAACATTAAAATAAACAATGAAAATTAGAAACTTATAGTTAAAAACTAGGACTTCTGTCTACACCTTAACCTTACTTTATATTCTGCACCTTTGCTACCCATACTATTACTACTAATAATAATAATAATCATTTTAAAAGCATTGTCAATAGTAAGAACAATTCCACATTTTGGAAACTGAATGCTCAGTGGGATCTTATCAGCATGTATAAATACCTGATGGGAGAGAGCAAAGACAACAGAGACAGGTTCTTCTCAGTGGTGCCTGGTGACAAGAAACAATGGGCACAAACTGAAATACAAGAAATTTCATTTAAGCACAAGAAAAAAAAAACTTTTAATGTGAAAGAACTGCTTACCTATATAGACTATGAATTCTCAAACCTTAGAAATACTCAACACTTGACCACACACAGCCCTGAGCCAAGACAGGGATGGGGGTAGACAATCTATCTCCAGAGAGCTCTTCTCACCTCTTGACCACTCTGCAATGCTACAAACACAGGGTGTTGATTCTGACACTCTTTGAGCAGAGTTTATTGCTTTTGGTATTTGATAAAAGCATTAAAATATTCAGGTGTTCCAGCTGAATAATGGCAAATATTATTATCCTTAAAATGATGACACCAATATTTTATCAGCTGCTTTTATGTTTAGTATTCTAAAAACCAAAACACTAGCACATGTGGTACATGCTCTGTATCCATGCAGCAGTATGCCACAAATGATCAGCTGGTATTTTATTGACTCACCACTACAGGAGTTTCTGCTGGTTGCCTTGAGCTGAACCACAGCTCCCATCTGTCCCACCCTGATAAGGGAAGGACAATGGAGTGCAGAGGGTAGGGATGGAAAGCCATCCATGCTTTGCTACTGAGAACTTTAAACCAACTTGGCATAGGAAAGAGCTAAAGGACGCACTTATTTAACCTGTGCCAAAATGTCTGACCAAAGTATTTCTATGATGGAATGAAGTTAAGTGCCAGCTTGACCTTGTGCTCACCAACAGGGAAGGGCTCACTGGAAACATGACACGGCAGGGCAAGCTTGGTTGTAGAGATCATGAGATGGTTGAGTTCAAGATCCTCAGGACAGCCAGAAGAGTGTGCAGCAACCTCACTGCCCTGGACTTCAAGGGAGCACTTTGGCTTCTTCAGGAACCTGCTTAGTAAGGTTCCATGGGATGCAGCCCTAGAGGGGCTGGTGTCCTCGACATAAAAAGGACATAGAACTGATGGAACAAGTCCAGAGGAGGGCCATGAGGATTATCAGGGGACTGGAGCACTTCCCATATGAAGACAGGCTGAGAAAGTTGGGGCTGTTCAGCCTGGAGAAGAGAAGGCTGCGTGGAGACTTCATAGCAGCCTTCCAGTATCTGAAGGGGGCCTATAAGGATGCTGGGGAGGAACTCTTCCTTAGGGACTGTAGTGATAGGACAAGAGGTAATGGCTTAAAACTTAAACAGGGAAAGCTTGGATTGGATATAAGGAGGAAGTTCTTTATGGTGAGGGTGGTAAGGCACTGGAATGGGTTGCCCAAGGAAGTTGTGAATGCTCCATTCCTGGTGGTGCTCAAGGCCAGATTGGACAGAGCCTTGGGTGACATGGTTTAGTGTGAGGTGTCCCTGCCTATGGCAGGGGGGTTGAAGCTTAGATGATCTAAAGGTCCTTTCAAACCCTAACTATTCTATGTTTCTATATTGCAGAAATGAGCATTTTACATGCTGCTATACAACTCTTAATTATCTCTTCCATCCCCCAAACAGAATCAGCAGCAGAGAAAGTAAGGTGTAAGCAAAAAAGAAAAAAAACAAGGAGACCAGAAAAATATTTTTACCCTTCTCAACAGATAATCAAATTATACCTTTTAAGCCTGTCAGTAACATTTTGTCTTTTCTCCCTTCTAGTTTGCTGTGTGTAAAATTTCTGAGTGAAATCTCAGACCTGATAAAGACAAGGGGAGTTTCACAGCTGCCTTCACCCACCCAAGCCAACCATCACTGTTCCAACACAAATACACCTCCAACTAATATAATGGCTGCTCATATGCAAGAAACAAGCTGGGCTTTTACATACAAAACCTGAGACTCAGACTACAGCAAACATTCACTATTTTGTTTAATGCAAAGGGGATACAACCTAACTTCTTCACTCAATTCTGTGCTCTTCTAGGTATGAAAGGATTCATTTCTTGACAGGGACAGAGGGGATGAAACAATGCAAACATCTAATTGGTCAATGATGGTCCCTGAGTGGGACATTTCCTACCTCAAGCAAAATCCTGAATACAGTCTTACTGGCTTTTTTATACCTAGTTGAGGATGGATCCAGGAAACAAGAAGAGGTGAACAATCTTTACATCAAGAAAAGTTGAGGCTCTTGCCCAAGAGAATGGACAAAAATATCCCAAGTGTAAAGACAACCAAAAAAACCCCAAACAAACAACAACAACAACAACAACAAAAATACAACAAACAAACCGAAACCCAAAACCGAACAAACAAACAAACAAACCAGCACAGTGACCAAAGAAGTGGATAAGTATTTGTTTCTACTGATTTGACTGTAATGTCCTACAAAGCAGATTCCTTCAACCATGTGTCATAGTTTTCCATTTAAAATAATCTGTTAGGTTGTGTTTATGAAATACTGGAATGCTACAGAGTTTAAACCTAAACCAAGCAACAAAGCAAATTTTCTTTAATCTGTGCTCAAGGCTAGGTTGGATGGGGCTTGCAGCAACCTCATCTAGTGGAAGGTGTTCCTGCCCATAGCAGGGGGTTGGAACTGGAAGAGCTTTAAGGTCACTTACAGCTTAAAGCATTCTAGGAATCTGATAGACATGACTGGCCTGGTAATGGATCTTCTCAGTAGCCAAGAAATACCATGTTTGAAAAGGAGACCCCACAAAAATTAAGTCAGTACCAAATCCCTGCTGCAGTTTACTCCTGATTTACAACTTCAGCATGCCAGTGAGCAGTGGTAAGCAAGCCCCTTTCCACCTGCCAAGCAGTGGGTTTTGATCACTCACTTTCTTTTCTTGAGCTTCCTAACATTGGCATAGCACAACGCCTCTCACTGCTGGTTTCTACACAGCAGAAAGACAGCGAATATTTCTGTGGTGAATACATTTGGGTTACTTATTTTCTCAGGTGAGGACCCGTTGCTGGGATCAGCCTCATCATCAAAAGACAATACCTGTCTGTGGGTTCTTGGTGTAGAGCAACAACACATAGTACCCTCTTATCATCAGTCAAATATAGCAGAGTTGATGATGCATTGCATATTGAAAATGTGTATTACAGCAAAGGTTCTTCTTCCAAAGGAAAGTATTTCCAAACTGGGAAAAATTCACATTTGAGTTTGATACTGTCAAAAATGTGTATCTGTGTCTAAAAAATATATAAACATTTGACCCTTTCTCTTGTTTCTTCTATCCTCTAGAAAAGTGTCATTCCATGGAAGTGGCAAGGAACTATCAATATTTAAGATTTTCTGAATGAGATTCTCAACAGCCTTTAAGCACAAGATACAAGTCAATCAGCTCAAATAAATCTGAGACTACCTTTTCAAATACCCATTAAAAAGTAATGCAGTAAGCTAATCTGACACTATCGTTTTATTTTCTGCCAGAAAGGGAGCATTATTAATGTCAAGCCACCAAACTCAATAGACGAATCAAGGAATTGTCTCAAGAAAGAATCAACTTTGAAACTACTGTCTGTTCTAATGAAACACCGAGTTACTTTGTCTTTCAGTAGTAACACCTGATATTTGTTGGGGAGATACAGTATTTTTAACATTATGTACATTCTAACTTCCAGCCAAGCTGCGCAGAGGTACGATTGTCCACAGAGTTTGAAGTGCTCCACAAAACACATCTGTAGTGAAATCAACAGTCAAAATGCAGATTTAAAACCAGAGTGGGGAGAAGAAATTCTCCCTGTGAGTGTGCTGCAAATCAAGCAAATTAAAATCTACAATCTGACTGCTGACTGCACAATTTCCTGCCCAGTGCGAGCTGCAAATTGGTTGTTTACATTACCCATTCATCTGATACTTACAATTGAGTGCATGTGACCTCACATAACACCTCTGTCTAGAAGACATCAAACCTGGGCAAGAGAAAACTCTGATAAGTACCTTGCAATCATCATGCTGGTCCTAGGCCCCATGGTGTTTGCTATAGTAACCAGACACGTACCATGGACACTTTCAGCTTGGAACATTCTTTTTTTATGCCTTGAGTCTTTGTTTTAGGAGTAATTGTTACTTTGTTTTATTTTGGACAAAGGAGGTTTTGTGTTCATTTGGCAAAGCAAAGATTACCAGAAATCAAAAATGTTATCAAGTTACAACACAAAGGAAAATTAGAATAAACATTTATGTCATGGGTTCTATAAAATACAGTATCTTCACATGCACAAAGTGCAAGAGAAATGTGTCGTATTTTCAGCAGAATGTAACAAAATAAAGAGCAATGATTGTTATCTCCACCCTTCTCTTGCTAGGTATGGCTTTCATGTGCTTATAAAATATTCTGATCAAACTTCCACCTCTTGGATTTAATTTTTATACATATGTACTGACTGTCTCAAGATGAACTCAAAACAATCATCAGAAAGAGTTCAGCTATTTCAGATTTCACATCCACATGCTTTGAATGAAAAAGCACAACAAAAGTAACAGGATTGCCAACACCAGGGGAATGGAACTGGAACTCAGTCTGGGAACAGCACCAGTGGCATAAAAGGAAAAGAGAAATGACACTGGGAGGTTGAAAGAGGGGATATGAAGAGAGGAGTCCATGCTTCCTAAAGTCCTGTGTTCTCCAAAACCTGGGGGAAACATAAAGATCTATGATCAACACACGTTTTGAAACTCTTCAGATGAATCGCAAAGTGGCTCACATGCAGAGCATGAACCTGCTGCCATTATTACCAACAAGGAGCAAATGATTGTCTACTATTCCAGAAGTAAGGAAAAGTAAATAGCAGTGGTACTTATGTAATCTTAATTTTATCTGTATTGATGCATTACATATCCTAATTATATCATTACAAATCTGTTATTTCACTAGAACCTCCAGCTCAGTTTCAATGACCAGACCAAGGGATCATTGAGAGAGACAGAGTAAGGGCATCTCTTATCCGATTTGCTGATTATTATTTTAGAGAAATGGGAAGACATGTTTTTAGGGCACTGTAGGACTAGGAAGAGGATGATGGCTTCACAGCTAGGGCAACTGAAATTCACACCAGGTAGCATGATTCATGCTGCTACACCTGTTCTTGGCATTGTACCTAGTGCAAGACAGATGCTTAGAAACAAGCTGTCCGCAGGGAAGGCTCTCATTTTCTGGATGCCTATCAGAGATCTTGCAATCTTTTCTTTAAAGGGTTAAAAAAATCTCAGGTATAAGCAAAGTCAAGAGAACAGTTAGTAACTGGGGATCAGGGATATGGAATACACTTACTCTGAAAAACAGAAGTCCCTATTTTCCTGAATAAAGGGTATAAACATAGTCAAAACTTTTGAACATCGTTTCTCTCTCTTGGCATCCCATCTATTGAACAGGAGTAATTGTATCGCTTCCCTCAACAGAAATGCAATGAAAAATTAATTAATTCTTTTCCAGCATTCTGGATATTACTTTGATGAGCACTATAGATGAGCCCCCAAGCTTATTAATTCTTTCTTCATGGGAAGGGGAGAGGGAAGGCTTTGACCAACATATTGTAAACAAGGCCCAGGGCCATGAATCAAATTATGAGAAGAAAACAAGCTATTGAATAGCTGTTTGTTCAATGGTTGCCAAACAATTTTGGGCACCCAGTATAGCAGGAGTCAGTGGAAAAAGTGTTACGGGCACATGTAACTGAAGATTGTATCACCATGTATACACATGACTGGGACAAACAAAGGTTGCAAAAGCATCATCTAAGTTGGTACTCTCAGTCAGCTCCTTTAGGTGTAGATTTAAGTGTGTGTATAATATATATACATATATATATATAAGGACTCAACTATAATACAGGATCAGAGTGTGAGACATTCTGATTTGACAGTAACTGCTATTTTCAGTGATCTCATATCTTAGGTACATAGCTTCTACTTGATGGTATATCAAATCCATCATTGGAAACCTGTTTAAACCAGGAAAGGTCAAGCAAAAGTTATTTCAGAAGGAAAAGGAAAGGTTAATTAACAAAAAATATATATTCCACAGGCAAAATGAGGACCTGCAAGCTCTTCTGATTTAATCCCAACACCGACACCTGTTCCTTTGGCTTTTATTAATCATTACTAGAGCAAATCCCTGACACCCTAGGAGCTTACCAATGGGCTGTGAAGCTACTGCATTAAATTGTCCATCATACACCAGCCCCCAGGAAACACCACACTGCCACAGGAAAATAATTAAACACATCCTATCATCAACTGATTCTGTAAACTCAAGAGAGAATTATTAGCACAGGTCACAAGAGGAGTTTGAGTCTACCCCAAAGCAATGGAAAGAACTCAGATGCCTAAGGCGTCCGCTTACAGTGCAGAGTTCTGTGTGGCAGTGAAGATGTTCTGCTAAGTCAGTTCATCTTACTACTCTTCATGATATTTTATTATTATTATTACTATTAGTGATTATTATTACTATCACAAGACAGATTCCTCCAAGCTGTTCCACAGTCCTGTTTACCTGGGCCTAAGGGCAAGGAGAAAATACTGTGTAAGCCTCTGTGATAAATGGGACTGCAAGCATTGGAGCACCCATTGCATGAGGTGCCCTCCAAGCCACAACCTCAAAGGCTAACACTGGAGGAGAAAATTCTCCTGTCTTAACTAAGGAAAACATAAAATATTAAGAAGGTGTCCCTGCCTGTGGCAGAGGGTTGGAACTAGACTGCCTTTAATGTCCCTTCTAACTCAAACCAGTCTGTGATTCTCTGACAAAACACCAAGATCCTGAATGACAACACTTTTATGATGGTCTCCCCTAAACCACTTCCCCTATTCTAAGTCTGACTACACTGGCATCTTCCTGAACCCCATTTTTTCCTGCCACAATATTCCATTTGGAAGTGTTTTAATCAAATATCTGCGACAACTTCTTGCCTTGAGTGAATAAACACTTCCTCTAACATTCAGAGAAAAACTGCATGTCTATATATTTAGCAACAAAACACTGGAGTAATATTTAACAAGTAATTTATACTTCCTTTACTGTAGAAGGTCATTTCAGCACATAAATCTGACATTCTTCTACTGAAAGTACATCTTGTTAAAAAATATTGTCTTTGGAACTGTACCAACATGTACTCCATGAAATAGACGTTTAAAAAAAGAAAAAAAAACAAAACCAAAAACAAAAACAAAAAAAAAAAAAAACAAACAAACAAAAAAAAACCCCAAACTGTAAGCACTTCCTTTTTTTCACCCACAGGTATTGTACCTTGGAAAAAAAATTAAATTAAAAATAACCACTTTCTCAATATTAGGGGGAAAAAAATACTTATGAGATGTCCTTTTTGTGTTCAGATAAAACATCTGGAGCAGAAATATGAGTAGGTGCTTGGTTTTGCTCTTACGTGCTAGGCTGAAGATAGACTCATGCCCAGACCATGGTGGGATTTTGTGCTGTTGTCAAAAACTGTGACAGATGACGTTCCGCGTACCTCACAGTATCACAGTATGCTAGAGATTGGAAGGGACCTCAAAAGATCATCTAGTCCAATCCCCCTGCCGGAGCAGGAACACCTAGATAAGTTTACACAGGAACGTGTCCAGGCGGGTCTTGAATACCTCCAGAGAAGGAGACTCCACAACCTCCCTGGGCAGCCTGTTCCAGTGTTCTGTCACCCTCACTGAGAAGAAGTTTCTTCTCAAGTTTAAGTGGAACCTCTTGTGTTCCAGTTTGTACCCATTTCCCCTTGTCCTATCATTGTTTGCCACTGAGAAGAGCCTGGCTCGTGACACTCCCCCTTTATATATTTATATACACTAATAAGGTCACCCCTCAGTCTCCTCCAAACTATAGAGACCCAGCTCCCTCAGTCTTTCCTCATAAGGGAGATGCTCCACTCCCTTAATCATTTTAGCTGCCCTGCGCTGGACTCTCTCCAGGAGGTCCCTGTCCTTCTTGAACTGAGAGGCCCAGAACTGGACACAATATTCCAGATGAGGTCTCACCAGGGCAGAGTAGAGGGGAAGGAGGACCTCTCTCAACCTACTAACCACCCCCCTTCTAACACCCCAGGATGCCATTGGCCTTCTTGGCCACAAGGGCACAGTGTCGGCTCATGGTCATCCTGTCGTCCACTAGGACCCCCAGGTCCCTCTCCCCTACACTGCTTTCTAACAGGTTGTTCCCTAACCTATACTGGAACCTGGGGTTGTTCCTGCCCAGATGCAGGACTCTACACTTTCCCTTGTTATATTTCATCAAGTTATTCCCCGCCCAGCTCTCCAGCCTGTCCAGGTCTCTCTGGATGGCAGCACAGCCTTCTGGCGTGTCGGCCACTCCTCCCAGCTTAGTGTCACCAGCAAACTTGCTAGATAGTACACTCAATTCCCTCATCTAAATCGTTGATGAATATATTAAATAATACTGGTCCCAGTACCGACCCTTGAGGCACTCCACTAGATACAGGCCTTCAACTAGACTCCGCCCCCATAGACTACAACTCTCTGGCTTCTCTCCTTCAGCCAGTTCACAGTCCACCTCACTACCCAATCATCCAGACCACACTTCCTCAATTTAGCTGCGAGGATGCTGTGGGAGACTGTGTCAGACGCTTCGCTGAAGTCAAGGTAGACCACATCCACTGCTCTACCATCATCCATCCACCGTGTTATTTCCTCATAAAAGGCTACGAGATTGGTCAAGCATGACTTCCCCTTGGTGAAGCCATGTTGACTGCCCCTCTATAACCCTCTTATCCTTGATATGCCTTAAGATAGCACCAAGGATAAGGTGTTCCATCACTTTCCCAGGGATGGAGGTGGAGGCTGACTCGGTCTATAGTTACTCAGGTCCTCCTTCTTGCCCTTTTTGAAGACGGGAGTGACATTTGCTTTCCTCCAGTCCTCAGGCACCTCTCCCGTTTCCCAAGACTTGGTTAAGATGATGGAGAACGGTCTAGCAATGACCTCCGCCAGTTCCCTCAGCACCCGCGGGTGCATCTCATCTGGACCCATGGATTTATGGATGTCCAGATTGCTCAACTGGTCTATAACCCATTCCTCATCAACTAAGGCAAACCGCTCCGTTGACCTGTCTTCATCTGAGGTCTCAGCGGTACAGGGCTCTTCAGGACTGCCTCCGGCAGAGTAGACAGAGACAAAGAAGGCATTCAGTAACTCTGCCATCTCTGCATCTTCTGTCACCAGGGCACCCGTCCCGTTCATCAGCGGGCCTACATTGCCTCTGGTGTTAGTTTTATCTGCCATGTATTTGAAAAAGCTCTTTCTGCTGTCCTTGACCCCTCTCGCCAGCTTTAATTCCAAGGAGGCCTTAGTCATTCTAGCTGCCTTCCTACATCCTCTAGCAGCAGCCTTATATTCCTCCCAAGTGGCCAGCCCCTCCTTCCATGACCTGTAAACTCTCCTCTTCCACTTTAGCGTACCCAGCAATTCCCTCTTTAGCCACGCAGGTCTCCTGACCCTCTTCCTTGACTTCCTACATGTTGGGATGCTCTGATCTTGAGCTCAGAAAAAGCAGTCCTTGAATGCCAACCAACTATCTTGGGCCCCTTTACCTTCAAGCAGCCTAGCCCATGGGATTTCCCCTAGCAATTGCTTGAAAAGCCCAAAGTTTGCCCTGCTAAAGTCCAGGGTTGCGATTCTACTTGCTATTCTACTGGTCCTACCGCACAAGATCCTGAATTCTACCATCTCGTGGTCGCTGCAACCAAGGCAGCCCTCAACCTTCACTCCTTTCAACCAGACCCTCCTTGTTAGTGAGGATGAGATCCAGACAGCGCTCCTCTCCTGGTTGGCTCATCCACCATTTGCATGAGGAAGTTATCATCCATACACTGAAGGAACCTCCTGGACTGCGGCTGGGTTGCCGAGTAGTCCTTCCAGCAAACATCAGGGAAGTTAAAATCCCCCATGACGACCACAGCCTGTGACTGTGAGGCCGCTGTCAGCTGCCTGTAGAAGGCCTCGTCAACTTCCTCACCCTGATCCGGTGGCCTGTAACAGACACCCACAACAGTATCGCCCCTGCCAGCCTGCCCCTTAATTCTCACCCACAGACTCTCAACTTGCTCATCATCTGTCCCTGGACAGAACTCAACACATTGTAGCTACTCTTATACATAAAGAGCAACCCCACCACCCCACCTGGCTCGCCTGTCTTTCCTGAAAAGGACATAGCCCTCCATGACTATATTCCAGTCATGTGAGCTGTCCCACCACGTCTCTGTAATTGCCACCAGGTCATAATCTCCTGACTTAACACAGGTTTCTAGCTCCTCCTGCTTATTTCCCATGCTGCGCGCATTGGCGTACAGACATTTCAGGGAGTGAGCTGAGCACACCGATTTCACCCTAGGATTACAGGAGGCCTCCCAGTCTTCATCAATTCTGGAGTGCTGCCCCACTCGGGCAAGCCCAGCTACAACCCCATCTCCCTTCGAATCTAGTTTAAAGCTCTCCAAATGAGCCCTGCTAGTTCATGCCCCAGCATCCTTTTACCTCTGTGAGAGAAACCTTTCCCACATGCCATTGTCCAGACTGGTGCCCTATAAAACCAGCTGTTATCAAAGAATCCAAAGCCCTGCCTGCAGCACCAGCCTCGAAGCCAATTGTTTATGGACTGAATTTTCCCATTCAGTCCCACATCATCAATGGAAGATGGAAGGAGTGAGGAGAAGATCACTTGAGCCCCAGAGTCTTTCACCATCCGCCCCAAGGCCCTGTAGTCTTTCTTCATCCCCCCCAGACTGCGGGAAGCAGCTTTTCCCTCACCCGTCTGGAAGACCAGCAGCGGGTAGTAGTCTGTCGGGTGCACCAGGTTGGGGAGCGCCCTGGTGATATCCCTGATCCGGGCTCCAGGCAGACTACACACTTCCCTATGATGAGGCTCAACTCTGCATATCGGGCCCTCTGTTCCTTTCAGAATGGAATCACCTACTACAATGACCCTTCTTACTTTCTTATCAGAGGCAGTCTTGAGGTGTGAAGTCGACCGCCTCAGTCATCTAAAGTCAACAAAAAAGATTCCACAGGCCCCAGGGGCTGCCCTGAGCTATGTTGGCAGATTGCATGGAAGAAATTGAATTTCAGATGGCCCTTTTAGGGCTCTGTCCTCAGCTGGGTACAATGTTCAGTGAAGGTTCAAGGCACTGAAGCATTTATTCACCTCTAAGGGCTTTTCTGTACTGTGGCTATCTCAAAATGCATGCTGGAGTGGTGTAACTATAAAACAACCTCATACAGCAGCCTGCAAACTAATCTATCCTTCAAATTAAAGTGTAAATCAAGGAAAAATCAGATCTGAATAGTCCTTTATTGCATCTAATCACCTTTAAACAGTAAATCTTTTTATGTCAAAATCCTCTAATATGGAAGAAACAAATACTTTTCATTCCTAGAGACAATGGACACTTACTAAACTGATTCTCATTTTATGATCCTACCATTTCTGTCAAAAAATGTAGTTATGGGCCAAGCTGCACTGGAGAAGGAGGACTTGCTCATGTTATCTAACAACTTCACAGACTGGTTTGGGTTGGAAGAGGCCTTAAAGCTCATCCAGTTCCAACTCCCTGCCATGGGCAGGGACACCTTCCACTAGACCAGGTTGCTCCAAGCCCCACCCAACCTGGCCTTGAACACGGCCAGGGATGGGGCAGCCTCAGCTTCTCTGAGCAACCTGTGCCAGTGCCTCACCACCCTCACCGGGAAGAATAAGAATTTCTTCCTGATGTCTAATCTCAATCTCCCCTATGTCAGGTAAACGCCATTCCCCCTTGTCCTATCACTATCAGCCCCTGTCCATAGCCGCTCTTCAGGTTTCTTGTAGGCCCACTTTAAGCACTGGAAGCTGCTCTAAGTTCTCCCCAGAGCCTTCTCTTCTCCATTCTGAACAATCCAGCTCTCTCAGCCCATCTCCAGAGCAGAGGTGCTCCAGCCCTTGCAGCATTTCCAAGCCCCCAACTTGCCTAATTTGCAAGTAAATAATATTTTAAAATCCTATCAATTATGAGTCTTAATAATAAAAATCAGCTTTAACATTAGAAGGTACAAGACCGAGCTCAATTTTTGAAGCTCACTGGAGAGACCATCTTCTCTAGCTGATGCTTCCTCCAAAGGAATTGCCAGTACCCTGAGCGTAGCAGCCGTACTCTGGCAAATTCACCTTAAGGAGGTGGCATTTCTCTTACAACGTGGCAATTAACACTCCCACAGTGAGTAACAGGATGAATCATTCTACCAATTAAAAAAAAAAAAAAATCAAGGAAAATGGCTACACTACATATTCTTCTACCTTAAAATAGGCCTTTCCTTCATATGCTGCATTGTAAACAGCCCAAATACATTTGATCTTAGAATAAGTTTTCTGCTTATAGTATCTTAGGCCATAGCATATAAATTAATGCATTTATTTTTAACTCCCTGTCTCAAAAGGGAAGCTCTGTGAGGGAAGAATCTCCAGAGTGCTGTTTGCCTTGGAACCGATCCTGTGGGATGGCTCTGGGGAGGCAGCCATGTCCAGAGCAGCCACTCACACATTAAAATATAAAATGAAACAAGTAAGTAAAGCATACCAACACAAATGCTGGAGAAATGTTAGTCTGACAAAGCTCTGGAAGTTCTGAACAAGATGCAGGATGAATTTGTCCATAAGGGAAGTCCAAAAGCTTCATGGTATGAGACACCTCCTATAGCAAATGGAGGAGGTGAGCACAAAACCCAAGGTGAATCTTAGGCAGAGGGCTTGAAAAGCTCTTCAGAAATTACTGTTTGTGTGACAGACACCCTTTTACTCCACAGCAGCAACAACAAAACAGCCTCTGGAAAAAGATGCTATCAGTGTGTTCTCCCAAACCAAACTCTGGCTTGCTGTTTAAATCCATACTTGAACCCACTCTTCACCTGAAAAATTACATTTCCCTATAGAAGCAGGAGCTAAAATTCTGCTAAAAACTACATTAGTTCAAGAGTAGGGAAGGTGACCTTCTTCCCATATTTTTGCACATCATATCCCAAATCTCTTTTTCTCCCTTGAAAACTATTAGCTCAAATCAATGCATTTATGAAATATCATTCCAGTGGGAAAAAATAATTAATAAAAATTCACATTCTGGGTAATATACACTATTCACCAAAAGCAGTTTGGTAAATGGTCTGTATTTTGGTAAATTGAAAACCCCAAACATCTGTACCTGGTGAATTTCTAGCTACTTTTTTAAAATATGACTTTGGAATAGTTGATATTTTACTGTAATTCTGGTGGTATTTGACAGCAGCTATAACATGGTATAAAATCCAGATCAGAAAGTCCTAGCAGTGGAGCCTGGAAGAGAAAAGGCCTCCTGAGGAGAGAGAAGAGGCCAGCCTTATAGCATTATGCCAGGCACAGCTACGGGTTGGGCAGAGAAGAGATTCAGAGCAGCCCTGCGGGGAAGGACCTGGGGGTGTTGGTCAATGAGAAAATGAATATGAGCCAGCTTCAGCGTGCGCTCGCAGCCCAGAAAGCCAATTGTATCCTAGGCTGCCTCAAAAGGAGCGTGACCAGCAGGTCGAAGGAGGTGACCCTGCCCCTCTACTCTGCTCTTGTGAGACCTCACCTGGAGTATTGTGTGCAGTTCTGGTGTCCTCAACATAAAAAGGACATGGAACTGTTGGAACAAGTCCAGAGGAGGGCCATGAGGATTATCAGGGGACTGGAGCACCTCCCATATGAAGATAGGCTGAGAAAGTTGGGGCTGTTCAGCCTGGAGAAGAGAAGGCTGTGTGGAGACCTCATAGCAGCCTTCCAGTATCTGAAGGGTGGCCTATAACGATGCTGGGGAGGGACTCTTCCTTAGGGACTGCAGTGATAGGACAAGGGGTAACGAGTTGAAAGTTGAACAGGGGAAGTTTAGACTGGATATAAAGAGGAAGTTCTTTACAGTGAGGGTGGTGAGGCACTGGAATGGGTTGCCCAGGGAGGTTGTGAATGCTCCATCCCTGGGGGTGCTCAAGGCCAGGTTGGACAGAGCCTTGGGTGATATGGTTTAGTGCGAGCTGTCCCTGCCCATGTCAGGGGGGTTGGAACTTGATGATCTTAAGGTCCCTTCTGACCCTAACTATTCTATGATTCTATAGGGACAGTGCTGCTGCAACCACAGGGACTTCTGATGCACTTGACTCCTGTTGAAACAAGAGGATGGAAGATACCGATGCCAGTCCAAGCACAATGAGAAATCTCCCATAGGTACAAAGAAAACAGATGAAATAGAGGAAGAAAAACAGAAAGCAAATAAACCCAAAGACAGTTCTACCATCATACATAATTAATAAAATACAATGAAGTTAATGACATATATGAGTTGAACTGAATCCTGGAGTGAATCTAGTAAACGCTAAAGGAAGACATTTTGCCTATGAACTACAGTGCTTCCTTACAGATCAACAGCACGCACACGTAATTAGTGGAGAGAAAGCCTGAAATATTTGAACACAACTAAAGGAGGAGACAACAGGGAGCAAATACATTTGGATTGTAAATTTATAGAGTAACTTCCACTGAAATAAGCAATATGCAGTTAGTATATGTTTTGCTGCATTGCTATGACAGAGGCTTATTGACAAGGGCTTCTTTTCCTTCTTCACTAAAGTCAGGATTCTCAATTAAAGCAGAAGGAATATCAAGTATCTTTAGCATCTCTTTCCTGGAAAACCAGCTGCAATAGCTGGCAATTTTTAAACCCAGTCTGATTCAACCATCAGAGCTAATATAACAGTTGGGAAAACAGTTATTTTTAACTCTCTGTAACTGTAATTGCAAATTTTTATTTTGGAAACAAAATTTCCACCTGCAGACTAATCAGAAAAGAGAAACAAAACATTTCATGTAAAACAAATGAATGTCTTATCCTGCAAAGACTTGAAAATACTTCCTACTGCCAGTAAAAATATTCATAAAATTTGGAATGTGAGACAGCAGCCGGCAAAAGTTAGCTACAGGAGAAGCAGTGTGGTTCATAGTTATGTTGTAAATCAAGGCACATAGTGGCAACCAAAGCTTTTCATTTCCTTTGTGATAAGCCTTTCATAGAAAGCTCAGCAGTATTCATTTTGCTATGCTTTGAAACCTGTTATGAATTTCACACATTCATATTTGAAGGGTCTAAAACACACTTTAAAGCACAAGAGTCAACATGATACAGAAACCACCACACAGTGGATAAGAAAGATCCTTTATCACATGGCAGCATTAACAACATCCAGGTAGCACCCAGATTGTCCACCAGTTGCACTCCAAACACCTTTTTATTGCCTGGATGATTTAAGTTTGTTGGTTCCCTCTCTAGCAGTAAGTCAGAACCAGTTTCACTGCAGGATGCATTTCTTACTACAGCAGATGTGAATCTTATCTTATTCAGGGCTTTCACTCAGTTTCACACACATTCTTGCTTTTTCCCACATGGAATGAGAATCAAAATGTGGTACAAGAAAATGGCTTTCAATTGCATGCAAGCACCTACACAGAGAACAAACTTCAGCAGTTGTCAAACAAAGAGTTCACTTCCTAACAGAGAGGGCAAACATTATTGAATTGCACCAACTGTTTTTAGATTCTAAATACAGAAATAGAGAAATTATCTGAAATATAAAGAAGGGAAATTAAAAAGATTAATGTGAAACACATAGATTCTGTTTCAGCAGAAAAGCTTTCATTAATTTTTCACTTGATAATGCGGGGTTTATTCCTGCCTAGCCAGTATTTGTATGTTAGAGAAATACTAAGTGTTTTGATAACATTTGAGAAATGCAGAAAGTAATTTTTTTAACTCTCTACTCCTTAGCTTCATTCAAATGTTAGCACTGCTGTCATTGGCCTGAAACCCAGATAACATACCCAAATGAAATAAAGGTTATGGTGAAAATGGCCAAAACCAAATGGCAAGCATGTTTTCTCAATATAAAATTCATCTTATTTCATCTTTAAAACACAAAACATAAATCAGCTTGGATTTTAAGGTTTTAACTTGCACTGCTGCATCACTCTGGCTGTAAATTAGCATCAAAAGGCAAACCCAATAATCTCACACATGTTTTATAATATAGGACTAGAAGTGCTCACTTTAGAAAGTGTATATGTAAATAAAAAGTTAATTTGGGGGTACACAAACACTAAATATTGCCTTGGTGAAAGCCTTCATTTACAGTTTCTTTTAAGCAACCCCTGTGTTGAGTGTGGTCCATAGATTAACAGACCAGAGATGAAGAAGGCCTCTGCAATTTATTTACTGTAGTATATGATTTTAAGTTACATGATCTCAACAAAGCCAAGGGCTAGTGTCCAATACAAGAGGAAAATTGAGTTTCAGGAACACCTTAAGGAGGAGGATATTTAAATACAGATTAAAACATTACCGTTATATATTTCTCTCTCACCTTAATAAACAGTAGAGTAACCACACCAAAGACTGATATCATTAGATATTACTGGTCTCATTAGAGTCCTGGAATGAATCCATGCAAAAGACACAGACAAGCTGGTTCTCCCACATCCAGCTCTGTATCAAACCAGGAGATGCTTTTTGTTGCTTTTGTTCTCTCCAATTGGAGTGCTTCAGAATATAAACCAGGTACATCTCCTGCCCACATCATAACACAAAAATACAGTACCCCGTGGTTTGCTGCAATTCCTCCCTAAATTTGTAATTTAAAGCATTTTTACTTTTGTCTAATTCCTCCTGTCCTATGTATTTTTTCCCCTATTTTTCCCTTTATAAACCCTTCTTCTCTCCCCCTCATTCTACCTTCTTGTGTTTCCCCTTAGCAATTTCCCTTTCCATTAAACTGAATCCAAACGTGTATATGTTTAATAATAACAGGCTCTGAGTGTTTACCAAGCCTCCTGCAGCTTGTTTGTACTGGGCCTTCTGTAGTCCTGGGTGTGAGTCATCCATTCAGGCAGTAAATTCCTCAGGAAAAGGACTGCCTGTTGTTCTAAACCTGTATAGTGCCTAGCACAAAAAGCCCCATTCTTAATTTCTATAATAACTTCATTAATGTGTTGATTTCTCATTTCTCTGTGTACTCTCTTCTCTTCAAGGATACACACAATTCCTGTTAACCTCCACAGTGATTTCATACACTGTTTGTGAGGAAAATGGAGCCCTTGTCACACGAGCAAGGACTGAAATCCAAACCCTGGAGGAGGGGTGGTGGGTAAAGGAAGAGAATAGCATGTTCCTGCTCTGGATATTGTAGGACACTCTGAGTTCTGCCTCCACTAACAAAAGCTCATTTTCATTAAAGGGTAGAGAAAAATCCCCTTTCATTCTCCAGCTTTTGAAGGCTTTACATCATTGCTGCTTCGATTTCAGGATTTTAATGAAAACAAGCTTTCTCCTGGGCTTGTCAAATGACTGCTAACTAAGAATTCATTGGAGTATTTAATCCACACTTTTTATTAATTGATGGTCAGGGTTCCTTTTCATAATGACTCATCTAATGAAGAAACAAAACCACAACAGAAACTCTTCCTACTCCGACAGTATTAATGTTACAATTGACCTGGGCATCTCAATACCAAAGATGTCACCATATTTGGTGACATGATCTGGTAGTGAGGTAGACTGTGAACTGGCTGAAGGAGAGAAGCCAGAGAGTTGTAGTCTATGGGGCGGAGTCTAGTTGGAGGCCTGTATCTAGTGGAGTGCCTCAAGGGTTGGTACTGGGACCAGTATTATTTAATATATTCATCAATGATTTAGATGAGGGAATTGAGTGTACTATCAGCAAGTTTGCTGATGACACTAAGCTGGGAGGAGTGGCTGACACGCCAGAAGGCTGTGCTGCCATCCAGAGAGACCTGGACAGGCTGGAGAGTTGGGCGGGGAATAACTTGATGAAATATAACAAGGGAAAGTGTAGAGTCCTGCATCTGGGCAGGAACAACCCCAGGTTCCAGTATAGGTTGGGGAACGACCTGTTAGAGAGCAGTGTAGGGGAGAGGGACCTGGGGGTCCTAGTGGACGACAGGATGACCATGAGCCGACACTGTGCCCTTGTGGCCAAGAAGGCCAATGGCATCCTGGGGTGTATTAGAAGGGGGGTGGTTAGTAGGTCGAGAGAGGTCCTCCTTCCCCTCTACTCTGCCCTGGTGAGACCTCATCTGGAATATTGTGTCCAGTTCTGGGCCCCTCAGTTTAAAAAGGACAGGGACCTGCTGGAGAGAGTCCAGCGCAGGGCAACTAAGATGATTAAGGGAGTGGAGCATCTCCCTTATGAGGAAAGACTGAGGGAGCTGGGTCTCTATAGTTTGGAGAAGAGGAGATTGAGGGGTGACCTTATTAGTGTATATAAATATATAAAGGGGGAGTGTCACGAGGATGGAGCCAGGCTCTTCTCAGTGGCAAACAATGAGAGGACAAGGGGTAATGGGTACAAATTGGAGCACAAGAGGTTCCACTTAAACCTGAGAAGAAACTTCTTCTCAGTGAGGGTGACGGAACACTGGAACAGGCTGCCCAGGGGGGTTGTGGAATCTCCTTGTTTGGAGACATTCAAAACCCGCCTGGACACGTTCCTGTGTAACCTTATCTAGGTGTTCCTGCTCCGGCAGGGGGATTGGACTAGATGATCTTTTGAGGTCCCTTCCAATCTCTAACATACTGTGATACTGTGATATTTACTGGGTTTGCCACCTAGTGAGACCCAAGAGAAAAGCAGAATGAGCTTTATATATTGCAGAGAAAATATTTTAACATTGTGCTTTCATCAGGCACATGAAAATACAACACTTTGTGTCCAACAGGTGCCTTGAATGTAAACACACAATTTGTGGATAGGAACAGAGGTACATGGCTGAATTATCATAGAATTGTTAGCATTCGAAAGGACATTTAGATCACCTAGTTCCAACCCCCCTGCCATGGGCTGGGATACCTCGCACTAAACCATGTCACCCAAGGCTCTGTCCAACCTGGCCTTGAGCACCACCAGGGATAGAGCATTCACAACTTCCTTGGGCAACCCATTCCAGTGCCTCACCACCTTCACCATAAAGAACTTCCTCTTTATATCCAATCCAAGCTTCCCTTGTTTAAGTTTTAAGCCGTTACTCCTTGTCCTATCACTGCAGTCCCTAAGGAAGAGTCCCTCCCCAGCATCCCTATAGGCCCCCTTCAGATACTGGAAGGCTGCTATGAGGTCTCCATGCAGCCTTCTCTTCTCCAGGCTGAACAGCCCCAACTTTCTCAGCCTGTCTTTATATGGGAGGTGCTCCAGTCCCCTGATAATCCTCATGGCCCTCCTCTGGACTTGTTCCAACAGTTCTATGTCCTTTTTATGTTGAGGACACCAGAACTGCACACAATACTCCAGGTGAGGTCTCACAAGAGCAGAGTAGAGGGGCAGGATCACATCCTTCAACCTGCTGGTCATGCTCCTTTTGATGCAGACCAGGATACGGTTGGCTTTCTGGGCTGCGTGCACACACTGAAGCTGGCTCATATTCATTTTCTCATCGACCAACACCCCCAAGTCCTTCTCTGCAGGGCTGCTCTGAATCTCTTCTCTGCCCAGCCTGTAGCTGTGCCTGGGATTGCTCCGACCCAGGTGTAGGACCTTGCACTTGTCATGGTTAAACTTCATGAGGTTGGCATCAGCCCACCTCACAGGTGTGTCAAGGTCCCTCTGGATGGCATTCCTTCCCTCCAGCGTATCAACCGAACCACGCAGCTTGGTGTCATCAGCAAACTTGCTGAGGTCCACTCAGTCCCACTGTCCATGCCACAAACAAAGACGTTGAACAAGACCTGTCCCAACACCAATCCCTGAGGGACACCACTCGTTACTGGTCTCCAGCTGGACATTGAGCCATTGACCACAACTCTTTGCGTGAGGCCATCCAGACAGCTCTTTCTCCACAAGTGGTCCACCTATCAAATTCACGTCTCCCCAGTTTAGAGACAAGAATGTCATGTGGGACAGTGTCGAACTGAAATTATTAAGGGAAAAGAGTCACACCAGCCCTATCTTTTTTTTTTTCCTCAACATATAATATAAATAATATGTTTTTATCCAAAGATATCTCCATACATATCCCTGTGATTCTTACTCTTTTCCTTTACATGCACACACATCAGCTTTGAGAACCACACGACCTTACAGATATGACCAGACAATTAAGCTCAGGCAGAAGTTACACTGCAGACTAGAAGGGAGCTACACTGCAGACTACAAGGCAAGTTCCAAAATTAGGAAAATATTTATCTTCTGTTATGAACAAATAAGTCATTCTGGTGACTTTCCAACTGAAGGCTCTAAATGTGATTCTTCACATGAGTCCTTCCACCTTTGTGGAAAAAATACCAGAAATGTGCTAGAAATACCTGGAGCAACATTTTCTCTCCTGCCCTGTAACAGCAAAAGGATTTGGGCAACCTCATCCTGGGGGTTAAATTCACTTTTCTGTTTAACTAATGCAGCAGGGCACGTAAGAAAAGAAAGGAACCAGGATAGGAATTCAGCTGGCTGTGGATAAGTGAAAAGGTTTGCTCCAAACTGGAGAATCTGGCAGTCACTTCTGAAAAATTACAAGCCAGATGAATGTGGTTTGGACACTTTTGGGAAGCACCTGAGCACTGCATGGGAAGAGAACAATGGAGCAAAGCACAAACTTACATTTCTCTTTGCTGGTCTTTTCTGATCTTACAGCTGGTGATGAAACACGGCTAAAACTATTCTTTAGAAGTGATTTTTGTAAATTGATATAAGTAAAATAGTTGAATGCGTCTGTATGCGAAAAATATCCATGGACAGATATAAGGGAAAAAAAACCCTAAACAACCAATGCCACATGAAATCTCATTACAGATAACATACAGCTGTTTTCCAGACAAGACACATTTTATTAGAACACTTCCTATGTTATTTCTGTCTTTAATTCCTAAAGGGATAACTATAGCTGTCAATCAAAAAATACCCTCAGTGAAAGAATGCTGCACTTTTTCTTGAAACATGGAATGCCTGAAACAAACTGAACCAAGTCAAGGCAAAGTTGTTGCTTCACCTACTTTTCCTGTAAACAAGCAAAGAAAATACCCTCGTACTAAAAGCTATTTTTCATATCTCAAACACCACAGAGCCTTTAGAGAACTTGCAATAATAGTTTTACATTGTAGGCTAAATGCTGTGCTTTTATTTGTGGTTTGAGGTACTGAATCCTGATAGGAATTTAGGACAATCTCCCATCAACCAACCCCTGGCAACAGTGTTCATCCATCACTTGTAAATAAGCTAATTCCATGAAAGGATTTGCTGCAGCAAGCAGTGTGTCAACGCAGGAGTCATGGACAACACAGGAAAGATCAATGTGATCAGCGAATGCCAATTTATTACAAAGCTTTAACTCCTTATATACCATTTCTTACAGGCACTTACAGTGATTTGGCATATTATGACTGGATACATGTCTTGAAGACCCTTAGCGACTAACACATAATTGGTTAAGCACAGGTGTGAGAACTTGACCTCAAAAGCTTGCCAACAGCCCACAGTTCTCATAATTCAGTGAATTACAGCTTCGTCTTATCTTGCTTGCTTAAGCTTCCTCGGGCCTCTCACAGCCTTGCTGTATCTTTCAGGATTATTCAGAGTTTATGTACCAATTATCCATTCTCCTGTGAGAACACTGTCTCCCCAAAGCAGTAAGCCTACAGTTAATTTTTGTCTTGACCTGTACATTCATAGAACCTATCTATTTGCAAGCAATTCCTTAACGAAGACTGTAATATACTGAACTGGAATTTGCTCTAGAGCTTTCAGTATCGCCTGCTATCAATCCTGAACCACTTCTTTAGACTCAGTGAATAGCAGTTCCTCATGGTTGACCCAAGACACCAAACCAAGTCACAGCAAAACCAGAGGTGGCACAGAAAGGTGTCACCACAATGTAGGCACAATCCCTTGGTTTATTCACTTTTTCCGCTGTTGAGGCAAGAACACAGGCATAGTACATACTTGACTGACCAGATCTTGACAGATCAGACCCATCTAGAAAGGTGGATAAGAACAGTACCAGAGAAAGAAAATCAGTGTACAAAACTTAAAAATCAGATATGTGCATCTTCTGTTTTGAGGATACACAAATGATAAATTAGATGAATTTGAGGCTAGACTTGCATACAAAATTTCCATCAACTCATTCCTAATCTACAGCTTGAAAAAGGGTATTTCTAGAAAGGAAATTACTTGGAAAATGAAAATTTCTACTCTGAGGCTGAAACACAGATGTGTTACACATCTCCAGATGTGCTGAAGTTCATTCAGTCAGTGCATTGAGGCTTTCTGATTAAACGATGTTTCATGGGGTGGTTTAGGGTGCTTTTTTTGGTTGTTGGTTTTGGAGTGTGGGTTTGTTTTGTAGGGTTTGGGGTTGTTTTAGAAAATCCTAATCTGTTGAAACAGACTTTCAGAATTGTAGGTAATTGAATTTAAGCACTAGCAGTATTCAGATAAAATACTGTCAGCAAAGAACATGATAAATTTTAACAGCATTAAAATTTACATTGCTTATATATAACGTATTATTATACATAATATATATATACTTGCATTTATAATATCTATGCTACATTTATCAAGAATTCAAATCAGAATCAAGCCAGCAGTATTTTGTCAAAATAGAACAGGACTGACACCTTGCCCAGTTTCTTTGTAAAGCAATTTTGTGCCCATCCATAATAACAACAAATTATATGATGTTAGAATTTCTCAAGTAATGCTATTTTTAACCCTGCCAAGGGTGCTTTTTCTGATTTTTACTGCTGATCAGAGCAGGGCTGCTAATGGAAGCTAAGGACAAGATTTGTCCTATGTACGGATGGGTGAATATTAAATATGCATGTGAATGAATTGTGCTTATTTTAAAGTAAGATCTCCTATTATTCACATGACATATATCACAAGACAAGTCAACTTCTGTGGATGGACCTGACCTGAAAAAACCTCTTCAGTTTCTGCAGATCCAGTCATTCCCCAGACTATAGCTATCTGAGGACCACTTCAATATCACTATGTTTGTGGAGCTGCACAAGTTTCAGTAAGTTCATGGTCACTGGCATAAAATACAAGAGTGCATTGATAGTGATTCAGAGAAAACTCCAGGAACAAACTTGCCAACAAAGTTTTCAAGCTGACAGGCAGGTATTCTTTGTTGCGGCACTGGGAGACACAGGGGATAGCTCCTCCTAACGTGTCCCTGTATTGCTACACAAGCCATCCTTATACAGTCCCTGGACATACACACATATTCATGAGGTTACACATGGATGACAGTGTTTTCCAGAAAGTTCTCCGCATGCTTACAAAATTGTGGTGGTGGTCTCTGAGGGTCGTTTACTTCTTCCAACAATCTTCATCACTTCTGGCAGCCTTTGAAGCACACGCAGTAGATGCTCATACCAGTTTAACTAGTTCATTACCACCAGAGACATAATAATCCTCCTATCCTCCTACTTATCAGTTAGTTTAACTGTAGCCCATCCTGGACACATGCTGTTCCCAGATACTCCTTATCCCTGCATCCTGTTCTTCTAGACTGTTTTTCTTAAAACGACATCAACTATAATGATTTATGTTGTACAAGAATTCTCAGTATATTCTCTAGCTGTACTCTATTTTTTTTATGTATCATGCACCTCACTAATTTTCCATTGCTACTGTTACAAAGCCATCAAACTTAACATTACATAAAACTGATTCTAAAGGTTTATATATTCCATTTTGTGATTTTGTGCTCCCCCTTGTCTCAAAAGCAAGATGTGAAATGTTGGCCAGTTATCTAATTGTTTCATCTGAAGGACACTCAGCAATAAATATCAGTTCTGACTAACTTTGGGCTAGAAAGTAGAACATCAGATCCCAAAAAAGCAAGTCAACCTTTGGCAGACACAGCATTAAACGCTCTTGAATGTATTTTGTCTGGGCAATTAAATCTCATTAAGAACAGTTGGCCAAGGTGAGCAGTAAAATTGAAGCAGAAATAACAGGACTTGTTATAGTTTGTGTGCTTATTTTCATTAAATAATCCCCATAATTTGACCACCAGCCAAATCTCTCAATGTCATACTAATAGAGGCTAAACATAAAGTGGACCTGAAGAAATCTGCAGCTAGAAACAAGCCTTGGTCCAAAACCAAGACCGACTTGCTTCATCTCATCATCTAGACTGAAAAATGTAATCATCAAACTAATGAACAGCATAAATGAAAATTGGTTATTCATGTAGCTGTCTCTGTAAGTGCCTTCTCTGACCTGACCCTTTGAGAAATCTCTGACTTGACACAAATGCTTTCTTTCCCCTCTCTACCAGACTATTCAGCAAATAGAGAACACGTATCCTTAAGGATTTCATACAACATTTCCTTTGGATCAGAAAATTTTGGGTCACTTCCTGACATGCCATAGGTAGGCAATGGTACTCATGAATTCAGACTTATTGCAGCAAAAGTTTTGCATCCTGACAACAGTGTTGCCATAGTGATCCCGGCTGATTGGATGCTCTTAGCAACCGCTCATCACTCTTCATCCCAGCACTCTGTAGCTAAGCTGCATAACCTCCTTTCCACAACCCCTGCTACCAACAAAAGAACACTTAGAGTAGCATCAGCTCCTGAACCCAAGTGCCTTCTCCACAAATGTCACACATGCCATCTTACACACCACTGTAAAGCAGGGTTTGCAAGTGGGAGGACATGGAAAGCAAGCTGGGCTTCTGGGTGCTGCACAGGAATCTGTTTGCAGTTAGTTTCCCCAGAAATACCCTGGTGAGCTGGGATCCTAAACCTCACTGCATCTTCAAAGAGATGCCATTTACATGAAACTCAGATTCTTATATGAATTACATCAACATTGTGAATTATCCTCTATGTATTGGAGGATTATCCTCTGTGAATTATCCCCCGTGTATTGTGTAACATTGTGTGTTACCCTCACACAGAATTGCAGACTGCATTTATTACCAATTAAATATGTTGCTTCATTACAGGAGGGGGTAGATGGACAACACATCTGTTATTATTAGTATCCCAAAATTCAATTCCAGCTTTGTATGGCTATAACAATTATTTTTCTTTGATTGTATTTCTTCTGCAGTTCTGCAACATCTTGCAAAGGGCTGGAGAATCTTCCAGGATTTATTAATTTACCATTAATTCTCTAAATCACAATCCTTTGGTGGGCAACAGAATGATCCTTAGAGTGGGCTCACTAGCCCCCGTGGTACCTTCTGGGAACACCTAGAACCCCAGAAGCAGCACAGCACTGCCCTATTAATACAATCGACACTGGAGAGCAATCGACTAGTGAAAGTGAACAAGCAGGACCTGTGTTGCCAGGACTTCCACAGCTGATGCCCTCAAAGAGAAAGAAAAGTCATGCTGCGCCTATTTAGGTAACATTTTCAAATCCTCAGGGCACAAACAGGAGAGCATGAGGGTCTGTGAGGTTCCAAGACCATAAAAATCCACCCTGTAATTTCTACACATATACCTATTTCACTATATTCCCCTGTGCTAAAGTGGCATCAAATAAAGTCAATTTGAAATTTATTCACTGAAATCACAAGAAGATGCATGCAAGACCCTGGAAGCTCCCTGGCAACGTTCAAGGCCGGGTTGGATGGGGCTTGGCACAACACAGTCTAGTGGAAGGTGTCCCTGCCATGGCAGGGAATTGAAACTGGATGAGCTTTAAGGTCCCTTCCAACCTGAACCAGTCTGTGATTCTATGAAGATACTACCTGTCCTGGGTTTAGCACTAACTAGTCATTTTTTCTCTTTCTTGGTAGCTGGTGTAGTGCAGGTTTTACACCGTACAGCAATGAAACAATTATCTGTTAACACTATGAACAATTGCCTTCCACACAGAGCTATGCAAACTGTATTAGCAGGTGTACTTCTAAGCCAGAAGAAGATAAGTTAGGCTCTGGCAAGCAACAAGACCTAAGTTACTTCAACTACATACAATGTGTTTAGCAACTGCCTTCAATTCCTGTTGGAGGCTGTGGGCTGCCACTGCTACTCATGGCTGTGGGCTTCTCTTCGCTCTTCACTCGGTGGTAACAAAAATATGGGAGCACCCAGACCTAAAACAAAGTGTCACTTTTCATGCTGATTCATTTTATATCTAAGTGGTTCACATCTCTTGACTCAGGTGAAGCTTTGTGGACTTCATCTGGGAATTAAAATGGGACTAGTAGAGAACACTACTCATAGCAGAAGTGGAGGGGGAAGTGAAATGGATGAAGTGGCTAATACTTAAGACCAGATTTTGACATGCTACCCACTACCAAACCTGGACATGAGACAACCAGAAATTCTATGTAGCACCAAGAGCAATGAATTTTACATGACTGACAGATATCTACACCACAAAGCCTGACAAACCTGTGTACTGAATAGGTACTCACCACATACACCACTTACAAGACCTGTAAGGAAAAACCCTGCACCTGTTCAAAACAACACATTACCAAGCATAAACCACATGAAAGTAGAACTCCAAGAGGTTTCTTCAAAGTTTGCAAGACACAAGCAAGCAAACAGAAAATACTACCTAACTGCTCATTCTGAAATAAAAGAACTAAACTGCAAAGAAATATAGTTTAGAAAGCTCTTAGCTCTATCTCTCAAAGCCAGAGAACAGCAGTTTTCAAGAAAGTACGTTCTCTGTACCATGTTAAGGTTTTTCTATCGCTACAGCAATTGCAAGCTTCATTAAAACCAGGGTCCAGGATGCATTCACACCATGAAAATGAAATTAAAGACTGTTGCTAAATGAGGTACTGAAGTGTTCCTGGACCAGAAAGCTCCTGAAAAATTTTTGTCTCTCTTCTGAAACAGCAACCTCCAACTGTTCCCTGTTGTAATAATAAGTTCCTCTAAGTTGGACACTCTATTATTTGCAATTTGCAAGAAATAAAGCAGGAGAACAATAACAGCTTGGCAAATACCCTGATCCTGACCCCCTGCTGACACATACCAAAGGAAACTCTCATCAGCTTTCCAGGATCACAGTAGTTTGACCTCAACATAGACAAATAAGACTTGACATTGCAGTTTTGCTTGTTTTTATCAGATGCAAAATAAGCAGAGTTCTGCCAGATGCTTAGCTAATACACAATTTGATAAATATCAGTTAGTGGCTTACTTTTTCACTTCCTGCATATTTCTATTCAGAGAGATACCAAGAAGGTGTAAGACTCAAGCATTGTAAAGCACTCAGTGTTTGCTTAACCAGATTCTGTGGCTTCTTTTGAGTGCGCTAAATATAGCTCATTATTTTTCTTTCTAGCCTAGAAAAGAAACATCAGAGATGACACAGATTTCTTCTCAGCAGTTGCCCTGGTTGCAAATCTCCTCCCATGGTCAGAACAAGCAGAACAGTCCTGTGGTTGCAGGTGCTCTGGCCATACCCTGGATGGAATACTACCACATATTGTTCTTTGGCCCAAAATTAAGCACAGATAACAATAGGTAGTGCTAAAAATATCAGTGCTTCAAGGTCTTTTCAATTTAATCCAGAAATAAAAAAAAAAGAGATTCCACATAGCCTCTCATCAACCATTAGGCGTGATATATTCTCAGTCTAGAATCAAAGTAAACTCTGCATTTATTTTGGTGCTCAATTCATACACACAAAGCTTTTTCTTTTTTTAAAAGACCAAAGAAATCCCAGTTGACAACCTTCACAGTGATTGATACCACTTTGATGGTGCCAAGCGAGAACCATCTTCTCAGAAGCCCTCACACAATTTATTCAGGTCATTTTCATTCTGAACAGGTGAAAAGAGATATATTAAAGAAGCCATATTAAACACAGCTAATTTTCCTCACTTAACCTTTTTTAAAGTGTTTTTAATCATAATTTAAAAAAAGAAAAAAAGCTGAACATGCCATCTACCCAGTATAAATTACCATCCATCCTTTCAACAGTCTCCTTAAAATGCTCTATTTTTCAAGGTGAGAAAATGTTAAAAGCTCTCCATTAGGAGCCTACGGTGCATTACACAAACTACCCTATGCCACACTGAAAGAAAACACTGCTAAAAGAACATTATGCTTGCAAATCTGTAAGATCAAGAAATAGAAAAGCTGCAATTACGGTTTAAATTGCCTCCTCTGTGTACATCAATATTGTGTGTCATAATACCATAGAACAGAGCATATTTTCAGTAAGATCCCACAGAAAGGCAGTTCTCGCTTCCCAGCCCACCACTGCTCCATCTATCAAAGTAGGGATAGCATGAAACTGTGCTATGGTGGTATCTAGCTCCCTGGAGAGAACACAGCAGAAACGTTTCATGGTTTGGGGCCTTTTTTGGTTTGTTTTTGGGAGGGTAGGAGGGGAGGCTGGAAATATGTTAACAGCAAAGGTCACTAGCAGTTGAAACAACATTGCAAGAGTGACAGGCAACTGTCACATCTTTACACTGATGAGAAGATGACGTAAAGGATGTCTGCTTCGCCTCATGGTATGCACCATCCAACTTGCACTCCATGGCCTGTGTGATATCAGTTTACAGCTACATGGTTCTTTCCAGCAGACTCAGATTCTACTATTTGCATTGATATCAAAAATACAGACATTTAAGATGTGGTCACTAAGGGAAACTACCCCCCAGGCTCACTCAGATTCCTTTATTTACTGGATTACTTAAAATCAGAGGCAAATTCCATTTCTTCATTGGCAGAGTGCAGGTGCCAGGCTACCTGCACCTATCTCAAGCCTACAGCCACAAACAGAAACACAAAACAATCTTTCACCCTTGCATGAAGAAATATTTCCTATTCTTGCCCAGAGAATGTATTGTGAAATCTGGGTGGATGAAGCACATCCATAATTTCACTTCATGCCTGAAAATAGCTACCAAATTCTGGGAGCACATTAAGAACATGATCCTCCAAACCTGCAGAGCCTTGTGCTTTTACCTTCAAAGATGCGAATTTAGCTCCATCTGTTATCAGTTAGGAAAGAAACACATTTATGTTTTAACTCTTACACCCTACAACTATAACCATTAAGCTGTAATAAAAGGAAAGCTTAAACTGATTTCTCCATAGACTTGTAACCCTGAAAAAACATTTTCAAACTGGACCAAAAAAAAAAGAGATTTATTTTCTGAAAGTTCTATGATTGCAAAAAGATATTAGGTGACCATGGAATCATAGAATCATAGAACAGTTAGGGTTGGAAAGGACCTTAAGATCCTATAGTCCCAACCCCACTGCTATTGGCAAGGACACCTCACGCTAAACCATGTCACCCAAGGCTCTGTCCAACCTGGCCTTGAGCACCCCCAGGGATGGAGCACTCACAACTTCCTTGGGCAATCCATTCCAGTGCCTCACCACCCTAACAGTAAAGAACTTCCTCTTTATATCCAATCCAAACTTCCCCTGTTCAACTTTCAACTCGTTACCCCTTGTCCTATCACTGCAGTCCCTAAGGAAGAGTCCCTCCCCAGCATCCCTATAGGCCCCCTTCAGATACTGGAAGGCTGCTATGAGGTCTCCATGCAGCCTTCTCTTCTCCAGGCTGAACAGCCCCAACTTTCTCAGCCTATCTTCATATGGGAGGTGCTCCAGTCCCCTGATCATCCTTGTGGCCCTCCTCTGGACTTGTTCCAACAGTTCTATGTTATTTTCATGTTGAGGACACCAGAACTGCACACAGTACTCCAGGTGAGGTCTCACAAGAGCAGAGTAGAGGGGCAGGATCACCTCCTTCAACCTGTTGGTCATGCTCCTTTTGATGCAGACCAGGATACGGTTGGCTTTCTGGGCTGCGTGCACGCACTGCCAGCACATGTTCATTTTCTCATTGACCAACACCCCCAAGTCCTTCTCTGCAGGGCTGCTCTGAATCTCTTCTCTGCCCAGCCTGTAGCTGTGCCTGGGATTGCTCCGACCCAGGTGTAGGACCTTGCACTTGTCATGATTAAACTTCATGAGGTTGGCATCAGCCCACCTCACAAGTGTGTCAGGGTCCCTCTGGATGGCATTCCTTCCCTCCAGCGTACCAACCGAACCACACAGCTTGGTGTTATCGGCAAACTTGCTGAAGGCTCACTCAGTCCCACTGTCCATGTCACCGACAAATATGTTGAACAAGAGCAGTCCTAACACCGATCCCTGAGGGACACCACTCGTTACTGGTCTCCAGCTGGACATTGAGCCATTGACCAGAACTTTGTGTGCAGCCATCCAGCCAGTTCTTTATCCATGGAGTGGTCCACCTATCAAATTGATGTCTCTCCAATTTAGAGACAAGAATGTCATGTGGAACAGTGGAGCAAAACACTGGATGGTGATGTTAGCCTGGAGTTTAGTTAACTAGAGTTAAAAAAAAAAAAAAGAAGTAAAGAAACAAACCAAGCCCCTGGCCCAGCAGTGCCTGATTAACATTCTATTTGCAGGACACACTTCTCAGAGAACAAAGAACTAAAGGGGATAGATACAGATGTCTCCTATCTTTGGTGATGGCTCTTTTAAGGATCTGCAGGGTTTTTTTGCACATTTTAATTTTTCAAACATCAGGTTTTCAGTAACTGATAAGCCTTGAGGTCTAACACGAAGTAAAAAAGTAACTGTACAAATACAGGAAGGTTTTTGTAAAAGCCTTTTTGGGATATGCCTCATATAGCTGAGGGAGCCCAAGTTTTCACATGTATTTAGCTGAGTTATTCTAAAAACTCCTTTATAACAGAGATAGAAGGTAAAATGTATTAAATCACAACACACTAAAAGGTGGTCCTGTATTTCTGCTCTCTCATGACACGGGGGAGACCTTACAGCAGCTTCCAGTTCCTAAAGGGGATAACAAGAAAGATGGAAACAGGCTTTTATCAACAGCAGGTAGTGACAGTTCAAAGGAGAATGGATTTAAGTTGAAAGAGGATAGATTTAGATCAGATATTAGGAAGAAATCCTTCCCTGCGAGGGTGGGGAGGCACTGGCACGGGTTGCCCGGAGAAGCTGTTTCTGCCCCATCCCTGGCAGCGTTCGAAGCCAGGCTGGATGGGGCTTGAAGCAACCTGGTCTAGTGGAAGGTGTCCCTGCCATGGCAGGGGGCTGTAACTGAATGAGCTTTAAGGTCCCTTCTGACACAAACCAGTCTGAAATTCCATGAACAAAGAAAATCAGACAATAAAATTATACAGGTGGAGGAAAAAAGTAGTTTAAAGAATAATACTGAAGAGAACAGGTATTAAATGACAATGCAGACACTATTCTCAGGATACACTCTTAATAAACTATAACTAAGTATAAACATTCAAACAGCAACTCAGCACTTCCACAATTGGTTTAAATCTTCCAACTATTAAGAAAATACACTGAAGGAAACAAAAATGGATTGCCTTTAATTTTCTTTTTATGGAAAATCTCACCAGGCAAGCAAAAAATCACATAAATGCTATGCCATAAAATACTTCATAATGAGAATATTCCATGGTAGTTTTATTAATGTCAGCAAGCTATAACTCAGATGACCTAAAAATCCAATGACAACTAAAACTTCATGATGGATTTCTTGTTTCTTCATACCAGACTGCTGGTTCTGATTATTTTAATTAGTTACTATTCACAATACCATATTTAGGGAAATTAGACAAGAAATTAAATAGCTAATCATGTGGTCAACATGAATCATATAAACATCATATTACTGTGTCTAGAAGCCACCTGCTGTTCCCCCTGGAACTTGAATAGAAAAAGATCTGTCACAAAGCCAGTGGATCTTGACGTTATTTTCACAGTGGTGCTTTGTTTTGCATGAGGCTCTGTAGGCACGTCCTGCTGAAGATGCTGATGTGTTCAAGGGCTGTTTCAAAGGCAGAGACAAATCACAGATTCATATTAGTTGACACTAAAAATTATCATTAAGTCTAGCAAATTCTCATTAATTCTATCAAAATGAGTAGCTACTCAAAATCAATTCTTTTATTCCAACCTCCAGTTATTAAAGCATTACCCAAAATTGCTACACTGCAGAATGCTACAAGCTTTGCTATGGCTCTTTCCTCCCTAAAAAGATAGTTAAGCACAAGCTGCTAGTAATTTTTATTCATCCTAAAACCAGACAATAAGATACAGAATAAATAACATGCAAACTCCAACCACTTATTCCTCAATTTCCTTAGACCTCATTCTGCTGCTTCTCTGGCCACTGACATGAAATTTAATGAAAATCCATTAAAACAGAGAGACAGGAAACCCCTGCTTGAGAGTATGGGTAAACAGCAAGCAGCCAGATATCAAGAGTCACAGTGTGCTTCCATGTCAACCTGTGAGGCACAGTAAAAAGAACAGTTAAATAGATGTCTTTATCCAAATAATTATATAAACTAGGAGTAGTTATGACTTTAGTTTCCTCAAACTTCAAAAAAAGAGTGTTTGATTTGTAACGATATATTAATAACATATATGAAAATAATAACTATTGCTAAGTATGAGGAGACATTTCTCTTACTCTATCTTTATTTCAAGATGTTCACAACACTAAGAACTCTCAAAATGGAAAAAAATAGAGATTATGAATATCACTATAAAGTAATGTTCAAAAAAAAAATCCAGAGCAACAAAAGCCTTGGGAATATTAATACTACATAGGTAATGCCAAAATTCAAAGGCTTGTCAGAAACTACGGAAGTCCAAGCTAATTATGCAGAAACATTATTGCAGGCATAATAAAATGAGAACAAGCTCACTACCAAGTGTTGGTAGGGTCCATAAACCCATAAAGTAGCAACAGACTAAGTAAAAAGGAACAGCATAGGAAAAATGAAATAGTTTGACAATATTGAAACACCAAAAAAAAAGACCTCCCAAAAATATTTGACATTACATCCGAGCCCGCTAATTCCAGTAACTCTCAACACCAGTTCTTGGAGGTTGGAAGCAGCAGCTTCCAGAAACACAGAAAGCATGAAGCAGCTCACATTGTTTATTTATACCCATTTTGTTTGCTTTGTGCTTTTTGTCCACATCTTCGTGCTCTCTGGATGGTCAATTAAATCCCTGCTTAATAGGCAACTCCTGGCACTTTCTTTTGTTACCTAGGGACAGAAAGATAGCCACCTTTAAAGGCCACTTTTTTGTCTAGAAACAGAAGCTGGTCTGGTGCAGCCTGCTGCTAACAGAGACGAGATGGTATGCCACCACAGCTCTAGGGTAGAAGAAATTCTAGAAGCCTATGAGAAAATGTCTACCTTCCTCCTGGGTGAGAAAGCTCATATGGCATAGCTTTGCACAGAGCTTGGAAGGCAGTCTTGTTCATAACTCAAACTAAAAAAATAATAGAAGCCATCCTCCTGAAAGCCTGAAGAACTATCTTATTTATTGGCATATAGTGATATATGCTTCTAATTGTAACGAAAAAACACCCAATTTTCTGTTACTAGAAATATCTGGTTTGGATTATTGCTGTGTGAAGTAAAAACTTGTGATTTATCTAACACACTACTCATCTTGTTTCCAAGTCAGTTATATCCTCCTATGGAAACTGATACTGTGCTTCAAATGGCTTCTTAGAATCTGTAGGAAGATTCTTGATACTTTCTAAATACTGTATCTAAATACTTTTAAATTGTTGACACTGCAAGTTTTGACATAGACATTCCTTTTAAACAACCATGTCCTAGCTCCTGCAACATTAAGAATTAAATCACTTCTTTGGTATTCTGTGGGTCCTCTTACCTGAAGGTTTACAGAAAGATGGCAGTAGAAAGAATATTGAATCTGGAAAAGGGTATGACTCTCCAAAATAGATCTCAACAAAAAAAAAATCTCAACAAAAGACCAATTCATCTTAAAGTAGACATTTGCTAGTAGTATCTGTTGTGAGAAAGGCAAGTGTGGTGCCATCTTCAGGATGTGTTACACATGTACACAGGGAAATAGAGAAGAATCATTATGCCATTAGGCTCTCCTATTTCTTCCACTCTATAAAAAGCAATAAATGTAACTGAAGGAATAGGAAAAAGGCAAGAAAGATATGACTAGAAGCTTTCAGGTTGTTCAAAGCACTAAATCTTTCTGCTATGTATTTTTTAATCATATACTTTCGTCTTATGGAGGCAGATGATATCAACACACAAATCCCAACTGATCACTACTACTGTCGAGTATCTAGCCTAAATCTCCATCATCTAGTTGATATGCCCATCATTAACCTAGATTCACCTTATGCCAGGACAACGTATACTTTTCAGTAAAATTTATGTCAGATCTGTGAAAACATAAATTATGCTATCAAGCCTTTTGGCACAGTAATTACACCTGTGTAAGAACTATTATCTGTAAAGACATTTTGCTTCAAAGGAACCTCATCCACTCTCCACCAGTACATTATAGTGAAAGGTCCAGACTCCACTGAGCCCAGGGGAGCCCTGAGCCTGTATTCAACACTACATCAACCAGCACATAGTCATTCATGCCCCTGTCAGACACATCAGAAAGGAAGTCCAAAAAGCATGCAAACACACACACAATTTTCTTCTTCTGCAAGGAACCAGCTGAAGGGTGACACAGATGCTGACCTACTTGGGGAGAAGAGTAGATGCTCACTGTGGAGGAAACTCTACTCAGTGGTGGGCCTGCTGGGACTGGGTGTACCAGACCATCACACAACAATGCTGCTCTCTGCTGATTTTCAAGTACCACGTGAGTGGTGGTGCCATCAACAAAGTGGAAGAAAGGGATATAGATGCTACAGTGGTGGCTACATCATCAAAGTATTCCTGGTATCTGTGCCACTGTGCTCTACATAGCATAAATGTGTTAGACTGAACTGGAGAAATGAACTCTGCCACCTTCTATCCAGCTCTGGTGAGATTTGAGGAACAAAACTTATAAAGCAGCTATTCTTCCATCCAGGAACAAGATGTACTGTATCTAAGTGACCCAAACATATGACAAAAAGAAATAGCAGGTTAAGCCATCTGAAGTCCCATCGGAATCATGTCTATGCTGACCTTGTGCTGCACTTTCTTTCGTGGGGCTTTTTAAATGTTTTCCGTTGGTGGCTTGAGGCAGTCAGTACATGAAGCTTTGCATAGTTAATGCACACAGATATCTGTCCTCTGTGATGTTTTGAGAGAAATACAAAACTGTTCTGAAAACCTGTTAGAAGTAGTGCTTATGGCTGCAGGAGTGTTAATGAGCAAGAGCACGATTCTTCAAATTTCATTGTAGAGTGACTAACAGACTGGTTTGGGGAGCTGGCAGAATATAGCAGAGGGCTCCTCAGGCTTCAAGGGGATTTTCTGAATAAAAAGAAAAACTTTATTTCCTATAAAAAGATGCCAGACACATGGATTTTCTGTGAGTTAAAAGACTGCCTTGCAAATCCAAAACTGAGGGGATGTGACATAGTATGCTTTCTATGTCATTTTAATTAATACTACCAATATTGAACCATGCTAATCAAACAATATGCCACAATTTGCATTCAAGTTATCTGCATTGTTTATAGGCAATCTTAATATTTGGTCTACTCTGAATGTCACACCTAATGTTAAGGTGATGAATTGTTGTAAGTCACTTGGAGTCTATGCACTCAGCTACATGTGCCATAGTGAGATGCTTTGAGATACACTGAGGTTGAAAAGTCTAATAGAAAGACAAAATCAGCATAAAGCACTAGTATGTTGAGGAACAGTCAGAGTTGATATACTTCAATTTAGCTATTCCATGTTGCTTTTAACACATCTTTTTCTCTTGGCTATCTAACTTGGGCTCAATTTTCACATATTAGACTGTGCTACTGTTTCAGATTAAAACATACTTGCTTTATTCTAGTCACCTCGTAGCACAGACAAGTGTACAGTCAAAAAACGTCTCATTAAAATCTGGTTAAACTGTGCAAAGCTGAGCACTTCCTGCTGATTGTATTTCTCCCAGGGCTGACAGATTGCTTAACAGAGCTGTGTATTTTTTCCTGACACTGAGCATTTAAAGTACCATACCAGTTTTTTTCTTTAAGCATCTGGAAAGCTCAAGAGGTGGCCTCTTATGGAAGGAAGGATAAATCATCATGTTGATGGAATACTTTCACACATATACAATTGTCTGTTCTGTATTTCCATTTCAATACATACACTTACTGCAGACACCAATTAAAACAAACAAACAAACAAACAAACAAACAAACAACTCCACTAAAGTGGAACAGGGAATTCAACCCAATGCCACCTGAAGTGGAATTCAGACTTTAGGTCACTTTTTGCTAGTTCTCAAGCATGAATCTCTGGAATTGGTTTCCCTCTGAATTAGAATTACTTGGGGGATGGGTGAGGTCATCGACTTGCTTTACAGTTGGTGCCTCTGATCTCTTGTAATGGTTATGAAAAACGCCAAACAAGTTATTTCAGACATTCCCAGTCCTTTAACAAAAACTTCAGACTATGTTCATTTCACAGACCCACAGAGATGAGAAGTTGGTTGACGAAGGTGCTCTCTCTCACAAGGGGCAAACTCATGCATATTATCAAATCCCTCCTGCCTTTCTCACATCCACAAACTTAATAGAACACATGGTCACAGGCTCTTCCCTTTGTGATTATGGGCTGGAACAATCAGCTGTCAGCTTGACTATTTATAACACAAGACAGAATCTCATTGAAATGTAACATGACCACACTTCTTTTTTTCCTTAAAGGCATTAATCTGTGCACACTGACAACTGAAGTCTCATGGATCATAAATTCACTTGCAAAATAAAGAGGTATTATTCAACCTTTACATATGATATATTGTAATCAATTTGCAAGATCGATTTAAAAAACTCTTCATATGGGTTACGACCTATAATACGGATAATTTTTATTTTTTCTACTTTATCCTGTTTTCAGCAGATGTCTAAACTAGGGTTAAATAACACAAGAAAGGTTCTCTAGGTAGGTTTGCAGAACACTGGTCTACAGGAAAAGGGGCTCATTTCTTTCCAGGACAAGTATCCTCCTTCTACAACAGCAGCACAAAACTGCAGCAGGCTTCTCTGAAAAGGCCAGTGACAAAAATGGATGGAAGAAAAGGAGCTGACTGCTCTTAAAAAATGAGGACAAGTCATTTAAAGTCTGATCAACCTCTGCTCACTACAGCTGTTAGAAAATGGTGATACATAATGAGTTAGTCTTCCAAAATCGTCAGTGCTACTGATTTGTCTTCTATACAAACAAAAGCACCTAGAAAGATCTTTAACTGCTCCCCCACTCCCTTACAACAGCTATGATAGCATGTTGCTAGCTAGTAGAAACATGTGCTTCCTGACCCAAAGGGTTCACTACTACTTCTAACAGTGAAAATTGAAGTGCTCTGGAAAACTTTTTTGTAATAAGAATGGCAAAGGAATCAAACAGCACAAAACTCACAATACTCATAATTTTCTTAATTTTCTTTATAAACAATAAATGGTCATTTCTGTAACTTGGAGAGCCTGATGCTGCACGTCATTTTAACACTGAATAACTGCTTGGCAAAAAGAAACGCTTCAGTAGAATTACTTACTTAAGTAAAGTGAATATGACTGGCTAAAAAAAACCAATCCTCTAGGCTGCTGTCTTTATGAAGGTGAACCCTTTTGCTGATCATACTGTCCCTGAAATGTATTTGATTTATGCATCTTACCACCATTCATCACTTACATAAAGTAACTTTAAAACCACTTCCAACTGTATCTGCAAGTGCAAACATGTAGCTGCATAAAATATAGTTAAGTCAACTCTAAAGTCTGAAATAAATGCTACTTCTTCAAAATACAAAAGAGCTGAAAATAGAACTCCTATTGCACAACTCCTCTTTTCTAAAATAACTTGAAACATAATGATGACATGAGACAAAAACGTAAGAAAACAGAAAACCCACTATCATAAAATACCAAAGCAAACATTAGTTAAAAGAACACAGAGTGACAGCATTTATCACAAAGAACAAAGATGAAAATAGAATCATGTGCTTAGCACTGAAATTGCAATTCTTTCAGTTCTTCCATCAAATATTAAAGGGATAAAAAGTTCAGGGTAGGTCTATGAAATGTGTTTCTAATCACTTATTTTATTCATACTCTAATGGTATAATTGTTCTCCACATGAGCAGTGAAAAAGCAGAAACCAGTCAAAATACTTTCCATAAGTAATCTTGCAGGACCAGCTAGGAACATAAAAGAGACATGAAACACAGCAAGCATCAGGAGGACACAAGCTGCAAGGGCAGATAATCTCTTGTGATCCTCTATCTACGGGACCTTATCCATTAGCACAGGAAGATCAGAAATTGCTTTGCTACAGCTGTGGCTCTATTCCTCTCTTTCCCCGCTCCCACCCACCCCTTTTTTTTTTGATTGCTATTTTAAACTTTGAGTTAAGTTCTAAATGACCTACCTGAGTGATCAGCTGCAAGTGAAAATGCAACGTGGTAAAAGAGAACTGCTGCTAATAACATAGGAATGCATGGAAAAGGAACTATTGTAGTCAACAGACCCATTAGTCCTTGTACAAAGTAAGGAAACCGATAAAGCCAATCCCATCAGCAACACTTAGGAGTTACTGCATTTGGGGTTTACCATCAAGAGAAAGATTATCTATGCAAAATTAATAACAAACTCAGTCTTCATGTGAAATGCTACAAGGGAATTTCTTCTGTGCCACTGATGTAGTAGAATATTTATGAGCACTGAGAATCACGGCATTCAGAATTACAACCACCAGGGGTGATGGAGGTGGGACTGCAAGGCTACATTGGTTGGGTTTTTCCTTTTGTTCGTTTTCCGTTGTATGCATGCAAGCATGCATCTGTACAGATACTTTTATTGTCCTGAATTTGTTTGGAAGTAACCTGTATATATGCACTTCAATACCCTTTTTTACCTATTTTTAAAAAATACTTCCATCTGGACTAGTTTTCCAACATGCAGGAAGACTCCATCATTCATATGCATGTCACCTTTAGCCAAAAATCAAAACTGAACTATGACAATGAGAACATACTGAGCTGGACACATCAGGAATCTATGAACAGGTAGATGGCTGCAGTAGTAGTCACTCCAGGAAGAATATTTTGATATAATTCTTGAGACTGTATACAGTTACTGAAAATTCTAGAATAGCAACTGAAGCAAGAAGCTTCCTTTCTCAGATCCAATTTGCAAAGCATTAAAATACATACCTGCATAAAACAAGAAAGCACCCAGACCTTCAGCAACTGTTTTGCCCATAAATTGGAGTAGGATCCTTTTAGTACTTAATTGCTGAGAAGATACAGAGTTTTATGGTGATACTGGAACATACACCAATCTTTTGTATACACACAAATGAGCCAATTTAGCAGAGCACTATGGGGATCTCCTGAGCCAGGCAACGTTCATGAAAGTATTCATAGAAGGAAAGCTGTGCCATTATCCCCAGGCTCTGCCTACTAGACCATGATTAGAAAGACACCTTTTCCTTAACAGGTGGGTTTCCTGGTCTCTTTCCAGTCTATGCTTCCCTGTATTTACAGATGATAAGAAGCAAAGTTGCTCAATAAATTGGTAATCGGCTATCAGACTCTACACACAAGGATAGCTGTATCAAAGCTCCTTCAGCAATGCAGAAACAGGGTCATTATTCTGTAGCAAGCTGGTGATCTCTTCCTAATCACTCCAAGACAAGTGACTCTCATAAGTAATACGACTACAAACATGGTCTTTGTTGGCAACCTTGGCAGGAAGATCAGACAAGAACTGAACGGCTTGTTCACTGCTTTAGCAGCTTTGCCAAGTCAAAGCTAGCTCAGAACTTGGTACCACTGCTATCTGCCGGCATAGTGGATAGAAACCCTCATGGCTGTTCAATTTATCCTAATCACAGGTATTTCCTCCCACAGCCCTGCCAAACAAACCCAACAGAAAAGGCAGTGGTTTGCTTCCAACTAGAAAATAGCTAGGTAGGGAAATAAAATTACAGTGTGTGTCGAGGGATGGCCAAGAATAAGAGATATCTCAATACTCATGAAGAGCAGAATATTTTAGGAACGTAACAACAGGTGCAGTAAGAGAAGTGGTATCATAAACTTTTCGGTGCTGTTTCAGCAACATTTCCTTAGTGAGTTCTGAGAACCGAATCCTTCAAGAAAATACAGTTCAGGCTCCAGAACCATGCAGTTAATAGCAGCCATGGGGTTCTCAAATAACATGAACTGTGGAGGTGATCCAAGAGACAGGAATACATCTGCTGGGAACTCCCTGGAGCCCACCAGCCCCATTTTACACAGCCTTCTGAAGAGCTGTCAGATGATGTCAGTTTTCACTCACTGCTACAGCTGAACAAATAATAAGAAAAATGGTATGCCAACATCCCAATGACTTCTGCATGGGGTTGCTCCAACTGTGTTCCTACATCCTCTGTTTTATTATCAAGGACATATTATGGGAAGAATTTGCTGTCAACATTCTCACAGGACCACAAACTAAAATCTTCCTATCCACAGCAATTTCCAGGGGAGGGAAAAAAATAATTATTATGCACAAAATTATTATAAAGAGCAAACAAGCTTGTTCAAATTGCAATCTGTTGGCAGACAATCTGCAATCAAGTGAACATGCTAATACATCAACAAAATTGTTATTGAAAATTACCTTCCTCAGCTCCAACCACTTATAGAACCTTGGAAACTGAGGTAAGAGAATTCAGCAAGTCCCAGTGCTGATTCCATTTTAGCCACTTTCCCCCAAAATACAGATTTCATTTAAGAACTTCACCTGAAGTTCTTGGTCCACCTGAAAGACGAGTACCAAAAAGCCTGAAATCTCTAGTACTAAAGAACTTCAGCTTCCCATAAGAGGTTGTGTTCAGAGTGGCTTTGGCACTAATATAGCAAACACTCCCTGCAGGCTCAGGCTTGACATGTTTATTTGAATTCAGTCATATTACACAAATGGAGCTACTACCTACCAGACTCTTACTCCATTTTGGAAGCTGAAAGAACTTCTGGAATGATTCTGAAATAATTTTGCCAGAATCATTTCTGTCTGGCATGTAGTTTACTTGGGGGAAATCAGTTGCTACAAGTTCACCTACAAGCTCTTCTGCCCACACAGTGTATCCTGAGAGAAAAGATAGCTGGAGGTTAAAATTAGCAGCTCACACAGGTGTCATTGTCTCTGCCTCTTCCCATTATCTCATTCCACAGCAGGCGTCTTGCAGTCAAACTGAGTGGGACTGAAAAACACAAACCTAAGGCTCATTTTAAAAATAGCAAAATTAACCCCTCTTTAAAACGAGTGATACATCAGACTTGTCTGGTCACTCATGACTTTACATATCATTCTCTTACCAGTAATTACAGTGTACGACTTCACTAGCATCTTAGGGGTGTACTCCCCAACACCCAGTGACAGTATTGAATTTCATTACCCCAAGACTAGAAAAATAAGAAGAAAATGACAGCTACAACTTCAAATATTAGACTTGAAAGAGAACCAGAAATCTGAATAGTCTGTTTCTAGGCTGACATGCTGTAAACAAGAACGTCAGCACTGACATCAGCTCAGCTGCCACAGGGGAAAAAAAAATCTGTTCTTCTTACTGGCACATACTGAACACAACTGAAACATGCTCACATATTGGAGATATACTTACATCTTTCAGAAACATCATTTAAGGAAAAAAAAAATCATTCCTATGGTCACATCTTCAAATAATTTTCAGAGATCTATGTAGAGCCTGACAATACAGTGAGTGGGACCAATGAATTCCAGCACCTTGAAAAAGGCTTATCTTCAGAGGGTCTCCTACATGTATCCAGAGAGAAAATAATATCTGGATTTAGATATTCCACTCTGAAACAAATTCTACATGATAAATCTCTTGCATTTTGCCTAATATCCTCATTCTATACAGACACATCTCACCTACTATCTGGAAATCCTAGCTGCCAGGCAGCACAGAATAAAAACAAGCTAATGTTTGTAAAACATGCCAGGATCCTTAACAGAGCAAAATATTATAAGTAAATTAATCCTCTATCACATGACTGACAGCACCAGAAAGGGTCAGGGTTTATACACCTTGAAAAATTATTAACCCATCTCCTGCTCCAACCAGAAAACAGGAAAAATTAAGTCTACATTGTCCCTGAATAATTCTAATAAGCAGATCTTTCCTTAGCCAGGAGGACTCGAGACACTGCTGGGGGAGAATCTTTATTAGAGGAAATGTACTTTAATCCAAAGCAAGCATGCGCCTCATCACCAAGTTTACTCAGACATTCACAAAGTCTAGTAACAGAATCTCTTACCAAAAAAATTAATAATAGTAAAGATTTGGTTTGTTAATGTGTTTCATTAATACTGAATTTTAATTAGAAATTAATATATAGAGAACATTCTGTATTTCTGTAAACATTTGGTATTTTCAATTAAAAATATTCCTAAAGGTTTCCATTAAAACCCAACAACACTGCCTATTCATAATTACAAAAGCAAGTGAAAGATTCAATACCCTTGGATGGCACCACTTCCTACCACCAAGTTCTTTCACATGGTACACAGCACAGCAGAGAGCTGCACTGGCTTTTTGAGCACTTACCCTTAGCAAGGATCAGCACATAGCTACAATGGCCACATCCAGCCCAGAGAATCCATGACTCTATGCTCAGCTCTCACCTCTCCACTGCCTGATGGGGAAGGCACCGAGTCCCACAAACGTTAATTTTACAGCTTATCAGGGTGGGTTTTTAGTGCCAGCAAGAGCTCTAACAGCAAATCCAATGGCCACAACATCAAGCTGCCCTCTATGAGTCCACCCATCAGGCACGTAGGCTGTGAGAAGACAGGTTGACTTCAATTAAACATTCCCTCTAAGTACAGCTACGAGCATATTAACCTCACTTGCATAGCAATGTACTCCAACACAACAATTGCCTGGACTTTGAACAGTTTGAGTCCTCCATGGTAAAGAAACTACATGTTGGAAATATGGAATTGTAGATCTTAGTGCAGATACTGCATTGACACTTGTAGAATTGGCTAGATTACACAATGAATACTAGAAAAAAATTAAAAAACCCGAATTCCCATAACCCCCACAAAACAAACCCATGATGACCCTGCTGAATTCATAGGGTTTTTTACTGCTGACCTAAATGAAGTGAGACCAGACCTGATACTGTTTGCAGAAACAGCTTCACAGGACATCAAAAGCCACCACCTTGCCAGATTCCTTGTGACAATCTGAGGGACATTGCAGAGAGGAATGGAAAGTCAACAGCTTCCCAGAAAACAATGTTCTTGGTTCATGCAACTGAAGTTATCATGTAAGAAACAATTCCAAAATCATTAAAAATTATGTATGGAATGAGAAGCCAAGAATTTTTTTAATTCGAGAAGCTGAGGCTGCTAACAAAGAACCATGCTTGGTTTGGATAGGGTAGAAATAGCATCAATCATACGATTAAGGATAAAGGGCTTCCTTTGCAATGAAAGACTAGAACTGAACAGAAATTGAAAAGCAGAGATACATTGGGATTATGACCCCTGAAATTATGGATAGCTCTATGCCAAACTCAGATTTGAGCTGTTAGAGCTTCAAAGGGGTGTTTCTCAACTGCCTGAGGGTTAATACAACAAAGGGATTCTGAAGGCATTAGTATCAATTAAGAGAGGAAGTTATGAAGCATTTGCTCTTTCTAAATAAAAGGATAATGAAATTACGCTCCTCTCTTCCCCTGCTGCTGGCAGATCCTTAGATGGCTACAGACTAGGTACTGCTGCTTCTAACAGCTGCAGTATAACATGGGAAACTATCTCAGGCTCAAACCACTGCACTGAAAATTCCCACTCATGGGGATGAAAAGCCACAATAACACAAACACCATAACAAACACTGACCTGTTTCAAACAGATGCCAAGACTCGCCATTAACTGCAGTATCTGGATCTCCAGAAAATATATCAAGGTCACGGGTATAGATGTGGAATGACTGGTGGGACACAATAAAATCCAAGATGTCTCATACACAGCACCATTACACTCAGGGTCCTCTGATGGAGGCTAATGTAACTGCTCAGAAGAGCACACAACATCGTTTTCAACCCTGCCAATCAATCCAGGAGTCACAGCTGTGAAAACAAGGAGCCATTTTCTTCACCTTCCCTCATGCAGAAGGAAGGGTGCTCATTCTAAAACATTAGGGAATAGGTTTTCTCTCTAAAAGCAGATAGCAGCTGTGTTTGCCATGGTCACTTTCCTCTTCACCTTCTTTCATTTATTATCTGTAGTGCACATTTCTCAAGGATTAGATTGCAAGTTTACCATTTATTACTGAAATAAGACATGGACTTATCTGGGATTCCCTGACTGATATTTTTTTCATCTTCCCTCAGTTCTCTTTTTTGTACTCCTATCTCACCCTCACTCTTTCCCACCCCACTCCCATTTTTTTTTCCTCTCCTCCATTTCTGCTGTTACTGTCTTTTCCTTATCAGCGAATTTCACAGTTTCATGCTCCAAGGTCAACAGAGCTCAAATGTAGCTATCCACTTGTCACAGCTTGCTTTGCCAGAAGAGGGCAAGGCTGTATCAAAGCAAGTCTGTTCCTTCACATATCCGCAAATAGCTTTGTAGGAGTTAACCACAGGGAAAGGTTCATGGGTACAGCTTTAGCATTAATGGCCATTTACCTTCTGACCCAGCAATAACTTGAGCAACCCAGCGCATAGACAAAATGGTCAGCAGTGCGAAGCCATCCCTTAGCAGAGCTTCCTACCTTAGACACAAGCAGTCCTTTGTAGATTTCTTTTATTATTTCTTATCAAGAAAGTCATAGGTTCCCAGGCTGTTTTGGGTTGGAAGGGACCTTAAAGCTCATCCAGCTCCAACCTCCTGCCACAGGCAGAGACACCTTCCACTAAACCAGGTTGCTTCAAGCTCTGTCCAGCCTGGCCTTGAACACTGCCAGGGATGGAGCAGCCACGGGTTCTCTGGGCAACCTGTGCCAGGGCCTCACCACCCTCACAGGGAAGAACTGCTTCCTATTAACTCATCAACATCTTCCCTCTGGCAGGTTGAAGTCATTCCCCCTTGTCCTGTCCTTACAGGCCCTTGAAAGAAGCCCCTCTCCAGGTTTCCTGTAGCCCCTTTAGGCACTGGAAGCTGCTCTAAGGTCTCCCTGGAGCCTTCTCTTTCCAGGCTGAATGAAGCCCAGCTCTCTCAGTCTGTCTCCAGAGCAGAGGTGCCCCAGTCCTTGCAGCATCTTTGTGGCCTCTTCTGGAATATACTCCACAATTTCCATTGAAGGAAAATGTGACCTCAACACTCACTAAAATAAAACCTGAGGAAATGGTGAGAGTTTGCTTTATTTTAGTACTGGCTTATCCAAAAACTCCAGGCAAATGTTTCATTCTGCAACTGATACAAAGTATTGTTGCTCTGTCCCTCGCTTTCAGGAGGGCCTAGATTCAACTTAAGCGTTTCACACAATAGGATGTTATCCCTGACCAGTATCCTGAGGGCATTTTCTTTCCCATTGAACAGACTGAAAGCTAACATTACCACCCAAAGACAAACAAGAAAGAAATATACTTTTTTCAATGCATACATGGGAAGCCGCAGTGCAGGAGCATCACCCTGTGTAAATCAGTGCCAGAAGTAACATGTGTGGCTGTGGTTGCTACGCTGCCCAGGGTAGAGGGTGCCCAGAGGGAAACCAGGGAGAAGAAAGAGCTCAAAGGGGGTTTCCCATGTAAAGTATATCTATTTTAACATCAACACTGATGAACTTAATTTTAGCAAGCAGTTTGATGTCTTTTTTCAGTTTTCTCACTGAGAATCTGAGAAACAACTGGATTTAGAGCTCTAGGAGAGTCCAGCCCCTGACCATGCCAAATCCTCTGCTTGTCTGCCTTTTTCTTTGTTGCCTTCCCAAAAAGCCTCAGCAAGCACTACCCAAAAACATGCAAGTTCCTTCTTTTAGATCCCAACTCCTCAGTGCCAAATACCAGGACATTAAACAGCTATTTCTTTCTTAACAGCACAACTCGCTACTTCAGCTCACACTAAAGGCATACGAGCTGTCTTGTTTTGCAGATTATACGCACTGCTTTGGCAAAAACAGACCATGCACAAAAATGCATCTGTGATCCAGTCTCTGTGATAAAAAGGGAATGAAAACATCCTCATCAGATGTACTTAACTCCTTTTATTCCTTATGGGAGAGAGACAGCAGAATCCAATTATGCTTATCTGTACAGTAAATACAAAATAATGGCTTGCACAATGAAACAGAAAAGCTAAATACAGATTTTCCTATACATCAAGCTTGCATTCAGGTTCCCAGAGACAGAGCATCAAAAGCTCATCAGTGCTTCTCCTGCCTCCTCTGCTGCCTAAACAAAAATTTAATCCAGAAACAGTTTGTAGAATTTCATTTTAATATAGGGTGGGCTTTTTTTTCTTTCTTTTTTTTTCTTCCTTTTTTTTTTTTTTTAATGGTGCAAAAAGAATCTATAACTTGAAATCCCCATTCATTCTGCCTAGATTATTTAAGGGAGTTTTCCTGGATCACTCAAAAGCAACCTATGGAAATGTCCCAGCAGACAGGAAGTCTCATCTGGTTTCTTGACAACTTTGATGAAACAATTTGACATGAACACTGTGGAAGCACAAAAGACAATATGCCCACAGAAATCACCACAATGCATCAAGCAGACCACAGTCTCTTTTGGAAGTCTCTTTTGGATGCACTGAAGGGAAGCAGACATCGGCCTGATGTTTCATGTGTTTTAAGAGGTAAACACTCAAGTTTCTTCATACCCAGATAGAAGCTAGCTACATGCAAGTGAATACAGCAAACTATATGGATGAACAAATAATGCTGTTGTGTTTGAATCCATCTTAATATGTACACAGTAATGGTTGAGATAACCTGGTAAAACCAGAGATTGCTTCAATGGAAGCCAAGAAACAATTGCCAGTTGCACATACAAATTCACATGCTCATATAAAGCACCTTTCAGGTTCTTGTGGAATTTTTTTATACAGGATCTCCACTTGTAGCAGCCACAGCAGACATCATCTAACATACAGCCTTTAAACCAGAATTAACTCAGAGGCTTCCTTAATTCAAACCTTTCTCCTTGTCTTTGAGACAAGGGGGGGCACAAAATTGTGGAGACAGTGTTCTCATGGGAGAACGCATAATTGGTGCAAAAACTGAATAATCCTGACAGATACAGCAAGGCCGTGAGAGGCCCAAGGAAGCTTAAGCAAGCAAGATAAGAAGAAGCTGTAATTCACTGAGTTAATGAGAACTGTGGACTGTTGGCAAGCTTTCGAGGTCAAGTTCTCACACCTGTGCTTAACCAATTGTGTGTTAGTCACTAAGGGTCTTCAAGACATGTATCCAATCATAATATGCCAAATCACTGTAAGTGCCTGTAAGAAATGGTATATAAGGAGTTAAAGCTTTGTAATAAATTGGCATTCACTGATCACATTGATCGTTCCTGTGTTGTCCGTGACTCCCGCGTCGACAAATGGCGCCTGAACAGGGACCCTCAGATCGATAACTTGTGGCATCAAGTTTGAAGGTCTGATCAAAAGAAGAGGGGGCGGAGAGCCGGCCGAAAGTCAGCGCTGCCCCGGCGCTGTGGAAGTCAGACGTCTGCAAACAGTGGAGTAACTGTGGGATCTCGCCATGATCACGTGAGCGGCCGGGGAGGAGATGGGGCACTCGCCTTCCAAAGAGGAACAGGCAGTGATGGAGCTCCTCCAACATATTCTCTCTAAGAGAGGACTGCAACATGATAGTGCCGCCTTACAGAGGCTGTTAAAGTGGGCCCGGGATCATGGCTTTATCCCCACAGAGCAAGCCACCTTTGAAGTTTCTGAATGGGAACGTATAGGTCAGGCGTTGTGGGATGAGATCAGTAAAAGGACAAAGGAAGCCCTGAAGTATTCGTTATAGAGATTGATAATTGAAACTTTAAAGGAAATGAAATCAGAACAGGCAGCAGGGGCACCTGTTTTCCTGGCCGCTGCTCCTTCACAGTTAGTCAAAGTTAGAGAAGAGTGCTACCTCTATGGCATTTGCCCCCCTGTTGTGCCTAGCACGGCATCACAGAAGCCTCCTCAGCATAAGGGGGAAGATAAAGTGAAACGGCGCTTGCGCCCGAAAGCACAGGCAGAGAGTGCAAACACGGTCACCTTCGACCTAGAGGAAGAAGACCCCGAATCGGAATTGGAACCAGACCCAGAGATTCCGGCAGAACCGGACTTGTACCCTCCCCTTCCTGATCCCGACTCAGACTCAGACGGTTCAGACAGTTCGGCTCATCAGCAGATGCGAACCAGCCTCAGTGATGGTCAACTGCGACAGCTGCTGAAGAAATTAAAGTATTGGAGGCAAAAGAAACCTCCCAACCCTCTGCCCCACCCTCCTACAATCCAGTAGTAAAGAAAGGGGACTGGGAGGGGGGTGTTGGGCACGGGGTAGGGGGTAGGGGATTATGGTAATAACCCCGCTAAACGTTGGTGTGGGATGATCAAAGATGCAATTGTTATGGGGGAATTTTCGGCTATGGGTCCCTCTGCATTCCCGGTGTTTAACACTCCACAGGGGGGAAAGGAGTGGGAGTCATTGCATTTAAAGGCAGTAAAGGACGCACGTCAACTGGTAACATCCTATGGGTTAAAATCATCGTATACTCAGGCAATTACTGCACATATTTTTTCTGCATATATCTTAGCACCATATGATACCTGTATGATAGCTCAATTGTTGCTTACTCCCCACCTTCAGATATGATTTAAAGGGGGCACAGCAGAGGAAAAGGCTGGATACGTGGCTAATGCTGTTAAACCCCTTCTACAGTAGGGCGATCGTGGGGGTACTAAAGGTATGAGATATTATAATTGTGGACGGATGAGACATTTTAAAAAGAAACAGTGTACTGTAAAGAAAATTAGTCCAGCAGCCCCCCCTCCCCGGTGGGGTTACTGGTTTTGCAGATAAATGTATTAGATGTGACAAATTTGGACACAAGACAATTGAATGTCGTTGCTTTGCAACCTAGCTTGCCTAGCCCTTTAATGATACCTCAGGGTTGGGATTTAATAGTAATTGATTTAAAAGACTGTTTTTTCACAATTCCTCTACACCCAAGCGATTGTGAAAAATTTGCTTTCTCTGTCCCAGCAATTAACAAAGGAGAGCCTGCTAAGAGATATGAATGGGTTGTTTTGCTTCAAGGTATGAAAAATTCTCCTGTTCTTTGTCAACTGTATGTTGCCTGAGTATTGCAACCGATCCGATAAAAACTGCAAAAATGTGTTATCACTATATGTATGATATCCTAATTGCAGGCAAAGATTTAAACAAGGACCATCTGCTCTACCTGCTACAATGAGAATTAGCGAAAGCAGGACTGGTAATTGCACCAGACAGAGAGCAGCGTGAAGTCCTTGGAAATATCTCGGGTGGATCATTTCTGGAACTGAAATTAGGCCTCAGAAAGTTAAAATTACCACACAGATAAAAACCTTGTCTGACGTGCAGAAATTGATGGGTGATATTCAATAGATCTGCCCTTTGTGTGGAATCACAAATGATGATCTGACTGATCTCATGCCCCTTTTAAAGGGTGAGTCAAAGGAGAAAAAACAAACAAACAAACAAACAAAAAACCAAACCAACACCAAAAACACCACCACCCCCCACCCCCTCCCAACCTTCGCTGGTTGCCACTGTGGCTGCGAAGACTGAGGACAGAGATGAAGATCAGGCCCTGTTGACCCCGAGAAGGAGCTTGTGCACCTCCATCAGACTGCTGTTGCTGTTCCTAAGGTTCTGATGCCTGATAATTCTGATGCTGACCTGGATGGTCCTTTTGACCTGGAGCCTATTCATCTGGAAAAGGAGCCTGATTTATATCCCCCAGATCCTCATGTTAAATGCACAGCTGTAAAGGGATAAGTGAGACCAGTGGGGGTTGCAGATGTATTGCGTGCTTTCCTGGTGGTGTATGTTCTGCATCAAGACCCGCAGTGGGAAGGTCTCTCGTATGCTCTTATCAGGAGTATCGGGCAGACTGCGATGGACTGTGGACTTATGACCCCATATACAACTCATTTGATATATTCTCTCTGTGATACTCATGTACTGGAAGTTGGTAAAAATAAGTATGTGCAGGTTTCTATCGACCTTTGGAGACCTTTATAAATACTGCTGGCTACTTCTTCCAACATAGGCTGGCCACCTGTGTCGGAATGAGTGTGCATTTTGGTCAGTATAAAAGCCCAAGCCTCATGTGATGTCGGGGAGGCAGAGCCTCTGCAGGGATGCCTGCTAAGGTTGAGCCTGCCACCTCGCACTGCGATGGTGCTTCTCGGAGCTGGTTTCTTGTTAGTCTCCACAGGGTCCTTGTACCACGCTCTGTACGTGGGATTGTGTAGTGGAAGTAATGATTGTTGGGATTTTGTGCTTCAAATGTTGTAGTTGTGTGGAGTGTGCTTGTGGGATCCCATATATATGTGTGTGTGTGTGTGCTGAGGGCAGACAGTGTTCTGTGTATTTTTTTTCTTGTTGGGTTCATGTAAAAGTTTTTAATGGGTAGCAGTTTAACATTTCGGGCAAGAAAGGGTTAATGCAAAAGTGCGGTTACCGGCAGGTATTTATGGTTGCTGCTGAAGCAGGCAGGCATTTGTAGCCGTGCAAAGCAGGGTGAGCGACTTTGGGAAAACAAAAACAACAACAACAACAACAAAAAAGTATTTGGTGGGAGTTCAGTCCCCATGTTCAAAAATAGCTGCCCTCCGATTCGGCTCCCAGTGCTCCACCGGATGCTCCCAGTGCTCCAGGATGGACACCAGAGCCGAGGAGAAAAAAAACAAAACAAAACAAAACAAAACCAAGCTTAATATGTTTAGAGTAACCTGGGGATGAATCCAAGACTTGGAGGAACAGACAGACTGGTTGAAACAAGAACTGCTAACTGAAAAAGCGAGAGGGGTAGTGCAACCACAAGCCTTACGAGCCGTCACCTAAGCAGCATCAGGGTGGCAGAAAAAAAAAAAAAATAAAAAAAGAGGCAATGATGTGGCAAACTCCTCGTTTAACCTGTCTGCTTCTCAAGAACTGATAACTTGGAGGAGGGAGTATATTTGTGTCCTCCTGCCTACAGGTCCATGGCGACTGCCTGCAAAGTTTGTCAAGCCTTGCCATGAGCTGGACAAACAAATGGAGGAACCTGATGCCTCAGCTTCAGGAGCTGAATGTGAATACCCCAAGCAGAATGAGATAGAAGAAGAGAAAAACCAATGATTGCTAAACATCATTTGGGGCCAACTGAAAAGTAACAGCTTGAATATGTGTGCTTGTAAAGTAGCTATTTTTAGAGGCTTTGATTCTCTGTATGAAACCACCTGTATTTACTAGCCAGTTGCTGATAAGAAACTACACCTTGTATTATATGGATTTGTCACTTGTAAAAGAGATGTTACGAGTATGCAAATTTGTAGTAGCTGCTAGAAAATGCTAAAGCAAAAGATAGAAATATTCTAATACAATGGTAGTGTTATAAAGCAGGTAATGGAACAAATTAAGAGGGCGGAGAATTCCACTGGTAAGAAATTTCTTTGGCTAGTTCCTTGCTGCCATCAGCATCTTCAACATGCTGCTGCACCCTGTAATAGTTACTCTGGTAATGTAAATCTGTGTGTGTGCCTTGCCGTAATAACAGCTTGTTATTGGATGAAGCAGGTGAAACTGCATTGACAACAAGGTGCAAGGACTGAGACTGACCAAATGCCTGCTACCACAATCAAGGGCAAGACTGGGTTGGCCTCTCTGTTTGCCACCAAGAAGAACCTTTAGCTCCGCTGCTGGCTGCAACCCAGCAGGCGTGGAGCAGTGGGGACACATGCCATGCCAGACCTTGATGTGAAGGATGGCCTCCCTTGTTATCAGAGAGCCATGCAGGAGAAAAAAAAGGGACAGACCCAGCAGCCTGTAGTTGGCATATGTTGAAAATATGATCTAGCCCAAATCCCGGGCTCAAGTAGTGTCATCCAAAAGATACATAAAACAAAAAGGGGGAGATGTGGAGACAGTGTTCTCACCGGAGAACGCATAATTGGTGCAAAAACTGAATAATCCTGAAAGATACAGCAAGGCCGTGAGAGGCCCGAGGAAGCTTAAGTAAGCAAGATAAGAAGCTGTAATTCACTGAGTTAATGAGAACTGTGGACTGTTGGCAAGCTTTCGAGGTCAAGTTCTCACACCTGTGCTTAACCAATTGTGTGTTAGTCGCTAAGGGTCTTCAAGACATGTATCCAATCATAATATGCCAAATCACTGTAAGTGCCTGTAAGAAATGGTATATAAGGAGTTAAAGCTTTGTAATAAATTGGCATTCGCTGATCACATTGATCATTCCTGCGTTGTCCGTGACTCCCGCATCGACACAAAATTACAAAATGGAATATATAAACCTTTAGAATCAGTTTTAAGTAATGTTAACTTTGATGGCTTGTAACAGTAGCAATGGAAAATTACTGAGGTGCATGATACAAAGGGAAAAAAAGTAAAGTACAGCTAGAGAACATACTGAGAATTCTTGTATAAGATAAATCGTTGTAGTTGACATAGTTTTAGGCCCTTATGACCTTAGTACAAAATGAGTGTAAGAAAAAGAGGCTAGAAGAACAGGATGCAAGGATAAAGAGTATCCTATGTCCAGGATAGGCTGCAGTTAAACTAACTGATAAGTAGAAGGACAGGAGGATTGGTATGTCTGTGGTGTTAACGAACCAGTTAAGCTGTATAAACATCTACTGGGCATGCCTGGAAGGCTGCTGGAAGTGATGAAGATTGTTGGAAGAAGTAAACAACCCTCAGAGACCACCACCACAATTTTGTACGCGTGCAGGGAACTTTCTGGAAACTGATGTAATACATGCACAGCCTCATGAATACGCATGTATGTCCAGGGAATGTATAAGGACGGCTTGTGTAGCAATACGGGGACACACGTTAGGAGGAGCTATCCCTCGTGTTTTATGGCGCCACAATAAAGAATACCTGCTTGTCAACTTGAAAACTTTGTTGGCAAGTTTGTTCCTGGAGTTTCCTCCGAATCATCTTAGGGTGAAAACTGTGGAGGCTGGGAGGGAAATGAGTAGCTATTGTGTAGGTATGTAGGATACAAAAATAGAACAGCTGCAAGCCCAAAAGCTGTCAATCCAAAATGTGGGTTGTCACAGGTTTACATTTGCCCAGAGCCAATTCCCAGCTACCTTCCCAGCAGCTGGTATTTCCTAACAAGGCTGGCCTTCTTTCTCAAGTTCATTCCACCACAAGCAAAAAATTAACATGACCTATATTGAAGAATTCTCTCCGTAGCTTTGATGGGAACAGTAGGAACACATAGTAATTAAATTAGAGTTTCTATTTAATTGGATTGACTCAACTTCCTTTACACTAAGAACAGAAAGTAAAAGGATGTTCTGGGCTTTTAGTCCCTGCAGCTTCAGACAGAGACCAAGATCAAGCCTGGTGTTATTTTGTTGCTTAAAAGTCAGACAGTACATCAGAGGTAAAGGTGACCCTCCGACTGCCATCGAAATGCGTCTTCATGAATGCAGGTTTAATCTGGTCTAACAGAAAATGTCAAAGCTTGACTAAATGTCAAGATTTCTTCACAGTCTGAAATAGTGTCCTGAAAAATAGGGGACAGTGATAGCCAATTCTTTTTAATTTTAACTCTAAAAACCAATACAAGTAAAAAAAAACAAAAAACAACCAATCAAAAAACAAACAAACAAACCAAACAACAACCAAACAACAACAACCAAACAAAACAACAAAAAAAGAAAACAAAAACCCACCCCAGACATAATATGACTAAAATCCAGATTCTGGCAGAAACTAAAATGACTCTTGGCCATTCCCTAGTTACTTCACATTTGGTAACAACCTCAGTTTATTTTGCAATTTTTAAGTGTTGAGAACAGCATTGCAAAATAAAATTTACCAGTAAAGACCAGATACTTTCAAGGTTGGTGTTTACTGAACTATAGATTAAAATAAAGCAACAAAAGTTGAAACCTAAGAAATACCAAACTTATTTTTTTCCAAGCAGGAAAGCATGGAAGACAAAATAGGAACCCCACATTTTGACAACTAATACAGAAACCCAAATAATTCCTACTAATAGAAGAGGTGAAGACCAATTTCTAACAATCAGATGTGCAATCATATACCTTTTACAAAACAAAAAATTATGGTTTATATTACTGCAATTACTGATATCACCCATTTATGCCCTCCTCAGCAAATAATCTTTTCCTTAAGTGAAAACAGAAAAAAACAGAGGGGGGAAAAAACCACAAGAATGGGGGGACGAGGGGGAAGGCATAAAATAAATAAGTCCATGTACCCTATAGCCAGGATGCTCTTATTCCATTCCTGAGATGCTCAGCAGCCTCAGCATTACCTTCATCCTGTCACCTCAGCTCCTACAGAATAGATACCAAAGCAAACTACCAAGCACCTACCATCTCCAAGGTACTGAAATTAAGATGCCCTTTTCCTCTTTGAAATGCCAGCCTTCTAGGAAGAACAGCTGGACACTCATAGGACTGATGTGGGCTGAACTGCCGCCACTCAAGAGGCCAGATTATGAATAACTGTAACTATGCACACACACACACACACACACACTATTTAACCATACATCTGTCTCAAGACTCCTATGTCATCTTTTGTTCTTAAACTAGCTCCTAAACCTCAAAATGCCACGTGTATTGCAAAACTAGCCACCGGTTCCTCATTTTTAGATACAACACAATATTATTCATGGACATTCACCTTCAAAGAAATAAGCGTTTTGTGGCTTTATTTGAATTTTAAAGAGATCCAGTCTTTAAACTAAGAGCGACACATACCCAGTGACCCAGCTACCAAATGATCCTTTGACTAGAAAACCTTCAGTGAACTGCCATGCAGCAACAAGCATGACTTTAAAGTGTGCCTCAGTGCATTTGCTTGATAAATCACTTTCAGAAGTGTTGTGAAGCTGTCCAAAAACAGCCCACTGGCAGGAAACAGTTCTCAGTGGGAACCACAAATCCAAGAGCATTCAAGTTCCAGTGGGACTGGAGTCAACTTCTCACTCGAGTGAAGCATAAGCCAGGACCACATGTGGGGGAACTTGTATATACAGTTTTTAAACAGGTTCAGTTTACCTAAATTAAGTAAAATAAATCGATACCATACAGATTTAAAACTGCTCTGTATCAATTTTATAGCAGATGAATAAGTTACCAAGAGATAAGGAGTTATAATCTGTTAGACCAGTAAATGTGCCCTTCCCATAGCCTGTGGTAAGCAAGTATTTGTGTATCTGAACTCAGCAGTCTTCAACAGCCACAGCAAATTTTAAACATAGTGTAATGAATGAGGCATACCTCTTTCCTAGCCTTTGACACCGAGGCTGTTAAGCTATATCAAGATGCATCCCATCTGCACCTCTCAGTCTGAAGAAACTGTTTTCCATTATTTATAAACATGGGTAAAACACAATGCAGCCAGGGACCACCATCTTCCACAGTACACTCACTGTTAGTTACCCAGATTTAGTTCTTCTGCAACTTTGACTTCATCTTCTTTACCCTCACAAACTGTAGATGTTGAGCAAGTTCAGACAATCAATTTTCTACCTGTGCAGATTCTAAATATGCCATGCTAAAAGAAGGGAAGAAGAAGAAACTAGTATATAATGATACACCTGGGTTCCTTCTATTGCTTTCAGAATCAGCAAAGTTTCCAGCCTGCTTCTATCCCTACCTAGTTCTCCTAGCTAAAAGTACCCAATAAGGACACCATCAAGTTTCATCTGTTCCCTCTCCACCATGAATTTTTCTAGGGGATCAATATGCCTTTCAGCTATAATGAGCAATTAAAATTATTTTCAGCATTTTAAAAAAGGCAGATTTTTATTAGTAATATCCCAAGGTAGCTGGTATTTTCTATTTCCCTCTGTCTGAATAGAGCTCCTATTGGAGCAGGAGGAGCTAAAGTCAGTGTTTGGGCCATATAACAAGTCATAAATGCTGATAGGATAAACATTCAAGGGCTTGCTTTCCAGAGAATACCATGCAGGAATTTTCAGAACAAAACATTATGCTTTAAGTAGTTAATACTAATTCTACAATTGCTTCTATTCTCTATTTAAATGCTCAAGGTTTAAATTACTCTCAAATTTTACGATTCACAATGCAATACATTAATACTGTTTGCTTCAGTTTGTGATTTGTGAGCTTTTGAGCTAATCGAAGTCAGGCTGAGCTCCTTTGTGTTAGAGAAACGGCTTAGTTTCCCAAATCATGAAAGCTTATTTTCCTAGGTAAGATATTTTCATTGTATTATTTAAAGAGGGCTCTGGAATTCAGAAGGGGAACTGACATTTCCTTTCGGCACCGTTTCCTTAAAATGCTGTATAATCCAAATGTCATCTTTAATACAAGTTTGCCAGTGCAACATCTTGCTGCATCACCAGCATGCGGTGGAAAGATGGATGAGCAGAAGGTGGCAATAAAGGATCAAATCCAAATCTGTACGTGCTTTAGCAGTGATTAGATGCTTGGCATCACCACAGAAATATACACATTTGCACAGGGCATACATCTCCACTGAAAAGGAACATGGTATAGGCATGATTTCTTGTGACTATGTTACTCTTGGGTAAAAGTAAGTGTGATCAGAATCCTCTGATACCTGAATAATTGGAAGATTTTCCTAACCACTTCAGTATGCTGCCAACATAGATCCCTACATCTATCAGAAAAATACTGAAAACAGGGGTTTTTTGTGCAGTTGATTAAGAAAAAAATTATTCTAAGCCTATGTACCTGTAAAAACCAAATTTTAAGTACCAATCTTACAGCTGAAGTTGAAAAGCATTATTACATTCTACACAATAATGTTCTCCTTCTGTTCTAAGTCATGTCTTGAGCACTGGTGGACAGTGTATTGAAAACTTTTTTCCAAGATAAAAAATATTTTGGTTTAACATTCAACTGTTAACCAGGTAACCCCACAGAAATTCATCTCATCTGAAGTTTATAGTGAAGATTGTAAGTACCAGCCTGTCAGTACCCAAACCTGTCATTTCATACCATTTTGTGAAAAGTCTTCTTCCTCTTTTGACGAAAGGGACACGAAGCAAGCAGGGTCACCACAGGCTGCCCTCAAAGGGATGATGATTTGAACACAACTAATATTGGGTTTTTTTCCCCATGATTCTGACATAGACAAATACAACAGGATAAAACAACATGGAGGGGAGAAGAATTTCTACTACTAGCTCTTGTGCAACTTTTCCAAGATGCAAAATACTATACTGCAAGTGATAAGCCATTTTTACTAATCTTCATGCACTGCAGAAAGCAGTTTTGCTAAATTTTCAAGCCATCTGCATAGGTTTTCTGGTTTCAGACCTCTAGAAATAAAGATTATTCTCAACGTAGAGGTGGCATTTGGGAAGAGGTCTGCTTAGTGTGCCCTGATGCAATGCTCTGCTTTCCCCAGCCGGAGTCCACCACACTGCCCACTGCCAGCTCCAGCCCCTCAGGGCTCTGTGTGACCCAAGCCTGCCCCCATAAACCACACAAAATTAAACCCCATGGAACCACACTCATAAGCAATTCTTTTGGTTTAAGCACTAATGCTACAGGCGCTGGGAGCTAAAACCCAACCTCAGTTACACACATCTCTTCCCCCTTGCACATACACTACAGTTACTATATGCCAACCAGCTGAAGATGAGGAGGGCATGTGAAAGTAGCCTGATTAAAAAGTGGCAGTGACTGAACTTCCCACCTCAACACCAGAAGGGAACCAAAAAGCAAACGTGTGAAATTCTCCCCAGCTCAATTAGCAGTGACTACAGCCAGGGACTGACAGGTCTCCAATCATGTCATCCATCACCCGCATCTGGAAACTGATACATAGCAGGCAGCAAAAGTCCTCCTTCATGTCTGTACAATAATTAAGTAAACATTTCTGGAAGCAACTCTAATGGTCCCTGAGTGTATTGGCACCCCAGCACTGCCAGGTGGAGATCTGTGTGAATACCAAGCTGTAAATAGATTTGTAGACCACCACAAAATGGATCCGAGGAGCATACCCATTGCTAGACACATCAATTTCCGTACGTTACTGCAAAAGATCACATTTTTAAAACAACAAAACTAAGCAAATGGAAACAGTGAAATTATCTAACATCCTAAGAAGCATACACTTACACAATGTTAGCAAATGTCATCGAAGTGCAATGAGAACAAGATTCTCCATTACGATCTCAAATGACTAAACTTCTAAGTGCATTGGTGTCTAGCTGCCTGAAAACAATCTTTAAAACAGTATTTTAATGTCGATGCAGAATTTATAAATCGACCCTTTATATGCCACAGTCAGCGATGCAGAACAAGCATCAGTGGGAAAATTAACAGATAGAAAAGCTGCAGTTTGGTATTCACTTGTGCACGTGTTCTGCTAAAATCATAAAATCATGGAACAGTTTGGGTTGGAAGGGAATCATCCAGTCTACCATGGGCAGGAACACCTTCCACTAGGCCAGGAAGCTCCAAGCTCCATCTGACCTGTCCTTGAACACTGGCTGGGTTGGGGCAGTCACAGGTTCTCTGAGCAACTTGTGCCAGTGCCTCACCACCCTCACAGGGAATAACTTCTTCCTCATATCTAATATAAATCAATATAGCTCCATGAAGTTGCTCCAAAGCACAGAAGTCAGCTTTTTATGATATAAGCATTCTATACATTCATTCACTGTGAACAAATCTAGCTTTCCAAATTTGCAATCAAACTCAGCCTTTTCCGTCTTCCCCATCATGAGATTAAGAACTAAATTCCCCATTAAAAAAAATCAAATTAATGTGCACCAGGAAGTTATGACAATTTATTCACATGATATTATTCATATCAACAAACTGAAAATTTCGAGACAGTGTTCTCATCATGCAGCTGAAAACCTCTTCCAAATAGCACACACTGCTTCCACTGAGATTAAGGAGTTAAAATAATAATAATAATAGGACAATGATCCCCTTACCACCAAATAATAAAATTATTAATAGATACTTTCTGAACAAGACACTCTGGCTTGCTTAAATACTAGTAGCTCATTTTTGCTAAGCAAAATGAAGCAATTAAAATGTAAAACAGGAAGCAAACTACTAACTAAATACTGGATATTCTTTAAAGAAACTCATCAAAGGGTAACCTACACAGCATAGCAACCAGCACTTACTAATCTCCTAATTATCAATGGGTTTTAAATAACTCAGCTCCACTACTATCACAGCTACAGCTTCCTCATTGACAAACAGCTAAAGAAAATAAATCAGGAGCTATTTCTTGCCTTGGCTTGGTGACAGCATTACACGACCCCAGCTCCCCGACAGGCTGGCAAGGGAATGCTGTTCCCATTTAACCTTCATCCCACGACATTGGCCTTTATCAGAGAACTGTTGCACTTCAGTCCTATATAAATATCTTTGCTTCCCCTAGAAGCACAGGCTTGGACACAGTCTGGGCATTAACTGCATTTCTTACGTGCTATAATTACCTTAACATGGGAGTCCCATTTAAGGGAAAAGGTAAGATACATTTTGTTCTTTGGCGGTTGCTAACTATACAGGAGATCAAACAGCACAAATTAATAAAAACAAAATGAAAAAGAGTAACAAAGGTACCTTCTGAAAAGTAAGAAAAACAATTCTCTTTAAAAAGAAAGGAATTCATAACTCTTAAACATTATTTTTCTTAATCATTTGTGTTCATATTGCTTTGGTAAGTTAAAATTCACCTTCCCCAAACCTTGGAAACCACCATTTTCAAGCTGGTTTTACACCAATAACGTAACAAAATAAAACAAAATATGCATTTTGAGAGCTTTGAGAACTTTGAGAGCCTAGCCCAAAGACTGATTGCTCAAGTTTTAAAAGAACAGTAATGGGAGAAGTGTCAAACCATTTATACTCAATACATGCATAAAATTAAATTAAAATTCATTTTAGCTGAGTGTGTCCTTTCACATCAACATGGTAGGTAGGTAAACATACAGACTTGTATTTTAGTATAACTACAGCATTTGAAAGGTACTGTCACATGTGACCTGAATTCAGTTCCTCTTATTATACAGATGACTTTTGGCATTATTAGTAATAGTAATAATCTGTAAAACTATTTATTTTAATAGTAGTAATCTATTGGTAGTATTTTGACACGCCAAGCTATTTAAAGAAGAGTCTTTTATGCTACTACCACTAGCACCCACTTGTTTTGCTGGATGAGACTGTCTCCACAGCGTGTATGAAAACCACCATTGGAGCAACTCCTAGTGCTGTTACAGCACTGCCAAGGATATGTAGAAAATATCATATCTCACACTCAGATAACAGGTATATTACTGCACTCGCACTGTTATCGAGGGGATGCTGCTGCCCAGGAAAAGCCAGATTCAAGCTTAAGGGACTGTGCTTTGCTTTCCTTTAAAGTTAGCATGATGTTGGTACATCAATTCCACCCTCAGCATTTCTCCCACTGGCAAATATAGCAGAAATATTTTAAAGAGCAGCAAAACATCACCTTAAAATCCCTGCCTAGGAACTAGGCAAAGTAGATGAAAACCTTGCCCTTATCTTACCCTGCTGTGGTGCAGGGAGTTATGCTTGCAGACTGTCTAACAATTCACTGTGTAAGGGCAAGTGCCTTTTCATTATACCAAATTTAAAATACTTTCAGTGTTTGGAGTCTCTCAGGCTGACAATCTAGCCATGTAAATAATGTGTGTGCAGAACAGTCTATTTTCAGAATATTCTTACCACCATTTTGCTGAAAACCGTGAGAATATTCACACTTTGGAGGACAGGCTTAAAAATTTGGCTGCTGTGTCAGGGATAAGCTTTCTGCCATCCCCGTGGAAATTCATCCAAATCTGAGCAAGCCACAAGCCTCTAAAGATCCAGTTTACGTTTAACATCTCTTTCCTGCCTATCATGCTTTTCACCACTAGTTCTTTATGCACTTTGATGTAAGAACTTGACCAACATTTTGCCACCTCTTTAAGAAGAATTTTAAAGATGACTAATAATTTTCCTTTAGATTCAGTCTGCATTGGGCATCACCTGCCTTTTCCATCCTGGCTGATTACTTAACTGTGCTCATGCTACAGTTCTGTGCTGTCCCTTGCAACCTGGTCACATGGCTGACAAGAGTTTAACATAGAAATTGCTTTGGCTCCATGGGTGAGGCTCCATCCCCCATTTTTGATGCATGTTCTAAGTTTCTATACTTTAACCAAGTTAATTTAAAATCAGGAAGCTACCAAAGATATCATTATCAATATCTGAAATGGAAAACAGGAACAACATGGAATGCCAAAAATAAGAAGATAGAGTACATTAATTTCTTGTGCTACCGAATCAAGACATACTTTTTCCCTGAACATCCAGCACACAAAATGGACGGCGTGCCTCAATAAAGAGCTTGCCATTTTATCTTCACTTTCTAAACCCAGCTGTGACTACAAAGTCATTAATTTTCTGATGGCTTCCTTTTGAAATGTAATATTTTATAAATAAAGCCATGCTGACAAGACAATCAGCAAAGACTCACATGAGCAGTCATTTGAATAATGATTTCCATCTTTTGTATGTGCTATTCTGTGTTTGGGGTTTGTTCTTGATCACATGCCTATATTCAGAGCAATATTTCAACTGTAGCAACAACTCCTGTATTCTTTAATATCAGTATTTTTGTCTTTAAACCTTGTCTCTCCCCTCCCTTAATTTCAGAACACACCTATATTCTAGGATAACAAGCTTCATGTGTCACATGCCAGCAGCTGGAATAGAGGACGTGGCAGGAATTCACCTTCACCTAGCAAGATGGAAGGGGTTCATCTCCACTCAAGGAGGGAAAAGTTTGGGAAAAAGAAAGCTACTGGGGGTTATTAAACATATACGGGGGTTATTAAATATACAGGGACAATATTCAGCTCAGGAAATCCCCTGAGCTGAAAACAGCTGGAGGCTGAAAGATTATTCAGGAAAAGCATCACATACGCTTGCCCTGTTCCTGCTCTTCTCCAGGCACCAAACTGTGGCTATGGCTGAGGAGAAAACACAGAGAAACACACACTCTCAGGTCTGCTCCTGGAATGAGGTTTTTATGGATGATAAATGTGGTTAAAACCCAAATGCCCAGACAAAGTTTATTTCATCACATGCTTTCAGGCTTGCTTAAGGCAAGTGACAGCTCTTCGATTAACAATTTCAAGAGTATCACTACCACTAAAGTGATTTTAAAGACATCAGTTAAAAAAAAAAAAAAATAGGAAGAGGAATGGGAATGAAGTAGAGCATTTTGTAAATTTTTGGCCACATAAGAGGTTGTAATCCTCAGACAAACTCCTGTCATAGAGTTATGAGAAGACAGAGCAAATGGCAGCTCCCAGCTAATCCTCCTAACAGGGAGATATAAATAAAACTGTCTCACATTAGCCTTTTCCTAAATGGGAGGTGATTTCTTCCTCCTCTTCTGAGAATATCATCTGTGCTCTCCTGTATGGCACAAGCCCTCCTTGGAAGCCTTCTGTTACTCTGTTTTGGATATGTTGTAGGACAGGTGTCCAACACTGACCATCATTTACAGAGGAACCTGCATCAGACTTTCGTTGCACTATTTGTCCAATTCTTGACTCAAGGCAAATTCAGCTTTTCCAGCTGCTGCTCCATTTTTTAGGTTTTGGAAGACTAATGGCTCAGTCCAAATGTCAGTAACTACTTTCCTCTAATGGTTTCTAAATATGGACCCCAGTGACTTCTTCCACTGCAGATTGCGTCACTTTCACCCTCTAGCAATGTCTCCTGACAGAAGGTACAGCTGGGGAGTTTCAGCAGCTCCATAATCACCAACCTACATTTTGCATCACTCAAAAGGCATGCTTAGCTGTTTTCACTTGACTATTTGCATTCTCTTAAAAGTCTCTGCTATAACAAACTCCAAACAGGGTCTTTAAGAAGTACCTGGCTCCCATCTAAAAAATGTTTAAGTATTTAAGACCTAAAAAGAAGCAGAAAGCACCTATTACCTACTGCTGCGTAGGGTTTTATCCAAGTGTTTTGAATTTTTAACTCAACTACACCAGCTGACTCCCCCTCTGAGAATTTATAGAGGTTCACTAATGCCTGCTAATCTCAAGCCATAAATATGGGCTTGGTTTCATTTAACATACACTTACACACTCCATATGAAATCAACATGTGTGTGTATATATACACATGTATATATATTACGCACACTTCCATATTTTTATTTTTCATTAAAAATTTTTGGGAAAAATATTAATTGCACAGCTTTGACAGCTGAACATACAACTTCCTCCCTTTCATTTTTCTGACCTTTTTAGTTAATACAATTACCATTGCAGCAGATCGTAATTTGTTCTCATGGCTACAGATTAATGAGACAAATTGCTGTGACGTTACAGTCTGAGCAAAGCAGGAGCAGACAAGGAGGCAGCCCAAATTCCACCAGCTTCTTTAGCTAAAAGGCTCAAAGTACACAAAGGAAACATAAATTACTTTCTCCAACTTTGCATTCCCACCTCTGAACCACAGAGGTTACAGCCACAGGTACTTGGAAGAACTACAGAGCAGGTCTGAAGTCACTTGAAAAATATATGCCATATATGTCAGCCCTTTTCCTGCTTCCCCCCACACCCAAGTAAATCTGGAGGATGAAGTTTGTGAGGGAGTAAATAGATTGGTTGATGGCAGTTCATTAGAAGCTTTGCATTTCTAACGTGAGGAATACACTGGGGCAGTATTTTGCTGCCTGAGTTTGCTCACTTCCACAGATGAAAAGTTTGGGAACATTTTAATTGTTTTGCTTATTTTATGCCGTTGTTAAGCACTCCAGGGAATCCAGTAACTTATAAAATTAGCTCATTCTGATACATGTCAATAGAAACCTTTCTGCCACTAACACTTACATCCAACACAAACACAACCTCACTTCTAACTGATTTTGCACTGACTCTTGAAATACAGACAGTGAAACGATAATCTTGAAAGGACCATGCATGGAGTACTCAGACTGACAGAAGGTTAGATGTGCATTTTTAAGTGGCACTTGAAGGACTGAAAGACTGAGGAGTGAAATCTCTGCACTGTACAAATACATTTAAAAGCAGGCACAAGCTTAAAAGGGTGACTTTTGACAACCCCAAATCTTTGGTGGCATTTGAAACCTTGACAAACCCCATCTTCAACTTCTACTTGTGCCAGGAACATCACTGTAACATGGATGGAGAGCAACAATATTCTGCATTTACATTTCATCTCAGATTGTTACTACCTACATTCCAGGTTATACTCCCTGCCAACAGTTAAGACTGGGCCGAAGATGTAGAGTTGCCTTGTTTTGTCTAGGTGGAAAGGAGACCAACCACAGGCAAGGACAGCATAAAATAGTTGAATTGCAAATTCCAAAAGACAGCAGGCTATTATCTTTGCTTAATTTACTGAGCTTATCCATTTAGTGCTAAAGGTATTTGCAAGGATTTGCAAAGTGGGCGGAGGAAGGCAACCGATAATTATCTGAAACATTAAAAGCAGCTCTGCAAAGTGTCCAGACCAATGTTTTCATCTCTTCTGGCATAATGAAGAAACTGCAAACACCACATAAGAACAAAGAGTTTTCTCAACATATGTTTATAAACAGAATGCAAGAAATGTGCTGGGCTGATGAGAACTACCCATTCTCTGATTGATAAAACATAATGCTCTTTTGACTGCCATGCCTGTAATAGAAGAAAACAGATGAGATTTTTCAGACAGGCTTAAACAGACAAAAAAAAAGAAAAAAAAAAGAGAAAACCAACCAACCAAAAAACCTTGCAGCCAACCTGCTGCCCTTTGCAGTCAATGCATGTCAGGTTTTACTTTATGTCTGGAAAAAGAACCATGGAAAGGCTCAGGACCGTATTAGACACTTCCTCAGGATTTATGTTTGGGCTCTTTTTTAAATAAAGCAAAGTCACTTTGGAAGATCTCAAGCTACCTGAAGTGGCTTTCTCCTTCTATTTTTATGACGGGGGAAAGAGACAGGAAAAAAACAAATCAAAAGAGAACAAGGCACAGAAGAACTATACACAACCTGCTCCTTAAACAGTGACTGCTTCAAGCAAGAGATGCCATCTTCACCCGTTTTCTTCCCACCTCTTAAACTGAAAGCTATTTTCAAGCATGGGTACACAACAGCTTAAACTAGCTAATACTCATACAGAGTGCACCATTTAGCCCTTGGCCAACATACCCAGCTTCCCGCTCCTTTTGGTTCCAGGCTTGGTTCAAACCTAGTGCCAGATGCTGGAATTATCCTGTGTGCCTTTGTGGCCCATTAGCTTTAATCTCTGATGGAGCAGCCTCTCTTTGCTTGTATTTAGCTAGCTACAAATTGCCCTAGCACCTGAAAGCATTCCAGAAAAAAATCAATAGCTAGAGTGAAATTCTTTTAAGCCTTCATAGAGGCTCTGGAACCTCTCACATTTTATATTCACAGATCCCAAAAAGATCAAAAGAAAATGACCATGATTTCTCTATGCTCATTTTGGTTATGATATGTTTTCCTTTGCATTTTCTAACAGAGGCCAGATCACGATGGATTAAATTAATCATGAGAAAATGAATCTCTTGAAAAGAAATCCAAGAAGGCAAGAGGCGGTGCAAACTCACCATACACTGTTTCATTCTTGGTTTCAGAGAACAGTATGAAGTCAAAGGGTAATTTATTCATTACACCCATTTAAGCTTTCACCTCCCTTGAAGCTGCCAACAGAATTATCAATTTATGTGAAAGGCTATGCTGGTTCTTTCAGTTGTTCCTTAGAAAATTCAAACAGGCAGGTAATAGTCACAACTTCAAATCACTTTATATCTAAATGGAATTTGAAGCTAGGTATTTTGCACCATTTTTAAACACAGCACAAAACTAAATATTAAGCAACAGCAACACAACTGGAAGGAAAAAAGGAATACAGCTAAAACTACTACCTCTTCCAGAATGGCCTGGGTTGGAAGGGACTTTCAAAGATCACCTGGTTCAACTCCCTGTGTAAGCAACTATGCTGCTTACAGTCATCAATGCTGGCTGGTGTATTAACCTAATATTCTTTAGTATTCTTTGTATTAAACAAGACTACACTGTCAAGTTACAGAATTTGTCAGATGTTTCAGAAAACTAAGAGATCAGCAAATACAGCTGGAATTGGTGTTTTCTGGAATACAAGACATCCTTGTCTTGGTTGAAGCCCAGCCGTAAATCAGAACCACACAGTCTCTGTCTCACTCACCTCCTTCTTCACCCTCTCCCCAAGGCTCCTGGAGGGATGGGGAGGAGAATTGGAAGAATGTAACTCCCATGGGTTGAGATAAGAACATTCCAGTAACTAAGGTATAACACAAACCCTTACTGCTACCACCAATAACAATAATGATAAAGGAAATAACAAGGGAAGAGAATACAATCACTCACCACCTGCTGACCGATACCCAGGTGGACCGAGCAGTGATCTTGCCCTTCCGGGTAACTGCCCCCAGTCCTACATCCTGTGCATGACGTGCTGTGGTATGGAATACCTCTTTGGCTAGTTTGGGTCAGGTGTCCTGTCTCTGCTTTCTCCTGGCTTCCCTGCCTCCCTGGCAGAGCATGAGACTCACAAAGTCCTTGGTCAGAGTAAACATGACATAGCAACAACTAAAAACATCAGTGTTACCAGCACTGTTTCCAGGCCGAAAGTCAAAACCACAGCACTGCATCAGCTACTGAGAAGGAGAAAAATGACTGCTACTGCTGAACTCAGAACAATCCTTCAACAGATAAATTCCACTGACATGAACTCTGCACTCCTGCTGACCCATCAAATCTGTACCCGTATATTGCAGCATCAAACTGCACGGAAGATTTTCCTCTCGTGCTAGGTCTGCCCTGCTCAGATTTTAACACCATTTTTTCCAGTGGATGAATAATACTATGTGGATGAATAATACAGTGGATAAATAACACTATGATCTTAGTGTTAATGTGGAATAGAAATCATAGTGGCTGAATAAACTTAGCGTGTAGAATTTGCACGCTATCTTGCCTAGTGCATTACTCCATAAATGAATACATACATTCAGAAAAGAAACCTAAGAAGGAAAAAAATGGGGCAGTGGTAACAGAGATAGTTCTAATGGGAAGATAGTAAATAATGTCTTTTACATTTATCTTGGAAGTCATTCAGCAGCGAAATTCTTACTGCCTAGCCGTGGATCTGGAAAAAAAACCCCAAACAAACAAAAAAGGAAAATCTTCAAGAATTCACTTGCTTTCTAGTGTCACTGCTTAGCTCTGTGGACATTATATGCAAGTGCAAATAACTGTAGTGCAGCACTCTTCAATGGACTTGTGTGTGTACATATATATGTGTATATATATATATTGAACACCCCCCTCCCCCCAAAAAAAAACAGTTTGGAAAAAAGATACAGCTTTTCTTTACTCTCATTTTTCCTGCTTACCAGAACAAATACTCCCCTCTCCACTCTCCCCCAGTCATAACCCCATTTTCAAAAGTCTATTGCCTTTGCTTCACTTTGCAGTCAGAAAGTAGATATCACAAGTTTTCCTCGGCATCCTGAACTGTTTGCTTGTAGAACAGACAGAAAGCCACACTGAGATCTACTGTCCTGCTGACCCCTTTACAAATGCGTATTTTTTCACAGTCTCATCATAGCCACTTTGCATTCCAGTGCAAAGTGTAAGCTTACTATCTATTGATCCCTGCATTTTCCAAAAATAAGGTACTACAAATAAAATGCATTATACTCAGACAAGTAAAGAAAATAGCTTATTATGCCCCTGAAATACTAGAAATCCAGCTCTTTTCCTGTACACATGTTAGATACAAAACTGCATCACTTGGAAAGGATAACTGCTTTGAGTTGACTACAAAGAGATTATTTTGTCATACCTAAATCATAAGATAAAACAGATGCCTCCCAGGTAGGAGATCTGGCAGACTTCACCTTTCAGCTACCATTTACACAGGATTTTGGTTCTCTAGTGTTGAAAACCTATCAGGATGATCATTAAGAGATTCCAGGCAGATTCTCTTGTGAAGTTGGATGTTGAACACCCCACCTATTGACTCAGTTTTCCAATCAAAACTGCTGAGAGATGGTGCTGGGGCAATTGCCATGGTTCAGGATCACCAATGAGAACAAACAGCTTAGCCAGAGAGAAGAAAGGAGAAAAATGGCAATGCCTGTTCTGCTGCCTGGCTCCATGGAAAGATGGGGACAATGTGTGTCAGAAACCCAGAAAGTGGATTTTATCCAAAGCTTGATGAGTAAAAGAGGGGGCAGTGTTTCCTTGCTGTGCAGCACACCAGCTGCCTTGTTACCCACCAATAGCAAAAAAACACATTTTATTCTGCAATATAATATATGTACACACACACAGAGGTCTGATTGTTGAGTACTTAGGGTCTTGAAAAAGAAGGAAACATCTACCTCATGTCAGGCAGTACAAAGGCTCAGTTGAGCACCAGGGAAATCTGCGTGAACAGTTGATATTTCCACTGGTACCCCTACAATCATATAGGCTAGAAAACTGCGTTTTCAAAAAGCAAAGAAAAACTCCAGAAAACAATGACACTGAAATCTTAAAGGATTTTGACCTAATTTTGAGCATCTCTGACCTTAGCATGTCGTTTGGCATTTACGTAAATGACCAGTACAATCTCAGTAGATAGAAAGTCCTTTACTCAAATTTGCATAAGGCTCGACAAAAAAAGATATGATGTAACAGATAAAAATGGAGAGGGGAAAAAAGTGAATCCATACATCAAGAACCAAGATGGCAGATTGCTTGAGATGGTGACAATACAGCTCATAAAACAGTGCCTAATTTACTGAGACAACCTCTAAAAACTTTCAAAGGCATAATAAAAAAAAAAGTATTATTATTCCCATAAAAACTAAAGGAACATTGGACTCCTCAGTAGCAGAGTATCTGCTGGTTTCTGACAGAATGCACATAGTTACATTGGAGGAATAATAATGCACTACAGATGCTCATTAAGAAAGACAGGACAATATGTTTCCAAGAGGAAGCTTCTAGTTATGTTTCAGTGACCTGACATGTCAAGCGTAATAAACTAAATTGCCTGAAACAAATCACTTTAATTTCATCTTTTTTATACCCCTGTATATGTTTCCTCACAACATATCCTCATGTAGCCCATCAGACATAAATCTACATGGGATGAACTTGCCTTAATTTTATACTTATCAAATAGATGAGATATTCAGTAAGCATTGCATCAAATCTGGTGTATAAAATCAGTGCATGACTAATTTTGATTTTTACATAGATTTTTATCAGTTCCATATAACTGCTTAAGGAAAACACTAGTAATGCAGAGGTTGCACTCCACTGTATTTTGTGTGTCTCCTAAGCTCATACCATGGACCAAAGGGGAACCAGTCCCTTGAGGAGGCTGCATTTCAGCCTACTGAAGGGATAGACTTTTAAGAGGGAAGCCCAGCTCTCTCAAAGCCTGAAACCAGTTTTCAGTAACAGTGTATCATTCACGCACTCAGGCCTCCACATCAGCATCCATACTGGAGAAGGTAAATTTCAGGAGTAACTGAATGATCTATGGAGCTTAAAACCCCACTTTCAGAAAGAAACAACTCAACTGCACTGCATGCTCTGTCCATCATCTCAGAGTTACCAAATGTTTGGCGTCCAACTCATAACTGGAGGTTTAATTAATGTTTAGCTGCTCATTCTGAAAAAAAAATTAAAAATTAAAAAAAATTCTAAAGTAACCGCAATTAGCATCATTTTGTTTTAATGCCAGCCAAGTGACTTGTCATTCACAATAAAACCATGTCCTAGCATTCTCTGAGGACTTAAAAGAACTCTTAGTTCCCAAAAAGACAATTATTCATGGATCATGAGCAGAATTCTGGCATCATTACCTTCTACACTTTGAGCTTCTACTCAGAAGAACCTCTGACCTATTAAAACTAGAGCAAGCTTCAGGATAGGAAAAATTCTATTTCTTTTCCCGCTTAGCTGCAACACATTTATAACCCCGTATCTCAAAATACTTCTTGCTTAAAATGCAAAGCAGAACTATAAAGTGCAACTGAAATTTTAGACAGACTTTTTTTTCTTTAAACTGAAATATTACCAAACTCCAGTTCACTAAATCAGCTTCAGGTGAGGTTTGTTTCTCCATGACATTTCTATGCCACTTAAATTCCAGTGGAAAGAAAGGAAAATCAGGAAGAACAACAGAAAACAATCATGAAGTAGTTACATGCAGCAAATAGTGGAAGGTCTGTAAGAGGCAAAACCAGTCAGTTTTTCCAGCTGTAAATCTTGTCAGAGAATATGTGATTTTCTGACCAGTGTAGTTCTGGGTTTTAACTCAAAATCTAGGGAAGGAAAACATCCAAAACCCCAGTGGTCTCCATAATTTTTTCAGTAGTAGGAAATTCAGTGTTAAACAACTTCAGTTGTTCCTTACTGAGATCAGAAGTTGAGTTTCTCTCCCATATCCCAGACACACTCCCTAATCAAGAGGTTTATCTTCCTCTTTCCCCTCTTCTGTCAAAAATATTCAAAAGTATAGCTTTCATTCCAGTGGAAATAATTAGAAAACACTGACATTTTGAGAAGATAATTCTTTTTCATTAACCAGCCTTTCTGAAGATTCTTCTACAACTCTGTGTTCCCATCCCTAATCAGTATGAGCTAAAAATACTCTGTGTAACCTCTCATCAATTTACAATCTTCTGACAGATTACACACACAGAGCATTTGACAACAAGCATTCTACAGAATTAAAAAAAAAACCCAAACTATTGGTAGGACAACTATTGCAAGCCAAATATAGCAAAATGTGCTTTGAAGCCCATGTGTGGGTGTCACCAGCAGAAGCACCAGAACTGTTAGTAGAATATGTAGAGATAATGCTTCCCGACCCATGATCAGCCCTTCCTTACCTACACAACCATCTGGTTGCCAGGGAAATGGCTCTTCAAAGATTGCATGCTGATCAGTAGCATTACTCAGTGCTACTGTCTCTTAGATATCAGATGTGACACATCTATCAACTTTATGATTGGCATCTAAAAGAGACTTTCCAATGGTCAACAGCAAAATTAGCAATACCTCAGCTGACCTCAGGCAAAGTCTGGGACAGAAAAACATTTCAAGCATGATACTTATATATTCTATTCATTGTGTTATTATTTATATTACTTTTAGAGTAAAAAAATAATAATTTTAGCCAACTAGCTAAAACCACTTGATTCTCATTACATGCTGATGTCACTTAAGGATAGCATGAACACCGAACACAAGCAAGATGATTTTTACTTCTTTCAATCATTCAGTGGCCTAAAGAAACTTTAATCATTTTTTTAATAGGAAAATATCCATTAAATATGTACTCAAGTGAATTATGCGTGCATTCTTCTTTGATCTGAACTGAAATACCTTTTGCAACATGCTGGCCATTTAAATGTCAGTTCTTCATGTCCCCTTCAGTTACTTACCTAAAAAAAAGGAAAAATACATTAATTTTCCATATTCTCAAATCTAATATGAATTCATACTTTGCTCCCCGGTAAGTCTTCAGTAGTTATAAGTTAAAGGTAATGGGGTTTGGTTATATTATTAGTTTAGATGACACATTTCCACTTCAGCTAAACATTCAATTTCAGAATATTTTTTTCTTATTATTGCTTTTTTTCCTCCCTGGTAAATGATTTCTAAATAAAAGCTACTTTATGCCCTCAATAGTTTGATTTTCATATTTTGTGTGTTTGTTCTGGAAAAGAAAAAAACTCATAACTGCAATCACAATAACGGAAATAGAAAACCTTCAGCAAAGGGATCCCAACATGGTCTTCACTATGGAATTTGTAGAGACATCTGTGCCATTTCTTAAAAGCTACTGGCAAGAAAACATTTCAAGCAGAGGACAGGACAGCAAGCCAGGAGACTGCAGATGACATACTCATTCTATAGATTCAGGTACAGTATTCCCATCAATCTTCATAGGACCCATATTTTAACTACGCAGTTTCCCTTCAATTCTGTCTCATGGCTTTGGAGATTAGACAACAGTTTATAACAGTAGGTACCACGGCATATCTGAGGAACAAGTTACTATTGAGAAACTAGAATAAAAAAGTTTGCTATCAACACTTGCCTCCTTACTCATTCACCACTCAATTTCACCCTCCTCTCTAACCCTCACTTTTCCTCCCAAGCCCTAAAGCCGTTTCAGAAGCCAGTGCTCCTTTCTTACCCTTACAGTGCTTCCTTTCAGAAAGAAATGGTTGTATTCAAGGCTTTCCCCTTCCAAACTTAAAATTCTTAACCATAACCATGTTAACATCCAGAAACAGACAGAATTTGTGGTTCTTAAGTGATTAAGTTGACATTATCACAAGCAAATGGAATCGTACTTCATGCTTGTCTAAATGATAATATAAATAAACCCATCCCACAGTCCTGTGATTCCCTATACTGCAGAGAAACAGGTTTTTTTACTTATAACATTAGCTACTGTCCTAAGGCACTTTTATAAAATGATTGCAATTTAAAGAACAATTTCTGTGACAGAACAGACAGCTTTTGAGAGGTATTTGACAACACAAACAGCAGGGAACAACAAGGACAGACCAACCAGTGCATACTATATGCCAAGGAGAAATTCCACTAGGCTTCTGCCTCCAGCCAGTCAAAACATTGAGTTAGTTTGAAACTCATAAACATGGGTTTGGTATGAAACTGGCTTGAATTTCTTTATTTTAGGTTTTTGTTTTCTTCCTTGCTTTATGAGGATCACAACTTTCAGGCATTTTGCTTAAGCGAAATGGACTAAAACACATCTGAAAATCAAAACCCAGAATGGTCACATCATCATATACTCCTGGAAGGAAGAGCTGTAATGTATCAGTTGTTACATGAAATACCAGCAAAGCAAAGACCATTGGCACTACCAAATTCCAGTCTCACCTGAAAGACACTGGAGCACCAGTACATATCAGCCCCCACAGCTAGTGACAGAAGTATGCCTTCCAGTCAGAAGCCCTGAGAGCAGCATGTGCATAACAAGCTCGTAGCTCTCCTCCACCAAAATACTATTTTCTACATCATTATCCACTGCATCTGTGTGTATTCAACAAAACCTTTCCAAATCAGACCTGCAAAACATGAGGTCACAACTTCCTAGAGGTCCTGTCCTCCCTTTCTCACCCAGAAGCACTTGCTTGGAGCCTGAGCACCCTATGGGAAAAACCTCTGGCACAGCCCAGAAGCTGGTGCCCAGCAAGACTACACTGGCAGAAGCATCTTGGCTCAGATCTAGGTGTTGACATCTGTTGTTCTCCATACCCATACAAAGAGACTGAGCAACAACTACACGTGTCAACATCTGCAAATCTCAAACCATCTCAAGTCCTAGTCTTCCCATCCACATATTACCCATCACTCTTCTATGACTGAATTGCATTTATTCTCACTTCTTTTCAAGATTCAAACTGAAAATAACTTTAAAAGTTTACAAAACGTACAATAAAAGGTAAGACTGTCTTAGATGATCCTTCAACTATCCAAAATCTATCTTTTTGAGCACTGATTGTGAAAACTATTTCATATTGCATCTATATCAGTTTTGCCATATGCTGTTTTTTCAGATGCTTCCTTAACCAATAGCACAACTTGAAAATCATAAGAAACGTAGGTGAAACCCATAACAACTAAATAGTTTCCATATTTCATCAAAAACTCAGCTGAATTTCTTTAAATCATTACCCCATACTTGCCAGCATTATGCTTGCCCAAGATTTTTGACAGAAATTCAGCTGGAAATTTCACTTCTTCACATAATGAGCTCATACTGCACAGTGTACGGGCTCAGCACTAATTCTGCCTGTACAAAACTGACTTTATTTTAGACTGAATTTTAAATGTCTGCCAAATTCAGACATCTACTGCACAAGTTCTGCTGCTTACACCTCCTGTCAGCCTGCTCTTTGATGCCTCTGACTGAACACTTTCATTTTTTTCTGGCAGAAACCTAGTTATCATCCTCTTTCAAAGCAGAAAGTTTTGGTTCTCTAGTCCATATTCATGCACATGTTCAGTCTTTTTCAAGAGAAACGTAACTGCCTTCTACAATGCATACTTTTCCAGGGTATGAAATCATTTTAGAATTTAAAACACTATTGTGCTTTAACTCCAAGATGTATTTAGCTGACGAAAATACACTTTTGTCCTTAAAATGACAATTCAATGTATTACTGCTATCTGGCTCAAAACATCTAGTGTAATGTGCCTAGGTTTAGGTTTCATTCATTTTTCCCTCCTTTTCCCTTATCTGAAGATAAAGCATAGTTATCAAGATCAGTGAGAAAACAAATCTATCCTGTTTATCACAGGCACTCTTATTGCTGGTTTTCCTACAGTTGTTTACAATCGTTAGCCATACACCTATTCCACAGGTAATTCTGAGTGATGATAAAAGCTTAAGGGACTTTTTAGCAGTGCTTTCTTTGCAATTTAAAACATTGGGAGGGCCTCCATACAAAGAGTACGTATTAAACTTCAAGTAGTACAGCTAAAGCTTATTTCTGTGTAAAGATATCTTTGCCCTTTACCATTTGGCAAATGTTCCACTGGTCCAATTGCCTGGAGCTGAAATCAAGACAAGCACCCCTGTTGTGCATTAAGAGTGATCATCAAGAAGGCACATTCTGCAGCTGTCCTTTGCCCATTCTAGCTGCACATCACAAGCATTCCTCACAAATGAGGTGGGCATTTCTTCATTTGGCATCTCAACTGCTTCCTTCTGGGAACTCCAAGCCACCATCACGCTGAAGGGGGCTGCTTGAGGGCAAGTGTTGCTGCTGCTCTTCCACCTCAGCTATTACCAGATTTTGCAATTGTCACTGCTTCTATCTGAAAACAATAGCTAAAGAGCTTGACTTGTGAAAGTAACCCAATTCTGCACACTTAAGCACATAGTTAAATAGGATATAGACATGGTTTGAACATCTACACATTCAAGAAAGCAGTGAAGCACATGCTTGACCAGCAAAGATCTGCAAATTTCTTGAGTGCATTATCCCATGGAAAAACTACATCTCAGAAGCTCAGCTGGTGCCAAGGCACGCTGTAGATCTCCACAGATCTGTTTCAAGAACACTTACAGTCTTGAAGAATAACTTCCTTCTACCCACCAAAAAAAAAGAGATTTCTTTGATCACAGGTAGTGTTCTCTATCTAAGCTAGCCAAATAGAGATTTCATACTTGGATTAGGCTGTAAGCTCAAGGCTGGGGGGACTGTGGTGAAGATCCTGCTCTCAATCAGGTGAATCAAGCATTTGAGCTTATGAGGCCAATACAATCCGAGAATCCTTCCTGAGTTATTCTGGACAGGCACCTCAGTTTCTTCTGTGGAGTTGCTCCACTTGGTATAGGTAAATATTTATTGGATTGGGGAAAGAAGATGCATAAAAGTGTGTCATAAAACAGTGAAGAAATCAGAGTCCTTGACAAGCCATTAAAAACTACATTCCTGTTTCCTCAGGCATTTCAAGTGAATCCAGCAGTGCTGGTAAAACGTTAAAATGACTAATCTGCAAGACAGGCTCCACCATTTGTATGAAGAGCTGATTGTGTCTTTTCACACTCTCTCCTCCCCCTTGCTCAACACCATCCTAGATTATTACAAAAATTAGGACTGTCAGAAATGCTACTGTACATGATAAGAATTACTTTATTTCTCTCTAATATTATTTAAGATAATTATGATACCCACTGCAGAGAAAGAAATAATTACCACATTAGTAACAGATGTCATAATACCATAAAGACCCATGAGAGTCTAAGCCACCCTTTGAGAGGAGAGTAAATTTGCAATAGTTACTATGAAGCAAGGAGGAAAACAGCTTAAATACTGAGCTTCTTGTGAAACTGAATTAGTGCTGATAGATGAAGCTGTCTCTTGTCTATCTAACAATATCTTGTCTATCTAACAATAACAAGTGACCCTCCAAACACTGACTGAAATTGTATTAACTGGTAATTACACACATAAATATAGCTATGACAATGAAATCATATTTTTCCTACTACTGAAGAGGTCTCGAAAGGAAAATAGTTTAGTCCAAATCTGCCATCCACTCTGTGAAACTGACAGATCTTCCTTCAGGATCTGTGGCCACCAAATGAGATTAAGAAGAAGCTGTCTTACCTCCAAAGTCCTTATTCCAGGAGTCAGACGTGGCTGGTAAAGCACTGCTGTCCTAGTGATCCCCCTGGTAACTGCTTGGGCTCACCCCACATCCACCAATATCACTGCATTTTTCAATTTCCATGCTAGGTTCTTGCATCTGCTTACAGCACCTTATGCAAGAAGCAAACACTGTGGCTTTGTTTGTTTTTAAATTAGAATGTGTTTAAGAACAACATTCTTCCAACCTACTGACCTTTTTTTCCCTTTAATGTAACATTTATTATGTTTATAAATCTTATTTTGATCTGATCTTTTAAGAAATTCAGTATTATTTTTTGCCTCCTATTTTCTGCTACGATTTATCGCAGTATATTGAATTCTGAAAGATGGTGAAGCTTTGTATGAATTCAGGCTTGGAATGGGAACATGGGTTTAACAAGTCTTAACCCCTTTAGGCCAAGTTCCATCTCAAAACTCTTAATTTGGAATAAAAAATCTGTACTATTGCTTTAATCTTAGATTTGTAGATAAGACTGACAGGAAAGACAAGAAGCAAGAAACCATGGGGCTATGCTCATGACAGTAACAACAGTTACGCATCAGGAAGTTGTAGGAATCCAGTCAAACCATGAAGATCATATCAAGCAGAACTGGGAGCAACTACAGGAATGACGAACACACCCAGTTCATCTTACTTCTAACTCCTGTGACGCTCACTCCAAAGAACCATTAACATAAAGCAAGTTGCAAGTCAAGGCAACAGAAGATGACAGAGTAATTAATAAACAGCATTCTGATACTGAATGAATGGTGGACTTCTTGGGGAGACGACACTGCCTAAACTGTTAAAAGTGATGTGTTTAAAGAAATTAACCTATTTTTCTGCTAAGGCCCTTTCAAACCCGCTGCCTCTGCATCCTCCTCTTCAAGAGCTGCTTTTTCCCAGGGTTCCAGCATTGTGTCAGGGCAGAGTCATGTGGGTCACAGGGAAGGAGAACAAGCCCTGCCTTTGTGCAGGTTCCTTGGATGGCAGCAAGAGCTCAGAGCACAGCTACCAATCTGGCAGGGATGGTGTCAACTGCACAGTATAACCGATATTCAAAGAACCCATAGCAAGAACTCTTTCACTTTGACAAAGGGTTTCAGAGTCCAAAGCTGTTCTCCATATTTTCAGGTTAAAAAAACCCTCAAAAAAAATGCTCTTGTGTCTAACTGGAGCTGTAACATTACAGAGCCTAATTCTGCAAACTCTTGGAAGCAGTTTGGTACTATTCTAAGAACAGCAACTGCATCAAAAGAGCAATTTATTCTCTCTTCCTCCTAATCCTAAGCATCAACAAAGATATTTTTTAATAGGTTTTGATTAGTTTAAATCCAACATGTACTTACACTGTCTACCTTAGAGAATGACTGTTTTGCTTTAGCAGCAAATTCATCTTGAGATTTCCAGTTATATCCTGAGGGCAGGGTGGCAACCCAACATACTTTGTTATATATACACATACACACACACACAGTTTCTACATACAGCAATACTGTACTATTTTGTATATTTGGTTTTATTTACTGTGATTACATTTGAAGTACTAACGTGCAAGTATCTGATATCTAGATCCAAGGTACCTACTGAAGCAAATCTAGGCATTAGTAGCAAAGCAATCTATTAAATCTTTCAGGAAAACTGAGATGGAATATTTCTGCTCCTCCATCATAAAAAAGAACAAGCAAGAGAGAAGAGCTCATGACATCTTTCTTTCTAGAGCAGCTCTCTGAATTCTCCTGCCATATCATCCTTTTGGAACTGACGTGTGGAAAAAGCCATTTGACATTTCTGCTCCTCACATAGCATGGTACCGAGTTAATTACAATTTTGCCTACTGAAATGTATGCATAGAGCAAAAAAAGATTTCACAGGAAAACCTAGAAACCATTTACTAAATGTTATACTGATGGCAACCATTATGAGATGTCAGGTTTGATGCTACTTTTGTTCTGATGCAAACAGATGTAGTGTAGCAGGACAGTTGCATGACACCGTGAAGGGATAGTACCTGTGATTTTGCTCAGGCTACATGACAACCCCATGCTTGCTACCAGGTTATCCTGTAATATCTCACCTGCGCAGTTCCCCTTGGGAAGCTGACAAAATACTCTGAATCCCTTCTTATTTTTCCCATCCCAGGACAAATTACTTTACAGGCCTCAAGAAGATGATTCTTGGGCACGTTGTCTTCATGTCACCCATCCATTCACCACATTTCAGGAGGAGATTTGTTGGTTTTTTTTCTAATGCAATAGACAAGCCTTGCTATAGTTGATCCTGTTTCTATGAGCATCACACCAAGAGCTTTATTTAAGGACCACACATCATCATGCCCAGCACAGACATAGCAGAAAACCCTCTCTACTCCAAAAGATTGGAATCCATGGCCGATTCTAGACTGGAACAGGACAGCAACAACAAAGTACAAGGAAACAAGGAGGCACTGCTCAATGGTGCAACTGAACAGACGATATCGTAAGACACACTGAGAAGCATGTTCTACAGAAACTATGGTAAAACACCATCAGAAGAAAGCTTTGCATGTGTCTGCACACAAGGAAAATGGAAAGCAAACACCTGTAAGCTTCTGTTTGAATGGCAATGAATATCATAAGTTCATATTATGACCTGCTTAGAAAAAGAAGTCAACAGTTTATTAGTAAATAAAGGGTGTTGTTTTGAAGTGGGGAGAGAAGCAGCTCTGGAAGACTCCACAAGTGATACTGTTATATTCCATGCTAGGCAAGTCATGAACCCAGTAGAAGTTTAAAAAAACCTAGTTTGTTTCATATTAGCACTTTACTTTCATACTGCACAAAAAGCCTAATTTTGGCAAAGACACCATTGCATTCATCACCATAATAAAAATCTGAGCAAGAGCTGTGAGGATGATTAAGAAAGGCATGTGTCAAAAATGCCCTGCAAGAAAAATCCAGAACATTCAGTTCTACTCATGCAACTGGGTTAAGCCCATCTAAGTCCAGACTGGCAGTAAAAGAAGCATACCTATGCAAGATGTACTTAAGGTACGGGGAATAGCCAATCATTATGGGGGGGAGGGGAGGAAACAAAACAAAACCAACAAAATTAAGAGTGGAAGTCATAAAGGGGAAAAGAAGAAGTGAAAGTTCTGCTGTAGTCATGTCAATATGACAATTCCAGGATAGACAACATGTCTAGAAGTGGCTAGATGTATTTCATTTTGGACTAGAGACCCAACATTGTAAACATCTCAATGTTTTCTGTACCTTCTGGGTCTCCACATTATGCAATACTCAATTTTGAAAGATGACTATATAAAACTGGCAGCTATTCCTCAGATCACTAGATCTTTTTCATTTGAAATATTAAATCCTCAAACCTGCTATTTTCTCATCCCCACAGAGAAGCAGCACCTGCCATAAGGCAGCTTCAGCACCTCAGCAGTCAGGTCAGAAAACAAATCCCACACAGAAAATGCTCTGAAAGTCGTTCTCCATCTCCAGCAGCAGTGTTTGTTCCTTTGTAATATACAGTGCAGAGTTTGGCTTGTAATACTGAACAAGGGAGAAAGGAGGGAGAAAGGAGGGGGAAAGAATAAAGGGGACAATCAATCAATCTGACATTCCTCATGTCCCTGATAGGTTCAGAGACTACAGGTACTCATTAGTGGCCAGTAGCTAGATACAACATAAATACACACCATTGCATCCACTGAGAAAACAGAGAATTTCATGCCAAGAACATGCAAAAAATCTCTTAGCAGGAACAACTGCTAATTCACTTCCAAATCAGTGATACATTAGTTTATAGCATTAATGTATTTAGACACTTTCCGAGGCACCTCACTAGCTTTCCTATGTGACCAAAGAAGATCTCATTGGCTTTCTCAGATGTCCTCTGATGACCATGTTCACTCATCCCTAGGGACTCCTAAGCCTCAGGGTGACAGTACAGCTCCCCAGGACATACACTAGGTGCGAAGCAGCTTCAGACTTCAACATACAGTTTGAGAAGGACACATAGGCTGTGGCTTCTACTCATCAGATAAGATCATTTATGCAGTCCGCAGTGTTTGGCTTCCCTCCTATTTTTTATGCTGTGGGCTCAAAAGGCCTTAGCTAGCAATCTTTTATTTAATTAAAATTAAGATGCTGATCTAATTTTTTTTAATAAGGAAGCAGAATATAAATGTAACTTGGTTGAAAGAAAAATAATCTTCTTTACTGAGTCTTGCTAGACTTGCAAGTTATTACCTACTCTATAGCAAGAGGTTACTGGGGAGCAGGGAGAGATGACGCCTCACCAAGCAAAGAGGGCAAGATCAGAAAAGACTTTTATTTCAGTCCTGTGATTCCCCCAAAGCTGGTAGCTCTAACAATGCCTGAACAGCTGTAATATAAAATATACTGAAAGAAGGGTCATAAAGCTCTCTAGTTGAGGAGGAAGGAATGGCAGTCTTTAAGGTATGTCCTTACTATAATAAAGACCAAAGAGGACTTTTAGTGTTCCTGAGATGACAGGCATTGGTATTTCACTCCTCTTGCTGGTTGCTAAACCATCAGCAGATTATAAAAATATACCCATCAGGGTGGCTCCACACAACACAGTTTGAGGATTAAGCCACTTGTTGACCTTCAGGTCAACATTTCCTTGTACAGTACAAAAAGCCTTATGAAGGAAAGTTTCCTTACAGTCTGGGGAAGTGCCACTGGGCAGAAACAGAGATTAAAACTCCTATTTTTCACCATCACAGCCATTTTTCTTTCAGTATCTTTTAATAAATAATTTCTATTGTGTAACTTAGAAAAAACAAGAGGTCCCCAAAGAACACTAAGAACTTTTATTTGCTTCAATAATGAGAAAAGGAAAAAAAAACAAAAGAGGGGCAAGAACTTCAGATTAAAACTTGGCCACTTCTTTCATTTTGTACTCGTCCTAGAGCATAAAAAGGACAAAATGTTTTCTTAAGCTGGAGATGAGGAGGAAGAATAGGGGCAAAATAGAAGGAACAGGTGAGCAAGCAGTAACACACCTCCTTCAATATCCAAAATAAACTTTTATTAAAAAAAATAAATCGGGAAACTATCTCTTCAAACAGAAGTAGAACATTCTGCTTGAGCAAAGGCCACATGGTTTCCTCCTGCATTTGGCCTTCTAGAATAAGGAGCCCCCGTTACCCACCAGGCAGGCTGCCTGGTAGCTGTCGCAGTGCCAGACATCGCCACTCACTGCCCGCCTCCCCTGGCCTTGATGCCTGTGGAACAAACTCTGCCCCAAGAGCCCTGCAGCCTCATCAGGTTCCCCCACACTCTCTGAAGCACTTAGAATCATAGTTGAATCATATAATAGTTCATAGTGAATCATACAATGGTTCAGGTTGGAAATGACCTTAAGATCATCCAGTTCCAACCCCCTGCCATGGGCAGGGATGCCTCACAATAAACTATGTTACCCAAGGCTCTGTCCAACCTGGCCTTGAGCACTGCCAGGGATAGAGCACTCACCACTTCTTTGGGCAACCTGTGCCAGTGCCTCACCACCCTCACAGTTAAGAATGTCTTCCTTATATCTGACCTGAACTTCTCGTGTTTCAGTTTAAACCTCTTGTATTATTATTGCATGAGCTTATTGTATTAGCTTGTGCATTATGCCTGCAGGTCCAAGCTGGCTGGGGGCCAGGCAGCTTGGGAAATGGAAGGAGCAAGCAAGGTCTGCCTGTAAATGACAAGGCAGCCATGCCCATTATCTGATGGTGCCAAGTGGTTAGCACAGCAATTTACACAGATCATTTCTGGCCCTATATGTGGGAGTGATGGTTATAACTCAAGGATGGTACTGCTCCCCCTCCCTGGCTTCCAGATATGAAATCTCCAAATCTGAAATCCAGTGGAAAACATGCACCATGGGAATTATTTTCTGTTTGCTTTGGTTTTAAGCCAGACACTTCTACTGGAAGTTGACCTATTTGGGCTTTGCTTGTATTTAATTTAAAAGTGATTTAATTACTACCAAGAAGACCAGACCTACAAGGAAACATCAGCATGCATTGTACCATGCATGGACTTTCTGCATGAAGGATAAGATGCCCAGCTGAATCTCATCTGTTTTGGGACTGACTGAAATTCAGCACTGAACTGAAGCTGACCTGTAATATTCCAGTAAAAGAGTTAAAAACAAGCTCTAATTCTAAAGCTGCCTGTTCACAGGCAAGTTATTTAAGAAAACAAAAAATACTAGTATTTTCTCCCTTTTTAATCTATTCAAAGAAAACAAGGAATACAGTGGAGAACTTGCACACACAGCGAAACCTAACTCAGAAATATCCTGATTTGTCCTGCAACAACCAGCTTCCTGTTGTTGCTGTTCTTCAGCAGGGTGGAGGGCAGGTGTTGGTAGGACCTGGAAAAATGTGGTCAAGTCCTGAAACACCAAGAAACATTGCCGGAGCCCTTTGATTTGACAACAGTGCCACTAACAACCACAGCAGAACTTCAGCAGTATAACGTGTGACTAAGCACTAGCTACACTGGAGAAATATTTTGCATTAACCAGAAAAATATATATGCTTAGGTAAATCTATTACCTTAAAAACATCTGTGTGCATTTGCACATGGATAACTTGATAACCAGGCTCATGCCAAACACACCCAGGTATCACTTTCAGCCCCATTCACCCTGGTATCTTAATTTCTGAAGCACAGCCACCACTCTGCAGCCAAATAGCTTCCTCCAGAGCTCCTCAAAACAGCTTTTCTCTTTGTTTTTTAAACACTTGTAATTTTTTTCTTTAAATTATGTCAAAAGCTGTATTTGTAAGCAAACCAAATTAAGATTCCAAAACCTCCCATCTCGAAAATGATACCATATCATGTAATTATTGCAATTTCTTGGCTTTATTGTGAGCAAAAAGATAGCGTTTTTCCACATTAAGGATTGCTGACATGTTCTGTTCAACAGTCTCTGTTGTTAAACATGTCTTGATAAAAACACAGAGGCCTTAACAGAACTGGCTGTGCCCTAAGTGGGTTTTCCATTTGATCTGCTGTATGCCTCATAGGCTTTTTTGTCTACTTGTTCTAGCACAAATGCATGTTTGGTGTCACAACAGTGACAGCTGACAACTGGTTTTCCTGCTTGCAAAAGATTTACCATTCATCTTGAACCAAAAGCATTTGTCATGTTGCATGGCAGTGAAGTAGACTTAATCAGATGAGGCAATTAGTGTTGTCAATGCCAGGCTGAAAGAATTTGGGAGAACAAAAGCTGGATTTATCACTCTGAGAGCCTGGGCAGGGAGCAGGAGTGTATCTTTGGGAGTGCACAAGGGGGAATCAAGAGGAGATGAAAATGCATGTAAGATAATATCTTCATTACAATCAAAGTAGAAAAATAACTGTTCTTAAGTGATCAGCAGGATGTTCCTGCCAGCTAACAGCACCACTGTCAGGATTTTGACAACATAAAGTGAACCTCCAAGTCACTCTTTCAAATATTACTAAGACAGAGGAAGATACCTTTGGTGCTTGATCTACTGCTACACGTCTCTGTTTCCAGGATGAGAATTGCCTGATACCTGGTCATACACAGCAATAAAGCTGCAAAAGTTAATCAGAATAGATGGAAGTCCCCAAATTGCAGAGACAATCCTCCAAAATATTCTTTTGGGACAATTAAATAAATAAATAAATAAATCCTTAGAGTTCATGACAAAACATGTACTGCTTGTAGCTAATGCCAGAGACCACAAAGCAAACAAAAGAAACAAAAGAAAAAAAAATAATTAGAAAGTCAAATAGTGGTTTGGACCTGCTACAGAATGGGGGGGGAAGAGGAGGGGGAAAGAACATCTCAAAATTAGGCTGCAAGACACAGTTTGAAAAACAAGGCACCCAAATTAGAGAATGTTCTAGGTGAAGATTATCTAATCTCATGTGACGATTATGAGTTTTAAATATGAATCACTGAAAGAACAGGAAACTAAATGTTTTTAGTTAGCAAGGCAGTGGACACTGACGATGATACCCTGTAGCATCATTTTAATGCTACAGTTTAAATCTCCGGAAGGTTTAATGAACTGCCTGCCAAAGGTCAGCAGCAGAAGCCTCTGAGTTTTATTTTGCATGTGCTGGTTCTTTGGCACAACACAGCCCTGGTTTAGACATTACTGTATTGAAAGCTGCCTAGAGGACTGAATTGAAGCTCAGCCCTGCACGAAGTGTTTTAACATCCACTCCCACTGCGCTAAAGGAACCTCCCATTTGCTTCTTTCCACTAATTAGAGGGCTCCTGGAACAACACACAGCCTTTGGGAAGGTGCAGCACATCCTGAAGGTCTGCAAAGTCAGGGAGAGATATGGGATATTGTGATCCACTCAGGAGATACCCCTTACCTCCAAGGGTCACCCTGGAAGCAGGACAGTGTGTTTATTACATAGTATGTACAACCTTTTGCTAACTTGACGGCCTGCAGGCACCAATATCCACCTAGGCTTAATCTATTCCTTAATCCAGGACTACTATCAACAGTTACAGGAGTTGACGAGCGTGAAGTTCACTAGGGACTTAGCTCACTTTTGTAGCTACCTGCCTTGACTGGCAGACATTTCATACTGCATTTCAGTGTTTGGAACCTCACTGCACCTGGAGACCATCCAGCTTCTAAAACCAGGCCCACCAAAATGGTGCTCATGTTTAACACGCCACAGGCTCAGCAACTTTTATAGGTTTATTCAAAATAGGGAAATTGAATTCTAGAAAAAATGTGAGAACTGCTTCAGAACCACCTTGCCCTTTAATTTATCCTCAACAGGCAGAAAGGCACCTACAATCTTCTACTTTGTAAATTAATTTCTAACATGTGGAGATGTGATGCCCGCATTCCTGTGTGACTACATAACCATGCTTTATTTGCATCCAAGGAAAAAACTTGCTGTGGTGTTGCTTGTACAGTGCCATGTGTGTGTCTCTTTTCAGCTGCACGACAGGTGAACCACAAGAGCAGTAGCACCAGCCTGAGGGGCTGATCCTCTTCCCACTAACATCAGTGGAGTATTTCCCACTGCTTTGCATTGCCTGCTGAAGCAGATGACCCCATGCACCATGGTTTAATAAGCATTCTCGTGTCAACAGAAGCATCCCATCCTGCATCACTGTTTCTGGTTGTACTGCTCTAGTTAAGCAACAGTCTTTGATCATGAGCAGAGTATGCAAACCACTGTGTTTATTTAGGATAATTAGCAAATGGTGATAATTATAATACAATTCATTGGTCTTCAATCCGAAGTCATTGCAACATCATTTCCCATTTAATTGATTTTTACACTTGCAGTAATAACTTTATGCTCAAGCAACACACAGTATAAGAAAGCCTTAAAACAATTTTGCTGTTGTTTTGCACTCATGTTCTAGAAGTTAAAATGTTATGCTATATTTGAATATTAAAGCAATTTATTAAATCTTCATTTTAAAGAACAGAAAATAACTGGTCAGTAAAATCAGTGCTGTCAATTTTTACATAACAAATACAGAATATGAAAACAAACCATTTTATAAAAATACTGACTTTCGTGGCTCACTTGGCTGAACTGGTATTTGAACAATAGATTTGACTTTTGCTGCAGTATAAACCAATATTCATTGGTAAATCTCTACTTTTTTTCTTAACTTGATAAAATGTATAAAGTTCTTACATTAATAATAAACTTTCATGCTTCTAAATGTGAGGGTTTTTTTATAGAAGACGATAACAATCAGCCTAGTGGGGACAGAAACTAGGGCTGAATTTCTTACACGTTTTATAATCTTCAATCAATTGGCATAAATACCAAAAAAATGCAGTAGGCTGCCCTCTAACCACACAACATGCCATCACAGGACCTGAGACATGGGATGGGAGAAGCCACAAGAGCAGGAGTAATACTGGTAAGGTAACACTTAGTACAGTAATGTTTCTCCTCAGCATACAAGATGCATTTTATTTTTCTTCCATCAGTAATTTAAATATTTGCAAGCAGTTCAGGTTTTGCAGACTTGCCACGAGAATTCCAGAAGCCTCTTCAGAAGGGCAGCTAAAATCCTGGGGCAGGTCCCTGGGGAATCTCAGAAGAACATGATGTGAAGGGAGACTGAAAGCAAAGGCGGCAACCAAGGAGCAAAGGTAGGGTGTATTTCAGAGCATCACTTGATGCAAGTGACATAGGGAGGGACACAAAAGCCACATGAATGGCTTATGCACAAACTGCATTGAGACGCACAAATGAAATTCAAACGTGGTCAGAAGTCCTAGGCTCTCCAAGAGAAAAATCAAAATGATATTGCCTAAATAAAGGTTTTAGTCCTTGTCCTGGGTTTAGCAGTAGCAGTCATTTTTTTCTCTTTCTTGGTAGCTGGTGCAGTGCTGTGTTTTGACTTTCGGGCTGGGAACAGAGCTGGTAACAATGATGTTTTGGTTTGGCCAAGGACTCTGTGAGCCTCATGCTCTGCCAGGGAGGAGGGAAGTGGGAGGAAGCAGAGACAGGACACCTGACCCAAACTGACCAAAGAGGTATTCCATACCACAGCACGTCATGCTCAGGGTGTAAATGGGAGTTACCCGGAAGGGGCTAGGGTAGACTGCAGGGTTGGAGGAGGTATCAGTCGGTGCTTGATCAGGCTGGGGGGGGCGAATTATCGGTTGCCTGGTGATGAGGTTTTGTATTCTCTTCGCTTGCTATTTCCTTTATCATTATTATTATTGGTGGTAGCAGTAGTGATTCGTGTTATACCTTAGTTACTAAACTGTTCTTATCTCAGCCCATGGGAGTTGCATTCTTTTTGATTCTCCTCTCCGTCCCTCCGGGAATAGGGGGAGGGCAAGAAGTGGGGGGGAGTGAGTGAAAAGCTGTCTGGCTGGGGTTAAACCACAACAGTCCTCTATGCTGCCAAGTCACACATAGCCATTAGAATATCAGCTCTTAAAGAAAAGCAGATTATTCTCTCACCAACCCAGTCCCCAGAATTGCCTGGGAAAAGATGACAAGCTTATTGTCCAGCAACCACTAAAATTTCCAACATTTGGGTTTAGGTAGGATCATGTCCCATAGCCTCTCCACCAAAAGACAGAACTGCCCTGGTATCCCTATGCTCTGCTCAAATACTGGTCTTGATTCAAATCAAGAGCCCTGACATTATGCACATTGGTTAATGCTCAACCAGTCATGGACCCAAAAAGGAATTTTCATGCTACCAAGGAGATTAGCATCTCATATTAGTGTCCTAATAGCAGGTTACAGAAATTGAGGGTTTAAGAATTTTCGCATTTTCGCCAAATTAAACCAAAAGTCTAATCAAATTTAAGAGATATTAGTACAACTGCGTTAACAATATTCTTGTTCTTACAACCACTTAATTATTTCATACTTCTTAAAATGTGTCAAAAAGTCACATCACCTTAAATATTCATGGACATTTTTAGATATTTCATGATCATTTTAAAGAATAAGGTCCTTTTTGACAACCCTTCTGTTGTTACATGCAAAATGGCAGCTCTACAGTCTCTCATATGCTCCCAGTACAATATAAAGGAATTTTTTTATCTTCTACAAAGCAGACTATACATATTGACTACTGCAGAGAAATCATACATTAGAAATAAAGTTTTTCAAAGCTACTTAAGTGATTATGGAGGCCACACAGCTCCCATTCGAATTAAGAGAAATTGCGTTTCTGGATCTCTTATGTAATTTTGAATACTTCATTATTCTAAGAAAGACTTTACCAGTTTGAGAGTTGTAAATTTAGAGTAATAAATGAACAACATTAGTTCTGATGTGCAGTGGAAAGGTTTTTCAAAGCAGAAGTGAGCTTTGGTTTGTTTTCTGAAGAAGCAACAATTGTCCTTTGTTTTCTGCCCACAGAAAAAGGACCTTCCCCATATAGTATTTTAACTTTTGCAAAGAAGCACAATAAAATTTAAAATCAACTATCTCACTTTTGCATAAACTACAACATTTAACTACTGTTTCTCCTTCCTTTTTAACATCTTTCCTCTGCACAACAGAAGCAAACCACAGTCAAATTTCTTAACTGTATATTTGGTCTGATAAGTTCAGACAGGAAGATCTTTCTTAACCCTCTCCCCCCATATATATATATATTTTTAAAGGTCTTTTGAACCGGCTGAGATGCAACAGAGTAATAATGATTTAAGGAAGTTGGGTCCATAAATGGCTGAGACAGTAAGGTAAGGCAGGTGCAAATATTTTGCCTGATGTTAAAACACTTCATGCAGCCAGTGTTGTTTCTTTACATATAAATAGACCTGGACCTTGAGAAAATCCAGATTTTCAAATATTTCATTTAAAACAATCTTTCATATTGTCATAGAGCATTCTAAGTATTTATATGTGCTAGCAGCAGGTATATGGAGAGACAGAGAACAGAACCTTTAAAAGTTTAAATTAAAATAGTAGGTATTATTAAGGATCCAACACATTTTTATTTCAAAAAATCAAATGTTGGTCTGCATTTCTGAAACATCAAGGTTATCACTTAACTAGTTATCACCTGTGATTACTTGCTCCTGGAAAGTATTAAAGTTATTTCACAAGGCCCAAATATATGACATGTTATTATAGTTGTAGCTACTTAAAGCCATGTTTGAAGACTTTACATGCTATAGATTCTAACAGTCAACTAGAAAGACTAAAATAGCCCAAAAAAGCCAGTTCAAGTTCTAACAGGAGCTTTGCATGTTTATAAAGTCAACTACTGATGTTCAAAATGCCTTGCAAATATTGCCCCTTCTCACAAAGCTTTGGGAGTCAGCATACTAATGTTATCAGTCTTTCTCAATCAGGACAGGGCCATTAGGATTTCTTCCTTTTATTCAATTTAAGTTCCGCTCTTGATACTTCACCTACCTATGGCTCATAGTTTAAAGCAGATCTTGTCAACCTACCTTAAAGACACTAAATCACAACAGAGACTATAGAATGGACCAGTCTGATGAGTTTAAGCATGACCAGCTCAGAAATAAAAATGTCAAACCACCTTTCCCCTGTTATGGCTTTGTTGAACAGTGACAAAAGCTTTGCATCAAGTTTTAGGAAACCCTGAAGTTTGGAAGCTTTTAGTTATTTCCTTGCTTCAGTGAAAACTATGTAAGCAGTAGCTGAAATATCTTAATTAATGCAGAATATAGATGGCTTGCATCTTCTTTGCTCTCAAGGAAGGCTAAAGATTCTCTTATATTTAAGGATATACTCATAATTTGTCAGCATAAAATGGATCAAAAAACCAAACAAAAAGCACCCAAGTGCAAGGGGCAGAAGATAAACATGGAAAAAAAAGGAACTTTTCAAAAAATGAAAAGCATGGTTAAAACCAGCACACTTGAATATGAATATGTTGTGCCATAGTGGTGATCACCAACGTGTCCGTTAGAACTACATTAATGTGGATCTCAAATACCAGGATATAGATAACTAAATGCTATGAAATCCTAAGGAATCACTGTATTTGCCAGTAATTCAATCAGCAAAAGCAAATGCTGTTGATCACACACAAGGACCAATACTGTTTTGCCATTTTTTGTTTTTATTAATTAGTATCAACTAAAGTGAAAGAAAGAAAAAAACTTTTGACTATCTCACTTCCCTTCTACTTGGTACTGCTTGCATTAGACATCAAGTCCATGGAATGACCAAATCCAGACAGCAACTTAATTTGAATATGAGATTCAGTTTTTACAGAAGTAATCTTCATTTTCATCATAAACAATTTAAAATCATTTTCCAATAGGTCTTTGCTCTTTTCCGCAAAGACCTGAACTGTAATACGCTCCAAGTTCTTTGAGGTTTCATTTGAGTATTCTCTGCCCAAGTGACCACAATCTTCTGATATATCTTGAACAGTTATACTCCAAATAGTTTGGAGCATATCTATATATTAATTTATATTGCAAAGGTCAGATTATTTCACAAAAACCTCAAAATTCTGCATATCCTTCTCATAGATGAAGGAATATTGAATGAAATAAAGCCTTCCTTGTATTTAAAGTCTCTTCTAGTCATAAAACAGCTGAGATGAGCTTCACTTCACTACATTTAGAAGCCATCCTAACATCAACATCGAATGCTCCTGCTGAGTAGGCAGGTAGCAATAATAAGAAGATAAGCCAAGGTGACAAAGAAGATAGTGCACTGATTCACATGTAACACTCACAACATAACACAGTCTCAGAAGATGGACTGATACCATTATATCACTGCATACTATGTTCATCGTCTCTCTCCTTCATTTCCTCAAAATGGGGAGTTGCCACAAGTGTATTTCTTATAAATATTGAGTAACTTTCTATATAACACAAGTTATATTTGGATACATCTCACAGATTGTACAGGGTACATACAATACTGCAATGATTCTCAAAAAGTAGGTCATATGAGAGTAGTATTCATGAACACTTCTGATGGTGTAAGAGAAAGGCAATTCCAGATCCATTTAATAATATTCCCTTTATAGCAATAAAAAGTATGAACTGTGTTGTACATAAAGTCTGTTGGCAGACTTTACAAACAGGACATAAAGGAAAAAGGGAGACAAGAAAAAAATGCATTACCTTAGCATCTCGCAGCTCCAAATATATATATACACACACAAAATATCTTTATATATAAATACATGTGTATATACACATATATATACACATATGTAAATATATTTCTCAGTATTGAGAAATAGGTGGAGACAATGTAGTTCAACTCCTTAAGGGATAACAATAAATAAAATCCCAAGCACTTGCCTTTGCCATCAAGCTTAGGTTAGTTCTCATAATTTCAAGGTTTCCAAACTTGGGTTTACTTTATCTTGTTATTTAGTGCTGAGTTATCACAGAACAGGTTTGTTATCCATTCCCTCTCTCTGCTTACCATTGTACAAGTAGCAAAAGAATGCAAGTCACTTACGACCTAGCCAGCTTACAAGTATATAATTCTTCACAGTTTTACATGTTTCTGTGTCATCTTTTTTCCCCATAGGATCGTAAAATTAAATTGTCAAAATGTATTTTTCCCCTTCTGCTGTGAAAAAGCCCTCCAAAAACAAAACTTCAGCTTTAGCCAACTGGAAAAAACAGTGAAACCCATATGCTGCCAGAGGCTGTTCGCCACATAATTAAAAAAAATAAGTCTTTGATGGGTATGCACCACATAGCCTCAACATTTGCAGCCATTCTTCCTTTTGCTTAGGCTGCAGCAATGAAGGTACAGGACAAGTATGACAATCAGAAGACTGAGCAGATACTAAAACCCTTGAGACAGCAACTACACACAGACTTATTAAGTTTTGCTTCCATAAAATAAATGGAGGTCAGGAGAACCATGGCTGAGATATTTTTCCCTGCCTTTCATCAAGTCTAGCTTATCTTGGACTTTGTAATCTTCCTTTTGAATCCAGACAGCTACTGAAAATGGTAGATTTTCAAGAAAATGCATTTAGTCTAACATGTTCTGAGCACCATCAGAGCAGATAGGTGCTGCAGCTACTAATCTAATGCCCTGGAAACTCCTGCACCAATTCCACACATATTCCTCTTCCTTCAGACAGGGCCTCACATAAATATCATCTCTTCACTGTTTTAGCCTCTTTTTTTACAGCCAAAATAATAGCTTGAGTTAGTTGGTGATGCAACAGGTTTTATTCAAGTGGTTTCAGTAACATGATTGCAGTCATTTGATCTACAGCCATTCAAGCACCAAATACAGGTTAAAAATTATTAGCAATTAAGCAAGTATAAGATGCACCTCTCACTCTAAAGTCATACACAAGAAGTGGGGAAAAGTCACAACATAATAAACATTTTGGTGGGTTTTACCCCCATTCATAAGAATTCACAAGATAATGCTTGGACAATGCTGAGATCTTGTCAGAGAACGAAACATTTCACACAACTCTTAGAAACTGGCAATTAACAACATTACTAACTGTCTAAAACCAGGTAATAAAGAATCAGGGAAAGTCTTAAGAATCAGATCGTTAAAAGCTAAAATCCAGCTCAAACTGGTGTGCCTATGTATGTATGCTATACTTGAAATTCATGCTCTCCTCTGCCAGGTCTAAGTGAATCTACAACTTAACCTGGGCACCAGTAAAGGTCACCCACTTTGGGCATGAAAACCCAAATAAACAGGAAAAACCATCCCACAAACAGCAGGCTAAATATATTCAAAACCATTTTTATTTGCTATTCAACCACCATTGTCTTCGAATGACAAAAAGAGGCAAGGGATGGGAGGAAGATCTTGAAAGTCATTCCTGCATTGCACTCCTTCACTGCTGACACCCCTCAGCCCTGGTACCCACAGCACACCAGGCTAACAGCAGGGAGACTTGGGGATAATTTAGGAGAGGATCACTCAATATAATCCCTCTAGGCACAGAGCTGTGTAGAAATCACAGTAGAAGAGACAGGATATTTTCATATCCCTTGGACAAACATCTCCTGTGGTGGCACACACCATGCCACAGGAATTCCAGTAGCCACAGCTGCACATTATTCATAAGTCACTTCAAAGACTAAAAGTAGAAACATTTTTAAGTGCTTGTACGCCATTACCTGATACTATTATGGAACACTCACATGGGAACATTGCTTATTAAAAAAAAAAAAAAAAGCCTCTTCTCAAAATTAAACCAATAATTTGTTTCATAGGACATAATAATTTTGTTTCATCAGTGTATGCACTCCATCAATCCCTTTCAATCAATCATTCAAACCCTGTTTTACAAATGGAAAAAGACAAAAGTGAAATGTTTTATTTTCTTAAGCAATGTACAGCAAAGAGCACAATGTGCCAACTACAGGAAGTCAACAAGAGCGCAAGCACCTGGGAGCAGTGAGCACTCAATGCAAGAGCAGAGGGAGCCACTGAAGATGATTTACTGAAGCAAGTCTCAAGGCAAGAAGCACTTTGATTAATGGATTTAATTGTATTTATAAAGATTTTGGCTGCCTCTCTGAATCAAAGCAGTATGTCTATAAAAGCTGAGGAGAGGCATCCTAAGTGACATATCCCTTTGCAGGCACACAACCTACTCTGGCATGTAGAACATCCAGTAGTGGCTGCATTTTATGCAGTGAGGAGAATTTCAACACTGATACGAGGCAGAAGCTGCTGTTGGACCAGCTGTATCTTTGTGTCTTTCTGATCATCAGAACCACAGAGCACACTGTGGTATGGCATCAGCCCAGCTGCTCTGCAGGTCAGAGCACAGGCACATAAAGCAGAACTCTTTAACTGCAAGTAATTTGTATTTTAAGTCACTGCCTATTCTGAAAAGGACAAGAAATGAGAAGAGCCCATAATGCCATGCTTACTTCAGCTCAAACCGTAACATGGATTTCTCTGCTTACAAACCAACTCTTTACCAAATCCATATTTCATAATTGATACTTATTCCTAGTAGTCACCAACTTTCTATTCAAGAAATAAACAGAAATCAGAGCTCCTACAAATAGGTGTCTCATGTTTAACATCAAAAACATCCTGAAACCTGCATTTGCTGTATGAGCCACAAAATGCAGAATTCCTTTGCAGGTCATCTTGTAGCTTCCCTCTAGGTAGATTAAAATCATAAACCCTAACTGATTCAAGTAATCTGCATGTGTTAAAATCTCACCACTGCCCTACACCTTTTCCCAGAAAAAAACAAGAACCAACAGCTTTAGGTTCTCTTTCCAGAACTTCAAATAGCAGATGGGAAGATACCTACTGAAGGTGTTTCTTAATCAAATTAAAAAAATATACTGCCATCAATAAAGCTTCAGAACTTGGACTACTACAACCTCAAGCGTGTACTGAGCTAGAAAATAAAACTCACAATAGAGCTCACCTATTTTTAACAGCATGTGTTGAAGCAGCATACCATAGGTCAAAATTAAGCTCATGGATCATCATGTTACACTTTTCTTAACACATTAAAATGGCTTTAGATTCAAAAGTAATGTGGATAACTAAGGTTAAGACTTCTAAATTTTGTAGAAAATGTTCAAAATTAAGTGTCACATATATATATATGTAGCTTGTTTTAAGAAATTCGCTCCCTTACAAAATGAATTTTCAGAGTGACCTAAGAGATGGTGAGACAAATTTTCTGTTGCATATATGTGTCCATATATATATATAAAATATTTTTATATATATAAATATATATATATAATATATATAAAATATATATATTTGACACTTATTTGCTTCTTTTCTCCAAACCACATTGCAGAGTTGGGAAAAAATGTAAAGTGAAAGCTTTTCTTGGGGAGGGAAGGGAGGGGAGAGGAGTGGGAGAGGATGATGATGATCCAAAATAAGCTGAAATTTAAAAATAACAGGAAAAGCATTTTCAGACCACTAGTTTAATAAGGAAAGACTTCTGCAAGCTAAAAACAAATCAAATTATATGAATGTCTCTGAAACGTAACCTCTGGGCCCAGATGAAGGTCAATGAAGTCACACAAGAAGGCAGCCAAGTGGCCAGCTTTAGTTTCTAGTTTCACTGCAAAGGTTCAAGATGCGATGGAGAGGAGATGCTGGAGGGTGGGAAGGCAAAAGGCTGCCTCTTGAAGTGGAACAGGTGTTGTGCTGAGAAGCTAACATGGCACAGTTAGCCAACTGAAAACAGTGAGCTCCAAATATATGAGTCACTGACATTCTTTCAAAGAAAACTTCTAAAACTTAACTCATTCCAGGTATGGATATAGATAGACTCAGCTGGAAGCAGACAGAGACACAGTTTATACACATCAGGAGGTGAAGACACCAAGGAGTCAGCTCTGCCAAGGGAGGCCATCACAGCTTGGCTCTCTCTGGGCTGGAATCATATTTCTAGAACACGACACTCATATGGGTAGACAGTCCCACATTCATCCCACCTCCAGCTCAAACTACATGAGGTTTCCCCCTGCAGTAGCCACACAGCTAACGCTGCTGAGCTTATGGGCAAAAGTGGGAATACATACTGAAAACCAATGGATATAAAGAAAGACAACAGACTCATATTTACATGACTGGAAGTAGTTTGTATGATCATAAAACTTTAATACCATTTATAACAAGATGTTAGATATAAAGATAAGAAAAACTATCTTCAAGTCTATGACTAATTGCTGCGCATCTTGACTCATTTAGGAGGCCTAACTTTAAACTAAGAGTTGCTCCACAGAGGTTAAGAATTTTCTGTTCTGTGTAATTCACCAGCCTTGAGCAAGCTGTTGTACAGAAAAACAAATATTTTGCTTCCAAGCAGACAGATGTCCCACAGATCTATACAGTCCTGTCAATTCATTCTTCTAAGGAAAGGCTGACATTATAAAGCTTAAAATGCAACTATTAATTATATATACATATCATTCTATAAAGATATATATAAAATATGTATTACTTTGAACATCAGAGTTTATACCGTTCTAGATAACCAAACTCATTCCACTTGGTCAAGCATGCCCAATGAATGGGACTGAACAACTTTCAGGAGTTACAACTCCCAAGACTTAAATGCATAAATAACTTTAGATGGCAATAGCAGCAGTCACAGGAGGAGGCATTTGCATACCATTATCCTCAACACACAGGAATTACATATTTAAGTTCTTGTCAGAGCCTCCATTAGCTTGTCAGTGTTAAGGCACAACAAAACTCAGTGTCACAGTTAACAACTGGAATGCTCTCCAAATACCAGATAGTGATTGATGATCAACAAAGGCTCTTCTCACAGTTGCCCCAAATCAATATTCAGGATTTATTACCAAAATTACAGTTTAACCCCTCTAGCTGTGCAGTTACATGTAAGCATATTATAGCATGAAGCACATTTGTAGGACGGGTTTACAAAGCATCTATTAAACTAGTTATGTATGAGGAACACACCCTTCAAATGCCTTGTCTGATGTTACATTTCTGTGGCTGTAACATTAATCTTTGTGAAAAAGAAGTATCACCAACCGTGGTTTACCGAAATATTTAATGACTTCCCCCAGGTCACACAGGAAATCTGTGGTGATGCATGGAATGGCGCCTGGGACCTCAGAAATCCCATCCCAGTATTCCTGCCCTGATGCCATCTGTTCTCAGCTGTGCTTAATATGACTAAATTACTGATGGCAACAAACAGCAGAATCTGACTTTCAGATGTATATTTGTACAATGACTCAATCCATAACTTTTGTCTCCTTTAGACACTTAGATATAACATGCTGGGGAAACAGCCCATCCAATAACCCTGAAAAGCTTTTGGCTCAGCCTGCAAACACATTAGCATTAACTTAAATCTGCTGCTTTTTTACTATATGAGATATCTACTTATGCTCTATGCCTAAGTGATACCAATTAGAGACCCAATACAGAGCTTTCAGAACAGTTTACAGCATTAGACTAGAGCTATCCACTAATAAAAAATTTAGGCAACTTTAGCTGGCATTTATTCCCCAAAAACATTATGGCCCTCCAGTCTCCTTTTTCTCTTCCAGTCATGGACTTGTCATGATTTACATTCAAAACCTTCATGAAAGGGTGATTCAGAAAGTGTCAGAATCTGGATCCACTCCCGCTGCTTCTGAAATGGATTAAGGTGACTCCAGTCTTGCATTTATATGACTACAGGTTACAGCAAAGCCACCCTTGATTTAAGCTGCCAGAAAGCAAGACAGGAAGATCACTGAAGATTCTGCTTTTGGTCTGTTTAAACCCATTACAGAACCCACACAGCCATACAGGCATCGGAGCAAATCATTGGGAGGGAGAGGCCAGCATTCTGCAACAAGAGGCTTTTTTTGTTTCTTTAGAGTTACAAACATAGCAGGCCTGGGAGGGGTCTAGTGACAGTTGGAAGGAACACCCAAGCAGCATTGGAAGTGATTATTTATTGACCATATCAGTGTAACTTCAGACACCAACATCTGAACCACTGAATTACCCACAGCTCAGTAGGGTAAGCAGGTTGCTGCAGGCCAATGAAGTCATCTGGCAAAGCCGTGAGCAAAATTTGCAATAAAAATCATACTTTGCTTTTACTGGGTTTCACAGAAAGGAAGGAAAAAAAAAAAAGATTTTTTTATTATTATTTTTAAATGCTTAGAAGCAAGTTCAGTAATCGTTACCGAGACACCCAGCTGGAATCCAGAGTCACTAATTACTCAGATGGGGAGCAAGTGAGCCGATGCAAAAACCTGTCCAGCTCAGTGGAGTGCTTTTTATCAATCTTTGCAGCTTCCTGATCAAGCCCTAGCATTCCAGAGCTGACCTGACTAGTACTGGCTTAACCCTGTAAACCATCAGGTGCCAGCCCTTGCATGGCTCTGCCCTTTTGAAAGCACATTGCTGTGGAAATACAAATGCTACACAATGCAAAACCAAAGAGTATAGAACACAGAATGGCGAAAGAGCTTATTTTGATGTGTTTTCTTGCTTTCCTTTACTAATATATTCTTCTGCCTCCTGCCATCTGAAATAGGGAAGGCTTCTTAATAACGCAGCATGATTCATAAACACATCTTCCTACATGTCACTTCACTTCCAGTAACACCTCCACAAAGATCAAGCCCATTTTGCACAAAAATGAGAGAAGAAAACGGTTACGGAAGCATTTCCTGGACATGACTCCACGTAAATTCACTCATGACAGTTTAAGCATGTTATTGGAAAGTGTTTTACCTCTTCAACGTTCTACCACAAAGAAAAAGATATTAAAATAACTGAGACTAAGTTAGAAAAGATGGATTTATTCCTTCTCTCCTACCCCCCACCCACCACCACCACCACTACGCCCCCATACAAATAGGAAACTGGAAGTAAAAGCTAAAGCTAAACCCATCTGTATTTCGAAAGCTGTCACACCCAGGAGCTGTATTTACTGCTCCAGTCCTGGGTTCTGCACTGTCAGAATCTGTACGCCTCTGCCGACGAAGCCCTAAGCCTGCAAATCAGCTAACTAGCATTGCTTATTTAAATTTCGACAGAAATTAAATAGGAAGCATGGGACTTAACATGCTTACCTACTATTCAGGCTCCTTGGTAAGAAAGGAAAGATAAAACCTCAGGAACTGAGGACATTTTGCTTCCCTTGTTAATTTAAACAGAGGAATCAGAGACCCCAGTGATCTCCTCCAGCCACCCCCTCCCATCAACCTGCAAGGAAAATTCTTCTGGACGGCTCTTCACTGAGGGTACAGGAATTATTGGCAAGTCTCACTCTGCATCTCCTCAGTCAGCATGATGATTGCTCTTAGCCAAGCACTGTTAAAATGCAGGGTTTGGCACCACTGAGACAAGCCCCCCTTTCATACAGACCTTCTGAAGATGCAGCAAGAGTACCTGCATCCACCAAACCTACACCATGACAGGGCGTCACAGAAAAAGAAATCTCCACATCTAGCTATTCTAACAGGGGTTTACTACCCAATACCCCAACCCCCTCACCTATTGCTTTGCCAGAAGGCAGACTTCCTGACTCTACTGGGTGAGGGGGGGCACACAGTGTAAGTTCTAGGGTCATGGTCAACAAATCCCAATGGGAAGAAATAAAGCCCCACCAGAGCTATACCAACAAAGAGAACACCCTCACAAGCGCTCCAAGGGGAAGGGACCCCGAGTTACTTACGCACTCCTGTATCCCCTCTCTCGGCAAAGCGCTTTCTAATGTCTCTCTTCACACCGCGCTGCCTCCAGCCAGCGCTGAGAGAAGCCCTCCCTTTCCTCCTCCCTCCTTCCCTCCCTTTTCTCCTCCCTCCTTCCCTCTCTCTCTTCCTCTCCCAGGATGTCAAAGCCACCTCACACCACACCCCAACCTCAACCTGGACCTCTAAAACGTCACTGGAGATGTATATTACAGAGCTGCTAGCATCAGTAGCAGTGCTAGGGCTGGGATACGGGAAGAACTGAGAAAAGCAGCTGCTTCAAAGCAGTTTTGCTAGGAGAGCAGCTGACAAACAATGCTGCTTTTGTTTAAAAGACATCCAAGTCTGCTTTACTGCTGCTTTATAATACACTTCTGTAACTACAGCTCTGCTAAATTAAGGATGCTAGATGTGCAAAGTCTTTGTATGCTACTCAATGTACTGGCTTAGACTTACTCTAACTTTGCACCTCAAGCATCAGCATGTTAATAGAGCTGTAGTCACAGAATAAGAAAGTACATCTAAGCCAGTACTGTAAGTAGCATCCAAAGGCAAAAAAAAAAAAGGAAAGGAAAGGCTGGGAGAACTAGAAGGAAAGGCACGTCATGGGATAGGTCTGACAGACAGCAAGCAGCACTGGTATAAATGTCTCATTAAAGGAGCAATTTTTTTTTAACCCTCCATGACATGCTGCCTGTTACTTTGGAAGTTTTTTCCCAATTAACTTTAAAAGCTTTCAGCAACAAGTTTAATACAGGAAATCAGAAGCTAATTTCATCACAACAATTTAGATCAACTTCAGTTCATGTCCTAACTGGTCCCATTTAAATAAATAGCTGGGTTTCCTACCAGTTCAGAAGGCCACATGCTCACACCCACACAGAGAGCAGTCAAGAGGATTTTTAACATAAATTTGCTACTCTGTCCCACCCTTCATACTACAAGCACAGATGCAAGCCTCCTTTTTGAGTGCAAAATAACTTGGCAGAACATCACTGCAGTGGAGAACAGAACAGGTCAGCGAAGCAGTAGTCACTGGGAAAGAGAAGGAAATATTCTAGGCCAGCAACACTAGGGTTTATATTCTAAAGGGTTTTCTGAAAATACCATCATTTACGGTGAGGTTCAAAGATGACAGTTAACACCTCTCATGCTTATTCTAACGTATCGTAACTTCACCATAGAATGGACAAAGCTGGATGCTCTTACAATTTTAGGGTTTCCTCATGCAACAGTAGGATCTAACAGGGAAGGCTACTATTTTCCCCAGCTGTGCAGTTTTCTAACCAAGAAAAAAAAGCTCTATCATACAAAATCTTGTAGTGCAAGCACAAGGATCTTGAAGCTTGAATTGTTTCAGCCACATAAGGCTTGATGATTTTGGTCAGAAAACATTAACCCACATATCAAGAAGTAACAGAAGACAGGTTTTGATGTGCTATTAAAACCGGAAAATTTTGGAGCAAGGGCTAAAGAAAACAAGAAGTCCAAAGAAATGCAAAAATAGAAAGAACCTATTCTATGTTGCTGTATACATTAGCTCTGGCCAGTGCTGTCTGGAAACAATTTAACAGTTCTCCATACTGCTTCCATTAAAATCATAAAAGAAGATAGTTATGGTGGGTTTTTTTTAATAAACAGATCTCTTTCTGTACTTACCTGCTAAACTGAGTTATGCTCCCATACCACTGACTTAAGATGACTGAAGTGATCTACAACTTCATTCCAAGACCAAAGCAAGTGGCAGTATTCTTCGTGCAGCCTGATGAGGCAGAGTATTTTGAAACCTGCAGCACAAAACCTGCACCAAGTATAATACAAAGGGAGCCAGGAATCAAACAAGCTAGGAAATTGCTGCATTGAAACATCCAGCATGAAACATTCATTTGTCTTTCCCCTATTCCTCTTCGACTCATTTTCCAGACACATCTAAGTCATTTCATTCATAGCAAATTAAATCAATAATGCTTTTAAGCTCTAAGTACATAGAGAGTTCAGCATAATGCTGCACCCCTTTCAAATCTAACCCCTTTCAGAATTAAACAGAAGCAAATTCCAAGTGTAAAAGGAATGCTGGAGCAGGTCCAGCATAGCCATTTAGGTTGTTTGGGTCTTTTTATAAGTACATGCGTATTTGGACACATATATTGGGGCTCTGAAAAAGATGGGGAAAGCAACAATATTTCAGTTATTCTTAGTGGGCTCCACTGGGTGTCAGAGCAGCTTTCTTATGAAACTCTCCTCTCTTGGGGTGGGGAAGAAAGCAAGGCATTTCACCAGTTAATGCTGCTCTACCACACTTCATTTACTGACATGTAAGCAGTCCAGGCTTCCTCAGCCTGCCCTGCTTCACCATGGACAGAACAGAACATCCCATTGAGCTCCAGCCAGAGGATGTGTTTTTGAGGCTGAAAGCTTCTGACTCAGCTCAGTAACAAGTTAAAACCTCCGAACCAACAGATTACTGCCCAAAGGTGCATTTCAAGGAGAACTCTCACATCCACTGAGTTTTAGAATGTTTTTTCCAGTCATGGAGTTAAAGCCTTTCTTACTTTACAACGTAACTAACAAAAAGAAGTGGCCAAAACAAACTGTCACCAAACAGCAGAAGGAAGAGTTTCCTCCTACCAGAGAATGCTTCTAGGGTCTCACCATAAGAGTTTTCTTCTGCATAATAACAGACTATTAAAGTAAAGAAAATATTTCTCTGCAGCAATAATTCCTTCAGCAATACGCTACTAAAGGCCATCTCTGACAGGAACCCTTCCTGTGCTATTTCCCAAACTACTGAACGAGGGACAGCTTTCATCTTCCTGGCAGAGCAAGACACAGACCACCAGAAGCACTTGCCCATGCCCAAATAGCAGCTTTGAATGACTGTACATCAGAGCCTTGGGTATGGTGGTATTTCAGAGTCAAGTTTGTTGGCTTGGGTTTTTAAGTTCCATTCTTCATTAGGGTTACTTCATGAAGATAACAGCAACAGCTGAAGGGATACATCACAAGTTTTATACGAGAAGCAGATACATACTCTTCACAGGGGAGTCACCACCTGTAGAAAGATCAAGATAACACCTACCTACTCATTTGGGTCCTGGCCCACTAAGAAAAACCTGTTTCGTGATGCCAGCTCTGTCCCTTCCTCCTTAACCTATCCATCACTGACTCCAAACCAAATCCCAAAAGAAAAGTCACCTTCACCAGAGGGAAAAGCAAAAAAAAATAAAAGCATGTCACTTATATATCTTCCAAAATCTGTCAGGCTTGAAGGGATAAGAATCAACAAAATGAAGCCAAAGTAACAACTTACGTTAATTTGCTAGGATGCTATGCTTTTTGCTTGGAAGGGTAACTTGAAAGTATTATTCTATGCTCTTTCCATTTTTCCTCACCTGTTGTTCACTTTCCTTTTCCTTGCCCTCAAAGCCTCACTGGTGAGAAAATCTAACTTCATTTACAGCATAAGCAAAATGAAATTCTCTGCCATTTGTTAGTTTACAGCATTATGTCTTCCTAATTAAATTTCTGTGCATCTCTGCTTAGTGTTTGGGACATAATTGAAGGAGGTGGTTCCTCAGTTCAGCCACCAGCATGAGCCAACCGAAAGACTCTTCCGAAGCCAGGAACAGGAAGCTTTCAAGCCAACCAAACAACTCCCCTGGAAACCAGAACCACAGCAGATAGCTTCCATTAACATACTTGGAGGTGACCATGCTGCAATCCTTACATACAAACACACAAACCCACACAGACTCCATCTACTCTGTAACACTCAACAATACTTAAATTTTATTTTTTTTTCCAAGAAAAGCTATAGTCTTATCATATCAAGTCACCCTGCAGTCTATGGAAATGAGAGTTACAGTGCTCTCTCTCTGAGATAGCAGAATTTGCTGTAAAGTAAAAAAATGGAAAAATCACTTTTCTGCTAATTAAGTTCAACTTGTTCTCAGGTTTTCACCTACCCCCAAGGGCTGCTCACTATCTTTTGGGATTAAACTTGCTGCAGAAGCCTGTGGAGCATGCCAAGTGCTACTTGCCCTTGCACATAAACCAAAGCAAAATCAAACTGCCAGTATTTGTAGAGAATACCTTTTCCTCTGCAGCTAAGTGATGGCTAGGAAAAAGTGTTTTGAGGAAAATGAGCAGATCCCGAAGCCAAAGAATGAGATGCTGGCAGGAGGTGGTATAAACAGGAGGAGGATTTTATAGTGTCTTCTATTTCTGGTTGAAAAACAAAAACGTTCTCAGCATTGAGATGCACCCCCTCAGCCTAAGATTAATCTGTACTTTTAAACACAAGATTTTTGTTAAACAGCAACATCTAAAAAAAAAAAACAAAAAACAACCCCTCCTCAGCACATTGTATATTTTAATGGAACCATCCTTGACGTGTGGTATGAAGGCAAATTCATTTCTTCTCAGCTTGACTCAGGCTAACGGACTTTGAAGCTGAAATTTTTCCACTCCTCTAATGACTTGTTGCAATGGAGATGAGTGCTCTGCGAACAGCAATGCCATCTTCTGGCACAGTTCCTGTGAGAAAGGGAATTTGCTAAATACCACTGAAAAGAAAACTCCTGGTTTGGGAAGACAGAAACTCAGACTCCACAATAAATCTCAGATTTTTCCCCTCTTGGGCTATAATTGTTTGGGGGACTGAAACTAAGCAGTAAGAAGGCACACAGTGCACTGCAGGAGCAAACTCATCCAAGTGTCTCTTAAAGGTGCACCAAGACTATCCCTGTAAGTGAAGATTTACACCAAGTTGAAGCACTGTGCCTGTGTTGAATGGGTTCAAAGTTCATTAAAGCAGGAGGCTGGCAGGAAGGACAAGTAGTCAAACAGAAGCAGGCTTGCCTATCTCTGGGAAAGTGCTTTCTGTATCAGCAAACATTTCATGCATCTGACCTATTTTACTTCTGTATTCCCAGCCAGAAAGTCTATATTAAGGAACAGCAAAGATTGAAAATATGTGTGATTTACATTAAGGAAATGAATAAGGGATAGCAAGTAATGACTTCCTCCCCAGTCTGACTTCCTAATTGGCATTTGGAGGTATACTGGGACAGGCTTAAGATAAAGATTTCCCACTAAACCTAATACTGATGCTCTTTTCCCCCAAAATTTGCAAGTTTTATGCCCAGTATATATTGAAAGGACAGACCTTAAAGACTGAATGAAAAACGCAGATCTTAAATTTCTCTACTCTGAAATAATACTTGAGGAGACACAATATTGAGAAGTTATTTGCTGTGCCATTTGATGACAGGAGACCACCCTAGGAATCACATGTGCTGCAAGGATGCTAACCTTGCCATGTCAGCAAAAAGAGCCCATACTATACCCTGCTGCTTCACAGATACCACAACCTGCAGGCAAATTACAGTTGATTCCTTTCTCTCCAACATTTTAATTCTGCAGCTCATCCAGGGATGATATACTCTCCACCAGTGAAAAATAATTCAAGGAAATCAGCCACCTAGATTCTCATATATTGGTTCATTATCAAACTAACTGTCACTTCCATATAGGTATTTTACCAAAGAACAGCCTATTTTAAATGTTTGTGCTTTCATGTATGAGAGTTACTTTGGGCTGCAATTTGCAAACTGTTGGACAAAGCTGGAAGTGTACTGCTTTCATTTCCAACCTCTTTGATTCCTTCCTTTGCCTTGCCTCTGCTTCTTTCCCACTCTCTATCAGTTTTGTTTTTCTTCTCTGTCCCCTCCATGATTCTTTCAATTCCCATTAAAAAGGGCTTTCCCCAGCTTCCCTGTACGAAAATTGTAATCTCTTGTTTTTGCAATTAAGTTAAATGCAGTTTTTACAGATGGCTCCCTCTGTAAAGAGTATAGCCTTCATCAATGCTTATAAGTAACCTCTTAACACACATGGTTGGGCAAAGAAAAGCTAGAAAACATCAATTTCAGGAAAAAAAAATAAATGTTTACCAGGCTCTTTTTTATTATAAAGAAAAATTTCATACTTTTCAGACTTGTACAAGATACATGTAAAGTACCACCAAAACAGTTCTCAAAGCACCTCAAGTTCTAGTTTTCTATCTTATGTTGGTGAACAAGTTAACAGCCTGTACCGTCAGGAGCCTCATTTAGGAAGTCAATGATCATTATATGCTTTCTACATTCCCAAGTCCCCCTCCTCCTTATGGCAGCACCAAAAAGGAAGAAGACAGGAGGAGAATTTGGATGCTTTTACAGACACAGCAGACTTGCCACCTGCCCAACCATGACAGCAGCACGGCAAAAGGTGCTACCTTCCAAATAAGAATCACAGAATCACAGGATCCCAAGGGTTGGAAGGGACCTCAAGAGATCATCTAGTCCAACCCCCCTGCAAGAGCAGGGTAACCTACAGTACATCACACAGGAACTTGTCCAGGCGGGCCTTGAATATCTCCAGTGTGGGAGACTCCACAACCCCCCTGGGCAACCTGTTCCAGTGCTCTGTCACTCTCACAGTAAAGAAGTTCTTCCTGATGTTAACGTGGAACCTTCTATGCTCCAGTTTACACCCACTGCCCCTTGTCCTATCACTGGATATCACTGAAAAAAGCCTAGCTCCATCATCCTGACACCCACCCGTTACATATTTGTAAACACTGATGAGGTCACCCCTCAGTCTCCTCTTCTCCAAGCTGAAGAGACCCAGCTCCTTCAGCCTCTCCTCATAAGGGAGGTGTTCCACTCCCTTAATCATCTTTGTGGCTCTGCGCTGGACTCTTTCAAGCAGTTCCCTGTCCTTCTTGAACTGAGGGGCCCAGAACTGGACGCAATATTCCAGATGCGGCCTAACCAAGGCAGAATAGAGGGGGAGGAGAACCTCTCTTGACCTACTAACCACACCCTTTCTAATGCACCCCAGGATGCCATTTGCCTTCTTGGCCACAAGGGCACATTGCTGGCTCATGGTCATCCTCCTATCCACCAGGACCCCCAGGTCCCTTTCCCCTTCACTACTTTCCAGCAGGTCAGTCCCCAACCTGTACTGGTACATGGGGTTGTTCTTCCCCAGATGCAAAACTCTACACTTGCCCTTGTTGAATTTCATCAAATTTCTCCCCGCCCAACTCTCCAGCCTGTCCAGGTCTCGCTGAATGGCAACACAGCCTTCTGGTGTGTCAGCCACTCCTCCCAGTTTAGTGTCATCAGCGAACTTGCTGAGAGTACACTCGGTTCCCTCATCCAGGTCGTTGATGAAAATATTAAATAGCACTGGTCCCAGCACCGACCCCTGAGGGACTCCACTAGTCACAGACCTCCAGTTAGACTCTGCACCACTGACCACAACTCTCTGTCTTCTTCCTTCCAACCAGTTCTTGATACACCTCACTACCTGATCGTCAAGCCCACACTTCCTTAGCTTATCTATGAGAATGCTGTGGGAGACAGTATCAAATGCCTTACTGAAATCAAGAAAAACCACATCTACTGCTCTACCATCATCCCTCCACCTAGTCACTTCCTCATAGAAGGCTATAAGGTTGGTCAAACATGACTTCCCCCTCATAAAACCATGTTGGCTGTTCTTAATAACCCCCTCATCCTTGATATGCCTAGAAATGGAGTCAAGAATAAGTTGTTCCATCACCTTTCCAAGGATGCCCTTCTTATAGACTGGTGTGACATTTGCCATCCTCCAATCCTCAGGCACCTCTCCCGTTTCCCACGACTTACCAAAGATGATGGAGAGTGGCCTAGCAATGATCTCTGCCAGCTCCCTCAGCACCCGTGGGTGCATTCCATCTGGACCCACCGATTTATAGATGTCCAGATTGCATAGCTGATCCCTAACCCAATCCTCATCTACCAAAGCAAACTCCTCCTTTGTCCTGACTCCTTCTGGGGCAATAGGAATCTGGGGCCCCCGGGGAGAGTCTGCAGGAGTAAAGACAGAGGCAAAGAAGGCATTCAGCACCTCTGCCTTCTTTATATCCTCTGTCTCCAGGGCACCCACCTCGTTCAGCAGTGGGCCTATATTGCCTCTTGTGTTAGTTTTATTTGCTATGTATTTGAAGAAGCCCTTTCTATTGTCCTTAACCCGACTAGCAAGATTAAGTTCCAAGGAGGCCTTAGCTGTCCTAATTGCCTCCCTACATCCTCTAACAACTGTCCTATATTCCTCCCAAGTGGCCAGCCCCTCTTTCCATAATCCCTAGATTCTCCTTTTCCACTTGAGTTTGCCCAGCAGCTCCTTGTTTAACCACGCTGGTCTCCTAGCTCCCTTACTTGATTTCCTGACCATTGGGACGCTCAGATCCTGAGCTTGGAAGAAGTGGTCCTTGAATGCTGACCAACTATCTTGAGCCCCTTTACCGCCTAGTACCCTTTCCCATGAGACTTAGCAGTTGATTGAACAGGCCAAAGTTGGCCCTTCGGAAATCTAGAACTGTGGCCTTGCTAGGTATTCTATTCCTCCCACACATGATCCTAAACTCCACCATCTCATGGTCACTGCAGCCAAGGCTGCCATTGATCACCACCCCTTCAACCAAACCCTCCTTGTTGGTGAGTACTAAATCTAGCAGTGCTCCTCTCCTAGTTGGTTTGTCCACCATTTGCATAGATTCTTACTGCAAAATGTAACCATTCTGACATCATCTAAATCCCTAATCTTTAAATCTTGGCTTTCTATGCTGATGCTGACAAGTATCAGTTTGGTTTGGTTTAATATTTGTTGGAAAGAACAACCTTTTTGACAAACAGGGCTGTCTGAATACATCAGCATCTTGGCCTGGCATGATTTGGAAGGTTATGCCCCAACAGACACTGCTAAAGCATTAAAAGGAAATGAGAGGAAGAAATACAGTTTTGTAGCCACTGGAATTTCTTAAGGAGCTGACTCAATTACTTGAATTACATTAAACTCACAACAAGAATTCATCTCTCAAGTCTTGAGAGAATCTGGATGGGAAAAACACTGAAATTAATTCTTAGGTGTCTCATAAAAAGAAAACCCCAAGCAAACTGTTTCCCACACTAAGGAGGCCTAGAGACTCTTCTACCCATCGATTCCCATTAGACTAAGATCAAGACTTACTTATATGCTCTATTCTCTCAGCAATTCCTACTAGTTGATACTAATTCTCTTTCAGAAATTTGATATTTAATCTCCCACAATATCAAGAATTTTGATATGAATATGCTTTGATCAGATTCCCTGCTCATTCCCTGTCTGAAAAAGGGGAAGCACTTTATGAAGGCATGGCCTACAGCTCAAGTGTGTTTCTCAAAAACTGTTTTCACTTACCTCATGAGCCACTGAAGAGCCAGCCAGCCAGGCACTTCCAAGAAAACAAGATTCTTACTGGAAGTATATTCAGTTAAATGAAGTTTATCCTCTGGATACATTTAAATAACAACCATTAACAATGTCCTAACATGCATGGTAAATAGAACAAATAGACAACAGCACTCAAAACATGAAGCTGAATAGCTGACACCACCAGGTTTGGTTTCAAGTCTCTTCCAGCCAAGCATTTTGTTTCTTCCTTTGTGGGGGAGATCAGTCATTCAAAATACTAGTTCTTGGGACTTGCCACCAAAATTCTCATCCAATGCCAAAGTTCATCTTTTAAACATTATTCAAATATTCGATTTTTGTCATCATCAAGCAATACAGCCAAGAGCACAGTTATGTCTAGCAAATACACAAAAGCTAGAACAATAAGCAATGCTCCAGGAAGGTGACTGATAGGAAAATGGTGCTACTGACTTTGTAGAAGCTGAATATTTAGTTTTCCCTTGGTTTTATTATAAATTTCCAATTTTAAAGGACTCCTGTGTCTCACTTATGTAGGCACTAAGGCATACAATACCATGATGAAAAGCTCAAATTTTTAAATCTTATATCCATTTCACAAGTGGCACACAAGAGTTAACCACACTTCCAACACAAAGGGTTGACAATACACCAGCACAATTTCCAGAGGTGAAAAGGACACAAACTGTCATGTTCAGGAAAGGGCACAGCCAAGATTGAGGGGTTTGAAAGCAAAAGCTATATTCTTACCTCGGCCATCACCATTTTTCTCAGTGTGAGAAGACAGCAGACTGAGAAGTTTTTGCAGAGAGATGTGAAATCACAGTCTGTAATCCAAGCTCTCATGAGATTAAAAAAAGAAGCAACAATGAAGAACAGGCCACAGACTTCAAGATCATTATTTTAGCAGTCTTCTCATACAGGTTTAATATATTCATCCTTTTGTAGGCTCCAACAAAGCTACAGTAAACAAAGATTTTCTTCCCATAGAGATACCTAATATATGAAAAAGCTTAGGAAACACAAAACAAATCAAATTAAACAGCACTTAGGGCTAAATATAATAATTCTGCAGATCAGAAGTCGAACACAGTGGGGGTTTTCCTGTTGAATTATGTCTTCAGAGACTGTCCAACTACAAGGTTACTTTACACATGTGCCTAGAGGGTTATTCAGGCAACAGAGCTGTAACTATAGCCCTCCTCTTGCAAATGCAGATAAAAACCTGAGGAAAGCACAGAAGACAGTCTGTGGTATACAAACACATCTACACACAGGCTAACTGAAGTGTGTACACTGCTCAGATGTTTGGCTACTTGAGTTATATGACTTGTCTTCTGAAGTTCATGCATCTGGGTAAACACAACCATTTCCTACATCTCGTCGTGTCCAAATTCCTCCTGAGTAATCCCAACAATGTAAATTTGGAATCAGAATTGAAGTATATGTCTTGTCAAATCATGTCCAGCAGTAAACACTTTCCAATAGTATTTTTGTCTGGCAGCAACATCAAATAGTAGCAACACCAAGCATTTGGGTTTTGTTTTGCCTTTTTTAACCTGTTTGGGTTTGGTTTTTGGTTGGTTATTTTTCCCCCCCTTGTATTCAAAGTAACATCAATTGGCCCTTCACCACTGGAGTTTCAAAATGAAGTGAAGCAGAACCAGGCAATTCTGTGGAGTTTGCATTTTGGGTAGCAGATGATATACCTCCTGCTCTCCACATTTCAGAACTGATTCTGACACCCAGCTCGCTGCCCTCTTTGGAGCAGCAGCTTAATGCCAGCTAGACAGATCAGTAGTCTTACAAAACAGGATTACTGAATGTTCTTTCTTCAAGGAGGTGAGACAAGAGTTTTCATCAGGCAGGAAATCACGACTGATGACTCCTCATTTTAAACAATTGAAACAGACTTCACAAAATATTTATTTTGATTTTTTAATTGACATAGCTGCTGATCTGTGCTTTTATAAGTCACATTTGTTGTTTGGTCTGTTGTCAGGCAGACAAAAACCTTAACACATTCAACCTGCCTAAACCAAGACAAAAAGTAACCTCATCTGCAATCTGCAGCATTTAATTCAGGCTTAGAAAGGAGAGAAGACTCCCACCCTTCCTGATTCCTTCATTCCAAATGTTCTACTCACGAGTGTAAAATTCTCACATCAGTTTTACAGCCCCACAATGGAGGGGAAAAAAAGTCTCCAGTCACTGTATATAACAGAAGTGATATACACCTAGATGCAAAACTGCTTTCGCTTTTGGCAGAATATAATCCTAAACAGAGATATGCAATTCAATCAAGGGCTACAGTCTGCCCCCAGTTAGGTTTGCACAGGTTTTCCATCTACAGGAGGTATATAGATTAGACACAAAATAGCCTGTACAAACCATTATGCAGTGCTTAGAAGGATTTATTCAAATGCACACTGACTTCTATATGCATATTTGTCGTTTAAATTTGATAAATTTAAAAAAACCCCTTTAATTATACATTAAATGGGCTGTGAGTAAAATATGTGCTCATTAACATAATTAAAAAAGCAACAGAAACATCACCTTTTATAGTTATTTCATTACTTCCTTTGGATCTTAAGTATGGGAAAGTCAGTGGCTCAGCTACCATAACCTGTGTTACCATGGTAAATGTTCTGCCACACATAAATCCATCTTCCTACAAACAGATACCAAAAATACATTCGTGCCACCTCCAAATCAGAAGATTGAATTTTTCACTTCTGTATCAAAGTGCACTTCTGAAAACACATCGATCTTCATAACTGCATTTAGGTGGAGATCATGACAGCTACAGTCATTATAACTACAGCTATTAAGAGTTTAAAGACAAAGATTAGCCATTTACAATAAGAAATTTTTATTGTGCTTGTTTTCAAAATACTTTAATGCTTCACTTTTTCTGCTCTAATCCTTTTAATTTGCTACAATATGAAAAACATATCTTTACATATCCTTAGGCCAGCATTTTCCAAATTTTTTGTCTTCCAGACAAACATATCATTATGTGCTGCTCCAGTCACTTCACTAGGAAACTAAGTCTAGAGGGCTCATTGCCATTTCTTCATTAAACATGAAGTCTTTGGTACATATACTCTATTTGATCCTTAAAAATATACATATTTCCAAAACAGCATACATCAAGTAAACCTTCATTTATCTTTCAGCAAAGAGCACAATGCTGTTATGAGTAAGACTTGATACAGCCTTTTTTTACTATAGTGTATGCTCTACAGCTGAGCCTGTTTTAAGTAGCCAGCTTCAGAACATCTTTTATAACAAATTAATTTCTCTTGGGAATTGCTGAACAAAGACACTATGTATTCTGTAACAGTGAGCCACTCCAGGCACTTACAAACTGATTCTTCAGGTTACATGTACAAACCTTAGAAATTCCATTTGAAATCTAGCTGAATTAGAATTCAAGTCAAAACAAGTATTGCTATACTGTTATCTCTCCAGCCTTTTGAATAGGTTCAGTTTATATCCAGATGTGTTTCACAACACCATCTTACACCACTTAATAATCATTGGCAGTGTATTCCACAAGTAGAACTTGACTAAAAAGGGTTAAGAACATGCTCTGAAATTTGCTGCCCTTAAGTGGATGCTGATTTTGTGACTTGCAGAAGCAATACAGACTAATAAGGGATTTCAAGCTGTAGCTGAAATCAAGGTGACCAATTCTTCAAGTCCTTGTTAAATAGCAGCAGGACTGGATGGATTATTAGTTTATGCTCTGGGGGGTTTTGTCATAGCAATAGTACTGGAGGGAGCTGGAGGGAGCTGGAGGGAGCTGGAGGGAGCTGGAGGGAGCTGGTTTTTATGTTATATGCCATTTCTAGCATTTCAAACCCATAGATCATAATTAGCAAAGTCATCACGACATTTCGCTATTAATCTCAAAAAAAAAAAACATTATGCTGTTGCTCAGCAATTTTCTATGATTGAAAGGAATCTCTAACCCTGCAAAGCCTTCATGAAAAGGAAAAAAGGGGGAAAGGGCAGAAATCACAGGTGCATTACACCCATACTTTCACCAGCAACAGTTAGCAGGAGAAGATGGGTATGCTGGATTATTGCTGCCTGTTGGTGATGCACCAGTAAAGCTCAATGTCAAAAGCTCCTGCAGGCACTAGTCAAATTAAAACTCAATGCAACAACAGAAGGTGGCCACCCCCTTGAAGGAAATGGCCACCAAATGCCTCAAAGGACAGGTACTCCAAGAAGTTTACATATTTATACATTAGCAAAACTTAAAAAGGCAAGTCAACTGCCTTTCCTATAAAGTGGACATTATTGGCACATAAAGGTCTGGGTTGAGATGCACCAACCTGAAACTGAACAGTAACAATGCAGGCTAACAGGTGCCAAGAATACCAAATTATGTTTAATCGCTGTGAGGGCTGTGTCAGGTCACATTACAGATAACCAGAGCTTTTTACCACCCCCACCACTGCATCTCACCTCTATGCTCTATCTGCCTACAAGCAGCCTTTGAGGCAATCCAGTATTTCTTAATATATGATTACAATGTAGATCCCAGCTCCATCAAGTGCAGCCAATAACATAAAACCTTGACAGAGACTTCTTTTGTATCCATTGGTACATCTGGGCATCACCTGGAAGGAAGGCTAGAAAACCAGAAAGCCAAGCCCAGCCAGTGGGGGGGCTTTAGCTTCTGGAGCCATGGAGCCCTGAACAACTTACACGGGGGAATATGGCACTCCATATCACTCTGGACTGTCAGATGGAACATGTCAACTCATGCCCTGTTGGATGCACATATCATCAACAGATAACGCAAAGTGCCCAGAGACATTGTCAGAAGCACGCAGGAAGAGCTGGATGCTTTTGACCTTAACATTAAGGGAGCTGCAATAGCACAACTTAGACCAAGACCATAGAATCATAGAATGGTTGGGTTGAAAAGGATCATCTGGTTCCAACTGCCCTGCCATGGGCAGGGACTCCTCACACTAGACCATAGAATCATAGAATAGTCAGGGTTGGAAAGGACCTTAAGTCCAACCCCCCTGTCATGGGCAGGGACTCCTCACGCTAAACCATGTCACCCAAGAATCTGTCCAACCTGGACATGAACAGTCTGGAATGGAGTATCTACTACTTCTTGGGCAACCCCTGCCAGGGTCTCACCACCCTCACAGTAAAGAACTTCTAGGTTAGATCCTGAACTTTCCCTGTTTCAGTTTAAACCCCTTGACCAAGACCGGGAGCAAATAAGTTATCTGCCAGGAGCAGTGTTAGTCTGGGTAATAAGAGGTTATCACTCATCAGCCCATGCTGAGGAAGTAATTTAATATTACAGAGTTATCATCCAACTTTCTACAGTGCCCACTCATCAACTTACAAATCTTAATACATGCACACCATGCCAGACAAAATGCTTTTATACAGAATTAATACTGCTTGCTTTACTAAATATAGATTCTCTTCTTCAAGCTGAACAAACAGAAGAGAAAATAACAGCTACTGGATCCAAGGGGAGATTTGCAGAGGTACTTGACTTCTAAATATTTATACCTAACTCTTCTTGCTCACTACTTGCTCTGTCTTCCCCAACAGCCATTGTGAGAATCATAAAGCTTCCCCGTTTTGCATTTCAGTGCCACAGAAACCCAAGATCCTCTGTTGTTCTTATTCCCTTTTTAATTAATAAATAGTTTTCTCCAATTGCAACCTAAGAACTTCCTTAGTTACCCTAAAAGAATTACTGGAAATTAAGTTCATTGTTACAGAATCATAGAATAGTTAGGGTTGGAAAGGACCTTAAGATCATCTATTTCCCACTCCACTGCCATGGGCAGGGATACCTCACACTAAACCATATCACCCAAGGCTTCGTCCAACCTGGCCTTGAGCACTGCCAGGGACTGAGCGTTCACAGCCTCCCTGGGCAACCTATTCCAGTGCCTCACCACCCTAACAGGAAAGAACTTCCTCCTTATATACAATCTAAACTTCCCCTAAGTTTTAACCTGTTACCCCTTGTCCTGTCACTACAGTCCCTAATGAAGAGGCCCTCCCCAGCATCCCTACAGGCCCCCTTCAGATACTGGAAGGTTGCTATGAGGTCTCCGTGCAGCCTTCTCTTCTCCAGGCTGAACAGCCCCAACTTTCTCAAGCCTGTCTTCATACAGGAGGTGCTCCAGTCCCCTGATCATCCTCGTGGCCCTCCTCTGGACTTGTTCCAAGAGTTCCATGTCTTTTTTACGTTGAGGACACCAGAACTGTACACAATACTCCAGGTGAGGTCTCACAAGAGCAGAGTAGAGGGGCAGGATCACCTCCTTCGACCTGCTGGTCATGCTCCTTTTGAGGCAGACCAGGATATGGTTGGCTTTCTGGGCTGCAAGCGCACACTGCCAGCACACGTTCATTTTCTCATCGACCAGCACCCCCAAGTCCTTCTCTGCAGGGCTGCTCTGAATCTCTTCTCTGCCCAGCTGTGCCTGGGATTGCTCCGGCCCAGGTGTAGGACCTTGCACTTGTCATTGTTAAACTTCATGAGGTTGACATCAGCCCACCTCACAGGTGTGTCGAGGTCCCTCTGGATGGCATTCCTTCCCTCCAGCGTATCAACCGAACCACACAGCTTGGTGTCATCAGCAAACTTGCTGAGGGCACACTCAATCCCACTGTCCATGTTACTGACAAAGATGTTGAATAAGACCGGTCTCAACATCAATCCCTAAGGGACACCACTCGTTACTAGTCTCCAGCTGGACACTGAGCCATTGACCACAACTCTTTGCATGCGGCCATCCAGCCAGTTCTTTAACCACCAAGTGTTGGTTTGCCTTTTTTTTTTTCTTTGTTTCAGCAAGTGATCCACTGTTATGATTAATATAAAGCAAATGTTTACTGAACATAAATTTTTGTCTTTAATGGTGAGTTGACATACATAACATCTTTGTATTCCTGTAACCTGTAGGAGATTATGAATGCACGAATAGCGCAAATGTGGTAGTCTAGTCTTACAGGAATGTGGGCCTTGGCTCTAAAGACCTTCCTAAGATCATATGGCTGTTTGAAAAACAGATACACAGGAAAGTCTGATCTGGCAACTCAAACGGACTGTGTTGAAATATTCAGCCTTGGATTTGCACTGTGCTCATGCCAGGTTTCTACAATAGCATTTTTTCATCTATTGTCATTGCTTGGAAAATCCTGTGTGCTTCTGATCCCTGATAAGGGACCAAAATGAGAGACTCAGGCCAGGGGGAGGGGTGTTAGACCTGTTTTCTTGTTTTCAGGTATACAACAACATTATCCATATTAGAGAGCCCTAAAATTGCTCAGAATATCCACCGTGTCAAACACCATGCATCCAGGAGACAGCAAATAATGCATACCAAGACAACAATGAACCCAGCAACCATTCAAGGTAGAGCATTTCCAGTGCAAGCCTCCAACCACTGCAGAAATGATCCTCAGAAATGGTCTCAGTAAAGGGCAGCTTCAGATACAAGAGGCTATTTGTAGGAAATCTAAGATTAAATTATTAGCAACGCAAACTAGATCTAAAAACTGTCAGCATTTACCCTGTTACAAGAGCTATACATGCAGAATGCAACACCCTGTCTGCTATACCAGGCGAGCAAACCAGGCTTTGGCTGTGTACTGACCAGCTGCCACTCTCAGCAAGAACTAAAATACCACCTTGAATCAAGGCCAGGATATTAGCACCCAGTCTGAGCAAGTTCAAGTTCCAGAAACCTCCTGCACAGCCATGAGAGAGTTCTACTCACGGCAGAGTCCTTTCTTTTTCCCTGCTAGCTCTCGCACCTCCCACCTATGTGCATGGGGCACATCAGAGCAAACTGTGGCTGCTGCTGGAACAAAACTCACATTCCTGAGAGCAGCAGCAGCTGAGGTTCACAGATGAACAAGGACTGGCAATTGTTCCACATGCAGAGGGGGAGGAAAAGATAGATTTTATCAAGAATAAAACCATGCAAGAGGATTCATGTAGCTGTAAGCACACATAAACAGCATATAAAACATACTTCAGAAGAGTTCTGGTTGCATGCTCTAGAAGCCACTTGCTAACTTTGATCATATAGAAACCAACATGGTTCAGAATTAACTGCAAAGATTATTTTCTCCTCTTGGAGTTGCATATGTGTGTGGGTGGGCATCTGCTTTAAACCAAAGATATTGGGTGCATGCTTATTTCTCATGGTGCATAGGAGTTACAAAATGGAAGCTGCCCACAGTTTGATACTTTCTGAATATAAGTTGGCCAGTCATCTATGATTATTTTTTTCTTTTTTTCTTAAAGAAAAAGAACTGTCAAACTTAGAAAGACTGCAAGAGAAAATGAATTAAGTCTGGACACCCCCAATCTTTTCAGATTCATATTTTTTCTTCATAAAACAATACCTGGCCCATCCCTGGCAGTGTTTAAGGCCAGGTTGGACAGGGCTTGGAGCAACCTGGTCTAGTGGAAGGTGTCCCTGGCCGTGACAAGGGAATGGAACTGGATGAGCTTTAAGTTCCCTTCCAACCCAAACCAGCCTGGGATTCTATGATTCTGTAGGTCACCATTAGAGCCAACATAAACAATAAGAGGATTTACAGCACTGTTTCATTAGCTTTCATCCAGTCAGTCTGAACACTTGGAACACATCCCCATCCATTGTGCATTTGGAAACATCCCATGAGATTAAAGTTCTCGTAAAACTTACATCAAAACCTCTGACACCTTTTGCATGATCAGCAGGACTTGAGGCTGCACCCCATTTCTTCACGTAAACTTGTGTTTCATACTTCACACACCCTCCCATAAAGTCATGCCACTGACAACAGCTGTACCAATATATTTGCAAGCGTGCTCAACACATTTTGCAAACATCAACTACCGGAGGGATCAAAAGGTCCTCCGGTTCAGTCTGTTGTGAAATACATGATCCTTAACTTATTTACAATAACCGATAGTGAACGTAATACCTGATGCAAGGGTTCCAGCAAAACTGACCAGATACCTAAAGAACTCAAAATCTTAAAAGCAGTGAAGAACAGGATGACAGTTACACCATTATCACTTTGGACCTTCACACTAGCAGCTTGGCATGAAGAGACCAGTCACTTCCATGGAAGATCATCTTAGTAAGTAAAGCAACTCAAATAAAGCTCAAAATAAGAAAGGGGTGCATTTCATGAAGCTTCTTACCCACGTTTCAGGAAGCACAACTTGAAGTTACCAGCAAGACAGCAGGTAACTTCAGAAACTTGCCTTGGTTATCAACAGTCAAAACACCTCAGAAAGAGAACTCCTGAAAGGGACAGGTTACCAACTCTATTTCCTGTAGCTACCATTTTATATACACCAGTAGAACTGAACCCAAAGAGTTAACAAAGGGGTGAGGGTGGGAGGTTGATGAATGAATCCTTGTTGCATAAACAAAGATGCCTTTAATGCAGGAAGTCTCAAGTAACTGTCCCATGACATACTACACTCTTAATACTCTATCGGAGCAATCAAGTTCTGGAGATAAACCAAAATACTTCAAGATCAGGCAGCCAAAACAAAACACAAAAAACCTACCCAAACAGTACAAGCAGAGACAAGAAATAATAGAGCTGTAAGTACTGTGCAGTTCCACAACTAAACACAGACCATTTTTTCGTCATGTTGGGAACCTCAGATATGACCTACAACTTGCCCAGAACTTAAACTTGATTAATGCAGAGCAGTTTCCCGTGATCAATACCAGCAGTTGTGGCACAGAACATGCAAAACCAGATACAGACATTACTCCAGGATATTATTACAGAACTTACAGAAAGCACATTTAAACAGTATTCCCCAAAGTGACTTCTGCAAATGCTTCAGCTCTGAGAGTTACAATTTTGTGTCCCGAGTCAGGAGGGCAACAAAGCATGACTCCAACATTATTGCCATAATCTCATTAGCAAAGCTGCCATGCTACTGCTGTTGTCTGTCCGTCGAGGGCTCAAGCACCCACTAGCCTAGTTGGAACATTCAGTCAATTATCAGAAAGACATCAGGACATCAAGTACTACGTATTAATCATCAGAGAATAAATGATTTTAGCTAAACTGAAAGAAAAATTTCACCTTGACGCATTCGTACTTTTGAAAGTCTGCAGCACTGCACTTTTACCCCACCTTTTTGTACAGCGTTACTCCTGGCACTTTCAGTAAGGAAAGCCCAGCTTCCATCTCTAAAGCTTTCCAACAGAAACTTTTATCAGGATGTTTCAGCCAGCCACCAGCTCACATTGCTATAAAAAATGTACCTCAACAATAGACTTTGAATGCAGCCTGTTTTTCACCCAAGTTCATAAACCTCCACACATTAATGAGCAGCAATTTCTAGCTCACCACCCCATTTACTGAAATATTTCTTTTTTTTTTTTTTAAGAATATATATCAAAATTACAGATTACTTTTTTTTTACTGGTACATTTTGAAGTCTACAACCTGCTAAATACAACAGCTGCGTCTAAATTCCTAGCTTTCTCACCATAAGGCAATAAGGCACTTAAAGGAGAATAAAAGAAAGGACAGCCATCAGAACAGAACATATTTTGATTAGTCAAATATTTTCCCTACTTTGTTAGTCAGTTCTTTATTGACAGTTAACTAGAAGACTTCTAAAGTCCATTTACCAGTTACTCTTCATACATGTAGAAGACATTTCTCTCAACACAAACACACCAGCAGGAGAGGAGGCCCAGGTAAGCTCTCCGTGGACCATATGGTCAGTGACTGTAGCTCAGGACTGACACCTGAGGATGAGCTCAGGTGCCAAAATTACTTTTCTGTTGCTATAACATCAGCCTTTTCACTTGTCACTCCACGTATGACATCACATGCAGTGATATATTTCAACATACCATGATAATGACATACTAGAGACCCAATTCAGGTGGAGTTGTTCCAGTTCCTTGGAGGAAGACAGCCTGAAGAGGCTCAAGTAGTCCACAAAACCAACCTTACCACTCAAGACTAAAATCCTGTACAAAGAAAATGTCACAATATATACTTCATAACAGAACTTAAGCCAGACACTGCACATTCTCCATGACCATTTGGTGTTTCACTGCAAACGTTACTGTTACCTTACAAAGATCTAACAATGGGAGGAAATAAAGACAGATACTAAGAGCAAGAAGTTGTCTTTCCACAATACCTATGTAGGGATCAGTATTCAGCACTGAAAGGCTCACAGAGCTTGTGTTGAGGTTTTTAATGGGGTTTGTCTTTGTTTTCATGGTTTTTTACTTACTGATAGGAAGCACTATTCCTTCAATATTTAACAGGCAAGTTAAGAAGCAAAACCTCTTGGACAAGAGACATGCAGGAGCTGCTTTTTCCAAAGCAAGCAATGGTATTTGCCACTGCCCCTCAAAATGGTGGGCAGCCCCTCAGCCCAGCAAGCCTCTGGGGCAAGGGGATCTCCAACAACTGCCTAAGCAAAAATTTAAACCAAAAGCCAAAAAAACAGTCTTTGGTAACATTGTCATGTATAAATTTTCTGAGAGAGGGAGCACAGCAGAGGGAGGCAGAACGGGAGTGGGGAGAGGGGAAAGGGAAAAAAACAAAACAAAACAAAAAAAAACAAACCCAAACAACAAACTTAAACTATAAAAAACAAAGCCACGTGCACACAAGAAGCACAAAAACCAAACGAGAAACCAAAGATTCTCCTAAAAACTACTCATAAGATACACATGGGAAAGCATGCGAATGAACTTTCTAAGCATCAGAAACAATAACACAGTAGACCTGATGCTAACACAGAAACCAGTATCAAATTGTAATCCTTAATTCAACCAATTTCACAGTATCACAGTATGCTAGAGATTGGAAGGGACCTCAAAAGATCATCTAGTCCAATCCCCCTGCCGGAGCAGGAAAACCTAGATAAGGTTACACAGGAACGTGTCCAGGCGGGTTTTGAATGTCTCCAGAGAAGGAGACTCCACAACCTCCCTGAGCAGCCTGTTCCAGTGTTCCGTCACCCTCACTGAGAAGAAGTTTCTTCTCAAGTTTAAGTGGAACCCCTTGTGTTCCAGTTTGTACCCATTGCCCCTTGTCCTATCATTGTTTGCCACTGAGAAGAGCCTGGCTCCATCCTCGTGACACTCCCCCTTTATATATTTATATACACTAATAAGGTCACCCCTCAGTCTCCTCTTCTCCAAACTATAGAGACCTAGCTCCCTCAGTCTTTCCTCACAAGGGAGATGCTCCACTCCCTTAATCATCTTAGTTGCCCTGCGCTGGACTCTCTCCAGCAGGTCCCTGTCCTTCTTAAACTGAGGGGCCCAGAACTGGACACAATATTCCAAATGAGGTCTCACCAGGGCAGAGTAGAGGGGAAGGAGGACATCTCTCGACCGACTAACCACCCCCCTTCTAATACACCCCAGGATGCCATTGGCCTTCTTGGCCACAAGGGCACAGTGTCGGTTTATGGTCACCCTGTCGTCCACCAGGACCCCCAGGTCCCTCTCCCCTACACTGCTCTCTAACAGGTTGTTCCCCAATCTATACTGGAACCTGGGGTTGTTCCTGCCCAGATGCAGGACTCTACACTTTCCCTTGTTATATTTCATCAAGTTACTCCCCGCCCAACTCTCCAGCCTGTCCAGGTCTCACTGGATGGCAGCACAGCCTTCTGGCGTGTCAGCCACTCCTCCCAGCTTAGTGTCATCAGCAAACTTGCTGATAGTACACTCAATTCCCTCATCTAAATCATTGATGAATATATTAAATAATACTGGTCCCAGTACTGACCCTTGAGGCACTCCACTAGATACAGGCCTCCAACTAGACTCTGCCCCATAGACTACAACTCTCTGGCTTCTCTCCTTCAGCCAGTTCACAGTCCACCTCACTACCCAATCATCCAGACCACACTTCCTCAATTTAGCCGCAAGGATGCTGTGGGAGACCGTGTCAAACGCTTTGCTGAAGTCAAGGTAGACCACATCCACCGCTCTGCCATCATCCATCCACCGTGTTATTTCCTCATAAAAGGCTACGAGATTGGTCAAGCATGACTTCCCCTTGGTGAAGCCATGTTGACTGCTCCTCATAACCCTCTTATCCTTGATATGCCTTAAGATGGCACCAAGGATAAGGTGTTCCATCACTTTCCCAGGGATGGAGGTGAGGCTGACCGGTCTATAGTTACCCGGGTCCTCCTTCTTGCCCTTTTTGAAGACAGGAGTGACATTTGCTTTCCTCCAGTCCTCAGGCACCTCTCCTGTTTCCCAAGACTTGGTAAAGATGATGGAGAGCGGTCTAGCAATGACCTCCGCCAGTTCCCTCAGCACCCGTGGGTGCATCCCATCTGGACCCATGGATTTATGGATGTCCAGATTGCTCAACTGGTCTTTAACCCATTCCTCATCGACTAAGGCAGACCGCTCCGTTGACCTATCTTCATCCGGGGTCTCAGCGGTACAGGGCTCTTCAGGACTGCCTCCAGCAGAGTAGACAGAGACAAAGAAGTCATTCAGTAACTCTGCCATCTCTGTATCTTCTGTCACCAGGGCACCCGTCCCGTTCATCAGCGGGCCTACATTGCCTCTGGTGTTGGTTTTATCTGCCATGTATTTGAAAAAGCTCTTCTTAAGCATTTATATTAAAAATACAGCAAAATAAACCACTGACCACCCAGGATCAGCCACCCTGTCTTGCAGGCTCTATGTTTCAGCTGCTGGACATCATGAAAATGGGACTGAATGCCAAGGACTGCCTGTAATTTTTGCAGTTTTAATTATTATGCATATTTTCTGCTGCTTGGTTTTAAGAAGCTCCAGTATCTCTATTGCCTGCCTCAAGAATGTTATTCAGGTGACTGAAACACAAATACTGCTGAACACCCAGGTAGAGACCTGGAGCTGGACCTGTACCTTTAACCTCTGCTTTCAAATTCACTTCATATTTGACTGGGATGCAAGCTTTCCAAAATTACTATTTTCCTTTTCCTGGCAGAAACAACCTGGCAGTGTGGTCAAAGTATGTTTGCTATCTGACAGTGTGCAACGATACATTGTGATTCACTTTCTAATTATACCCTCACTTATGTATGTCTGGTTTGTTTTTCTGGGGGTCTTTTTCCAGAGTCCAATTCAGTGTAAAGGGCAGGCACAGAAGGGAACACAATTAAGCTTGCACAGTCTTTAATTCTATTAGTTTGTAACTACTAAGTGCTTGATTTTGCAGCTGAGATAACACCATAGCATAGTAATTTTTACATGCAATCTGGATACATGTAGTCTCATGCGCTAAGTGTAATTAATTTTTTTCTACATCAGCCTACATCTATTATCACAGAATCACAGAATCATAGAATAGTTAGGGTTTGAAAGGACCTTAAGATCATCTATCTCCAACCCCCCTGCCATGGGCAGGGACACCTCACACTAAACCATATCACCCAAGGCCTCCTCCACAACCTGGTCTTGAACACTGCCAGGGATTGAGCATTCACAACCTCCCTGAGCAACCCATTCCAGTGCCTCAACACCCTTACAGTAAAAAACTTCCTCCTTATATCCAATCTAAACTTTCCCTGTTTAAGTTTTAACCCGTTACCCCTTGTCCTGTCACTACAGTCCCTAATGAAGAGGCCCTCCCCAGCATCCTTATAGGCCCCCTTCAGATACTGGAAGGCTGCTATGAGGTCTCCACGCAGCCTTCTCTTCTCCAGGCTGAACAGCTCCAACTTTCTCAGCCTGTCTTCATACGGGAGGTGCTCCAGTCCCCTGATCATCCTTGTGGCCCTCCTCTGGACTTGTTCCAGCAGATCCATGTCCTTTTTACGTTGAGGACACCAGAACTGCACACAATACTCCAAGTGAGGTCTCACAAGAGCAGAGGAGAGGGGCAAGATCACCTCCTTCAACCTGTTGGTCACGCTCCTTTTGATGCAGACCAGGATATGGTTGGCTTTCTGGGCTGCAAGCGCACACTGTCGGCTCACGTTCAGTTTCTCATCGACCAACACCCCCAAGTCCTTCTCCGCAGGGCTGCTCTGAATCTCTTCTCTGCCCAACCTGTAGCTGTGCCTGGGATTGCCCAGACCCAGGTGTAGGACCTTGCACTTGTCATTGTTAAACTTCATGAGGTTGGCATCAGCCCACCTCACAAGTGTGTCAAGGTCCCTCTGGATGGCATTCCTTCCCTCCAGCATATCAGCCGAACCACACAGCTTGGTGTCATCGGTAAACATGCTGAGGGCGCACTCAATCCCACTGTCCATGTCAGAGACAAAGATGTTAAACAAGACCGGTCCCAACACCGATCCCTGAGGGACAACTCCCGTTACAGGTCTCCAGCTGGACACTGAGCCATGAAGCACAACTCTCTGCATGCGGCCATCCAGCCAGTTCTTTATCTACCGAGTGGTCCATCCATCAAATTGATGTCATTCATCAATGTCTCTCCAATTTAGAGACAATGATGTCATGTGGCTCAGTGTCAAAAGCTTTACGCAAGTCCAGGTAGATTACATTAACTGCTCTACCGTTGTCCATCAGTTCTGTAGCCCCATCATAGAAGGCCACCAAATTGGTCAGGCAGGATTTCCCCTTAGTGAAGCCATGCTGGCTGTCACCAAGCACCTTGTTGATTTTCATGTGCCTTTAGCATGCCTTCCAGGAGAATCTGCTCCAAGGTTTTGCCAGGCATAGAGGTGGGGCTGACTGGTCTGTGATTACTCTGGTCAATCCTCACACAAGTTCATCATGCATTATGTTTCAGCATTTCAAATCAGTGAAAAGACATTTTCTAGCACCCTTTTGCATTTGATATGGTTAGCTGACAGACATGTTCTTTCTGTTGTTCTCTTTACCTAGTGCTGAGATGCCTGAGTACTTTGCAATGCTGATTTTCATGTCATTCTGGTTTTGAACAAATCAGTCCTAATCCTCTGGAGTAGCAGGAGGCAAAATGAAAAAATAAGCTTGAATCAAATTAAAGTTCAAAGAAACCTTGCAAACGGGGAAATGAAACCAATCTCATTTTTGAAATTATGGAACTAGAATCCATGCCAGCAAAGAGGTGAAGGCAAACATAGTGTCCTAAGCAAAGCAGCTGCATGGATGGGCTGGGAGTCTAAACTATCCATGTAAAAGGAACTTAAAACATCCTCAAATCCCACAAACAGCAGGGGACAAAGAAAAAGTCCTACAGTAGAAAAAACCTGGGGAGTGGGATAAAGAGCACTGGGTGAGAAAAGGCAGGATCAAAGCACACCAGTAGTATATGAATAGTCAGTAGTATTAATGGCTCAGATATAACACTGCAGTGGCATACAGGGTTTTAGAAGGGTTTGTTTCCTCCTCCTTTACAGGAGAAAAATATATAATTGTAGAAGACAGAATCTAGTAGCTGGAAGGGAAAACTCCTTGAGAAAAGAAAAAAATAACAGCACTTGCTCATGCAGTTCCACATTTGGGGTGCTCGCTGTAACAGATTTTTCTCAAGCCCTAGGTGGAGACCTCATACCAATTAGACCTCACCTGTTAGAGCTCATGTAATCTGACAGGTTGAAAAACTGCACCATTTGAGCAGAGAGATGTATTGCTATTGCATCCAAAAATTCATGTTTGGCATCATACCCAAGGCCAGCCATGCTTCCTATTTCCCGTATATCAATGACTTGTGGTGACTTTGGCTCTGCTAGTAACAAGGTATCAGTTAAAACCTGAAGGTCTCATATTGGGATCTCTTACTATTCAAGGACATCTCTTGCTTCCATGGATTCACAATACAGGACAGTTTTGCCACAGAAACATCCATAGGGAAATAAAGCGACAGGAATTCTGTGTCTTCCAAAGTCCCCCTCCAAAGAGGTCCAACCGTATTTCAGAAATAAGTATCTTAAATAGGAAAAGGAAGATAAGAGGCCTTACAGTTCCAGGCAGCATCTTACAGGCAGGTCTTTTACCAAAAGAGATTTATAGGGAATAAAGGGATTTCAGGGTGATAAATAGCAGCACAACATCAGGAAAATTACTGTGTGAGTGCTGTACATTGCTGAACTATAATCAACTTTGAGATGAGTTAAATCACAGTAACAGACACTCTTGCACACTTTCTTTTCATAACAGATAATGGATTAAGATCATTGATTTATCCATGCACACTTGGAGGTGCAGCAGGGCAGGGATGCCTCAGTGCAGGTAACTCTGAATGGGACGCAACAGGAGAACTGGTTCTCAAGCAAGAGCCCTAGACAAGCCTGAAGGTTAGTGATGTGGGAACCCCCGTTCCCATCTCTTGACCCAGACAAGGCAGAAAGAGGGTTTACAGCCCCAGGAAGATGGGCCATGCCCGTTTACACATCTTTCTTCTTTACTTCATGGAAAATATTGAAAGGTTTGCCCTAGTGTGATGCAGGAAAACTCTGGAGCACCTAATATGTTCACAAAACTGGAAAACTACTTACCTAGCTCTACCACCGACTTTATATATGGCATGTTGTCAGGTCTAACCTATCTACACACTGAAATGCTTGCACATTACAACATATTCGGATACCTGTACTTCAACTTAATTCTCACTTTTCCCTTTAGAATGCAGCACAGTCACTAGATATAATTTAGCCCTTCAGAGCATGCATACCATGAGTGAGACCATATTCTGCCTCTTCTAGTAAAGGTGGCCTTTTAGGTTCTTCACTAAATCATAAAACTAGCATTGCCTAATACAGCATTTAGCTCTTCATTAAATCATAAAACTAGTATTGCCTAATACAGCATTTAGTATCACTGGCCTGTTTCCATTTATCTAAACATACTTAGGTCAGGTTCAAAGCATCTGTGCATTTATTCATAGACTTTGAAATTCTAGTGAAGGTCACCCAACAAGTTGCATGTACTTCAGTAGAGGATATAAAAAATGCAGTTAAATACCAAAATCCACCACAGCCATAGTCCTTCCTAAACACAATTAGAAATAATTTTAAATATGGAGAGGACAAACACATGGGAAGACAACCAACTGTAGTAGTCAGTATTTTTCATGCGTGATTCCTACCTGCTAATTCCAGATATTACACTGTCATTTTGTTTTCACTGAGGGTCACAATTGCTGTTGGAAGCATTCCTAGTCCCAGCCAACACACAGAGTGAGTTGTAGGCAAAGAGAAGCCTGGTTGTGTGAGGATTCCTGGTGCTTGAGGTGTTCATCTTTTTGCCTTTACAGTCTGGAACTTCTTTTCGCTCCCAGTTTGTCCTGCTGGTGCTGCCAACAGCACCTTGTACAGATTGCAATAAACTAGGGAGATCCCTGCTTGCTGCTCTCCCCCATAAATCGCAAACTTAGCTAATAAAATCAGACACTTATTTTTTCATCCCATTTCCATCAAGGAACAGGAAGCGACAGAATCTGTGGGGGTGAGGGGGGTAGGTGTTCTTGTGGCATTTCCAGCTGGAGTCAGAAGCAAATCCACACAAAGGCCTTTTTGCTTCAGTTACTCAGCCCAAACTTGCAGAGCATAAGGGGGGGTGACACATTCAGATAGTCCTCCAAGTTTTTTGATGCCTGTCCCAACTGCAGACCCTGGAGACTGCCTTGCCAGCAGTACTACCAGTGAAAATGAACCAAAAACTGGAGCAGGGTAGGATTTCTATTTGGATTTATGCTGGAGTACATGCATACTGAAATAATCTGATCACTCACTGGGAATCCTCCTTTGCAACAGCTTTTTCTTTATTAATTTTATTTTATTAATAACCCCAGTAACATTACAGCCTCAGCAGGAAGGAGCAAGTTGGACATGCCAGTGCTCTGTCCCTCCATTTCTGCCTCTCCCATTTCCGGGAAACACTGAGAGCTCATGGCACGAACCTCCCCCCCCCAGACACTCAAGCAGCTGACCCAGGCAGGTGGAGAACCTCAACCAATTCCCATGACCAACTTCACCGTTCCAAATGTAAATCAATGCAGCAACCACTGCACACCAGCACTCTCTCCTTTTGCAAGGGGAAGGACGGATGCACGCAGGAAAGCGTTGTGGGAGCAGCTACTCGGAAACTGCTGCATGACGTTCATTGAGATATCACCCGTGCCTTCCGAGGTGCTCTCTGCTACAGTGGGAACACACGGCAAAACGTACGACGCTGCACCACCGCTGCTCGCAGGAGTTGCACGCGTGTGGGTGAAATGATTTTCAGGCACGTGTACTGCCTGAAATGATTTCGGGGTTGGCATGGGCTGTTTTTCACTGTTTCGTTTTGTTTTTTGGGTTTGGGTTTTTTTTTGGGGGGGATGGGTATAATATGGGGTCTTTTTATTTAAGGACGAGCAGAAGGGAAATTCACCCATCCCTCCGCCCTCCGCCGATGCTCTCTGGTCCCTCTATTTAGCCATGCGCCCTCTCAGCGGGGGGACCACCCATTCCCCACAGCATCCATCCCCGCCGCCCGCACCACCACCCACCTGGCGAAGGCGCGGCGGGCCGGCGGGGGGAGAGGGCCCGCCTCCCGGCGCGGGGGGCGCGGGGGCAGCCATCTTCTAGCTCCGCTTCTCCTTCCCGCGGGCGCCCGCCTCTCCTCAGCCCCGAGGCAGTACCACCACCACCATAGCGGAGACCGCGGCCCCGCGGCAGGCGGGCTGGCGGCCGGTGACCTTCTCGGGACGGCGGCGCAGCTGCCCGTGCTTGGCTGAGGGTGCGCGAAAGAGGAGGCCGAGCTGCCGATGAGATCATGGACAGCTCCGCGGCTGCCGGCGGGCGGGAGCGGAGGAGGACCCGCCTCGACCTCGCGCACGCACACCCCTAGCACGGAGTCACACGCAGCGCCGCACAGCACACGCTGCCCTCCGTCTACACGCAGCTCCCTTGCCCGCAGCTCCGTGTGGGCAGTGGAGCTGTGCGTAGGTAAAGCACGAGTAGATACACACTCACTTTCAGCATTCCAGCATCTGAAGGGGGCCTACGAGGATGCTGGTGAGGGGCTCTTCATCAGGGACTGCAGCAATAGGACAAGGGGTAACGGGTGTAAACTGAAACAGGGGAAGTTCAGGTTATATGTAAGGAAAAAGTTCTTAAAGTTCTTTAGAGTGAGGTGGTAAGGCACTGGCACAGGTTGCCCAAGGAAATGGTAAATTCTTCATCCCTGGCCATATTCAAGGGCCAGGTTGGACAAAGCCTTGGGTGTCATGGTTTAGTGTGAGGCATCCCTGCCCATAGCAGGGCGGTTGGAACTATATGATCTTAAGGTCCTTTCCAACCACTCTGTGACACAAGTAGGGCATCCCTGGGCAGTGGGCTAAACCCCAGCAACACTGCACCCCCCGCCGGGGCTTCATTTTAAATGATGACAGCTTGTTATAGCTTCTCATTCAGCCCTAAGTTTCAAAACACAGGGATAAAATAATGATTTATGTTATAGCTAAATGCACATATTTTGAGGTGTAATCTTAGAATTACAGAATCAGCTAGGTTGGAAAAGACCTTTAAGATCATCAAGTCCATTTCCCCAGCACTGCCAAGGCCACCACTAAACCATGTCACTAAAGGCCTCATCTGCAATGCTTATGGACTCTTCTAGGGGTTGTGACTCCACCATTCCCTGGGCAGCCTGTTCCAATGCCTGACCAGCCTCTCAGTGAAGAAATTGTTCCTAATATTCAGTCTAAACCTCCCCTGGCACAGCTTGAGGGCATTTCCTCTTGTCCTATCACTTGTTACTTGGGAAAAGAGACCAACCTCCACCATTATTATAATTATTACCAACATAATTATCATATTTCTACACCCTTTAAACACGCAGGGCTTACAGCTGCTGATTGGAACATGAAGAGGGGAGAAGGCTTCCTTGCTGCCTGTATTCCAATAAATTAAGGCCACAAGGGACCCTATCATCAGGGAGTCTGATCTCCCTCAGGCATAAGACAGGAATTTCTGGCAATGCCGTTCCTCTTGGTGGCTCCTATAGCAAACCCCAAGCAGCTTCTTGATCCACAGTGGTGTCAGAAAGACAATTTGCAATCACAAAGTTCAAATTAATCCATTATATTATCCCTAGGCAAGTGGTTCCAATGGTTAATTACATTCCCTTATCTCCATATTTTAGCCACAGGAACTTGCTACTCCCCTGCCTACCAGGCTGAGGAAACTTTCACTCATATTTAAGCATGGCACCATGTCACAAATCTTCACCAAAATACCTCTCTAGGGACAGAGCCATCTGAGTAAGGGGACCACCTTTTTGCTGTAATGTGCTAGCAGAGAAGAAATTCACTGCTTCACCCAAGTTTCTTCCCAAATATAGTTTTGCTCTTTAATACAAGGTGTAGGGAGACTATTAATCAAAAACATCCCTCTGCAAAACTTGGGCTCCTGCCCCGCCCCGGGCTCATGAGCCTGCTCCAGTCTGTGTCACTGTACCAGCCCTCCGGCTTTCAAGCACTACCACCTAAAGCAGTCTTTGGAAGCACAGACTCAAAATCACCATGATTTCTGCTGCATAAGGGAGTTGCTAAATTTACTCCTATGCGCTAATTAATTTAACTACTTAGTCTTGCTTGTGACTGGATTGAGCCAATACCTTTAGTCCCACCTCTGACTTCATATTCCTACATCCTTGCCTTGCCAATGCTTGTAACATGTGACATGTCTCTTAATGAAATGAGAAATAAGGAAAACTGTTAATTCTCATTTGGGGAATGTTCCAGGTGCAGGAGACCTTTTTACAAAGCCATAAAAAAGGAAGTTCAGACCTCAAGGAACATAAAAATCGAGCCAAACACAACTTAAAGATAGATCTTTCTGTTCCCTACAAGAGCTTTCATCCTGTTTACCCTTATTTCTCCAATCAGCACTCTCCATCTCCAAATATTTCCAAAAGCAATGCCTGCCCATGTCATCTCCGTCACAGAAAGGCACTTCTCCTCATCCTTGGATCTCACTGGGCACTACAATGCTACACGCATCAAACAGGTTTACTCCTGGGAACTACCAGCACATTTCCAGCCTGCAGTGGAGAGGAGGAGCTCAGTAACACCAGAGGCATGGAGAAACTGGGTGTGTCTGGAGGAAGAGGAGAGCCAAGAAGCACTAACAACTGGTAGCAATGGTGGGAATTAGATACTTAGTCAATGACAAAGCTTATGTTTGAAGTCTGCAGTATTTAAAGGCCCTGCTGGAGGGTGGCTCCCAAAGGACCTCATGGCTTCAATGATCCTGTTCATATTCAGGGCTAGTCTTCCTTTCTGTTTCCCTGCAAGTGTATTTGACCACTTACCTCCAAAAATATGAGGCTTTTTTCCTCTCTCTTCCTTTCCTATCTCCCAAGCCTTTGCCAGGCAGAAGACTTCCCTCACCTCTGTGCTCAGGTGCAGTGCATTCCCAGAACGGAGTTGCTGGGGCAGGTGGGGAGAATCAAGGACAGTAAAATTCCCAGGAAATTAACTTTCCTGCAAAGTTAATCAAGTGCAGAGAAGCTCACAGTGGCCTTTTACTGTTGTGGCCCATGGAACTGTGGAAAAACCTCTCTCCTAACCCCGAATAATCTAGGAAGATTCAGCACTGGGTATGAGGACAGCCTAGAAGAGCCTCAAGACACCACATCCCAATTTTCTTTCTATGGTTGCAATGAACTTCCCAGTTGGAGGCAAGAAAAAGCAAGCTCTGGTACCCAGTTACTGCCTCCCAGCAGTGAAGAGGGAAGGAAGAAACCAGCCTTTGACCAGCACAAGGCCCCAACAGACATGGTGAAACAATACCAATATATAAGGAATGATTCAACTTGTTCAATTCATCTGCTGTCTTTCTTACAGCAGCAGTGCTTCAGGCATGGTTTCACAGATAGCCTGTGCCCTGCCTGAAGAGGAGGACTAACACTTATATAGGCAGCAATTCAGTACTGCTCGCCTTAGAATAATTGAGGAGAGTACAAAAGGGCAATGCTCATCTATGTCAGTTAAAGGTCCTTGGGGACCTTGCGTCAGCAGAGTATCACGCCAGCTGGGGACTTGTCTCTCTACAGTTCCACCTTCTGCACCACACAGGACATGCACACCGGGTGCTGTTCTTCACCTAACAGTCTTTCACAAGGCACCTTCCAGCCTGAAGGACATACACCACCCTCACGAGTGCTAGACCTGACATGTAGCCCAGAAGCTGTAGCCCAAATAGGTGAGGTGCATGAAAGATGCTAACATCAGCCAGGAAAAAGACCCCACATTGAAACTAGATCCCACACTTCTGTTCCCTGGAGCACAGCCAGCTTTTTTGCTGCTGATCCAGCTTTGTGTTTCCACATAAGAGGTTAAAAAATGCACTGAAAGTGCTCTCTGCCTGGCCTCAGCCTCTGCTTCCTCTCCCCACCATGGCTGCTCCAACACCATGTTTCAAAACACTGCTACCCAGCTTTGGCTCCAGACAGAAGTCTGTGCCACCAGGACCTGGAGTTGGTGCTGGAAGAGGAGCAGGAATAGAAGCAGAGGGGAAAAATCCGACTGTAAATTAGATGCAGGGCAAAGTGGTTATGATTTTTTAGGACCACCTAAGGGACTTGGATGACTAATACATATTTAATTGGGAATTATAATTTTCTAAGCATCTTTGAAACCCTCTGCCAAGGCTTAGGTACCATTCGTTTTCATGTCCCGCTTTGGGGAGCAGCCTGTTCTATCCCAACACAGAATATAAGCTTCACCTTAATGAGGAAAACCTCTTTTCTGCTCAAAGGACTGAGTTATTCAGTCTAGGATATCTCTATTTCTAAGTTGCCCTTTTGTCCTCAGCTATGGTACTAACTCTAATATTGTTCAATTTCTTAGTGATATCTGCAGGTCCTGGATTAAATTACCTCCTCCAAGCAGCTTTATTTCCACCATTTAGCGTACCCTCTTCTGTGCCTGGGAGTTCAAATCACCTGTTGGCATGGCTTTGCCCTGTTACCTGCTTTTTCACTTGGGCAGTGATTTTACACTCCAGTTCTTTTTTGGATGAATAGCCTGTAGGATTCATAATAATCAGTTTCCCATGCTAAAATATTTCTAGTATTGGGCCATAAGCACTCTACTGTGATCTTCTGAAGAGCCTCTACCCCTGAAAGATCAGGGTTTCTTGAGGGATATTATTCCTGGGCATAAAAAACAGGGGCTATGTTAGTCAGCCTCTGGTTTTGTACCTGACAGGAGGACCCTGAAGTTCCCCCATTGCCTGCTGCAGCAGTTCAGAGTGTCACTGCTCCAGTAACAGAACGGTGGGCAGAGAATTAACAGCTGGATAATGGGTAAGAGCCTGATCTCACCCTGGCCAGTCCCTACATGAAGGAAGAGATGCCATATTCCTATGGAGATCACCAACTTTCACACCATTTTCAGATGAAGATAAAATTTACACAGTGCTGCAGCGAGCAGCATGGCTGCTCTTCCTTGTTGTGCCCTCTATTGTGTTTCTGTTTTACAGCAATGCTGTGCTGGCAGCAACAATCCCTTTGGATCGCTGTTATTTTGATTTGCCAAGCGCGAGTGGAGAAAGGCTGAGCTGGATTCTCAGACAGCATCATCTCTATCGTTTCTTCCGTTAAAAAGCATCACTGTGTACTTTCTAAGGACATGTCTGTGAGAAAGCCTAAGGATATTTGCAGTGGCTGACACTGAGCAGCTCATGCACTGGCATTGCAGCACAGCCATGTAACAATCATCATGCACTGCCTTGTAACAATCATCATGTGGTGTGTTGGACAGGAAAGCTGCCTGCAGACAGATCTGAGACAAAGCAGGGGCACCATGGAAACTGCTAGAGAACAAAGGCACTGCAGAAAGGGATGAAGTGGGAAGCAGTGCCACAACCACTGCAGAATGCCCAAAGTACTTCTCTTTGCTTGTGTTCACCTCCCAGAACAGCAGCATCTGCTGCACCCAACTGAACAGTGACCTGCCGAGGGATTCAGCAGGGTCAGGGTTTGTGCTTCCTCGCTTCAAATAAAGAAAACTGATCAGAAATCAGGACAAGCAGATTTTGCACAGAACTGTGTTTTCTATCTCCAAGGTAATGATGTAAAGTAGGGCATCCTGGGGGAAGTACAGAGGAAGAACATTAGAGGGTCAGGGGCCACTTCAAGGAAGATTCAGTGCCTGTTTATCCATGTTTTTAGTTTTCCTTGTGTGCCAAATGCTGGTGCTAGGGTGCAGAGCTAAAGGAAATCTCAATCCCACCGGGCTGCTCTTAGTTGTTCTTCATTTTAACATCTGCTGTTAGCCAAATCTTGACCTTATTTGTTGTAAGACAACCCTAGGAAGTGATACTATCTCATTCCAGCTAACAAGAGTCCATGCCATACCTTCATTGTCTAGAAGTTATAGTGGAGCCTACAGAAGGACTCTGATTGTTCTGGCAAGAAGCTGACATGCCGAGTCCACCATGTGTCATTTTCTTTTATTCAGGAGCAGCTGCATTGCCATGTAAGTGTAGTTTTTGGTCTAGAAACTTTGAAAAAATTGTCTTTGCTCCTAAGTGAGAGATGGTGTGCTATTTATAGGATTTGTGGATTTTCCCCAATTTGTGGCCATGAATAAGTATCACAAAACAACTTCTAGCAATTCCCACAATGCTTGTACTGACGTCAAAAGGCCACTGCATGACACTGACAGTTCCTTTTCCTCTCCAGTGGCTCTGATTATCAGTGACAGATGAATACAAAACGGATGGGATGGTGGCAGAACCTCATCAGATGGACCTGATAGGCCCCAAGCTGCCCATGGTATTGCACAGATTAGTGTCAAATAATGCTTTGAAGTTTGATATTTAAAGACATACAGTGGCTTCAATCTTTCATCTTGTCCTGTCCTGATGTCAGGATCCTCAATTTGATTTTTACTTTATGCAGAAGACATACTTGAGAAGCTGCGTGTATATTTTCGTGTCTACCAGTTTTCTCTGGCAAGTTTCAAAACTGTAAAAGACTTCTCCACTGCATGACATGGCTTTTTGAATCACTGCATTTAAAATCAGACCAAAACCCATCAAATTTTAATCTAAATGAGTATTTGGTCTCACAGATTTTTCTCCTGTGTGCTGCTTAGATTGCCATTAGCTCGCATGTAATTATTTAATAGCCATATTACTTTGGAAATATCTGTATTTGACCATAGCAACTGGCATCTGACATTTACATACAGTCCAAGAGATCCCTGCAAGATAGTCTGTGAGCACTTACAACAGAGTGTTGTCACCGGAAAATAATTTCTTTACTTTGTGACAGAAGTACTCCTTGCCTTTTGCACAGCAGTGTTGTGGTTTAAGCCCAGCCAGCAACCCAGCACCACGCAGCCACTCGTTCACTTCCCCTCCTTTCCTCTCCCCACTCCCAGAGGGATGGGGAGGAGAATCGAAAGAATGTAACTCCCACGGATTAAGATAAGAGCAGTCCAGTAACTAAGGTATAACACAAATCACTGCTGCTACCACCAATAATGATAAGGGAAATAACTAGTCAAAAACACAGCACTGCACCAGCTACTAGGACTGCAAAAAATGACTGCTACTGCTGAACCCAGGACAGTATCCACCCCTTGTTCCATACCATTCATGTCATGCTCAGGTCTCACATTTTCCAATATACCATCACTCTTGTCACACACACACACACACATATATACACACACACACACACAAAGAGAGAGAAAGATCATTCCTTAGTGCATGGACCAATCCCTATAAAGCTGCTGAGTTCATCCAGTCTATGATGTCAGGCTCAGTTTCTTGTAACAGTCTTTCAGAGCAGGAGAGGCTGTGTACAGTGTCGGATTGTTGGCTGATGATGATAGTGCAGAACTCGTCTGATTTCATCAAAGCTCATTCTTTGTTGGGATGATGGTCGGAGGGAAGTCAGGGCCAGTTGCTGGTGACCTGAAGACATCTAGTGGATGGGCTATAAAAGTGCTACATAGCAGGCAACAGCATATAATCGAGTTCATTGGCTGTTATCCCCTAAAATCAAATCCCCTTGAGGTATACATCAGACTTCCCCATCTTCCTGCATTACCCACCAAGTATGTTCAGGTCCCTGAGCAAAAGCAATCCCACGAGTGGGTTTGCCTTTACCTGAAGCAGGAATAACCCAGACTGTCTTCCCCAGAAAATTCTTTATGTACATCACAGGAACTTTGTCCCCTTGTGCAGTATGTAAAAGTTCTGACTGAGCTGGGCCAGCCCTGTTAGCAGATCCTCTGGTGTTGACCAACCAGGTGGCTTTTGGTAAATGTGTATGCCAATGTTTGAAAGTCCCACCACCCATTGCTCTCAGTGTAGTTTTTAACAGCCCACTGTACCATTTGATTTTCCCAAAGGCTGGTGCATGGTGCGGATGTGATATACCCACTCAATGCCATGCTCTTTGGCCCAAGTGTCTATAAGGTTGTTCTGGAAATGAGTCCCATTGTCTGACTCAGTTCTCTCTGGGGTGCTGTGTTGCCACAAAATCTGTTTTTCAAGGCCCAGGATAGTGTTCCCGGCAGTGGCGTGGGGCACAGCATATGCTTCCAACCATCCGGTGATTGGTTTCACCATGGTAAGCACATGGTGCTTGCCTTGGCGGGTTGGTGGGAGTGTGATGTAATCAATCTGCCAGGCCTCCCTGTATTTATACTTCAGCCACCATCCTCCATACCAAAGAGGCTTTAACCGTTTGGCTTGTTTAATTGCAGCACATTTCACAGTTGTGAATAACCTGGGCAATAGTGTCCATTGTTAAGTCCACCCCTCGATCACGGGCCCATCTGTATGTTGCATCTCTGCCCTGATGGCCTGAAGTGTCATGGGCCTACCAGGCCAAAAATAATTCACCCTTATGTTGCCAATGTAAGCCCATCTGAGCCACTTCAATCTTAGCAGCTTTATCCACTTGTTGGTTGTACTGGTGTTCCTCAGTGGCCCGACTCTTGGGTACATGAGCATCTACATGGCGTATCGTCACCACCAGGTTCTGCACTCAGGTAGCAATATCTTGCCACAGTGCAGCAGCCCAGATGTGTTTACCTCTGCGTTGCCAGTTGCTCTGCTTCCATTACTGCAACCACCCCCCCCAGGACATTTGCCACCATTCATGAGTCAGTATAGAGATAAAGTACTGACCACCTCTCCCGTTCAGCAATGTCCAGGGCCAGTTGGATGGCTTTCACCTTGGCAAACTGACTTGATTCAACCTCTCCTTCAGCAGTTTCTGCAACTCGTCATCGAGGACTCCATACAGCTGCCTTCCATCTCTGATGCTTTCCCACAGTATGGCAGGACCCATCAGTAAACAAGGCATACTGCTTTTCGCTTTCTGACAGTTTATTATACAGTGGGGCCTCTTCAGCACACATCACCTCCTCCTCTGGTGACATTCCAAAATCTTTGCCTTCTGGCCAGTCCATAATGCCTTGTAGAATTCCTGGATGACTGGGATTTCCTATTCGAGCTCATTGTGTAATTAGTGCAAGCCCACTTGCTCCATGTAGCATCGGTTGCAGGATGTGTAGAGGAGACCCTGCCATTAAACATCCAGCCCAGCACAGGCAACCAGGGTGCCAGGAGGAGCTGTGCTTCAGTGCCAATCACTTCTGAAGCAGTTCGAGCCCCTTCGTAGGCTGCCAGTATCTCTTTCTCAGTTGGGGTATAGCTGGCCTCAGATCCTCTGTATCCCCAACTCCAAAAGCCAAGGGGTCAACCTCAAGTCTCCCCTGGAGCTTTCTGCCAGAGGCTCCAGGTAGGACCGTTCTCACCGGCTGCAGTGTAAAGCACATTTTTTACATCTGTCTCGGTTTGGACTGGTCCAAGGGCCACTGCATGAACTATGTCCCTTTTAATTTGCTCAAAGGCTTGTTATTGCTCAGGGCCCTATTTAAAATCATTCTTCTTACAGGTCACATGATAGAGAGGGCTTACAATCAAACTGTAATTTAGGACGTGCATTCTCCAGAACCCCACAGCACCCAAGAAAGCTTGCCTTTCTTATTAGCTGGTGAAGACATTGCTGTTACCTTGTTGATCACATCTGTGGGGATCTGGTGACATCCATCTTGCCATTTTATTCCCCAAAATTGAATTTCCTGCACAGGTCCCTTGACCTTAGTCCGTTTTATGGCAAAACCGTCTTTCAGCAGGATTTGGATAGTTTTCCTCCCTTTCTCAGAAACTTCTTCCACTGTATCAGCCCACACGATAACGTCATCAATGTATTGCGGGTGTTCTGGAGCTTGCCCCTGTTCCAGTGCCATCTGGATCAGTCCATGGCAGATGGCAGGGCTGTGTTTCCACCCCTGGGGCAGTTGGTTCCAAGTGTACTGGACACCCCTCCAAGTAAAAGCGAACTGTGACCTGCACTCTGTTGCGACAGGAATTGAGAAAATGCACTGGTGTTATCAATTGTGGCATACCACTTGGCTGCCTTTGACTCCAGTTCATACTGAAGTTCTAGCATGTCCAGTACAGCAGCACTCAGTGGTGGTGTGACTTCATTCAGGCCACAATAGTTACTGTTAGTCTTCACTCTCTATTAGACTTTCACACTGGCTATGTGGGGCTATTAATGGGTGAGCGGGTCCTACTGATCACTCCTTGGCTCTCCAGTCTACGGATCCGCTTATGGATGGGAACCAGGGAGTGTCGGTGCGATATTGCCACTGGTGCACTGTTGTGGTCACGACTGGCTCTTGTTCCTCGACCTTCAGCAATCCCACAATGGAAGTATCCTCTGAGAAACCAGGCAAGGTGGACAGCTGCTCAGTTTCCTCTGTCTCCAAAGCAGCAATACCAAAAACCCATCGGTACCCTTTTGGGTCTTTGAAGTAGTGTTGTTTCCAGGCTGAAAGTCAAAAACACAGCACTGCACCAGCTACTGAGAAAAATTACTGCTACTGCTGAACCCAAGAGACAGAGATACTGCAGTCACACAACCAAGTCAGCTTGCTGAGGCCAAGAACATGATTCAGCTCTCCCATGATCTGTGGTCATGCATGCAGTCCCCTGCAGAAGGATCTGTTCTGCCTGCGCGAGGGGCCAGCAACAAACAGCTCCCAGCACTCAGCACCTCCCAGCTGCAAATCCCAGGTTGCTTCTCTCTCCTTAAGGATTTTTACACCTCTTTTAAAAGGCAGATCTAGAAGACTGTTGGAAATAACAGGGCAGTACAGCACCATGAGCTTGGTATTATCACACCAGCTTGCACCTCATCATTAACATTTGCCTCAGAAAACAGTATTGAAGGGAAGTGAACACTGAGAAACCGAAAAGCTCCTTTCACTTTGGAAGCCAAGATGCTTAGCCAAACTGTGGCTGGTTTCAGCAGAGTTGCCCAAGGGTCTGGCAGACCAGCCTCTCCCAGGAAGTTTCAAGCATGTCCAGCTTTAGGCATGATATAAACCAGTCTGTGATACTGTGGCCACACTCAGCATTAGCCAGTGCATACCTCCCCACTGCGGAAAATCCAGCGATTGCTTTCTGATGCAAACTCCTCAGGAAGCTCCCTGAAGGAATGGTCCTTTCTTCTGCACACACCATTCAGCACCTACCACCTACCAGTTACTTTAATCTGTTTGAATATTTCATAGAAATGCAGACTGGCTTAGGTTGGAAGGGACCTTAAAGCTCATCCAGTTCCAACACCCTGCCACAGGCAGGGACACTTTCCACTAGACCAGGTTGCTCCAAGCCCTGTCCAACCTGGCCTTGAACACTGCCAGGGATAGGGCTTCCATTTCTGTAATGTTATTTGACCATTCCTTAAAATTGTTGCTTTCACACATCAAAGAGACAGGTATACACAATTTAGGACAAAATAATAGAGTACTTGACCCACAAAGGAAGAAAGTATGAGTTAATAGGAGTGGGCCACATTGTCAGATTTCCCTAAAGAATCTGACCCAACCACAGCAAAATACTTTCACAACCACTGGGATATAAAATGCAGCACAGGAATTGTAATCAGGGCATCTGAAATAAGGGATAGTGCTAAAGTCAGCCTTTAAAACCATAAAGTGACTCTGTGTGCATCTCCCTGCTGGAAGCTACAGATGACCCATTCTGCTGCTGCAGCTGTGTCTATATATAGTTGCACTGAAAGAAAGATATATATGGCCATAAAATTTTATGGACAGGTATACTCTAAACCCAATTGGGACGCACAGCTGCATGTTTTAAAACTTAAACAACTTTAAATATTTTGCCCCCCATTCAAATTGTATTATTCTGGCTTTTTTTCTCCATTAGTGTAAGAGCACAGCAATGGATGTGGGGAAGAGCAATAGGGTTTTAGGCAAGCTTATGGGAAGAGCATTAGAGGGCAAGGGGTTCACTTTCAATCCTGGCATCCAGGAAAACACTGACAAAGAGAAAAGGAACAGGCATAAACAGAGGACAGGAAGGAAAAAGAACATGTGAATTAACAGGAAAAGGGAAATTATTTCCCTCTTGCTAGAGTTTACAGAAGACTCACTGTGGTTTTTCCACAGCTGTGATTTTTGAGCTAAGAGAAGCTCTGGTGTGAATGCAGATGTTGGGTGCCCACCTGGGTGACCTGAGGCAGAGCAGGGGGCAGCATCAGGGTAGAGACCTGAAGACCAACCCTTAGCTAAAAGCATAAAACACTGAGTAAATCTGCTCATCCCAATCTTCTAGCTCTTTTAAGATCAAAATAATCTGCTCTCAAGTGGTAAACCCAGGAGATGAGGTTGTTTGATAATCTCTTGCGTGCCCTAGGGGCAGAGTTTAATGTACCTTTTCACATTTGACACAAGAGGTTTGCACAGCATAAACCAGAAACACCTCAGAGCTACTGCTGGGAGAAGATGAAGTAAAGTATTTGAGGATGAATTGCAGTGGCATGAATAGTAAGCTTTGCAGAAGATGTTTCAGTGCAAGTCAAGGAATTTCAGTGGATTAAAAATTCAGCTTTCAGTTTTCAGAGTGTTAAACGTTGGAATAAAAAAAAAAATATAATATCAAGGCATCATTGTATGTAAGAGATTAATTATGCCTGAAACTTCAGCCAAATGAATGGATAGATGTTTCTGTATCTGCCATAGTGTAAGACATAAGAATCAAGAAAGTCTACAACTACAACATGGGTAATAACAAAGGAAAATATAATATAAAAGGAGGTAAATGGAACAGGTAACAGCCACCGTGAAGACAGACCTTAGCTTATAATCAGTGACAAAAACCTCCCACCTTGTTACTTTGCAATAAGAACATATTTATTATTATACAAGAATAACTGATATATATTACTTGCCATAAGGGGGAAAACTCAAAGCTTTTGCATTTACAGTAAGACTCTTTCGGCAAACGTGAAGCTCAGCCTAGACAGCACAGGCCATTTCTGAATCAAGATGTTATTAGTCTGACTAAATTCAGGGAACAGATCAAGTACCCTTTGAATTTGTGCACACAGAAGAGGTCTTCTAAGCTAAACCTTGCAAGAAGTTATCTACTGAGGCACCAGGCAGAATAAGCAAGATCTGTGGGAGCTGCTATATTCCCAAAATACACACCAAATAAATATTACACAAAGTATGAGGTAACAAAAAAAGCCACTTTTCATAGTAAAACCACATTTCAGTGTGTAGCAGGTAAGGGAAAGGAAAGCGAACAGAAAAACTAGGTCTGGTGGTGAAAAACACAGCCAAACCAAAGGAGAAAATGGCACAAAGCATGAAGACAAAAAGGTATTCAACCATGTCTGCCCCATACATTACTCAGAAGGTTGGGGAACCAGAAGAAGCTCCCTCCACAGAGTCAAGGAATCAGTAAGCTTCCTACTTTCGTATAATTCTTCCTTCTTGCCAAAAGCAAAAGAAAACAACACATGTAACCTGCATCCCACACAACACGATGTATGCTCCCACCACCAGACAGTGGAGATCTCTGTGTTGATGAAACCCGCATTCATCTGGCTTGTTATTGACTGTGAAGAGTAATTCAGGGCAAACCACCCAAATTTCTCTGTGGATAGCTTTGCTGTCTGAAGCAGGGAGGGTATTCAACCCAGATGAAGCAGTTTTAGTTATCCTTGGAGATGTTCTTCCTCAGCTTGATGAATATTTCTCCTGAATATACTAGTAAAACATCTTTCTGGTTCGATTAAGGCATTAGATGAGAGCCAAGGATTATGAGCTGATACCTGGAGAACCTGCGTCCCACCACCTGGTCACCTTGCCGGCTCCATGGGAATACAGGGGACTTGTTTCTCTCCCTTCCCCACCCCCAGTTTATGTACAGAGCTTAATTCGTAGGATCAGGTGGGGTGTAAAACACACTAGATGCAGAGCTGCCCTAAGCATGTGGCAGCTTTGCCCTCTGCTGGCCAGAGCCACAGGCAGGACCCTCCAACCACACAGATGCGTCTAGAAGAGTAGAATAAAAACCTTTTAATGGCATGGAGCCCCAGCTGTCGCCTCCTGCTCTCCTCCCACCCTTTTAAAGGTGAGAGAAACGGGTCAGTTTATGACCTTAAGTAAAATCCCCCTGAAGGAAAACAGGCAGCTGTCGGCTTTCGAGTTTGCTCCTTCCCTTTATCCTTCTCCCACTTTTTTTTCACCCTCTAGGGTTTGTTTGGTTGCACTAGAAATGCCGTGAGGCAATAAAATCACAACGATGAGTGAGTGTTGAAGCAACCAAAAACGAGTCACCTTGGCAACAGCAAGCAAAGCTCTCCCATACTCTCCCTGTTCCCCTGTTTTCATAGTGATTGGTGTGACTTGAATAATGGCTACGCATGCTAAGTACACATCAACACAAGTCCCAGCAAAGGGGAATGAGTAGGAAAGTTGGCCTGTGGGTTGCCAAGTTCCCCAAAGAATTGCCTGGCTTACTGGCATCAGCAGCTTTCAGGTTTCAAAGGAGCTAAAAATAAGTTTTTTTCCTTGATAAACTGATGTTCTCCCAACCATTTCTTTAACACACTGACAAAAACCTATTGGTGTATTAAAAAAGGTGAAACCCATCAGAATATGTTAGCTGTGCACTAGCATTTAAAATAAATGCTCTTCAATACCTGCAGGACCAAATTTTTAACCTGCTACAAAAAAAGGAAATGCGTTAGAAATGTCAAGCCATTGTACCAGTGGTACAAATATAACTGTAATATTCTGCATGTGAATTAGCTAAGCAAGCTGTATGCCTCCATTACAGAGCCACAGCTGATGCAAATAAAGTGTATCTAATGCTCGGAAGAGTATTCTGCTTTCCATAGGGAATAACTACCTTATCACCATGCACAGAAACTTAACCACCTGTAGGTAAGATAACTGTGTTATTTCTCCACTTAGGCACGTTTCAAAGTCATCCAAGCATACCTTATCTAATTATTCTTTACAGTATTATACAGAATTATTCCCATGATTTAATCCCCTCTGAAATCATTAGACACTATGGTACCATTAAGTAAGCAGTTATGACAACTGACGTATGTTCTAGAGGATGTGGGCAGGCAAGTGCCTTTGTCATCTATCAGAGGGTAATTTTATAATTTGATCTAGAGCTTCTCTAGAAAAAGCTAATTTACTTATCTGTTAGCTTTCAAGGACTCCCTTAAAGTCTGGTTTAAACAGGATACAGAGTAGATCTTAATGAGAAAAAACAAACCAAAACCCAGAAGACCGGTACTGGGTGTGTAAGATAAAACGGATAAAAGTGGCAAAGTTAAATCAGGCTTGGTCAGATAGTAAAAAAATTACAGAATTAGAGTTAACAAAGAGAAGGACATAGTCTTTGGGAAATATAACATGTCAACAGAGGAAGCAGATAAAGATTTAGCGAGTTCTTTCACTGCAGACACCAACACACCAGATGAAAGTACTTCAACACCTCAGGATACTTCTAGTCTCCTGCTGGATCTGCAATTCAGTTCAAATTCACTGTAGAATTTTTATTTTTGACTTTTTGCATGCTCCAGGTGACTCTAAAACCTTACAGAAGAAACTAATAAAGTACACAAGGTGTAAAATCAAAAATAAAACAGCTTTCCTACAATACAGGGACAGGTACAAAGGGCAACAGGGTACAAGCATTGTACTGCAAGTGGGATTCTGCACTGACAGCAGACTGCTGGCTACTGCAAATGTGCAAGTCCAGTCATCATGGAGGAAGCTGCTGGTTTTGAGCATGGGTGTTTTACTAAAACCAAGTTCCTCTTTCCAGTGCTTTTACTGCACAAATACAACTTGGGGGAGGCAGAGTCCCAAAATGGGAGGACACATATCTGAAGATGTGGGCAGCATGAGTGTCTGCCAGATGCATGCAGTGGCTCTGTGGCTGACAGCAAGGAGGCCCTGCTGCTCTCTTCCTGCACCACCGAGGTCCGCCACTTCCTCACTGAAAATGACTCTTAGTTGCCATCACATCAATCACTGCACTCCTCAACTCCCATCCTCCTTTTTGTCCCTCTTATTCCTGAGCTTTTTATCCATGCAAAGCACACCACAACAGAGCCTTGGTCCCAGTCAGCAAGTTGGCACCATGAAGGTAACCCATATGGTCTCTGCTGTAAGGCAACAGTACTCACTAGACCAATCTCTTAAACTTTAAAATATTGGGTCAGAGGAGAAATCAAAGAAGCCTTCAGGTGACAATATCACAGATTACGAGATCTACAATCATTAGTTTTGGTTTTTAACTGAAGATCTGTTCTACTGACACCGAAGGCCTTACAAGGTCAGTTACAGTCCTGCTGCTATCACATAAAATCTGTGGAAAAGAGGCAAAAATGTGAGTGCTAAAAATAATGTCAGATCCAGCCCTACACTAGGTCACAAAGAGCAGAATCAATGCTGAGTTTTGCTCCAGGCATATTTATGTGTAAATGATGTTCTTCCAAAGCACTCAGCAGTCAAAGGAGACAGAAAAATTGGCAAAACCAAATGAGCAGTCCAAGGTTATGAATTCCTATAATTTTAAGGTCTCATCCTGAATTTTGAGTAAGATGTGGTATTTCCTGGGGAGAGGAGAGGTGTGGAGTTGAAAAGGGGATAAAGTTACTGTTGGAAGTTCCTAGGAATGGATAAACTGAAAGAAAACCAGGACAGCAAATTTTAATGTAAGCAACAAGCTGAACCACTGCCAGTAGAGGTGTGCCAGACTTCACTGAAGACATCATCCTCCATTGGCACAGCCCTAGAGTACCTCTAGGGATGGTAAAACTCAACAGATGGCCTCCTCTTAGCATATGCTGAAGGGGATGGCTAAAAGATATTAACTGTCTGGTGTACTCAAAAACAAGCAAAAAAAAAAACAAAAAAAACCCAAAAAAAACCCCCAAAACACACACACACACAAAAAAAAAAAACCAACAGAACAAAACAACAACAAAAAAATCAACCCAAAACCAAACCCTAAACCATTCTGGCATACTTAAGAATCAAAGCTCACTTTGTAAGAGGACACAGACCATGCCCTCCATATGTGACCTCTGAATTAAGTGGCAAAAATACTATTATTAACTTCTTCAGAAAGTACTAAACACCACCCTTTCCTCCTGAAGCCAATTTCTGCACTGGTTTGGAAACGGAGAGGAAAAAAAAGTGATGTTTAATTGTAAAGACTTATATAAATATGGAAAGGAACTGAAGGGTGACTTCTCTTGCTGTGTGTTCAAGTCAGGAATTATTAACAGAAGAGCAAAACTCTACAACTTACGCTTTTGCAATTCTGCTCCACTCTCCACAAAACATAAAAAGTCTGAATCACTCATGATCTGAATTATTTACAACATGGATGTAATTTGACTTAAATGAACTTCAGCGAGAAATCCAAAGCATTTTATCCCGAATAGGCTGTTGTGATTTTTTTTCCTCTATCCATCACAGAAGTGGAAAATAGAATAATCTCCCATCTTTAAGGCAGGATGCCCAAGAGACATTCACTGACCAAATCCTTTTCCTAGCTAGATATACCAGTTCTCCCCAATGGTTCATCAGTTATCTTACCTACATAGTGTAAGAGAAAAATTGAATATTAAACAGTAATAATGAAAATCCTGCAATTGGACTAAGCATCTAAATGCTGCTTAAGTGCATTCAGGACACAGGAGCGCCTGGCACAGGGGTCAGTACCCAGCCTTCCTTCCACAAGCCCCCTGGGGGGAATTGCCCATATGCAGTTTCCAAGAACCATTAGCAAGCTCTTCCCCTCCACCCTGAAACTTTGTCTCTTATCTTGCACTTTTCCCCTCCATATTTCTGCTATCTTTATCCTGATCACCACTATAGCCTTCCCATTGACTCCTGCTAATCCTCTCCATTCCTCCATCAGCAACCCAGGAGAGAGATGCAGTCTGCTGTCTGCTAGTGGCTGGGATCCTGATCCCAGTCTTGTGGGAGACTTGGTGCTACCTGAGCTTATGGACCCTCCAAGGAAACAGACCCCAGCACTTGCTAAATCACAAGCACCACCACATAAATGGTGCTTCATGAATACTCCTCCATTCTCACTGTGCTGCTTCTCCACATTATTTATAGCTTGGATAGTTTAATTACAATTCATATGGTTTGGTATTATCTCTTGAAATACAGTTTTTCCCATTTTTTTTAACTTCTTTGCCTCCTGTTATCCCCAACTTCAAAACCACTGTACCTATAATATCCACACTGCTTTCAAGAATTCAGGAGAAACAGTGCAGATTCTCAGCAAAAATACACCAGGGTCACCAAACTTTATTATAACACACATCATTAAAATAACTCCACTGCTGCAGTAATTTGATAGCAAATAATTAAACCTTACCAGCAAAACCTACAGCTGCAAAACCACCTACAGTGTGAGTTTCCTTCAAGAGCCTCTGATGGTATCTTAGGAATGTACTTCTAGTTTCCAAGTAACTTGCTCATCTTTCTATTTATAAGGAAGTTTCACACTTTCATAAACCAATGTTTTAGCATCTCATTTGCCCTGAATTAAAATACACTAAGACAATCTCACAAACATGTGAATTTATATTAATGGAGAGATGTCTAACAGCACGCATATACAGTAAGCTTTAACCTTTGCTATTATTCTATCTTTAGGTTTGTTTTTTTTAATTTGGCTTTTTGTCTTTTAAATACTGCCAATCTATAATGAAGTACTTCCAAGGCACATTGAGGTCACCAGCTTAACTTGTACACTACACAACTTCAACACTTATCTGTAAGTCAGAATTACTTCTGGAGCTACAGTTACCAGATGTAACAAACAAAAGGTTTCTTATTTCCTCCCCAACCAAAAAGTTGAGTCTTCTAAAAAGAAAAGTCTACAGTTTAGTGTGCACTTCACACATGGAGACTTTCTTCCAGACCTCTCAATGACAGATTTTCTGATAGTCCAAGTCACTGAAAAATACATAGAAGGTTATATAATCATTCTACTGTAATTCTCAGCAGTGTGATGGACTAAAGAGACCCTAGGGGGAGGTTTATATTTGGCATTAACCACGTTTATTACTTATAGTGTCATAAAGCGGAGTGCAGAATTCGAGATATACAACTGAAAATTTCTCAAGCATTTTATTTCATAACCTAGTGCATAAAACTTCAACATACAACAAAAAAAGCAAACAACAACAAAAAAAAGCACAAAACCCAAAAAACAAAAACCAAAACACCCCAAAACCAAAACCAGAAGTGAACTAAAGCAACATCTCATAATACATTTGTTTTTTCCCCAGGAAGCTTTACCTACAGGCTCAGAAGCAGTAAACATTCAGCCTACTTCCAAATGGGATTCAGAATAATCTTCATACTTGCAGTCTGCAGAATTATTAACCAAACAGATCAGGTTTTTATGCCTTCTTAGAAAAGGTTTAGTTGCTGTAAGCAGTGGGGCTTGTGGAATTCGGGGTTTTTAAATAAGTAGGTCACTTTGAACAGCACAATCAGTCTTGGTCAGTTATTTTCAGTGAAGCGGATATGTTTACTTGTTTGTTGAGTCTTTTCAAGTCTCATTCTTTCAGCTTTAGCAATTAACTGCAAACAGAAAAAACATTGTAGAAAAGGTTAGAGGAAAATTACATTGTTATAGTTTTATCTTATAACCATTAATATGTTATTCTTGAATTTACCCAACTTTGTAAAAAAAAGCTGTTCTGTGAAGAGCTCAGCTAAACGTACATCTGAACAAAACAAAAAAAAAAAAAAAAAAAAAGGTTACAGCAGCCCTTTCAGTATTGCCTTCAGAACTATCACAAATAGTAAGGCATCTCTTCAGGCTCTGCACAGTGCAGCATCCTTCATTCAATTCCTTCTTCCTCCTAATATCATTGAAGATAAAAAAATTGATTTCAAGAGAATAAATTCATTTCAACTTCAAAAGTTCCAAAATGTAGTTTCATGCAGTAAGTTAAAGTCCTCCCCTTTTACTGCATTTATGCTGTTACCGATTTAAGAAAAATAAGGTCACACCATCAATAAGGAGCCTTAGGAATACTGTGTCATTTTCTACACTCAGCAAAGAAACAAATCCATGGAAATCCAGATGAAGACCATCCTTCAGGCTGGGAAAACAGCACAGCACGTGTCACAACCGTGCTGAGAATTCATCTTGAGAAATAATGGTGCACTTTGGAAGAACACTGATGCTGGAATCCCTCTCTCAAAACTGTCTGACCAGGGATGCACGTGTTTTTAGTTGTATTTTAGGGAGACTGCCTGAATTACCAGGGTACCTGGCTAGCTGCTTTCAGTGCTGAGGTAAAAGAAGTGTTCTTGTGGGATGTAACATGCCGATTTCCAACCTATGTGTACTGTGTCCGCAGGCACAAAACAAAAACTCTGAGAATGTTAAAAGCATTATTGTTTTTAAAGCATCCATACTAGAACACTTACAGATTTAACCACAGTACTGCAGCAAAGTCATCCTAATAAGCTTTGTTACTTTGATGCCCCATTAAGATTCCTCAACCATAAGCAAGAGCTCATGAAGTAACTTACATGAACAAGATGAGGAAAAAAAAAACCCCAAAACGCAACACAGTCTGCCTCACCTGAATAAGTGTGAGAAAGCAGGAAACTCCTGTGAATCTGGGCACATGCATAAGGCACCAGCATAAATCCACATTAACTTATCTGAGGGAGCCTACTAAAACATATTAGCTGGTGTTGAGGTAAAGGGGCATCTGCTTACCAGGCAGTCCAGTAAAGCTGGCTAGATCTGAAAAGCTTTCACCTATAAATCAAATTATTTACTATTTATCCGTGATAAATGCCAAGTCCTGCAAACACTGCATCTTGCACACATCACAAGAGTGCAAGGTGTGTTGCTGCATTGACCCTGGTAGTCAGGAATGACACTCTACACGTATGCTACATGGATGTGGTTTGCTGTGCTGTAATAAATACAGTTACACTACCACAATTTTACTGGTATGTCTCCCTGGGCCCCCAGCATTTAACTTGATTTGCAATCCTTAACACGTTCTTAACAGCATCAGACAGTAAGTTCCGGTAGAGGACTTTCTCATTTTCCAGAGGCAAAGGTGATGTAAATATGTAACTAGGAGCTACTTCTACTCTCTGGTATCTGAGAACTGGAGTAAGAGTTAAACTCTAAATAGAAGTGAGGAGTAAACTGGCTCATTCGTTCAACATATGCAATGCAGAATCAGAAACACTGGAAGGAAGGCTTTGGGATGTGAACTGGCCAGTTTGTATCAGTGTTTCTATACCTACACCTCAAAAAGAGGCCTTAAGGATGCCCATTTTGAGATCATCAATTCAGTATCAGCAGCTATTTCTAAGCACACCACTGTTCAGGTATCCAGACAGGCACCCAGCCCTCCATAGCTACCAACTTCAGAGAACCAGTGAAAGGGGCTTATCTGTGCCTCTCTCCTCCCTACTCCTACCTCCTTTTAGCACAGACTGAGAACTGGTCCATCTTGCAAGGGCACATTCCCAGAGCCCCAGGCATAGGGAGGGCTGTGCCCAGGCATTCCCACTATCCTCCTTTCCCATATAGTCTGCAAATTATTCTGCCCTTCACAAAACACCCAATTCTCACTTGCCCACCAAATGCCTTTCACTTCTACCACCACTCCCACCCTCTTAAACTTCCTCCTTTCCTTCTGGTAAGAGGGTATCCAAGGTGTAAACTGGGTTTAGCAGCATCTCCCCCAGCGGACAAGCACCCAAGTAGAATGCTTACAGCCACTCAGGCCTTTGCTTTGTGCACAGGAGACTTCAGTCTGGAGAGTTTGAGACTACAGACAGATAAAATGCTTGAGCTCTGCATAAAACTGGCACTGCCCTGAAGGAATCGTTCTGGGAAGAAGGTTTTTTATCTGTATCACTGAATCAATACAATTGTTTATCCCAGGGTTGAATAACTGACTAAAGAGAACATGCATTCAGAAGGGACAAGGGAAATGAGCATAGAGATGATGATAAGTGAGGAAGGCCTGGGAGAAAAGCCAGACACTGAACACCTTTTTAACTGTAGAGAACAGCTAGGCACTAGTCACAAGTTCTGGGGAACCCTGGGATGTCTAATCTCTTTTGGACACTTAGTTTATCACAAGAACTATGCCAGAGAAAGTAAAATCTATACCACTTTTTATTATGGGGGTGACGCGTAACACCAGAAACCCTCTTTTGAAATGATCATTAACCCTTACCCTGTTATGATAGCTTATGATATATCTCTTAGGCCCAAATTTAACCACACTAACTGAAATAAAGTGCAGCCTTTATTGTAAGTATAAATCAGACAATAGGCAAATGCTCATCTTCAAAGAGAGATCTTGTAAGGGATTTTAAAACAGAATCTTTGCAAGAAAGATCCACTAATGGCATACACAGATGTAGATGATTACGAATCATTACTTTTTTCCTTTTTATTGTGACCTTCAAAATACGCCAACTTGTGAGCACTTTGTGAAGATTTTTCAAATAAAAGATTAAAATTAAATAAATGATTAAAAGATAGTAAAATTAGTGAACAGAAAGAAACACTTTTTCTTATTCTCAGTCTGTATTTCTGACATACTGATTGCCAAAAAGTAAGTAAAGTGTTAAGAGTCATTGACTATAGCGAGCCATTCTTTTGTGGATGTTTTACTTAACAGTGTTAGCATTTAAATAGTATTCACTAAGCTTTGAAGTTAACATCTCCCAGCCTTGCAAGGTGATGGGTAAGGGGGAGGAGCAGGAGTTTGCACTCTCACTACTATGGTTAAGCAGAGCTCAAACAGTTGATATTTGCAAGCCTCAGTGAGGTATGTTACTGGCAAATTTACACCAATTTGGTCAACAAATACCAAATCTTCAGAAGATGAAGAACAGAAACTTGAGAGCAGGGCACCTACAGTCCAAATTGCACTTTTGTTCAAAGAATTAAAAGTACATTAAAAAAATTTATAATTATAAAATAATTATTAAAAAAGTCACAAAAACCTGGTACACTCAGTAAAAGGCTCTGAAGCTGCACATTTCACATCACTTACTGCTTATATTAAAGAATGGCTAGAGTAAATGCCATTTTTATGTCTTTAAGAAAATGAAATTACTCACATGGGGAAAATCTTTATTCACACCTTGAAAAGAATGAGACTCATTTATCGATGAGATCTCTGAAAGAATGTTTAAACCAAGAAGGTAATACATGCAAAATATGCCTTGTGCAAGACAAAGTTTTGACCTGTACAATTGCTGCTCTTTTAGGTCAATGTAGTATTTCTTCTCAATTATATATAGAGCAACAAGGGATTTTTAATTGTTTGCATCAATGGAGCACTTAGAAAACAAAAAGCCCCCAAAGTCACCAGCCAATAATAAGGTCAGATGATTCTGAAGTTTTGCAAGCTCCAGCATAAAGACTATACTCAAATCCAACTCAGAAGCCTTATCTGCAAGTTGTGTGAAGTAAACCTAGCAATAAAGTGTCTGCAAAATACTCTTTGGCTCCTCTCTGTCAGCTAAGGGATCTGTCTAGCTTAATCAAGAGTCCTTCATGCCTGAAAGGATTTTCAGGGGCAGGAGTGGAGACAGCAGCCTGCAAGTTCATTGCAACACTCCCTCCGCACTGGAGCCTGACAGGCACAGCAAAGTCAAGGCTGGGTGGAAATGTCACTAATTATGGTCTGGAAGCTGCTCAGCTATGGATGCTCACTGGGATATAGACTCCTTGACAGCAGTAGGAAAACACTACTGCTCAGAACAGCACAGAACAGTACACTAAAATATTTGTGTAAATTGTAACAGATTAATTCTTCAGAAAACAGTTTTCTTTATCACACCTGAGAGTTAAGACTATACCACTAGACCTTATTACACTAGAGCAAATCAGGGCTAATTAACCTTGTTAAAAGCACAGCAGACACGATTTTAGAGGAAATCCATCTTACAAATTAACTTCATGCCTTTAGTCACAGGCTGAACTTGCTCTGGTTGTCTCTATAAAGACAAGCCTTGCATTTGGCAACTGGACCAGGACAGCCACATATTCTCTACTCTATGACTGTTAAAATTCTGCAGCAAAATCAGTAGGAAGTCATTTAACTGAATTAAAGACAGCACCAAAGCTTTAAGTACCAAGAAATGCTTATCTACAAAGAAACATTTTCAACCATGGCTGTACAAGAAAAACAAACTGTCTTGCAGATTACCTTCTCAGTACCCCGCTTCTTTTCTCGAGGCTGGTTAAGTTTAGCTTGTCTGTCCACTAGAATCTTCTGCCAGTAACGTTGTTCATGATCACCTTGAAAAACAAATTAACATTACACGACATGAACAAAAGTATTCAATACCAATGGATACAGTATTTTCAGCTGTGATGAGAATGAATGTTTCCTAAGTAAATAAATACATATTAAAATACCTGTTAGGGAAACTTGACAAATATTTCCCCATCAGTCTTAAATTTCAGAATCAGAAGTCACACAGCATTGCAACATCCAACCACCACACACCAATGTGAACAGAATCAAAATTTTGTCCAAAAGAGCCAAGTTTTCCTAAACAAGTAGTTTTACAAACTGAAGAAAACCAACTCAGGGAATATGCTACCACCACTCTCTACATGCAGTTAGCAGGAGGAGCTCAGTTTTGTCTGAAGTTTCACCACAGCACTAAGAGGCCCTTTGATTTACTGATGTACTCAAGCTCTGATGAATTCTGAACATCTATCAAACAAACAAAAAAAAATTACTGCAAGAATGCCTGAGATAATTTTGTTTCATCAAAACCACTGTTAGAAGCAAGCTCTGGGAACTTCATGGGCAATTAGAAATATTTGAACATGGGGGGGCAATAATTATGCAGCTTTTCTCAGCAGCTGTGTTGCAGTAAGAAGTGGTCTGCCACTGTTTCCTATGGTTTCTGCTGTAGAAGAATTTTGTGATGTTGTATGGTTTTGTGGGAAATCTTCAGTTGCAGGGAATTTCCCAAGTGATCTTGGAAAAGATTCACACAAAAGAGATAAAATTAATAATTCCGAGAACAAATTTAGCACACATTTTAACAGCATTATGTATATATTCAATCACAATAACATGTACATGTCATCATAGCTGCTACTTACTATCTTGTCAGGTGAAAAACTGAAGATATTTACTCAAGTCCTAAAAAGTGAAATATTACTAGGAAAGCTTTAGTCCCTGCAGCAGGAAGCATTAAAGATCTTTCCTTACTCTCACCTCATGCCACCAAGAAAAGCTGAAATGCTTGCTGTGAGTTCTTTCTGCATTCCTCAGAAGCCTTTCCATTCTTATTTCAATGAACCATTTGAAAAAAAACCGAAACAAAAAACCCTAAAACTATGAACGGAAGGCTCCTATAACGTAGTACTTACTCCTAATCTATTGCAACACTCTTTCACATCAGGTTACAAAACCCGAGGCAAATACACAGAGCCTGCCACTGGAAAATAATGTATTTCAAGTTGTTCCTGGATCTCTGGAGCACAGAATAATGGACACAAACGTTTCTCAAATGACATTAGCAACATTCAGTGAGTCTTCAGCTTTAATTAACTTTGATATTCTCATGACCGTTAAGGCTTCCATACAGCTCTTCCTTCTGCAGTCGACTGAGAATTACAGGGGTTTGTATCACTGAACAGGTGTAATTTGGGCCCTGTGTGAGGATCTGTGCAAGAGTGGGGTAAAATATTTAAATACACATGAGAAAATTTCATCTGGACTGCTTTACCTGTTGGGGTTTTCTTCTTGTGGGTTTTTTTGTGGGTTTTTTTGTGTGTGTTTTGCTTTTTTTGTTGTTGTTTTTTTTTTTTTTTAAAAGCATTTAGGCTTTTTAGTGCATATCTAGAATGAAAAAGTTATATGAATACAGTAACAAAGTTTGAAACTCCTCCCTCCTTCCCCCTTATTCTACTCTTCACTTCCAGAAAGAGATTTATCTACCCTAGGAAGACTAGTTCTACAGCAATTTCAGGAAAAAACCCAACATGCACTCAGCTGAAGTTCCAAAGTTGGTAACCTTTTTCTGTAAATACAGTTTAAAAAAGGCATTCCTCTGACTAAAGTTATTCAACTTCCTGAGGGGTGAAAACAAAAAAGAAAAAAAGAAGACAGATTAATTAGAAGGCAATTGATAAAACCACTCTAAGTGTATCCATACTCTTAAATCCTTGTCCTGTTATTTCACCTAGAAGTTCAGTATGTTCAAGAAAATCTTCATTTAAAGTTCTTCAGCAATGTCAGAATGTTAATTCATAAAGCTGAAATAGGAATTAAGTTTGATAGTACACTGCCACTGAAAGTGATGTAAATAAATCAGTATCAAAATAACAGAACTAAGTGCTAAATGCAAGAAAAATATTCTTATTTTGCTCTGGATGGTGGCATAAAACCCCCATACCTTTTAACCAATTTCACTATAACTGCAAAATGGGAAGACTCACAGAAAAAAAATGCCCTTTGTTCTGACCAAGTCATCTCAGTATATCCACAGAACTACCACGGAATACTTTTTACCATACTTAAGTTGTTTCCTGTAGTACCACTAACCAAAAAACCAAACCAAACCAAACCAAAACCAAAAAACAACCCAAAACCAAAACAAACCAAAAAACCAAACCAAGAAAAGTCTTACCAGTGAGAACTTCAAATTTCCAGTTGTTTTTGATCTGTATTTCTTTGTATGACTTCATGATAACCTGTGCATCTGCAGGAGTTTTAAAACGGACGTGACATTCTGTGTCTCCCTCCAGCATGTCAACATAAGCAACATCAGCCAGTGCTGCCAAAGCATCCTATCCAAGCACAGGAGAGAACAGGCTTCATAAAACTAATCTAAAACAAGTGACTTTTTGGGTATTCAATTTGTAGGTCATTGACATTGCCAGAAAGATGATGAAGTCAAAGGCAGTAACTGAACTTTTCCATCTAGTCAACGAACCTCTTGTCAAATAGTTTTGATTTCATGTATTTTCCTAAGAAGGTTATTACTTGTGATTTATGAGCCTAAACATCCATTTATCTCTCATCCTGCCCTCCATCAGCAACTTAAAACAGGAATTTCTGAAGATGTTTTTTGGTGGTTTCTTTTTTTTTTTGGCTTTTTTGTTTTGATCTGATTTTTTTTTTTGCATGTGTAATCTTACTAAAGGAGCATTAGTAATTATCCATTTATTTCAATACTTTATCTGTATGGACTTTTTATTTTTTTAAGAGAAAAATTATTTGTCTACCATAACATTGATATATCTTGGTCCAAGAGAAAAATATCTGCCTTCATCGTATGCATGAACTATATGAAAAGCAAGCTCATTCATTGCAGATGATTTGAGAACCGAATAGTAGTAAACCAGCCCTTGCTATCTTTATGAACTGACCTCTGGCTGAAAGCTGAAGGAAGAATCACACATGCTTTTTCAGATGAAGTACTTGTAACACCTGCTGCTAGGGAAATGAAGCACCACTACACATACCAGGTCAATTTTGTTCACAGCAGGAAGGTCAAGTAAGATGCTTCAATTCATGAATTACACACTGCTTTTAACCCTCCACTACCAGGGGCAGCCTTGAAGCAAAACAAAATGCAGTGCCATTTGGAGAGGCGACCAAAGACACTTCCCACTTTAAATTCTGGTATCCCAAAGTCATGCTTTAATGGAAAACTACAAAGACCCGAACAGCTTGCTGGAGTTGCCAAATGCATGAGGCAGAGACACATCCTAATAGGAAGATATGGAAGTAGTGAATTAAAAAACTAAAACATCAAAGTAACACTAGAACTACTCTGCAAAGACCATTCATGTGCATGGAAGCAATGAAGCCTGTCTACCACAGTAAGAAACAGATCAATTCTTCAAGTTTAGTAAGGAAAACCCCCTGGATTCATTGCTTTGTGGCAGTGCTGGAGCTCAGAGTCCACAAAGACAGGCAAAGCAAGTTTTTGTCAAACTTGTCTTGCATAAAAGCAACTAGTATGGAAAGAGAAATGCAGTAAGCATTGAATACAGTCTGCAGCTTCCACTGCTGACCCAAAAAAAGAGCTGGTGCACCCTAAATATTACTTCTTCCCCCTACAGTTGTATCCTGCAATTATGTGTCTCTCCAAAAATCCAGCCTTATTTAGGTTGTGAAAATTGTGGGAAACATTCTGCCTATCTCCTTAAATGGAAACCAAAGACATGACTAATAACAGCAAGGGCCACCCCAATCTGATTTCCCCGCCCTCTGCCTTTCCTTTCATAAATAATTACTTTTCCTTGAAACACTTGCCTAATACTAAAACAAAGGAGTAACTGGGAATACCAAACAAGGACTGTTTTCAGTTATTGTGGAGGAGTAAGTTTACCTCCTGACCACCATATGCTGGAACACCAATTTCATCCAGTAAGGTGTATATTTTATGTCAAAGTGGCCCTCAAACCTCACTTCTTTCAGTGTCTCCAGCACTCAGACATCTGCCTACAAATATACCTGAGCAGACAAGACTGATGACATTGAACCCTTGTCATCAGTTTGCTTTCATGGGAATTTCTCTCATGTTGCTTATGTTTATGCACACACTAAACTTCACTTGCAATCAGCCAGTGACTTCCGGTTGACTACTCAGTCACAACAAATACAGGTAGTTTGATAAGACACATCAGAGAGCACTTGCCATAGGGGGGGAAAAAAAAAAAATAAAAAAAATGGGTGAATGAATTATTGGCCTAGATCTACTGTTGTCACTCTCACTCAATTTGTTAGTAAGAAAGACAAAAGTTTTCTCACACAGAGACTGTTTTCTTGCCCCCAAATTCCTGTTAATGGTAAAAACATTGATATATTGTTACTAATTTACTGACCTGAATTGTGCCAGGACTAGCATAATGACCAATATAGAACACAGGGCCCACTTTGTCTTCAGCTCCAATTTTTTAAACATTAAAGAATTACTCATGCTCTAGAGCATTATGTCTTCCCAGTATTTTAATTTTAAACTTGACATTGCTTGAAGCAGGCTAATTTGTTTTGAAACATCCTCTCTACCCCATTTTACCTTCGTAAAATCTGCCATTAACAGGTACTAGAGAAGAATCTCTACACAGCTTCTGGCCAAACATATAGGAAACAAAAACCAAAATAGTCAGACATTTTCAAATAATATTCCGTATTCAAGTATTTCGGGGCACTGTAAAAGGAAAGGCTAACAGCTACCCTGAGGTTACAAAGGTATTACCTTGATCTGCTTCCTGCCTGGCAGGGGCTCAGTGCTAATGATCTTCACAATTACTCCACTCAGGAACTGAGGTCCCATTGTGCTGGCCTTGGCAGAAGGGGCAGAGTCTTCACTGACAGCTGCTCCATTTAAAAATGGGGTGGGGGTGGGAAAAGGAATTTTTTTCAGGTATTAGTTTGATAAGATTATATGAAAGCACATAAACAAAGTGATGGACACAAGTTTCATAACTGCAGATTAACTGCTGGTTGTTTTTTTCGTCTAGGATCAAGACTGTTCACAAGTTAAAGTCAATGGGAAAATGGGGGGGAGACAGAAGGAAAAAATAGCTCTAAAAAAGAGTTTTAGAGAACTTTTTGCAGCCTAAAGAGTCGTCTTACAAGAATATTTTATATTTTATTGATTACAGTTACTAGTTGAATGCTCAGCTCTGGTTCTGGAACGATTAAAAATAAGCACACTGGCATTGGAATGTTAAAGTACAGACGATCCAGAGCAAAAATGAACAAGTCTCACTTGCTGAAAAATGCAGAAATCTAACTACAAGGACATTATTACAAAGCTACTTTCAAACATAAGGCTGATAAAACCCAACTGCAAGCAATTTTTGAACACCTTACTTAAATTGTTTTCTAAATTGCTGTATAGTCAAGCTTAAGTTACATCACCATACATAAAAAAATCCATATGCTTAAGAAGTGCTACTGGAATATGCTGAAATTACTTGTTTAGTCTTTCTTTACACAATTCCTTAGTTCCAAATCTATGTACAAGAGGGGGGAGTTGCTGTTAATTATATCTGACATTCAGAGAAAGCACCAGTATTATAGAAAATACAATCATATTGCAGTGTTTCTAGGGGACCTATGTCTTAAATCCCTTCTGTTTGTGTACTAGAATGATGAAGAAAACAAGACAAAAACCATAGCAAACAGGATTACATTTTCCATTTTCAGACTGGGGCTTTTTCTGGGCACAACATTCTCCTTCCATCTCTCCCACAGGCTCAGGTTTGATTTGAGACATCATTTTCTTTAATGAGGCCATGCTGGCTTTTTGAAGGGCCAAATATTCTTGCTTCAAATCCATCCATTCTGTCCTGTAAGTGGCAACAGAGGCATAGGATGTCAGTTGTAAAGAAGAAAAAGTTTAAAGCTCGATGACAGCCTAAGACAACAGAGTTTATATACAGCTTAAACTAAACTTGGTGAGCAGTGCAGGTCCTTCTTACCATCAGAGGCTTCCCTGTGCTTAGGTCAAATTAAACCTCATCACTATCTGCCTTATTATTTTGCTTTAGCTTTTACTATTCCAGGCAAGCTCTAACAAGATCAACCTCTCATTCAGAGACTCCCAAATTTGGTTTACATATTCAGAAAGCATACACAACAGTTTGGTAAAGTGTTTTCTACTGATGCTAGGCATTAAATTCAGAGTTAACTCAGAGATGGTGAACTCTGAATTCACTGAATTAGTTCAGTGAACCCATTACTGTGTTAATTATCAAGTTCTTTATTTTTCTAGAAAAATCACTGATGGAAAACCAACAACTGTTCAAACTAAAAATAAAAAAAATAATAATTAAAAAAAAAACAACCCCAAAAAAACCTACCGAGATAAGAACATTCCTTACCATTCAAATGCATTTTGGTTAAAAAATACCACCACATGGAAGCAATTTATACATTTACATACATTTAGCATGGAGATGTTTCTGCAAACAGCTAGAGCTTTGCTCCCCAGAAACACAATGCCTGCAGTGCCACTGTGAGAACGACTCATTGTTACCTTAATCTGTACTATCAAACAAGCTGATAGAGAATTTTTAAAGAGGAGAATATCTTGTGGTAATGGTTTTAGCTCTTAACATTGACAACTGTATACTTCAAAAAAAGCATCCAGACTCACCCAGGATCATACATTCTCAATAGAGCAAAGACATTAAAATAACAAAAGGATTCTTGGAGATAAAAAGGCAACACCATTCCCTAGCAAGGTATGGTATAAATACAAGCTCAAGGAGGTACTTGCTGTAGACTTGAAGATAGAGAAGACCACGGGAATGTCAGGCAAGTATTAGCTATGCCTGTGCTCTTTACAAACTTTTTTTTCTCTTTTTAACCTCCTCTGCTATAATTAACTGAACTTAAAACTTTCGTTGACAGTAGCCTCAGTACCTCAGCAGAAGAGGACCAGCATCGTTGATAATTACATGCTTTTTTTGGTTTGGCTGGGTTTTTTTGTGGACCCCTTTTACTTTAACATGGAGGTGCTTTCTGTGACTTTAAAAAAGTAAGTGCTTCCATGTTTTAGTAGAGGTGAATCCTCATCGCAATCCTGAACCACCATTGAAACTGCAAGATTTTAAACAGGAAAAGGAAGACTTTTGGCCTAAGAACTAAAAGATTTCAGTGCTCCAGGGCTCTGTATGTTCCAGATTTTTTTTTTTAATTTATTTTAAAGGACTCCCTTTGCTTTAACATGGAGGTACCTGCTGCCTAAAAAAAAGTAAGTGCTTCCATGTTTCAGTGGCGGTGGATCCTGATGCTCTTGAAATGAGATACAGCTTTAAGTGTACTTGCCATAATAAACGTGTACATTCTATTATTGCATCATAACTTTTATTTCTAAGTTGCTATTTAGGCTTTTCCCTGAAGGACCCCCACTACTTAAATGTGGATGTACTTGCTTTGCTCCTAAGTAGTAAGTGCTTCCATGTTTTAGTGATGGTGAATCCTTTGTTTTCTCAGCTGAAAACACTCCTCTTCCTAGAAAATGTATCTAAACAGATATTGAAACACGCTGTATTTGCACTGTACTTGTGGTTGCTCTGTTGAGCACTAAGGCATAAAAAAGCCATAAAGCATGATTTTGCATAGATATATAGCACAAGACTGCAAGGACCCCCTCGGCTTTAACATGGAGGTACTTGCTGGAGGCCTAAAAAGTAAGTGCTTCCATGTTTTAGTTGTGGTGACTCCAAAGAGCCCAAGAGTTACAAGCATGAGGAATGGCATGACTTGATTAATGTAAACTAATTTTTCCATCTACAGTCTAATACTGTTGCTAATATGCAACTCTGTTGTGTAAAAACTGGAATTGCACTTTAGCAATGGTGATGGACTGTCAGACATGCAAAGGATTTAAGTGGTCTGAATGGTTGTGAAATCACTGTATATTTGCCTGTTAAATTAATAAAAATTCAGTAATAAAGCATTCAATAGTTTTCTGTAGTTGACAATTCATACATACACCAAACCTGCATATTCCAGGTAAACACAATGAAAGCTCACTATTCCAAATAGTGACTGAGAAAAGAGGGCAGTTACAAAGTGTATGTAAGTAAACACTATGACTTTCCATTACATCATTACATCAACAACCCAGCAAGGTGGGTGGTGGTCGTGTACTTCCCCTTCAAGTCAGAAACCAGCCCACCACTAAAGCCATTTGCCAGTATCAGTTAAGTTCAGTAAAACCATGGAAAACGGAACAATAAAGGCCTCCTGTCCACCGCATATGGTAAGCTAGTCACTTTGTATTGTTTGGAACCTACTTGGAGAGCACTCTGAGTGGAATGACCTCTTCACCCATTTTGTGTCTTTCTTTGTGCTTTTTCTTGTGTTTCCTTTTAGATTTTGATAGGGATGTGTCTTTTTTATCTTTGTCATCTTCTGCAGAAACATCTACATTAAAAAGTCGAAAGAAAAATATTTAGTACTAATATTGACTGGCACTTGGATTATATAATCCACCCTAAATGAATTCCATTAATAGTTTTAACAATACTTTGATTCCTTTCACAAAAAATTGGAGCCTGCTACCTATTTCAGTCCCAGTTGTCAACTACCTGAGTTTAGCCTTTAATGGACTGCAGTTTTAAATCTCATTTATTGCCTTTTTTTCCCTTTTTTAATCTTAATTCTTATACTGTCACAATTTGCCTAGGGTGACTTTAATTTATACTCAGTTTCAGTGGAGATCTATTGATATTAACTTTGGAACTATTTTTACTTTTGACGAGATTTAGCTGCTTCAGTGTGTTCTTCCCTATTCTCTAAGCAGTTTATCTCCTTGGAATGCCTCATTACCTGGTTTCAATTTAACTGCAGGGACCACCTAACCTGGCTTTTGAGTATGTCTCCACCCCATCTGAGCCACTTTTGCCAGTTTAACTTTCAAATATAGAAATTCAGTGTCTGAATATTTCACCAACACTTTTCCTCAGTCTTTCAAGACTCAAAATCCAATTCATTTATATTATGCAGGTAACACTTATGTTCCTTGTTGCTTTCCAGCTTTGTCCTTTGCATCCCTCCCCCCCGCCTTTCCTCACTTGCTGGTTACCCTCTGGCATAGCAAGAATCACGTTAATTTGAGGCCACTATAAATATAATTACAATTGCAAAGAATGTGGTTTAACTGCAGCTCTTCTCCTTATCTAGACTTTTCCTCTCATGAAACCTACCATTTGTCATCTGTAAAAAGATACATATAAATTATGAACATGCTAATAAAGAGATGCAACAAACTTTACCATTGGAGTTTTTTGTAGCTTCTGTTGTTTTTTCCTTTACAGGAACAACTTCATCCTTTTGGACAGTTTTCTTCACTATTGGAGTTGAGGTCTCACAACCTCCAGAACTGGTTCTTTTTCTCTTCCCTGGCCTGCTTTCCCAAGGTGCCTCAGAGTTTTCTGTTCTGTCCCATTTTCTTTTCTCTCTCTTTGAGGGCTGCCTCTGAGTCTCAGTCACCTCCCCTTCTGAACACTCGGATGAAGTTCTGTGTCTTTTTGACTTTGGTACTTGCTCTGTTGCGGCATTCGTGTTCGATTCCTTTGTCTCTACAGCAGCCTGCACATTGCTCTCTTTCTTGATTTTGGATTTCTTTTTCTTCTTCTTTTTCTTCTCTTCTGTATTAAAAATACAATATTTAAAATTGCCGATGAATAAAAACTAAGCAAACAATCACAATATCGCATGTCATTCTAATCTGTGATGTTAAATGAAATGCCTGTCTCCGATACCTCTGGAGAGATGCAATAACGCTGTTCCAAAGTTCTTCCTAGGCATTTTAAGCAGAAGAGAAAAAAACATTTTTTATGTCATTCATATGTCTTTAGGAAGGGACACCTTCCCCCTTCCAGGTAAAAAAAAGTCTGCTGATTTGTACAACCAATCTAAAAAATTAAATTTTCAATACTGTATACTTGGTTCAAAGGGCAGGATGCATGTGAAGTAGTAGAGGGCATCCTAACTGGGTTTAAAACAGGTTTTAAACATTTCTTGACACACCTGCCCCAGTAGTTACAGATATAACAAAGAATGAGTGATGCTAGTGAGGAATGTAATGTACAATTCATCATTACATGTACGAAAAAGATGGGAACATGCCTAAGGCTGGGAAATTTGCACTACATTAAAAACAAGGAAAAACGTTTTTCCAATCCAAATATTTTTCCAATCAAAGTTGCAATATAAGCCTGCGATGCTGCTTTGTAAGTTTCAGTAGATAGTATTTGGAAACATGAGCAACTCTGGATTCAAGATTCTCAGCAATATCCTCATAAAGTGGAACTGCAAATATGCTGTAACAAGTTCATCCCACTATAGACTGCTGTGCTCAAAGAGCAAGAGTTTCAAGGAAAGGCAAGAATCCACTGGCTTTGTAGTTCTCTCAGCAGAGGGAATGCCACAATCTTTGCACTGCAACATCTGATGATCACAAACTCATCTGAACAGCACTAATGTTTAATTTTACTCTTATGATAGCTGGCATAGAGGAATAAAGAAATTAAAGTTTTTAATCAAGCAGGAAAATAAACGCCAGAAATTTACTGAATTTTAGTTTGACACTTTCACTCTTAGTCTACACTGGCAAACAAACAGCAATATGAATTTTAACCTTGTAAAGTTTTAAGAAACATGAGACAAGGCTGCAGTTAACACAGCAGTTTAAACTCTTCAGAACTGGAGGCACAAAACAGTTTTTGATCCATTAACTTAGTAACACTTACCTACTACGCTGTTGTTACTTGCATTCAATGCAGGAACAGGCTTATTCTTTACTGTTTTGGGGAAAATCCCGGGTTTCCGAGGCGCTTCTTCTGGTGGGTTATTCAAAAACTTAAAAAAAAAATTAAAACACAAACTTTTTTGTAAGACAGTCACAACCAGCAGCCCTATATTCACTCAAGATAGATGCAGTCCCTCATGACTACAGAGGGAGTCATGTTCTCATGTTCTTTCAGTGGTGTGGTGCCTTTTGTGGGTTGTTTTTCTTGTTGCTCTGGTTTGCTTTTTAAGTGCAGAACTTCCTTATGTTCAATAGCATGATACCTTTATGTATGTTACTGTTGTGATATTGAAGCATAAATGTTTTTAAACTTTAAAATCACATTAAGTACAGAAAATGAGGTACAACCATACTTGCCTGACTAAATTTAATATCCATCATACTGTTACATTGAGATCTTTATTTCACTAAAAGATGCCAAGAGTGGTCAACTAGATTCTTCCAAAAAACTCTCACTATGCTTCACTGAGTCTCCAGGTTATGAAGAGAATTATGCTTTTAAGAAAGAGTGGAACTGATCTGAGGTCTGGGGTTAGGAGACAGGAACTGAACTCCTGGTAAGTTTTTAAATTATGTTATTTTAGGAATTTCTCTAAAATCCCGTAGGTAGACTTGTAAAAACTACTCCATCCATAGCACAAAGGGACTACTGGGAAGAATGTCAGCAGATCAGAGGCACCACTACTCACCTCAATAGCTTTCTCCGCTTGCTCTTTAGTTTCAAATTCAACAAAAGCAAATCCCTTTGGATCGCCACTGGTTTTATACCGGGGTATACTGACATAAACTACATTACCACACTTCCCAAACACCCGCTCAATCCAACTGTGATTGACATTTTTGGGAAGCAGCTCCTAAAAAAAAACAAAGGGAAAGAAACATTTTCTGACTACCATATTACCATTGCATCAGATTGTTTACATCTTCTAATTAAGAAGTTGTCACAACAAAATATATTTAAATATGAGGTGACAATGTGCACAAACTTTTATTTCTGTATTTTTTTTGAGAGGTCACAGTATTCAAGTAGTAAAACCAGTGATCTGAAAACGCATCTTTAATCATTCATATACCTATAACAATTAGATTATATGCTTAATTCAGGATTTTAAATCAGTGGCAGTTCAACCATCAGCTCTCTTTCCATGCTGAAACTGAAATGGCTCAACAATACTATATTGGCCATTTCACTCTGACACATCTGAACTACTACATTGAGATGTGCAGGTTTTTGAGCAACAAACTTTTTTCATATAAATTAATATGTTGTTTCAATATCAAGGTAGCCACAGGATTAAAAAAAAAAAAGCCTCTTAAAAATACGACTAGCTCATTGAGATACATTCTGAAGATGCTTCTGTTACAAAACCAGTCGCACTTCTAGTAACACACTTCATAAGCAGATTGTACTTTCTAAAGTGCCCCTGATTATCTTGAAAACTCAGCCATATCCTGTTTGATAAAGCTGATAGTTTTAACTATAAAGCTTCAACTACACCAACCTCATTTGTAAATATTTACCAATGTTGTTCCTCTAATGAAGAACTGGAAGTCTGGTGAAAGCAGTAATGGCTAAACTGAAATGCATCTTTTCTCACTAGCATGTGAAGCAGCTCTCTGCTCAGCATTTAAAATGATTTAAGCTGGTACAAAAACTGGTGTACCAAACTAACCCCTTTCTCAATGCACTCACTGCCAGCACTCACTTGCCTTTGCTTAATTTATTTCCCTTCCACAGACCATACAAGCCACAGCAGCCATGCCAGACCCATGAGGACAAGAACACCAATCCATAAAACATTTCTAATATAAAAATATTTACTACATTAAACTTGTACATTAACCCTACTCTGTAAGCCGTAACAAGTTCAGTACACTTACATTTCCCTTAACAAGTTCAGTACACCTGTATTTCCCTCCCTCACAAATCAAATGCTATTATGTTTTCTATTATATTTATATTTTCTATGATATTTTCTATTATATTTACTTTTGGTAAAGGTTTCTTGTGCTATATCCAAGATGTTCCCCCCAGAAAACTACCGTCTAATTCTGGTAAAAGTATGGCTGCTTTATGTTGGGTTTTTTTTGGCTTTTGATACAGTAAATGCTACTCTGTGATTAGATTGTCACAGACAACACATAGGGGGGTTTGCCCTCTTCATGAATTAACAGCAAGGCAGTTTAGTGCAGCCTTACCACATAGACTGTACGTCTATCCACATCCTTCGGTTGCTCACCCAGTGGTTGGCGTCTTCTAATCCTTGTTCCTTCTAAATCCAACTAAAAGTAACAAGAAATGAACAATTCCATTAGACTATTGCCTACTTTACATTACAACAACATCAGCAAATGTTGAAGAATGAAATATGAAATACCTCTACAACAGATGAACTTTTAACTGCTCGGGCTATCAATTTTCCATCAGTCGTCAACTTTTTCATTTTGTTGAAAGAAACAAGAAGTGATATGTCGACATCTAGGCATAAAATAAGGTACAATGATGAACTCAGGGTAACCTGACATTAAGATTCCATTACTAGAAACAATCTGCAAATAATTAGCGCAGTCTATAACCTTGCTGCTGAGGATTTGCAGAAAATTTTCACCATCAAAATTGAAGTTTCAAGTAAACCCATCATTTGATTTTCTTTTGTGCCAACCTTTATCAAAGGGATTTTGTTCTTTTACCTCCCCACTGACAACTATTGTCTTCAAAAAGAAAGGAAGAAAACCCCCTTTCTGAGGTAGCTTTGCAATACTAAACCAATTTGCATTGAAAACATGCCTCTCCTTCAAGTACTCAATTAAGTGTTTAACCCGGGCTTCTAAAAGAAGCCCCTTCTTGCACTTCAATAGCAATGAGTCATGCTGCTAAAACCTTGACAGAAAATTATGTAGTACTAGTCTTATTAATAAGGAAAAAAAAAAAAAAGAAAAAGGTAAATACATCCAAGCTCTAATATCTCTAGAAAATGTAGGCTAAGTTTTATTGCCCTGAGAGCCCCTTAATTTAAAGTTGGCTTGAAGCTCAATACAATGGCAGACTACAGAAAGCAGTATGAAGGCTACACTTCAAATACAATGCAACTGGACTCATGATTCACGCTTCAAATATGCTTAAGAAAACAAAAGTAAACACGTCTGGAAATTTTTTGTTTGCTCTGATGGAGAAGTACTACCTCTTTTTAGAGGTGCTCTAGTCCATCTGGCAGAACTCAGTTAATAGAACAATCAGACCTGATAGACTCTATTTACCACACGTACTTTTTTTTAAAGCAAAAGCGTACTAGTCACTGCAGCAAAAGTGTAAATTACTTCCTTCAGAAACTGCCAGAACTGAGCGCATTTTCCTACTCTGAAGTCAAATAAGCCACATAAAAAATTGTCTAAAGGAAAGAATACCCACAGTAGCCTTACATGTAAACACCACAATTGCTCCCATCAAAAACATGTGCAGAAAACATGACAAGTATCTATATCTAACCAAAAATCCAAATTGCATTTTAGTTTCTAAATATATCTACCCTACAAGTCAAGCACTGCACCTCCAAGGGCGTTTGTTTGTTTACTCTTAAAATTGCAGAAACTCATGAGGGGGAAATAAATAAATAATGTGTATCCCAAACAGTCATTTTTACCTTCGCATATGCCTGTAACTTCGGTCTGGTAGTAAAGGAACAGGAAAAACAAACACTAAATACAATTTCTAAAAACTGGTACCAAGCTTTGCCTCCCAAGCCACTAATCCTACTGCGGGTTTCCAGCATGGAACTACTGCTTTCCCCAGCAGCAGATGTGAACCTCAAAATAACTTGTAACTGTCACCAGGAATACAGTCGAGAATCTGTTCACTGAAATATAGTGAATATAAACTTACAGCCATCTCTGGACTTCTCTATTTGCTCTCGGAGAAACCTGTCTTTGTGGAGATTGACATCCCCAAACCAGAAATCCACTTGTTTCGCTATATCTGCGAGCACCTGTTTAACCCTTGATCTCTTCCTTTTTTCTCTCTCTTTCTTCTGTTCAGTGCTTCCTTCCTCCACAGCTTTGTTTCTTGCCGTTTCAGTCTCCATTCCTGTCATTCTGCCAACTGGAAGTTAAAGGTAACCTTTGAGAAAAATCAAAATTATTTCCACCAGGAAACATTCTTGGTTTAGCTGACATGAAAAACTTTACGCATCCCCTGCGAGACTATCTGCCATTCATTATTTGCACCATACAAAAATACAAAGCATATAAGAAGATGAGCAAAATTAGGTTGCACAATAACTATGAGGTGAAGAATAAGCTAGAACTCATGTCTCATGGCAGCTAGTAGTGCCCTTTAGCACAGAAATCCACTGGAGGCAAGTTGGTACCAAGCTGCAGGTTTTTAATTTATGATTTGTTTCTGAACGTCTTGGGAACAGCCTGCCCTCACCATCAAATTGCCAACAGTAGGTTTTGAATTCCAGCACCAGTCATGGGATTCACAGTTCCAAATGATGTTGCAAGTTACAGACAAGCAGCACTCTTAAATATTATATATATGGGAAAGGACTAATCATCTAGTTCTAACCCCTTGCTATGGCCAGGGATGCCTCACACTAGACCATCACCCAAGGCTCTGTCCAACCTGGCCTTGAATATTGCCAGAAACGGAGCAGCACTGTCATGCTCTCTCAGCCCATAACCCAGAACCATGCAGCTGCTCATTCACCCCTCCCCCTTCTTCCTCTCCCCACACTCCCGGAGGGAGGGGGAGGAGAATCAAAAGAATCTAAAGATGTTGAGAGAAGAACAGTCCAGTAACTAAGGTATAATACAAAACTACTACTGCTACTACCAGTAATGATAAGAGAAATAAAAGGGGAGAAAATTCAATTGCTCACCACACGCTGACCAATACCCAGCCTGACCTTAGCAGCGATCTGGATCCTTCCGGGTGACTCCCCCCAGTTTATATACTGCGCATGACATGCTGTGGTATGGAATAAACCTTTGGGTAGTTTGGATCAGTCCTGTCTCTGCTTCCTCCCGGCTTCCCCTCCTCCTTGGCAGAGCATGAGACTCAGAAAGTCCTTGATCGGAGTAAACATTATTTGGCAACTAAAATCATTTGTGTGTTATCAGCATTGTTCCCAGACTAAAGTTGAAAACACAGCACTGTGCCAGCTACTAAGGGGAAAAATGATTGTTACTCCTGAACCCAGGACAAGCATTCACCACTTCTTTGAGCAACCTGCACCAGCGTCTCACCATCTTCACAGGGAAGAACTTCCCCTGTTTCAGTCTGAACCCATCACTCCTTCTCTTATCACTATAGTCCCTGATGGAGAGTCCCTCTCCAGCACCCTTGTAGGCCCCCTTCAGATACTGGAAGGCTGCTATGAGGTCTCCACACAGCTTCTCCAGGCTGAACAGCTAAAATTTTCTCAGCCTGTCTTCATACAGGAGGTGCTCCAGCCCCTGATCATCCTTGTGGCCTGCTCTGGACTTACTCCAACAGCTCCATGTCCTTCTTATGCTGAGGACACCAGAACTGCACACAATGCTTCAAGTGGGGTCTCACAGGGGCAGGATCACCTCCTTCAACCTGGTGGTCATGCTCCTTTTGATGCAGCCCAGTATATGGTTAGCCTTCTGGCCTGCAAGCACACACAGCTGACTCATGTATATATTATGTATATATACACACATATATGAGTTACTTCTTTAAAGCACTCACACAGGTCACAAGGTATGTTTGTGTTTTAATAATACATAACTTCCCTGTTACAAGAAAAACAAGCTTCTTGCTAAACAGAGCTTACAAAAAGTAAATCCAAGCAGCACAAGATTTCCATTGTAATAAACATGATTTTATTAGACTTGAAAAGAAGCCAGAAATAATTTGTTCTCTGCTCCCTGTACAGACCATTAGAAAGAACACAAAAAGCCCCAGAGCACTACACACTTCATAAATTTCTGCAGAAGTCAAAGAAGGAAAGAAAAATAAAAGGTGGATTATATAGAAGACTCCTGAAAAGGCTGACCAAGGACCATGCTCAGTGGGCATGTATCATAGATCCAGTGGTCACAAACAGGTTACACTGACATGCATACAGCAGCTGAAGAGCTCACTACAAAAATTGATGGTACAACCTCCAAATGAGAAGCATCCATTAATCCTTATAAATAAATACAAGATAAATTATATATAATTTGCATAATGCAATATATGAACACATGGCAGGGCTGGTAATAAAAAGGTTTGCGTTTAAAAACTGTCTTTGTTGTTCCAACACTCTAAGCCACTTGCTGCCAGTTGCCAGGGCCTAACAAAGAGCAGGAATTAAAACATCATCCAGTCCTTCCTATGAATATGTTCTAACACATTCCTACTTGCAAGTCCCCATGGCAATCAGTATGTGCTACACTTAGACATTTCCCCTTTCTTTGGTCAGGGCTTTTTCACCAGCTGTCACTGATTTTAATGGCAAAACAAGTTCTGACACAACCTCAGAATCAGGCCCCTAGAAAGCAGGGATTAACTAGAGGGAAGTGACTTAAATGTAGAGATTTACCTTGAAAAATATAAGATCTTTTTAATGCATCTAATGATCTTTTTTGTTCACATTTCAGTTCGCTGTAGCTATCTATCCCTCCCTCCTTGAAAACTGCCAGTCACCACAACGCATCATTTTACACCATCAAAACAAAGTGGCACTGCCAAAAGCAGACAGCTTTTTGAAAATCTAATTAACACCAAAGTTAAAGTAATTAACGTAGCAATCACCATATGAAAGCCTTCTCAGCTCTCTGCCAAAGCACTGTAGAAGGAAAGGTGAGTAGAGTCAGAGAGGAAGCCCACCTCTACAACAGGATGACAAAAATGGAAATGGCTTCAAATTATTGTGCAAATGAGGCTACCTTAGCCGGCTATCAGTTTCTCCCCCTGCAGCTACCACTCCAGACAGCCAAAGGTTAACAATCACTTTGGAAAGATAAGCCAAGTAAAAATCCCAACTGAAGCTCCACTCAAGCCCTTGAGCAAGGTATTTCTATTAATAATCATCAGAACAATATACTACTTAGCTGAGGGCTATAGTGAGTTGCACCATTAACAGTAAAACATAATTATGGGATATTTTTAGTGTCCTAACACTATTAAATGACTTCAATGACACATAATGAATGTGGCTTATGTACAGCAAAACTTGATTTTAAGAAGGCATCTGAGTGTTTTGCTGTACATAAGCCACATTCATGGAGACTAACACAATTTTCTCAACCTAAAAACAACCTCCTGCTCCTGTGCCAGTCCTGCTGTGCTTACTCCTTCCTCTGTCATCACAAATGGATTTTTAATAAGATGCAAGCCCACAGCACAGAACTATGTTTACATGGATTCAGCTACATGAACTAACAGCTCACTGACACTCAAAAAGCAGCACAGCTCTCATTTGAGTTGCTACACGATCTCACCCTCTGGTACAGCCAGTTCAATGCAGACCTGAGAAACTGCTACTTTCTCGTCCTTCCCTCCTGGATGAGGGGGCAAACCGACTCATAAAGGAGCTGAATAAGCTGCAGAGCTGATAAAGGGAAGCAGCAGGATTAAGCACTTGGGAGCAGGACAGAGGTGGTTACAGAAGCAAGACATTGTGCTGCCCTGTTATAAGCTGCACAGTCACGGGAAAATATCTCATTTGTCATTCAAACAAAGGGGAAACACACAATGTGAAATAGATTTTTCTAGTCCCAAACTTCATCTTTGCCAGCATTAACAACTGCCTAAATCCCGGTTCTGAGAAGGCCAGCTGCACGGGTACTGACCTCTGCAGGTTTCAGCCCTGCTACTGCAACCGCTCATGGACCTAGCGTGCCTAAGAGTGAGGCAAGCACACATCATAGAATCACAGAATGGTTTGGGTTGGAAGGGACCTTAAAGATCATGCAGTTCCAACCCCCTGCCATGGGCAGGGGCACCTTCCACTAGATCGGGTTGCTCCAAGCCTCATCCAACCTGGCCTTGAACACTGTCAGGGATAGGGCAGCCACAGCTTTGCACAACCTTTGTCAGGGCCTCACCACCCTCACAGGGAAGTACTTCTACCTTGTATCTAACCTGAACTTTCCCCGTTTCAGTTTGAACCCATCATCCCCTGTCCTATCGCTACAGTCCCTGATGAAGAGTCCCACTCCGGCACCCTGTCCCAAAGTCATCCATTCACCATGTACCCCCCTCAACAGGGGATCCTCTCCCCAACACAAGGTACCAGGTCTTGACCACGTGTGAATGCACCCCAGCCACCACATTCACCTGAAGGCAGTCACCACAGATCCCCACGGCGACGCTAAGAGACAACAGCCCTTAAAACCCCGCCGGGAAGTGGCCACACACGTCGGCACCAGGGCGGAAAGAGGCTCAAGGAGATGGGCACGCGGAACGGGATGTGGGGAACCACTGCACAGAGGCCAAAGCAGGGCAATAAGGGGCACGAATGGCGGTTACCCGTTTGGGGTGCTGCCCTGACAGAACAAGCAGCCCCCTCAGCCCAACGGCCGCATGAAGCATGCGCGCAACGCCGAAGAGAAGCAAGGCAGTGCAGCAGCGCCCCCTGCCCGCGCCGCTATCACACACCTCCGCAGCCGCCATCGGCTGCCCCCCCCTCCCGCGCGCACCACCGACCTGTCGCCAAGCCGGGCCCGACGTCACCGCAGAGGACACCGAGCTGCTGCTGAATCCTCCGGGCCCTGCCCTGTCACCGTCAGCCCCAATACGACACACCAATACCCCGCAGAGAGGAAAAGCCCCGCGGCAGCGTACACAGTGCGTTCGAGGTCACGTGGTTTCCTTCTCCCTTCTGGTCGCGTGGTGACGTTACGCGGCGACGGCGGGAAGTTTCGAACGCGGGAAGGAAAGAGCGGTGGCTGTGGCGGGGTTCATGGGCCCGGTCTCGCCTGCTCTCCCGGCATAGGTGGGTAGGAGGTCGGCGACAGCCCCCCCGTGGATTAGTAATGGGGCGGGTGGCCCGGTGGGGCGATGTTTGATGGTTGGGCCCGCCTCTCCGTAGGACACCCCCCTTGGATCCAAAACCGCTGTACTGAGGGAAATGTTGATGGCTGGTGGTTTAAAAGGGGCTTATCGGGCTTGTCCGGTGTGGTGAAAGTGGTCTCAGCAGGACTTTGTGAAGGAGTGCTGGCAGCTGTCCTGTTCATCCCTGTTCCCACAGTATTCCATATCGACTTACAATAAGCAATTAAAGGCCAGCCACCTCCCTTTAAAAGCTAAAAGAGTAATTATATATCCTTTCAGGGTGTTAATTTCAAGGTTTTGCACCCTAGTAAACACCTGGGCACTGCCAAGAAGGTGGCAGCTATAAGAAACAGCATGAATCTCTCACCATCTTAATATAGAATCCCAGGCTGGTTTGGGGTGGAAGGGACCTTAAGGATCATCCAGTTCCAACCCCCCTGCCACAGGCAGGGACACCTTCCACTAGACCAGGTTGCTCCAAGCCCTGTCCAACCTGGCCTTGAACACTGCCAGGGATGGGGCAGCCACAGCTTCTCTGGGCAACCTGTGCCAGGGCCTCACCACCATCACAGGGAAGAACTTCCTAAGGTCTCATCTAAATCTCCCCTCCATCAGCTTAAAGCCATGTCCCTTCAAATATTAAAAGTCGTCCATACAGTACTTTTAATTATTTCCTCTACTATTCCACAGTATGAGCAGCTGCCAATCTCACCCTGTCTCTTGTGATTTTGCAGTGATTCTAAAGGATTGAACTAAGGTCCCAAGCACGGACACAAATCTCATCACTGATCAAATGTTATAAGCCAGCACATGCAAGTAATTCACAGCCTGTGGAGATGAGTGGCTAAATAATGATTTGCTCCTGGTTTTATTATCAGTTTGAAAATTTACTGTGATCGAAGTTTAAATATGACTTCATGGTTAACTGGTTTTGAGAATCAGTTATCTTTGCCGTGAATTAAGCATGCATGACCAACTCCAGAGTCAATAAACTGGCAACAAAATTGTTCTGCTAATAGCTTGTATGGTTTTGGTTCGTTTTTGGTTGGTTGTTTTGTTTTTTTTTTTTCTTCATGTAAGCATGTTTAGGATTATGTGTTAATTCTGAATAGCAGAAAGATCACTGGAGTTTTCAAAGCTGCCAGCCACTCATTTAAACAAATTTCCCTGAAAGTTAGAAAATATGTTGGCATCTAAAAAAAAAAAAAAAGCATTTTTTTTACCAGTAGTCATTCTGTTAGATTTTCAAGGTTTCTCTTTAAAATGCCTACATTATACCCCATTGTTTTGATGTTGTCTTGCAGATAGCTCTTTGAGAAAAGAAAAAAATGAACTGACATCTATTTTTCTGTTAACACATTTTCTTTACAACTCCGGCAGATTCTGAATATTTCCTTGTCTCTTAGGCCACATGAAGATGAAATATTTGTGAAATAAGATGTTGGATAACTGTTCTGTCAAAGCCATGCCTTCTCAAGAATTTACTGTAAGTTATTTTTAACACTGTGAATAATTTAGATAGAAATAAATTGCTGCTGTATTATCTAAACATTTTTCTTGCTTATAATTATGTCAACATTTTCCGTGTTTCAAACAGGTATTATACACTCACCAAAAAAAGAAAAAATCAAAAACATGGCAAGATGGAATTCTGAAGATTAGAAATGGCAGTAATCAGGTGAGCAACTCAGATTAGATATCCCTGGGTTTAATATCATCTGCTACTGCTGGACTGCCAGTGGCAATCCAGTTGATCTGTGAAAAAAAATTAGTTATTTAAAATTCTATTTTTCCATTTCAGGCTGTCTTGTTTGACGATAAAGGACAATGTTTGGAGAGTATTTTCATAAAATCACAGGTATATTTTGTTTGGGGGTGTTTTTTTTAATGATTTTTATGCTTGACTGTGATTTGTGTTTCAGGAAGCATTTAAAATTCTTACTTGTTAACTGAGGTAGTACTTTTTCTTATAGTGGATGTGAAAGTCTGACACAATGCAAGTAATGCAAAGCAAACCCAGCTTCTAATTATTGATAAGTCTACTGTTTTTCCAGAACCTGTGTAGAGGTTTTATGGAATTCTATTCATTTGGGTAAAAGCAGTGTATTATACTGATACATTAAATAAGCATAACTTGAAGCTAAGTGATATATATATAAAATACATATTTATCAGGCAGCTGTGCTATACTAGTTGCAAATTTCTGAAATATTTACATGAAAATATTTAGAAGTCTGTAACTGCTTATAAGACTGTAATTGTTTGTTACATAGCACTCATATATACCGCTGTTTCTCTCTCCCAGGTGAATGCCGGAGACAATTTAGAAAGTGAACGCTATTTGATCACAGTTGAAACAGTAAAAGTGAATGAAAAATCTTTTGAAGACCAGCCAAGGGAAGCAGAAACTCCAGCAGTGGATAGGAATGTTGTAAAACCTGGTGTCCCACCTCCAAGGCACCTGTCTGTTGGCTTGAAAAGGATGTTTACGGTATGTCTTGATTTCAAAAGCCATGTCTGATGTGAACATGCATTTTAAGACACAAAGGGCACATCTTTTAATGAATGATAAATACATAAATGATGTCTTCCTGTTTGGTTTTGGAGTTGTAAGCCAGAATGTGTAGCTATTTTTTCCACAGTTTACTAAATCTTGTTTAGCAGGATTGCTATTTCTAAGGCTACAGTGAATATCACAAGGGTTTGAGATTACTTCTGTACACATGGAATTGTCATATGTTACTTGAGCAGAATACATTTTATGGAGCATGCCCTACTTTCAACAGTTGATTACAAAATGTGAAGTTGATTTTGAGCAGAATTAATTTAACATTTTTCCCCTAGAGTTTCCAAGGGCCATGTCAAGTTGAAAAGATAACATCAACAATGGAAGAGAGAGAAAAAACAACGTTGCCTTTATCCAAGCAGAGTGAGGGGGCTTTTCCATCAAAGGTTTATGGTACCTCTCCGTTATTTTCTATGATTTGCCAGAAGGATGCAGAAACAAGTGTGTCTGCAGACTTTCATGAAGATACACATACAGAGAATAACAGCAAACACATGTCTCACCCCTCACTGCTTTCAGCTCCATTTCTTGACAGATGTGAGGAAACAGAGAAGCAAAACCCTGATCGATCCATTATGAGGCCTGAATCTCCTCTAATTACTGGGCACACCAAATCTAGTAGCCAGAGAGGTGCTCATGAGGCAGTGTCACATAGCATCAGGAGCACAGCACAGATTCTGGCTCTTCTGAAGTCTAAACCAGCCCAAGGATGCAGACAGCAAACAATATCTCAAAGCACAGAATGTCTTCCTAGGTTTCAGGCATCGGAAAACACAGATAGCTTATACAAAAGAAAAAACACAATCCTACCTACTTTTCCAGGCAAGCCTGCCAAAAGACTCATGGAAAATATTCAGCAGCTGCCTTGTATGAGGGGAACTGCATATGATAACAAGGAATGTAATGCTGACATGCTTCTAAATTTAGCTGGACAACCTTGTGATCAAGATGTCACAGGACAGATACTTGACAAAAAGACAAATAATTTAAGTCAAGATTTAAAAGATTCCTGCAGTACCAATAATTGTTTCCTACCTGAATCCACCGTAAGTGGAGTGAGTGACAGTCACTTTGTTTCATCGTCAGGTGACATTTTGTGTTCAGCCAGTCAAATCACCTTGGAAAAAAATCTGTCCAGATACAAGGAGCATTTAGGAAGTAACAATCTTGAGGAGAATTCATCTATGAAGTTGCAAAGTGTGTTTCAGCCAAAACAAGCTTCAGAAAGAAGTTTGGAGCTCTCTGCAGACCTAATATTGACTGGAATTGGAACTGTAAAGGAGGAATTAAGTGTGCACAGTGAAGGCTGTCCAGATGAACAGGTGATGGACATTAACTTTAATCTACTGGAGGATTTTGATTTCAATGACACAGACAATGAAGACCTGTGTGAAAGAGCTCAGAATACGCTCACTGAAGGAGACAACCTTTCACAAAGTCCTGACTGCTTAAGGGGGGGAGATGTAGCACAAAATGCTGCACTGAGACTTCATTCTTGCTCTGAAGTAGTGACACACAGTAAAAACGAAGAACTCAAATGTTCAGCATTTAACAGACAGAATGATGGAAATCACTACACTGGGGACATAACATCTCAGCTTTGTGACAGCGATGTCATAGACACAGGCGGAATTGCAGAAGACTCTGAAAACCAAACCAGAATTGCAGTGGAACTTTTGGGTGATGGACATGACATAAAAGAGATTAATAAAAGGGAATTAAGTATTGAAGCCACAATTGATAAGAAGGATCCTGATGGCTGTGCAGTGCATACCATTAATGGCACATCATGGATGAAAAGCAAGCAGCCTGATCTTTCACTTGGTGACACAAGTGTTAATGAATGTCACCCTAAAACCAGTATGTTTGAAAAAGCTGAAAGTATTTCATGTATTTCTACCAGCAGAAAAAATTCTGCAATGGACAGAAATACCAAAAAAGATGTTATACAGCCTGGATGTGTGAAATGCCCAGATGTTGATCTAGAACACTTCTGTGGTACGGAGAGTGATGACATTAAAGCAGATACTCCTTTGCTGGCTTTGCCACAAAAACCAGATCCTAGCTGTGCCTCATTCCAATACATTGCAGAAAACCCTCAAAAGGTATTTGTCATTCCACATAAGGAAGATAGTCTAATTTCCAGAAGTTCTACCTGTCCTTTAGAAAAAAGCCATTCATCTCCAGAGGAAACAGCAATATCTGAAACTGAGTTTGAAAATGTAGAGAGCATAAATGCCTTTCCTGAAGCTTGCAAAAGTGAAGAGTTAGGAATGGATTGCAGGAAATGCCCAGTAATGGCTGACAATTCATCAGTTCTTCATTTGGTGAACAACATCGCTCTTCTCGGAGCTTTGACACAACATAGCACAGCATTAGAAAGCTTAGAAAAGATGGAGGAAAGTAACAGCATGTTATATGAAGTGGAGACTTCTAAAGAGATATTTGAACCCCTTGTGAAAGATGAAGGTCCGCTTTTATTTTAAAGTGAATTCTGTGTGACTGTAACTGACTTCTGTACTATTATCTTTCCTGCTGGACAGTCCATATTCAGAAATCATATTTTTGGAGTGATGTGTTATAAAGATTCCCTCATGCAATATGTGGCTTCCAAAGCTGTGTCTTTGCTTTAATTTGGTTAAATCCTATCTGTGCAATTATTTGCATGGGTAAGGTTTGCAAGCCCACTAAAATGCAGATGTTTTCATGTAAAAAGAATACCATAATTGTAACTTACTATGCTTTTCAATCTCTTGTAGCTATAAAACAGTTTCCAGAAATGCCTTACTCAGAAAGTATAAAGGCATCTTCACACTTTGATACTTCTGGCCTTATGGTAACCAATTTTTGACTATGTATATCTATCTGTACAAGATATATTTATTTTCCACTTCTAGAAAATAAAATTCTTGGTTTGTTAAACTGTATAAGTTGAGCTAGAAATTGCTGGGAAACATCAAGTAAGAAGCTGACAGTGGACACCGGATCTCCTCCTGCAGACCCTATTGCCAATAAATGTTCAGGAGGCCTAATGTATGACAAGAAACAATGCAAACTGTAATATTTACTTATGTTTAATGTCACATTAGTTGTCTGGTACTTCTTCCTTACCCCATTTTCTTTCACCAGCTATTTTTTCTTTCATTATCTTTTTAGATGCATGGCCTACCTAGAATTTCAGCTCTTGGATTGAAATACGTTTGTACATCTGTTTTTGCTTCATGCTTCATATTGATTTTTATCTAATGCTCTCAATAGTCTTTTTCTTTCAGTCCATCCAAAGTGAAAGATTTTAGATTAAATTACTGCATTTTCCTGTCTTATTTGAAAAATAAACATACATTTCTTACCCTATTATGGATTGTTTTGGCTTCCACATTAAAAGGTGGTAATTTAAAATGCTCTCTTGTATAAATGTAAGAGATTTCTTAACTTTTCACTTTAAATGGTTATTAAATTGTTAGACTTATGAGTTTTTGATACTTTTTCGTGCAGCCCAAACATGTGCTTGATTTATTACAGAAAAAAGCATCTGTTCTACCAACATCTTTCTACCAAAGAGAACCTGAGACACCTGACTGCCAGCCAAAGGTACGATTTGAGTGGAACTGAAGTATCATGAATAGTGCCTCTTAAATTTCAATTCAGTGGTTTACTATTTGTTATGTATTACAATTAGTCCTTATAAAAATGTATTCAGTCTCATAATGGGCTTTTCACTGTTTTTTAGTACATTTGTCTGTGCAAAATTTTCCATTGAGAGCTTTAAACTTGAATTTTACAATACAAAAAGAAGACTTAAACACACTAGATCAGAGTATCAGTTTTCTGTTGACAGAGATTTGCTCAAAAACTTTATTGCTGCTTAGTTGCAGGAGTGCAAAGGAAAAAGAAATACATGGATTTTTTCTCTTATTTTACAACATATTATTTTTGTTGTATGTCTGACAAGTACCTTTACTGACTGTAGATCCAGAACTTATTTTCATTTAATGATAACTCCAACATACCACATAGGCTGTTGTGTTTCAAGGGCACCAAGTAAGGGGATCAGCAGCTAGTGAGATAATGTCAAGAGCTTCCTGCTCGCAGCTGCGAGGGCAGCACTACCCAGGTAATACGGAGTTTGCAGCTGAGAGATTTTTGTCACCCCTGTTTTCAAGCAATGATGTCCTTTCTGACTTCAGACAGGTAAAACAATTTTTTTCCAAAGTTATTCTTATTAACCTTAGGGCAAGAAAGTCTCCTGTAGATGTAGGATAAAAGACAGTTCAACTTTACAATACTACAGTTATATCAAGATGGCCAAGAGCCGAACATAGTGCTTTGTGGTTAAACCTTGCAGTTAGACGATTATTTGTACTCTTATTTTACTTACCTTTGTCATAGGACTATGCATTTGTACAATGTAACGTGTTTTTTCTTGTTTTATTTTCTCTAATGAGTTTCACTTTGAAAAACGTAGAGAAGTCATAATGTGTGACATTAAACAGAAGTTTCTTCTATAGAAAAGTGGCAGAGAACTTTTATAATTATCGTTTCCTCCTGGTGGTAGTAAAATATTCACCCCAGCTAGATTTGAAATTTGGTACTGAATTGTTAAGAAAGTTCCAAAGCAAGGGTTAAAACTTTCTTCCCTGGTAATGATTCTGTTCCTCCTGGATGCAAAGAAACATTGCATGCAACATTAAACAAAGTATGTTTTTCTAATGCAGTATATATTTCAGTATTTAATTTAAGAGAAATGATATTTCATTTTTTATTTCCAGAATGGGCTGGAGATACTGAGGAATTCTGTCTAGAAGTAACATTTAGAAATAGAATCATAGAATCATAGGATAGTTAAGGTTGGAAAGGACCTTAAGGTCATCAAGTTCCAACCCCCCTGCCATGGGCTGGGACACCTCGCTCTAAACTATATCACCTAAGGCCTCGTCCAGCCTGGCCTTGAACACTGCCAGGGATGGAGCATTCACAACCTCCCTGGGCAACCTATTCCAGTCCCTCACCACCCTAACAGGAAAGAATTTCCTCCTTATATCCAATCTAAACTTCCCCTGTTTAAGTTTTAACCCATTACCCCTTGTCCTATCCCTACAGTCCCTAATGAAGAGTCCATCCCCAGCATCCCTATAGGCCCCCTTCAGATACTGGAAGGCTGCTATGAGGTCTCCACACAGCCTTCTCCGGGCTGAACAGTCCCAACTTTCTCAGCCTGTCTTCATACGGGAGGTGCTCCAGTCCCCTGATCATCCTCGTGGCCCTTCTCTGGACTTGTTCCAAGAGTTCCATGTCCTTTTTATGTTGAGGATACCAGAACTGTACACAATACTCCAAGTGAGGTCTCACGAGAGCAGAATAAAGGGGCAGGATCACCTCCTTCGACCTGCTGGTCACACTCCATTTGATAAGCTTAGAAATAGAAAGATAATATTTATATAAAGAAGATAAACGGTTTAATTTCTAACATGGTTTTGCTTATACTTTTTGGTAAAGTCTCCAGGTTCAGGAAGTCTCCATGGGAATACCAACTTTATTAGGGAAGAGAATTTTCAGAAGAAGCCTAACATTACTGAAGAGTCAAAACCAGATCAGTCCTGTAAGTGAAAGCAGAATGGCAGTAACTGAACAATTCCTCTGCATGACTTCTGGCCTTGGTGTGTCTTCCCTAGCACTGGCATTGAACATGTGTTCTGAACTTCCACCAGGGGTAGTGTCAGGCTCACCATCGCCTTCTGACTTGAGACAAACACAGTGGACTTCATGGAAACCCAGTAAGGTGTGAACTGACTGTCTCTTCTAGATATTTTGGGCTTTATTTCCTACATGTTCATGGTAGCAGTTTCTAATTTTTGAAAACTGTTTTACGTCAACACTCAGAATAATTTCAATTTCCTATGAGAAAGAGACAGTAAGAAAGAGAATAATGACAACAAAGCTAGAATGGTTTATTCCAGTCATTCACTTGACATGTTAATTCTTCATCTGTAGGTGATTTCATCAGTACAAATGACTTCCTCACTTGATCCGGACCCCAGAGTTTCTCCAGCTTCAGGAAGTGAGGAATCTATTGGAGGCACCCAGGAGCCCCTGAGACACAGGATCTTGCCAAGTGGACTGGAACTTTCAGATTTTATTTTCAGTAAGAAATTATAGTTTATAATTGCACTTTGCAGTATTTTTGCAGGAAAATCTCAGAGGAGTTTTGAAGCACAGTGAGTTGCACTATAATAGACAGTTACCCTGAGTGCTGAAATAAGACTGAGATATGTCTGGGCAACTACAGAATTTAGATCTGTGTTCATCACACATCTTTCATAGGGTTGTGTGTTACATTTTTAAGCACAATTTTAAACAGCATTTTCCAAATCAGCTGAATTAGCCTCAAATTCCATGCCTCCTCCCCCAGTTATATTCTGAATAAAATTATCAAGGCCAGGTCGGACAGGGCCTGGAGCAACCTGGACTAGTGGAAGGTGTCCCTGCCCATGGCAGGAGATTGGAAGTGGATGAACTTTAAGGTCCCTTCCAACCCAAACCATTCCATGATTCTATGAAAGAGACTTCAGTAGAGTGATGTAATTTTATAAAGAAAAATGAGCCACTAGTTTTGGGGGAAAAAAGGTTGTAAGCCAAGCTTCCAATTCCTATTACTGTTTTCATTTATTGCCCTGATTTAAATTTTCTTCCATATTCAGCTGTCCTCTGACCCACTTCCAGTTGGCACCTATCAATGACTGCCATTTCTTACTGATAGTGAATTTAGTTCAAAAGGATGCTTGTGGAACTAGATAGAAGCCTCTTTATCTACACTGGGTAACATTAATGTACACAGTTGTGGGTATCCATTTGGAAAAAGGAGCAAATGTAAGGTGGCTGTTTTCCAGTTGGCAGCTGCCACTTACTACCAAGATTATCTGATTAATGACCTCCAAACCACAATAATGTTTAAATAATTTCTACCAGATGTTTTCTTTTATACAAGTAAGAGTGCCTACAGAAATGTGTTCTGAATGTTGCGGTTTAAGTATTAAAAGAATCAGTGGAAATCATATTATATGGAAATGTAGTGTGATACTGCACAGGAAGAACTTAGAATTCTTTCCATATCTTATTTCCGCACATCTGAAGTTACTGTGCGACCCGTAAGTGCTACAAGTTGCTTGTAAGATATATCTGCCCTACAGCACAGAAGAAATCCAGCCACCCAGAGGAATGCAACCTCTCAAGAGTCAAACCCCCAGTTAAAAGACGATCTTCATTTGTCACTCTTCCTGCCACTGAGACAATTCCTGACACAGTTTATTCAACTGACAGCGAGGAGGCCCTGCAGCCTTTTGGCTCTTCCATAGTCAATTTATGCAACAAGTCAGAGGTATTTCCTATCAGTGCTTTTGGCCCTGAGGACAGAAATTATGAAACCTCTGTGTTTGGAGAGCATAAAGAAAAGAGACAAAGGGAATCTGTTCAACCAGTTTTCCCTAACGTCACTTCACAATATAGAAAAAGCAAGTGGCTAAAATATCAAAACAGTGCTCAGTGTGACTTGACAACTCTAAACAGCAATGGTAGGGAAGTGACTGATGACATGTGCTGAGAACCTCCTTGGAATGCTGCTGGGTGACACAGGAGAGTGCAGCACTGTGAATAAAAGCGCTCCCCACTCTGCAGCTCTACTGACAGCAAAGAGCACCCTTGGTAAATGCTCTGCAAATAGCAGCCACCAAGATTTGATTTCAGAGAGGAAGTTACTTTCTCCACACTTCAGTCAGACACCTTCGGCTGAAGCAATACAAAAGGCGTTAAGTCATCTGAGCTGCCACACTGCAACAGGAGCCAGCCAGGTGTGTAACTGTTCAAGCAGGTAGAGTTAGAAGTGACAGAAAAACATTTTTCTGGAAAAAGAAACCGCATTGATCTGGTTTCCTGCAAGACATTATCAGTATGATCAAATGAAAAGTTTTCACATATGTAATAACACAAAAGCCTCAGCTGCAGGACAGCAGCTTCTGACGTATTTCTTTAAGTGCCATGACTAATCTTTTGTAAAGGTAATTCCTTAGCACACGCACTGCTAGGTTTAGATTCTTCATCTGAATGCTGATGGCAGCAAGATGAAATAAAAGCTGTTGGGCTATTTTGTCACCTGTAATTAGTAAGAACATGTTTTCAAGAAATATTTCTTATTAATTGCAAAATCAGCATTGTTTTAATGAGCACCCATATACTGCTTCAAAGCACAGTCTCTGATTTTCAACCAACCCCAAGCCAAGATTTAGAAGTTGCCAGATCACTGCGTTTGAGAGTTAATGAAAATGTTAGATTTTTTTGCCCCCCCCCTTTTTTTTTCCGCACAAACTCAGTATGCTGTGTTTTCTAGTTCTTTAAAATCATAAATGTGAAGTAGACCTGTGGAAATTACTACTATTTTTCATACACACACTTGTATACATGTTGTGTGGGGTTTATACACATACATACATATATATATATGAAATTATGGGTTTTAAAAAGCTTTCACAGTCTTCATAGTGAAACTTGCAGGGGGGGGTTCTGAATGTTTTCTATTTAGTTGTACGCATTACTGTGAGCACAATACATAAAAGCAAAAAAGGAAAAAGAGAAGAAATATGGATAGGTTTTGGCACATCTGCAAAGTAGCCATTTATGAACATTTGTCTCATTCAGGGTTTTGCAAGTTGTAATGGTTTATTTTTCTGTTTTTTTAGGATATATCAATTTGTGAGTTGTCTTTTCCTCATGTGGATAAAGTAAAACATGCAAACCTTCCTAAAAGGGAGACTTTCATACCAGCCATGTTTCAGTCTCATGTTCAGTACAAACAGATTTTTAAAGCTGCTCTGACAGGTAGGTGTAACACCATGCTATGGAAAATGCTGCTGGTTTTAAACAGCATATTTCTGCTGCTTCACAAAGCAGGATGACAGGGAGAGAAATCATCAATATTACTTACTGGAACAACTCTTGGGTTTGGATATATACTGAAATATATTTGGTTTCTTTTAGGATAAGATTAAATAGAATCATAGAATAGTTAGGGCTGGAAAGGACCTTAAGATCATCAAGTTCCAACCCCCCTGCCATGGGCAGGGACACGTCATGCTAAACCGTATCACCCAAGGCCTCATCCAACCTGGTCTTAAATATTTTGATTTAGATTTGGAAGTGTCAAATGAAAACACATTTGTTTGAATGCTGTGTACTTGTGTAACCGTTTTAAGGCCGTACTAATATTTTCTTATCCGTTCTATGTCAAGAGCAATTGAACATAATGCTATTTGAGTTGTCCCGAAGATTCCACAATGCCCTTTCAAAAGTGGATATATCGTTCTACGCTTCATTGAAAGATGAGCAAACTGAGAGCAAGGAAAGCTGTGTTCCACTGTGCTATCACATGCATCCTGCTAAGCTTGTTAGGGCTAAAAAAGAAGGTCAAAACAAGGTGCTGCTCATTTCTTGTTTACAGTTTAGGGTGTTTGTTTGGTGAATAGACATTATTGTGTGAACAATTACAGGGCAATTGTGTATGATTTACAACTGCAGGTTAAAGTGGTGTGTTACAGTGATCACTTTTAAGATCAGCTGTACTATCCACTAGTGTCCAGAATTGTTGATGTAATAGTTTTCTCCATACAGAAACAGTTTTACCTATATAGAAAGACTTGAATTTTTAATTTTCTTGGTTACATGGGATTTCAGTAAGATGAGAGTACACATACTGGCTTCAGAAGCTAACAGTACTGAGAAGACACTTGTGGTTTTCAGCCAAAGACAGCAAAACCACAGCTCCTTATCTGATTATAGCAGCAAGTACTGGTCTATTGTTTTACTTTTTTTTCCCTTGTTTTGATGTGCTAATGGTCTTTATTTTTCTTCCTTTCTTCTCTCTTCCCAGAATTGTTTATTCTGTACCTGTGATGCCCCCAAAGCTGAGCAGTATTCATTTTTCAAGCGGATAGAAGACATGAACCCCGCACAGACAAAATCCAGACCTAGCGTAGTGCTTCATGATATAAAAAGTATTGGGACATACCTCAGAAGTCAAAAGATTTCTCTCTATGAGGAATGCCAGCTTTTGGTGAGGTATTCTGAAATGCTGTGCACTCTTCACTGCATAGATGAGGTCCTCAATGACATGGCTTTGGCAGTCCTGGTGTAACAGCTGGACTTGATCTTAAAGGTCTTTTCCAACCCGGCTGATTTTATGATAATATGATTCACATATGCTTATGTGAATTGAAGGATTTATAAACTTTCCAGTATATTCACTAGCATTTCACAGACACTTTTACTAACTATGCTAAAAGAGGCTTACAGTTCTGTGTAGAAATGTCAAAGCCAAATTAGTGAGGGAACTCAGCATTCAGGTCAGCACTCTTTTCAGCAAGAATCAAAACTTCTTCCCAGCAACTGACTGATTGTTTAATTAAGTCCCCAATGACTACTGCATTTGAATTACTGTTTGTTTCATCTTTCGTAAGAGAATTTGATTTATTCTCTTAGTGATTCTAATTTTAATGTTAGAAGTTGTATTGAAGGCTATTCTGTGCTGCTTAACTATAAGGGAAACAATTTAATTCTGGCTGTATAAGAGAGAATTATTTTGCAGTCGAGACAAATGTCTTTAAAACTTGGTAATGTAAGATGATGGACAACTACCAAGGTCTGCGCTGTATGATTTGGTCCAGTCTGTGGAGCTCATTTTTGGTGGTAAATCCAAAATGTGCTTATTGTGAACATACTCTAAAATTACAATTTAACAGGAAAGGCTTTGAAATTCAAACACAGCCGTGTAAGAAGTTCAAGAAATTGATGAATACACCTGCCAGATTTGATGGTGATTCCAAAACCAAATTATACCTCAAACTAAGCAGAAAGGAGCATTATTCTCTCTACAGCAAAGGTGAACAGATCTTAAGCATCAGAAGAATTGTCCTTGTCACATTGTGATTTTCAAAGTTTTAATTTGTCACCTAAACAGAAAAAACAAATCCTATTTTTAAACTCCTGTCAAACATAGTTCAATTCTCATTCTATAAGGGCAATGAACTATCTCATTAATTCATCATTTTTGTTCAACTGCCTCAGAAAAATATAAATTCCATGTCCTTGGCTTTGAAGTGTATTAAATTTAAATCATTAAGTTTCAGGAAAGCCAATATTCAAATAGGTGGTATTTAAGGAAAAACTTGATGTAAAAACTCGTGTTTCAGCAGTTGTTGCATATTTCTTCTCAATTATTAAAATCTCACAAAGTTGAAGGACATTCAGTGATATATTCCAAATATTTCTTAGATTGAGAATACTTCAGACCTGTCAGAGGTCAAACGCTGCTGAGTCACCAGGAGAGAACTTCACAGTCATCATCAGTTTCAGACAGTAACTACTAGAGGAATTGCAGATTATCTATTCACTCTTTCAAACTGAACAAATACTTAGTTAGGACTTTCTAATGCCCCATACTTTGGCGTTAGCAAGGGTTTAATTTGCAGTGTATTAAATGCTGAGCTGCTTTGTCTAGCTACATTTTCTTTATAAGACAGCAGTAGAAGCTCATGAGAACTCTGCGTTTTTCTTGACAGATGATATTTGGGTTGTTTCCAAGACTCTCAACTTTGATCCCCTTGATACTTTCATTGCGACTAGTACTTTCTTTGGACCATCCTCCACCTATGAAATAGAATTGTTACCACTGAAAGGTTATTGTCCTTCAAACTGGAGATCAAATAGTGAGTTCTACATCAAATAATTCAGAATTGTGGCAAACAACTACTGAGGGAAAAATTTGGCCAGTGGTGAAGAATGAGATTCTAACATCTCAAATATAATCTATTAATTTATTCATAGTATTTTCTTTCCTTGTATATTTGAGTATGTAATTTGAACACAGCACTTAGTGGAATTAAACCTGCAAAGTGGCTGGTAAGAAATTCTAAAGGGGGATGAAGAAATGGAGATAATACAAATAATGCAGTAAATAATATAATATAGAATGCAAATTGACTGTCAGGAATGCAGGTAACAGGAGCATGTTATCACTGTCCTTGAAGAACAAACCAACTGAAACCCCAAACAACTCACTATGGAGAATTTATATAAAAAGCCATGTATTAAACCTGTGATTTGGTTCTTCCATCCTTTCTTTCTGTGCCTTTGTTGCTACAATGTAGAATGGCTAAAAAATGGGGGTTTCAAAATTCAGGAAAACCAAATCTGTCTTGTTTTAGTTATTTTCACCATCGTGTTTTAAAGTAACTTGGTTTGTTATTACAGGAAGCTAATTCTCTTTTGGCATTTTGTAATTCACTTATCTAGCTGACAGGAAATTTTGCCTGATTTCACCTTTTCCTAATCTTATCTTTCTGTGGCCTTTTTCAGTGCTTGTTCATACCCTGCTGGTTTGTAATGCTAGTGGTGAGCTTGCATCTTTAAGAAATATGGAGGAGCACTTCAATCCATCTACATTACCACGAATACCATATCTACTAAAAATGTAAGTTAGTCTTCTTTCAGTGATACTGTAGTGTGCAAACAGGTACAGAACAAACACCAACAAAATCACCATTGGGTCTGCCCTATTAAGCAGTGAAGGAGGAAAACTGAAAACAGAAAAACAGTGCAAGGCTGCTGACAATCCAATTTTCATTTATATGGAAAAGAAAATGTATTAGCTCAAAATTATAATTTTGTAGGGTTCTTTTTTTTTCCTTAAAATTTACTTGCAGCCCGTTTTACAACCTACATAAATATTAGGCATTATTGTAACATTAGTCACTAGCTGATCTGTATCAAGGTAATGAATATGCTTCATCGGGGTTCAGTGGAACTGTTTTTCCTTCCCATTGTTCAGCATCCCTTGACACAAAACCTAAATATGAAATATTTTATTGGAGAATCAGCAATATAGGGATATTTCCAAAACTGCTTGTGATTCACTGTATAAAACAAGTAATTAAATGAATCCCTGCTACCCCCGACTATGTTCTTCTACCGCTCTTAATTCTGTCAGGCTTGTGCCTCTGAAGCAAGTCAGATGGAAAATGTTAACATAGAGCAAGAATGGTAAAACCCAAAAGCCTGTTTCATGTGATTCAGCTTTTGCCCAGGGAAGTAATAAGGGGCGGTGGCTGTTAATCGCAAAGCCTCAGCATTTCAATGCCAGGTGAGTAAGAATATCAGAACCATGAATATCAGAACATAGAACACAAGACTATCAGAACTAATTATGTATATGCAGTATTATAGCACAACTTTTGACCACTATATTTTCCTTAGGAATTTTGATTTTGAAAATGCTACTAATAGAGTCAAGAAAAGCAAATTTACTCCACCTGCCCTCAGCCTGAAACGCACAACAACAAACGGACCGGTCAGCACTGAAGTGGCAATGGGATTAGCTAAAAAGATTATCCAAACATTCTCGTTGAACCCAGATCAAGCTACATCACTGCTTCACATAGCTCAGATGATGACCACCTGTGAAAAAACCAAACCAATGCAAGAACGTCAGATCTTCCCTATCACAATCATACGTGGTACACAGCAAATAATGGTGAAATTTGTCACTACTGCATCTTTGCAGAAATGCTAATTCATATATACTGCCAGTGTTTGAGAGAATTTAGGGAGATTTCATTGTGATGAAACAGTAGTCTTGCTTCCTTAATCATATGTACAGTTCCAGGCAGACTTAAAGGGAGATTTTTATATCTAGGTAAATGTTCACTTACTTTAAATGTAGTGCAAAAGATGAGCTTGACTGAGCTGTCCCTGTGTATAGGATATCCTTTTAAACTCTTTTGTAACACTACTTTCCTCGCCTACTTCATGCATTTCCTGAAAATTCTTTTCCTGGATGAGGTCGCTCTGATAATGATGCTGACAACATCCATTCCACCAGCACAGAGCTTCTGATCCTTGAATTTTCATTCTGCCTTTTGCAGAATTTCACATAAGTAGAGTTCTGTCCTTGAACAGAATCTATTAAAAAAAAAAAAAAGTTATTTAGTGTCTTCAGCTTATTTTTTTCATATTAACCCACTTTTATGTCATGTATCACCTTTGCTAAATTGTAATATAATTTTTTTTTCTATTATACAATGTTCCTTGTTGTTTTATACTTCCGTAAATCTTTATTTTATCCCTTTTCAAAATGTACAAAAAGGCAAGGCTAGGAACACCTTAGTTCAAAGATTATTTGTTTAAAATCAATATTGAAATGCAGTTACCATAAATGCAAGTTTTCAGATCCTTTCAAAGTAAATACATCGACAATAGTGACACTCTTAGTGCAGGTACCACTGCACTTAAATTGCCTGAGCTTTTATTAGGCTGTCAGGCACATTAATCTAGTTTAAATTATTAATCATTCCAGAATACTCATCTCTCAAACTCCTTATTTTGCACCTGGTATATGGGATATGCATGCAGATACTTGTATTATTTCAGTGTAATGATAAGACTCCTTACCAAGTAATGCATGTATTCAACCAGAAAATTTAGAAAAAATACCATAGCTTCCCCTCTTCTGTAGGTTTTTACAAACTTACTGCATGCAGTAAGCAGGAAGTGTAAGGCAACTGGTTGCCCCTGCATACCCAGAGCTGCTGAAGCAAGCATGGGCAATGTCTTTTCAGGAATCAGTACATTTCATATAAACTGAAGTTATAACAACTGATTAAAACTGTACCTTCTTGAAGAGTTTCACTCATAACTTTGGCTTTTTTCTCTTGAAATAACAGGTGGTTTTGGAGCTGGCAAGAGCTATCTGCTGTCTGTTGTGATCTTGTTCTTAGTACAGCTCTTTGAAAGCAGTGAAGCTATGGAGAGTTCAAGGCTAGCTCCATGGAAAGTTCTGATTGCTTTTTCTACCAACACTGCTGTTGACAGGATACTCCTGTGGTAAGTTTCTGAGATTGTTCCAAAAACAATAATGCACGTAATAAAGATAATTGTGCTGATAATTGTGGTATAATTCCAGTATAACACCTCAAAAAGATGGCACTCTTTCCCTAGAAAGTGTCACACATGGGCTTTAAGTTTACCCTTGCTCCTTTGCACAGCATGCACATGCTAAAAGACTGTACGTCTAGCTGCACAAAGACTAATACTGAGCTCTACTGTCAGTAAATGTACTAGTAAAATCCATCATGACAGAAAGTAGTGCACACAAATCTTTACGAAGTAGCAGTAGGGGAAGGGGGATAGAGAGAGAGGAAGAGGCAGAGAGTCAGACTTGAGATACACCAGCACAAAGCTAACATGAAATAAAACTCATGGTTTAGAAGGGTAAAGGAAGGAACGGAAATACAAATGGAAGACTGCTTATGACAGGACTTATATTTAAGTCTTTAAGCATTTCTGATACAAATCATGATGAGGTAATTTACTTTGATTTACATGAATTGTCGCCTGAGTTACTTCATCTGAGTAATCATAGAGGTTTGTGTTCTAAGGTGTCTGTTAGCCTTTTCAGAGCCACTTCTGTATTTTTCAAAATGTCCTTTTACATTTCTGTAACCTCTATCATCTCTTTTTCATCGAAGTCTACTTGATCTTGGATTTGAGGATTTTATCAGAGTGGGAAGTGTTAGAAAAATCACTAAAGCAATTCTTCCCCACAGGTAAGAATCTTCATGAATCTAAGATTCACGATAATATGCATGCTGTAAAATTACTGTTTTGAAACAGAAACAATGGAAATGCCATTCAAAATGTGTTAGAATATGCCTATCTCAGGGTTCAGGCCTCACACAGTGGAGAAATTTTACCTTGATTTGGGAGTGCCACTTGTTGAGTAACAGAGCTGATGCTTTTGAAGGGGAATTAGTAGAGGAGAACAAAATATTTGCAGTTACAGATTTGGGAGTTTACACAAGGAGAAAATGCGAAACAGACAGACTTGAAATAGGTATCTAGTGCCGTAGTGCTAAGACCTAGGAGGGAAGTCACCATAAATTTCATGTCCAGGGAATTAATGGTAACAACTCATGAATTCCATACATCTTATCCAAATTATCTTTGCTACAGTATTCTGGTGTTTGTCCTTTAACTACTTAAAAATAAACAATCTACATAGCACTTTCAACACGATTTGAGAGAAAAGTAAAGTTCAAGACAAATAAAGATTAAATTTCTCTTCCTTGGTGTCAGCAGCATAGCAAGGGTATAAAATGAATGAAAAACTTCCAAGTCTTACTCCACTCTGAATCCAACTGTGTACTTGGAGGAGTCATTTACTACACGCCTGTCTCTGATTGAGGTGGAAGGGTCTGAGCTGATGAGATAAAGGTCTGTTTTAAAACAGGTATTATAACAGTCTATCCCAGCTGGATTTGGGATAGTTTAGTGCATTGAGCTGTTATGTATAAAGTATGATTATTTCCTTATACTAAGTGTTCACCCAAACTGAAAGCACTGTTATTTTCAGTCATTGTAATGCATGTTATAAAATCTTTTTGAAGTTTACATGCTGGCTCAATCAACAAAAATGACCAGATGAAAGAACTGCTTGCTCTCATGAAAGAAGATTTAACTCCAGCTGAAAAAACATATGTAAGGAAGAGTATTGAGCAACACAAACTGGGGACCAATAAAACCATACTGCAACAGGTACAGTCAAAGTGAGGGGATGGAAAAGGGAGGATTCACTCTGTCTTATCCAAAAGTTCCAGCAAATGGGAACTGGGAATCACCTCTCACACCTGCCAAACTCCTAGTTTTGAACGATAAAATGAATGTTAGGACTAAGACAGGTTGGATTCCACACGTAGAGCTTACCATCTTGCCTGTGTAAAACTTCTCTTAGTCAATCTTGCAGTTTCTGTTTAGTGATATGAGGCAGAAACCCCTGCAGTCTGATTTAGTATTGCCAATCTCGTTTACAAGGTGGGGAGAGAAAAATCTCTCAGCACAGCTAGTCTGTGCTGCTATCTTGAAACTAAAATGCGTATAGTCATAAAGGTGAAAGATAAGCACTGAGTTAAATCTATCCTGGTACAGCAACTGCCAAGAAGATTTCAAATATGTTTGAAGTAACTTTCCATGAAAGTATTACCTCTTAAGATTACTGCTACTTCTTGTAGAAACATCTCAGTTTCTGAATACCCCAAGCATAAGAAATGATCCTTGGATCCATCTCCATGTATACATAGTGCCTTTTACTGGAAGTTAGCTAGAACATAATTTTTTGAGACACGAGTACAACACAACATGCAACAAAACCGCCAAAGCTATAGCTATGTGCTGCGCACAACTTAACTATTAAACGATCTTAACTTCTGGTCTACCTGTTTTCCCCTCACTACTAACCAAGGTGAAAGTGGTTGGAGTGACCTGTGCTGCCTGCCCGTTCTCTTCTCTGAATTCTCTTCAGTTTCCTATTGTGATTCTAGATGAGTGCAGTCAGATGACTGAACCTACTTCTCTCCTTCTTATTGCAAGGTACAGCCTTCCTTTTGTGTTTCAGCAGAGAAATAACTTCAAGTCAGCAGTGACACAACCTCATATAATTGTCAAACTTACCAGACTTGCCCGTCTTTTGAAGAACACGAACTCCAAGGTCTCACCTTGGAAAGCAAGAGGAGTGATTTTAAATTGAGACCTGCTCTTCAGTGCCTTGAGTTATTTTCATGTGGAAAGAGGGCAATGGAGAAGGGAGCCTAATGGAAAGCAACCTGTAATATATAAACACAGCACATGCTTTCATCATGACTAGCTTGGCATCCTTTTCTAGAATTTTTTTTTTCATTTTTTAACATTCTTATTTAGGTTTCAGTGTGAAAAGCTAGTCATTGTTGAAGACCCTAAGCAGTTACCACCACCTATTCAGGGTTCTGAGAGTGTTCATGAGAAGGGACTGGAGCAGACTCTCTTTGACTGGCTTTGTCTAATGGTATGTACCAATAACCAGAGATGGAGGGTGAACTGCAGGTCCACTGAAGCCACTGAACAGGTTCAGTTGTGAGAGGATCAGTGTTTCAGCCTGGTTTTTAATGAAGCAGATTCCACTCTAGCACATTGCTCCATAAAGGTTATTTTTACAGTGCTTGGCAATTTCTAAGCATAACAAATGTAAGACAAGAAGAACTGAAAAACGACAGATTCTCCCTCCTTTTTGTGCAGTTTTCCATCCAGGTAGAAGAACTGGGGGCCAAAGTATTTGTTCTGACTTTAGTTGAAGTGAATATACAGAGATTAACCCAGCTTACTGCAGGAACTGCTTCCTCTTACATCTGATTCACCCGAGCTGGCATTGCAAAACATTTAGTAATTATTTTTCCTTGTCACACTTCCTGTATAGTTCTTCAGAGACATAAAGCAATAGTTCTTCGGACACAGTACCGATGCCACCTTGCCATCAGTGCCATAGCCAATGACCTGTTCTATGATGGAAATCTGACAGATGGCATTTCTGAGGAAGACAGGAGTCCTTTACTGGATTGGCTTCCAACACTGTGCTTTTATAATGTTAATGGGGTAGAGCAAGTCAGTTTTTGAACTTTTCTTACATAAAATCTCAATACTGAAGGTTTTACTCCTCTTATTTTTATTTTTTTCTTTTTTTGCATTCTGCTGTCTGTGAGAGCTAAATTTGAAGTCTTCTTCCCCACTTCCAGACTGAAAGAGACAACAGCTTTTATAACATGCCAGAAGCTCATTTCACAGTCAAGCTCACCCAGGCTCTTATTGCCAGTGGAATAGAAGGATCTGCAGTCGGTGTGATTACTCTTTATAAGTCACAGATGTGTAAGGTTTGTGGAACATATCAATAAAACAGTTTTCTTCAATATATTGTTTAGAATACACTTAAACTCTAGTTTAACTAGGAAGAGTCAGCTAGAAGTGAGAAAGAAACACTGGATAGGTAAATGAATCAGAGGCTTTTACAAACTGGTACATGTGAGAAGGACGGGTAACAGTCATCTGCTTAGTAAAGCTGGAGCTATTCATCACCCAGTCAGCTACAGCATAACAAGGGCTGCTGTGATTAGTAAGTAACTCATTCGAAACTCATTCATCACCTTCCATATTTCTTTCTCTACAGATTCAGAACTTGCTCTGTGGAGTACGTACCAAGCTTTCCAAAATTAAAGCTGTCCAGGTGTCCACTGTAGATGCATTCCAAGGATCTGAGAAGGAGATCATTGTTTTGTCTTGTGTAAGAACAAGGCAAATTGGGTTCATAGACTCAGAAAAGCGAATGAACGTTGCGCTGACAAGAGCAAGGAGACATCTGTTGATCATTGGGAATCTGCCCTGCTTAAGTAGGAACAGACTGGGGAAGAGTAATTCATCACTGCAAAGGTAATAGCTTCTTTTTCTCTATTTCTGAAACCATGCAGCTCATCCTGTGTAATTACATGTAAGAGGCTTTATAGTTTCTGTACATACTACATAATACAGAAAGTATAAAGTATGCATACTATATAAACCAGTATATTTACTACATATAAAATATATGTCAGGAAAATGCAACTATTTGCAAGCTGCGTGTTTGCAGTTCTACCTGCAAACTGATTTTAGACTTGAAGGGCATTTGTTATCTGGTAATGGGACTTCTTTTTCTTCCATCTGTCATCAGACAGTGACACAAAGAGCACATTAATAAGGGAGCGCTGAAACCCAACACTGCATTTCTAGTCCCTTCCCTGTTTGTTTTACATAGCAGATCCAGGCAGAAACAAGTTATAAACAAATTCTTCTACACAGCACTATTTCTGCATAGATGGTATTAAATAAAGGAAAGAAAAATGTGTAGCATTTTCCTGTAAGTAGAGACTCATCGGTTTTGGAAGATAAATTTTGAGCTGTTAATAAACCCATTGCTGTTGGCGATGAGCTAATTCTACCTGGTAATTTCCAATTGCTTTGCTTACAGGTCACTGTCTTCTGAATGCATGTGGCTGTTTTATCAGGCCACAGAGGGAAAAAACAGGCTTTGAAAATCATTTTTTTTTACAGTTGCCACAGAATTTACTGTGAACTTTAACTGTAATTATTTATGTATTTGAAAGCTAATCCTGCTGTAAAAAAAACAACAACAAAACAACAACCAACAAATGTGCCTGTCACCATCTAAATTCTTCTGTGGTAACTAGAAAAGCAAGAGTACCAGAAGTACCAAAATAATAATTTACTTACTTGGTTGGTATCAAGTGAAGCATCTCTTTAATGGCTGAACTCTGAACAGTTTTCAAAGTAGAAATGTTACAGCAATGTGATAGGTGTGGGGAAAGTAGATGTTTGCATCACCACAGGCTGGCTTAGATGACGGATGCTGCAAAGTAAGACGTAATTATCCTGTTTATCCCTGCTTTTAGAATGGGAAAATGGATTGCAGCATGTAAGCCAGTGTGAGCAGTGGCTAAATGACATTCTTAAGTCTTACTGGGAGAATCAGAAGGAAGACAAGCAGAGTAAGAAGGAAAAATAAAAGGTGCACCTGTTTGATGAAGAAAAGATGAACTGTGTTTCTATAAAAAATGATCAGAACGATTGCAAACCTAATATTTATATTTAATGGGGGAAACTTTTGTTTGGTTCTCAGCGGTCTGATACTTCTAGTTTGACCGCCTTTCTATGTCTAAAAATTAATAAAGTGACTCATTTGCTTGATAACTGAAATCCTTGTATGCTTACAAGGTACCTAATGTGTTGTTAGTGTTTCACTACGCTTCAGAGTAGTTATATACACGTAACATTGTATCTTAGAACAATTCTGTCACCTTGCACATTTAGAAATTGGTGAAGACCCCATTCAGAGCCTTCATCCTAACGAGGCCGGGTCCGGATGGTTCTTCCCGCCGCCACGAGGTGGCGCTGCCCGCCGGTGAGGCCGGTTGATAGACTCGGGAGCCGAAATAGACTCGGCAGAGCCTCGGGACCGTGTCAGGGAGCCCAGATAGACCCCGTCCTTCATCACTAGCACCGCTCCTGGATCCAGGGAATGCCGGGATCCCGAGTGTGGAGAAGGGCAAAAGAAGGAGCAGCGGCGGGTTGAATAGCACCTTTAAATTCTGGCTGACACCTCTGTCCCAGCTCCCTAAAATCTCAATCAACAAGCCATTAGAACTCGACAGGAGTAAAACTAAATCCTCGTTTAAGTGTATTTATTCACTCCCTTTTCTCTCTTTCAAATGCTAAATCCATTTCAGCATATGCCCCTTCTTTCTCTCGACTTTCTCTAAAGACCAGCAGCCTGGACCACTCTTGTAAATATGAAAGATGCTAATCACATGACATATCACGTCTCAGTCGGAGCCTGGAATAAAGCCGTGAGATTTGGGATCATTGCCTCCAGACAACAGCTTCATCAGCCGGAAAGTTGGTTTTTTTTCTCCTTTCCTTCAACTCTCAATTCCCTCTTTGTCTGGGGGAAAATGCAGCCAACTTGAGTCACCCCAGCCATATGGTTCACTCTGTGTTTTTTTAGTTGAAGCCTGAACTGTTTGTGACTTGCGAAGGGGTTCTTTTTTTTTCTTTCCTCCTTATTTTGGGGGGCTGGGGGAGAAGCGTGTGTGTATAAAGACATAGAAGAGGTTGCCCTGTACTGGGGCGGCTTTGCGGGTCTACGAGATGTTCCTCATGTGTTGGTTTCAAACATTCCTTCTGCAGCCACTTCACTGCTCTAAGAGCCATGAGATTGAAACCTCAGCCACAATAACAACCCCAGTCCCAGGGATCTTACTCTCCCTTTGGTTATTTTTCTCTTTGATGGATGGAAACACCTTCTTAAAATGTGATTTGTTTCACTGCGGCCTCAGTTTGCATTTGTCTGCAAAACAAGAGAATCCACCTCCCAGCAGATCCCTCCTAGAAATGACTTGACTAAGTGAATCCCTCTAGTATTCTGAGTAAGGAAGAGCAGCTTTTAAGATTCATATAAAGGAGGAGCCGAATGAGTTTGGTGCACTCCAGTTTAGATAGACCCTGCTTGCTAGCAGCCTGCCAAATTTTCTTTCTCTCCTTCCTCATACAACCCCCTTCCTCCCCAGCCCTCAAAAAATAATAATAATAAAAAAAAGCCCTTTCATGAAATCATTAAATACTACAGAGGTGGTCAAGCTAGTCCTGCTTTTCAGGCATCCAAAAAAGAAAAGGGTCCTTGAAGTTTAGAAGATGCCCAAGGAAAACTCATTGAATGACATCAAAAGAATGAGTTTCCATAGCTGTTGAAGCACGAGAGCCATGTAGCTGCACAAAGGCGGGTTGGGGCAGTGGGACTGTCCCACTTCTCTATCCCAGCACAATTGGGTCACTGAAATAGGGAATTAATTACCATTGGAGAGTGGGCAGCCTATTCACTGCTGGCTGAGTTTTATTAAACGCCAATATAAATAACAAAACAACTCTTGTGGCTGCACTATTCCTACATGCCAAAGGAAGGATTATGTTGGGGATTAACATCTTAAAGTCTATGAGACTTTCTGACTCAAGGCTCGGAGCTGGTAATCGTATTTGTCTCCTGGTTCAGCGATTAGTGCTCTCCCCTGCGCACCTTCGCCTGGACAGCCAATGTCCCTTTTTGCAGGCACTGGGGTTTTCACACAATTGGCTGTTCTTTTCCCCACATCTATAGAAAAGAATAAGAAAACTGAAGCGTGCTCACACCATCCTCAAGCTTCTTCTCCATGGGAAAGGAAGGACCAGCGGCCTTTTTTCACAAGGGGGGGGAGGCAAGCCCTTGTTGGCGGGGCCCAGGGTGGCAAAATCGCTCTGCAGGCCTGCACCTGCCATGCAAATCCATTGGGAACAATCAGCCCCTGACGAGGGGCTCGGCTGGGTGGAGGTGGGGGGTTAGGGATGGATTCTCCTTGCTTCAGTTCCAAAACAAATGCTGAACTTGCTATTGCAGGTTGGGAATGGGGGGCTGCTCCTCATCCCTCCAGGAAGCACTTTTGGCTGCAACATTCCCTGAGTGGTGTCAGGATGGAGCTCGCTGGGGGGACCATGGCACCGCAGCAGCCTCCAATTTCTCCCTCTGCACCCCAATATCCTGCTGGGGGAGACACACATTTTTCCCCCCAGTTTAAAAGCAGAACCATCACACTCGCCAGGTTGTGGGTGCTATCCACAAGGATTGGGGTGCCCTGGTCACCCAAACCCTCAGGAGACTCCTGGGGGGCTCGGGACACAGAGCTGGGAGGGCTGAGGCCAGGCAAGCCATTAATGCTGGTTCACGACTTGTGAGGTCGGAGTGTGGACAGACTGTATCCAAAGGTCTCTCAGCAACACAGACCCTAAACTTTTAGGGCTGCTGGGTCACCTCAAGAGTTCAATCTTCTTACAGCAAACAAAGCCTCTCTGAAGGTTTCCCCCACTGCCTCCCGCACACAAGCTCAGAGTCCTTTATTTCTGGGCTGTGTGATAAGCTTAAATCATTGTGCTCCCATTTCTTGATCGTCGCCTATTTTGTGCCTTTGTTCCCGTAAAGTAGGACCGAGTCTGGCAAAGGGGCTGAAGTTGAACAGTTTGACCCTTGGAAGACAGTTCAGGCAGTGGGCAGCACTCCCTCTCCCCCCACTGCTCTCAGCAGAGCACCTCGTGGCTGAGCAGCTCAGCCAGGGCTGGCCACAGACCACACAAGCGTCCCTTGGACCCTGACTCATCCTCAGTCAATTTCTGCTCAGCCCTGTGGAGAAAATCTCTTCATCAGGGAACTGGGGTGAACTGCAAAAGATGCCTTGATGCTCTCAGCATCGACAGAAGGACATAAATCCCATCAACGGGGTGTGAGCAGCAGGATGGACTGGCCTGGTTACAGGCAATACTGCGACACACTTTAAGGTGCTGAAAAAGGAAGAAGGTCCCTTTGTGTCACTCCCTTGCGATGCCAAGGGGACCTACAGGTTTCCATTTTTCAGTAGGAGGGGAAGGTTAAAATCTCTTGGTAGAGCCTTTAGATTCTATAAAATTAGAGATTTTCTAACAGCTCAGGTAAATCACAGAGAGCAGGTGGTACCTGATCTCAGAGCAGGATGTCTCCACACAGCCCTCATCCACACGCTCACTGAGACTTTACCTCTGACATCTGTTTTCTGCTTTTTTACCACTGGCAGCAAATCAAAATCCATTTCAGAGTCCGACTCCCCAGACTGCCTCAGTGATGGCGCTTCCATGGGGGGAGGATGCCGCGCTACCCTGTCCTTTCACTTGCCCTGACCCATGTGGGTCCATTGGGTGCCAGGACTGGCTTTCTGCCCCAGTGGGTACTCTGAAGGAGAAGGCATGGCATTGGGAAGCTCTCCTGTTGGATTCTTACAGAAGCAAACTATTCCAAGTACTTTTTTTAAGCCATTATTTTTCGTTAGATAAGGCGCTGGTGTTACCCAAAAGTTAACAGGATGACTGTGTCTGTCTGACAAAACAAACACAGCTTGAACCCTACACTGGTTAATACCAGAAACAGTTCACTGTACAGCACGTGCCTGACAGGTATCACAAAACGGTGTAGAAGTGTGTTACGGTGCTCTTCTTTTAATAGAAAAGAAACCCCATCTATTATCTGACACCGTCTCTGTATCTCCAGGTTAGATTTTAGGAAATAAATGGCAGCTTCAGAAGAGCTACTAACCTACACACACACACACCCCCACCAGGAATAAAAAGCCAAACCAACATCCTCTTGGCACAACAGACTGTAAAGTGGTTGTGTGGAGGGGTTAAGAATTTTACAGCCCGTTTTGTACCCAAGGGTTGCGTCTGACAGCACCGAGCCCACACAGGCCCCTGCTGCTCTCCAGAGGCAATACATCCCACCCCGATCTCCTCAGGCTTTTCTCTGCTCCGTGCCAAAACCAGCTGCAAGCGGAGGGGAGAAGACACAAGACCCTCACCAACAGCCCCCCATCCCCCCAAAATGTGTGTGGGGGGGTGTCCCTCAAACGTTTGTGTTTCCGTCCACTCCATCAAGCACCTCTATCCCCCGAACCCCGTTACTTCCCTCTCTAAAATGGCACCGCCCCTTGGTCAATGAGGGAGTCCCGGCCGTGAGGGAGCCGGCACGCGCGGGCCGCGCCGATTGGACGGCGGCGGAGCCTCTCGCCTACCCCTTCGCCCCCCCCTCCTTTCCCGCAGCCGCCATTCATTAATAAATTAGCGGCACGCTCCAGCCGAGCGCGAGGTTTCTGTTCGGTTGTGGGGGGCGGGAGGAGGAGGGGACGATGATGATGATGATGAGGGATGAAGTGGGGGGAGGACGGGACACACGGACGGGAGCCCCCGCGGGCAGCTTTGATTGTTCCCCGCGGGATATATAAGGGGTGTTAAGGAGCGGTCGTGTGCCAGACACGCAGCCGAAGGGCCCCAGGGCGCGTGCCACCGTTGCCCCCCTTCTTTCTCCCGGCACCCCCTCCCCTCCCCTTCACCTCACCGTTATACCGTCGCGCTTTCCACCGTGAGGTGAAGGGGAGTTTGCCTCGTGCGGTTCCGGTACCGCCTGTGCTGCCGCGCAAGATGCCGGTGAAAGCAGAGGAGCTGTCGGGGCCCGCCGAGGACGACCTGATACTGGTGGGCCTCGCCTCGCCCGCCTCTTCGCCTTCGCTGCCGTCCAGCGCCGACGAGGAGGAGGAAGAGGAGGAGGAAGAGGAGGAGGAGCCGCGGCTGGTGGTGGAGGAGGAAGTGGCGGGCGGCCGCGGTGCTCGGCGGCGGGCGGAGGGCAAGCGGCGGGCGGGCCGGAGCCGCGGTACCCCTGGTACGGCGGAAACGGCGCAAAGGCTGAAGCGGAGCCGTCGGCTGAAAGCCAACAACAGGGAGCGCAACCGGATGCACAACCTGAACGCTGCGCTGGACGCCCTCCGCGACGTGCTGCCCACCTTTCCGGAGGACGCCAAGCTCACCAAGATCGAGACCCTCCGCTTCGCACACAACTACATCTGGGCGCTCACCGAGACCCTGCGGCTGGCGGGGGTCCCGCCGGTGCTCCCGGGGGTGGCCGTGGGGGGAGCGGGCAGCCCTTCCTGGAGCGCCGGCACCGCCAGCCCTGCGCCCTCTGCCTCTCCCCGCGCTTGCACTTTATCGCCCGCCAGCCCCGGAGGATCCGTGTCGGATGCGGAGCACTGGCCACCGGGAAGCTTCCCCCCCGCCACGGTGCCGCTGCCCCGCCGCTGCCTTTAGCCCGGTGCTCCCGGTCCCCGTTCCCACCATCGGGATGGCGGCATCTGCGCCGTTTCCCACGGCTCTGGACCTGTCACCTGCCAAAACCAAACTTTCTATTTTCTCCCTCCGATGTGCACTTTGTCCAGCTCCCAAGGCTGTGACCGCGGCTTTCCACACACCCCCATTCATTCCGCTCTTCCCCTTCCACCATCTGTCCCTTAGGATTCCTCGGGGGGGGGGGGGAAGAAAGAGGGTTAAACCCCCCCCATCCCTAAAGTGTTTTTTGTTAGGGCTCCGGGTTAGAAGTCATTGTGTAATTTGTAGGCTTTGTGAGGGCTGAATGCAAGCGTGGAAATTTAGGCTAAACTCTATCAAAAATTAAATAGAGACAGCCTTCCCCCCCCCCCCCCCCCCGGGTGGGGGAGTAGGAGTAGGGAGAACCTCCTCATGCATTATTTATTTTGACCTTTAAGGGGACAAGGAACTCCCCCCTTCTTTCAGGAGATGAAAAATAAACAGATTGAAAACCTCAACAGACACGGGGCATTACAGTGATCAGCTGCATGCATGTTCACCGTTTATTTATTATAAAGGAAGATATCATGGAAAAGATGTATTTTTTTTTTATAATTTACAGAGTTTATTCCACTATGTATTTACATCTGAAGAACAAAGGGATTGTTTTTGTGATAAAATATAAATAAAAGGCTCTAATTTTCATATATTTTGGGCTTGCTGCTTGTTTTGGGGTTCCATACTGGGAATGACGGGCCTGGGGGGCTGATTCCTGTCCTGGTTCTGGGTGTAAAAGCCCTAAAATTTCTGACTTCATAGAAGCAACCCCTTTTTTTCTGCAGAGTAGGAAGCTCTTGTAGGAGTCAGTTCAGCCCCAGTGTGGGGCCAAGAGGCCATTCTTTAGGGCTAAAGGTCCTTAGGGAGACATGGAGCCAAACCAAGGAAAAGTTCCCTGTTTTTCTGTAGCCAAGCAAATCCTCAAATGGGTTCTAGATGCTAAAACACATGAGGGACTCGGCTTCCACCTCTCATGATGGCATTTTGGTTCTTAGGTTCCTTGTGTGGCTCATAATGTGAAGGAAACCAGCAGTAAGCACAGTAGATAAATACATAAATTCAGTGGAAGTTTACTTATGGTTTAATTTTGCCTCTTGATACAGAAGATTCTGCGCAGTGAATGTGTGTTGCATGGATGGATGGATCCACCGGCACCTGCCCAAGGACGTCACCATGGAGGAGGATGAGGGGATGCTGGAGGCCACCGATGCCCCTCAATCATCCCCCCCATGTGCCTGGGAGCACTCTGTGACTTCTGAGTCTGAACACCTGGAAATCATTAAATCCCAGCGGAGGCGCCTGAATGTATTAATTAAATAAAAGATGCAGCCTGGTGCTTTCCCCCGATCCTGGGAGCGTGAAACCCAGTGCTGGGAGTGACAGCCTCAAAAGGGCAAGAAGTGATAAAAAAACAACCCCAAAATGTGTGAAAAGAGAATTAGTGAAATTAGGTTAGGCCAATAAAACATGTGGGGGTTCCCCCCACCTCAGCCCCACAGCCTTGGGCGAGCAGCACGATGGAGCCTGAGCTATTGTTCCCCCCCCGGCAGGGGGGTTATTGTGTAATAAATAATTCCTTCCAAAAAAGAAGAAGAAGAAAAAAAATAAAGTGGGAGCATTTGCATAATCACTGCTTTGATGTGGGCAGCACGATGAAGCTGTGTCCCCCCCAAATCTGCCACGGGCCAGAAGGAACAAAACAAGAGGGAGCCTTTCAATCCATTAGCAGTGTGTGGGGCAGCCTGTCATGAGAGGAGGCTTCACCCTTGATCACTTTTCACAACCCCCTTTCAATGATTAAACTCCAGTAATGCCCCCCCCCAAAGAAAGCCGGCAGCTCACTCAGCCTCTCTGTCTCTTCTGGCTGGGTCTCGTTGTCCTTCCCCAGTTTCTCTCTTGCTTTTAAGAGATGCTGGAGTAGGTGCCTTCAGCTCTTCGAAAGGTTGGGATGGGTGGGATGTGCTTCAGGTACATCTCAGGTGGCTCAGCATATACTCCCTCCAACACTCTTTGGGGAGGAATGCTGCTGCTTCCCAAGTTTGTCATCCTGGAGGTACTTCTTTCCATTCCAGGTACAGCCTCTCTTACATCCGCTGTCCGGCTGAGCTATGGCAGTGGGAGCCGCTACGGGAAAATGCACACATAGCGTTGGAGAATGGATTGGGAGTGCGAGAGGAGTTTTCTGGAGTTTGAGGTGGGTGCCACCACACAAACCAAACCCTGGTCCACAGGATGGGCTTGGCTGGAGTTGCCCTTGAAGAAGTTTGGGAAGGGGCAGCAGTGCAGTGCTGGCAAAGGGAGATACGGAGACAGGACTTGTTACCTTCCCCGTTAATCCACGTCCTGATTTCTCTTTCAAATGTAGCCAAAAGAGCTTATTTCCCTCTTTCTTCCTCCTGAATTTGAAAGAGTTAATTTCCCTCTTCCCCTTGTTTTCCTTCAGTTTTCCTCTTTTCTCTCAGAAGACTGATTTTTGGAGGTGAAGATCAGGAGGCTGGATGGGGCTTGGAGCAGCCTGGTCTGTGGAAGGTATCCCTGCCCATGGAAGGGGGCTGGAACTGGATGAGCTTTAAGGTCCCTTCCAACCCAAACCAACATGTGATTCTAGGATTCTATGAAATTGCAGCGAATCTGGATGCAGGATGGCAAATCACCTCTTAGGAGGAAGTGGAAAACCTGGGAGCAGCTTCCAAGCAGCACCTTGCCCAAATAATGCATGTTTATGATCCTTTTGCACACTGTATTTTGGAACAGCATTCCTGAGTCAGCCCTCATCTGGCTGGTGGATTTTAAGCTGCAGAGAGAGCTTAGATGCCTCACTGCTGAGCCACCGGGTGCACACCCAGAGTAGGAGTGAAGGTAGAAGATGTGGCAGGATGATAAATTCAACTTAGGTCGCTTCCTACGTAAATCTGAAGACCCCAGCATGAGGGGTCTAGCTCAAAGAAAAACCCAATCTCCTAAAGCCCTGTTCAGGTGCCTCAGGTTGAGGTTCAGGGTCCACTGCTCCCCAGGTTTGACTATTTTATTGTCACAGCAGTTCCTTGGTTTCCTAATGGTGAAAATGTTGGGAAACAACTGGATGAGGTTTCACCTGCTACAGGCCATCCTGTGGTGCTGTCTGATAAGTTTGCTATTGAAACATGTATGACACTAAATAATTAAGTACACACACTAGCTGTCTTTTTGACACTGCATCCATTAGTTATTGCAATAACACTGTTTTAATTGAAAAGACTGATCATCTGGGATATGAAAGTTACATATTTTCTTATTTCCATAATAAAATATACATGGAACTTCTGGAAATACAATGAGAGGCTACCCCACAATACTTGCAAAATATATTTTTTTGTGTATAAAACATGTTTCTCTGCAGATGATCCCACACAACCCTAGTGTTGCTGCCATCTCTCTCGGGATGGGCGCTTGGCTGGAGGGCTTCAGCCTCTGCCTCTGTCCCCTCTCTGTCCTTCACCTTCCTCCTGACTCCCTCATTTCCATTGCAGAGAAGGCAAGTTTTTCCTTTCACCATTTCAAGCAGGAGAAGGGTCTGCTGCACACACCTCCCCACATCCTCAGGCTTCACTTTCCCCACTGGTTTTCTGCATTTCACTGCTTTCTCCTTGGGAAATCCACCTTTCAGTCATTTCATCTGCTGGTCCTCAGATTTCACACTCATACTCCTCAGATGGGAATTTCGCAGCCTTTTCTCCTTGAATTGATTTAATGCCATTAAAAACAAGCTGATCTCTCCAAAACCCCCAGCTTTTCATTTTTATGGTGTTTCAGATGTACTTCAGAGCAGCTGCTAGGGGAAAGGCCATCACCACCCCAGTTCCCATCATCACTGAGATCCTCTGGCCTTGAGGAGCCTGTTGCCCACACTCTGGTTTGTTCTCACATCCACAACCACCTTGCAATGTTCCAAGGAAGAACAATCCTAGGGAAAGGACTAAAAGCCTTGCACTGCTCTCTGCCTGAGGAAGACATTTGAAGCATTCACTGGGGATGTCAAGAAGCCTCAAGTAATCAGATAAACAGTACAGGGTTTGCTCTTGCAGACCAGGGTTTGGTATAAGGCAGGTGTCCAAGTGAATATCAGATGATTAATTTGTGATCTTGGGAATCTTCAGGTTGCATGTAGGGTGAACAGGGGTTCTGCAGTGATGGGGGGGTTTGAAATTTATCACTTGGGGTCATGAATAGTACACACCGTCCTGTAATTTCTATTTCTATACCATACAGGCAAAAAATCTCAGGAACCCATCTTTTATATAGTTAATCACAGCACTGCAGCCCACTTGCATGAACAGAAATCCTGATGGAATTTATTCTTTTAAACCTGGTGCAGGTTGTTGTCTTACTAAAGGGCCAGATCTTGCATCTTAAGGTCTAAGACAGACTCCTTTGCTCTGACAAGCTGTTTCCTTCAACTGTGCAGGTCCAGCAAACTTCCGGCCACCTCCTCATTCCCCTTGACTTCCTGTACTAAATTCAGGCTTCTGATTAAAGAGAAGTAATACTGTCTTTAAAACAAAGCTGGCAGCACGCAGGGAGGGCATATGGATGGTGCTAGGGTGACTGCGACATGCAGCCATCCCCTTTCCCCCACTTCCCCCTCCTTTGATTAAAAAGACGAGAGACTGGACCAAAGCCGATGACATATTTACCTTCATGAGTTTTAAAAAAAGTTAATTACTGCTCAGAGCAAGTTGGGATGGCTGTCCTGAGCTGTCTTTTATTAGTAGTCGCCTTCATTAATTTCCCTCGCTGGATTTGCTGATAATAGCTGCTTGGTCCTGAGCAGCACAAAGCAGCATCTGTGCCATTGAGCAGAAAAGCGGGAGTCAGGCAAAGGGGGGCACTAGAGACGGGGGGACACGACGCTGTTTGCAAATCAACCTCTATTAACGTGATGGCCTACTTGAAGGGGACAGCAAACTGAGTAGCCGGCACGGTGGTTTGGGCTTCGCTCGAGGGAGAAACTGCTTTGAGCGAAGATGATGAAAAGATCCACTCCATCTTAAAAATAGCCTGGCAGAGAAGTTTTCTGACTAAAGAATGGGATTAAGTTCTGTCTGGGGGGTCACCGTGGGCAGGCTGGGGAGGCTGCAGGAACTATGGATGGGCTCATGGAGCTGGGGCAGCAGCAGCAGCCCCATCTGCTCCTGCTCTGCAGAAGGATGTGGGAGATTATTTCATCCAAGTGGAAAAAAGGAGAAATGGTGTGCGTCACCCCCAGGAGAGGGGTGAGAGCAGCACACTGCTGCTGCAGGCTGCTGGCTTCCTTGCATCAGTGCTGGGAAAGGCACCTGGGTCCTGGTGCAGGGAGTTCCCTCCCTTCCAACTCCCAGTGGCAGCTATCGGTCAATATCTCACTGCATATATCCCCATTCTGGTTATTTCAAGGTTATAACAGTACATCATACCACCTGTAAATGCCTAGAGATACAGTTGTGTGTGCTTGGTTTCTTTCCCCTGGGAGACTCCCATGGCTCTGCTGGCCGGGGTGGGGAAAGGATGTGCTGGGAAAACTCCTATGCTGCATAACATTAGGTATTGCCAAAAGAGTAAGAAAATTGTTCTGCCTGTGGGTAACAGGCTTTGGTTGCATCAAGTTTATCCCTCTTGACATCAAATGTGCTAAATTTTATGCACAAGTACATGGCACACAGCAAACAAGATCTCTGCCTTTCACCTGGATACCTGCAAAAAGGTAGGTGGGAAAAACCGCTTTAATCAAATGTCTGCCCTGAAGTACAGGGAAGTGTCATCGCATTGCCAAGAGTGAGATGTTTTTGTGCCAGCACTTACTCTAATACTCAAGTCCTTGTGTTGGCTGCTTTAGCCAAGAAAAGGACATTTCTTCAGGCTTTACATTCCCCCCCCCCCCCCCCCCAAAAAAAAAAAAAAAGAAAAAAGAATTAAGTATTTCATAAGTTTTGTTTGGTTCAAATTACTTTCTTCTGAAACCAGAGGAAACAGCAGAACAGAAATTGTAGCTCCAAGATGAAACTTCCAGCCAAAATATCAAATGCTCCATCATCAGAGTCAACCACTTATTCTCTACAATAATCACCTATTTATACCACAAATATGAAGCAATAACACAAGTTGTGTGTGTCTCAGGCCATGTATACCTAAATTCTCCAGGCAGTGAGGTACAGAGCACATTAATCCAGGATTTCCAGTATCCAAGCCCCAGATAAAGACAGAGATCCTGCATTTGTGAAGGACTGATACCTCTGAATTTGTGCCCAAACCTGTAAAGTGTAGGATCAGTACAAGCTATGGGGTTAAGTATGGTGATATCTGGTTTTAACATGGAACTGGACCAGCTGATGCTTAATCCTAACTTTTAAGTGTGAGTAGCCATCACTTTGAGATGGTAAAATATATGCTAGAAACCAACAGAAGAAATCAGCTGCTGAATGCAAATATTAGGAAGAAGTGAAAACACAAACACTTCCCACAGATGGATTAATTCAGGAACATAACTAAATCTGTATTTTTTCCTTTCCTTGACCAAGAGGCATAGCTGGAACAGGCATTACTTTCCAGGGGTCTTGAAGCAGCGTGTGCTACCACAACAGCCATTGCAGGGCTGGCTGCTGGCAGCATATTGGGACACTTTGTTCTGCAGAGATTGTCTGAGAGGTCTTGTTTTGCTTTTAATTGTCTCCATAGAGAAGGGAAAGCCTCTGCAGAGAGGCTTTAACACAGCATCTCTGCTGCCTATTAATTCCCCAGATCTTGCTAACAAGCTTTGTTTCCTCTTTAGAGCTCATCGCTCTCTTTTGCCGGACCACGGAGCTATGTATGTACAGCGTTTGTCACTTGGTTAAAGCCAGCATTTCCCTACTGCTGCAGACAAGGCTGTTCTTTATTGGCTGTGGAACAAGATAACGGGCTTAATCTTCCCAGTAACACGTGAGTTTTCATGTATCACTTTAATCTGTGAAACACTGGGGCCAAGTGTACTGTCACATGCTGATTTTACTTTTCTATGAGCGAGTGACTCCCTGGCTCAATGATGGATTGTTTGCTCGCTTTTATCAACAGTCAAGATGGTGAATGCCCTGGGGTGGTAGACAGTGTGCAGTGGGAATGGCAGCAAATCTCATGGCCCAGTTCAAGTTCACCTGACAAAGCTGAAGCAGTCTGCAAGCAGCATTAGAGAAAGGATTATTCACACTAGCATTATATTTTTGAATGCATTTTTCTTCCTGAGCAGCTGCCCAGCTCCCCAACACTGAAGGTTTATGCACCATAATAAAGAGATTTAATTTTTTTTTTTCTTCTCTTGCTGCTCCCTCTTTACACCTAGTTCTAATCAGGCAGTGCAGTGATAGGGCGTCTTTCCAAACAACTCGGCACAAACATCACCTAGAAAACAATGGCATTGTAAAAAGATGGAACAAAAGCCTAAAAAAATCTTTGCTGGCTGCAGAAACAAAAGAGAACGGTTTTGTTAAAGCCAGCTCTCTGCTGGGGATCCATCTTTTTGTGGAAGTTTGATGCCCTGTTTCTTTTCTCATCAAAAAAATCTCCCCAAAGAAACGATCACAGCCTTTATGCTCGAGGGCAGTGGGACATCAGGGCTTTGGAGGAGGAGAATTTGAAATGAAGGCAGCCTTTCACAGCTGATGGAGGGGGAAAGCCAACTACCATTTCTCACACACATATTCTGGAGGTGCTGGTATGGTCTTGGAAGAGTAAAATCAAGGTCTCATCCCAGTTTCCTTCAGCTGGAGAGGCAGCAACAAATGTTAGCTCCAGTTCTGTGTGTTGCTCCAGTCCTGTTGCTCCTGTTTTATGTGTCACTGTTAAGGGGAATACATAAAACTGCTGCTTGAACTTTCCCAGAAGTAGCTTTTCCACCTGCCAGTTAAGCTAGTAACACCAGGAAATGCGTGCTGGAAGAATATAAGATCACTTTCTGTCATTGTTTCAGTCCAGCCTGTCACTCAGAAACCATGCAGCGGTTTGCTCACTCCCTCCACCACTTCCTCATGCCACTCCCGGAGGGATGGGGAGGAGAATCGAAAGAATGTAACTCCCACGGGTTGGGGTAAGAACAGCCCAGTAACTAAGGTATAGCACAAACCACTGCTGCTACCATCAATAATAAAAATGATAGGTTACCCTCCTCTTGCAGGGGGGTTGGACCAGATGATCTCTTGAGGTCCCTTCCAACCCTTGGGATTCTGTGATTCTGTGAAGGGAAGAGAATACAACCGCTTACCACCTGCCGACCGATACCCAGCCTGACCAAGCAGTGAAGTAGCCCTTCCGGGTAACTGCCCCCAGTTTATATAATGGGCATGACGTGCTGTGGTATGGTATACCTCTCTGGCTAGTTTGGGTCAGGTAACCTGTCTCTGATTCCTCCAGGCTTTCCCTCCTCCCTGGCAGAACATGAGACTCAGAAATTCCTTGGTCAGAGTAAACATTACTAAGCAGCAACTAAAAACATCGGTGTTATCAGCGCTGTTTCCAGGCTGAAAGTCAAAAACACAGCGCTGCACCAGCTACTAAGAAGGAGAAAAATGACTGCTACTGCTGAACCCAGGACACTTTCCTTCTCTTGTGGAACAGAAAATCAGCTGCAACCTGTAGATGCAATGATATTCTCCCTGCTTTTAATCAAAATCTGAAATGTGTTTTTGACAGAGGCTGAAAGAAGTGTCCCCCTGGAAGCCCACGCAGATTAATCACCCCTTGGAAATAAAGGTTGAAGGCCACTCATCCTGGCATGATAACGCATTAAAAGTCTGTCAGTAGTAGATGCAAAATGAGTAGTTGAACTTTTTAGGACTATGAAAAAGGCAGCCTATTTGATTTGAAAATGCTTCTTTCATCACAGCCTGAATTCGGGTAATATTGGGGATTGGTTTGTTTTGGCTTTTTCAACCAGACACTCCAGTTGGCTGAATTCAGCATTGAAAGTGAGCAGCACTTTGTGTGAGGAGTACCTATCCCCTCTCTTTTTATGGCTGTTTTCTCTACAGCAGATGTATACATGATCTGACCATGCCAGCAGGTTGGACTCTTTTCAGCTAACCAGCCTGTGTGGGGAAAAATGCCATAAAAGGTTTCAGCTGTTTAGCTGAAATTCACCAAGTTGGAAGGGCGTTGCTTCCTTCTACATGCTTCTGAAATTCACTGTGACAGAGTGACTCTAGCAGTTGGGTCTCTTGGAGATGGGTGACGCCTTATCAGTATGTGAATTGCTATAGGTGTCCAAGGAAGTCAGATGATCCAATTGCAAGCTTTAGTTAAACAAAATCTAAAACACACCAAACAACAAAACAATTAAAAAACAAGCCACAAAAGATAGTTTCATAAAGACTAAAAGGCTGCAGCTGCCTCTTAGGCAGGCACTGCTGAAGCATATGGCCAGAATGCATGCCACGGGCTGTTCAGTCCTGGTGTTAAAAATCAGGGGTTGCAGAGATTTCTTGGCTTTGTTCCAGCTAAAACCATACTTCCAAATGCTCAGGTGTTCTATGTTCGCATGTGTACGCAGGCATACACACCTCTGAAAGAAACTTTATTTTTTTTAAGCAACCCCATACATTGCCATTTGTTCCCCAGAGCATTTATACAACCTTTACAGAAGGTTGAAAGACAGCTCACTGCTTCTGTCTCTCTCTGTTTCGTATCCTATTTCCAAAGAGCAGATGGCACCTGTTGCCCTTACTAAGTCTGAGCGGATCAGAAGCTTACAGTCTGGTAGTACACCTCTAGCTGAATTTGGAAAGCTGTTTTCTTCCTCTTTCTATGTTCTTTTGTTAATTCTTACAGGCTACAACAACATGAGGTTCAGATGGTGCAGAGGATGGTAAAATGGTGTTGCCAGCCTGGATGCAAAGACCAGAACCTGCCAAACTCATGCAAGTAATGTCTCAGTGACTCCATTTTCAAAGACAATATGCTCCCAAAGCCATGTAGGATAAAATAGTGCCCAGCTTAGGGGTCATCCTTTGTGTGACTGTCTTGTGCGGCTCTACATTGGCAGCTCTACTGAGGATCTTGTTAAAGAAAGGCAGCGACAGATCTCATTGCACTCCATGTGTTGATTATTAAAGAAGCAATATATCCCTTTCTTCCCAAAGTTGGAGTGTGAAACATCTTTGCTATTGAGAGAATGAATCTGGGGATCTGTGAGGTAGATGAGGCCTTTCCCGTCACCCGTAATCCAGCCTGTGGAAGAAAGGTCACATTTTGGTATTAAACACCACAGCCTTTTTATTACTGTACTCAGGTCTGTCTGCTTTGGCACGGCCCACACTCTGTTAACGTCACTTCAGTGATTCCCAGTTTGCCACGTCAGCAAAAGCAGATCCCTATGAATATTTAATAAAATGAATGTCCTGAAGATACCTATTTACTAAAGGTTGAGCCTGAAAGGTTTTGTCCTTGGCTCTCAAGCAAAGAGCTCAAGGAGACTTCATGCAGCTTACCTGCTCTTGCTGCAACGCAGTGGAGAACAAGAGCAAGGCAAAAACGTATTTGCAAATACCTCCCTCACTTTACATCATTTAGCAACAATATATGTAGTATATATATATATACATACACCTTTATATAGCACACTTCTCAAAATGAGAAGTCTTCACAAGAAATGAAGTTCATTGTAACACAAACCTTGCAGATCCAAAACAATGTCTGTTCCATTGGAGAACTCATAGGTGAAATGGCCATAGGCCAGACCATACTCTGTGGCTTTGTACTCATTCTTTACTACCTTTGTGTTGTTGGACAGCTTCACAAACTCCCCAAGGATATAGGGCTCCACACTCACACATCCTTTTATAGTTCTATCTTCCAGTATCTGAAAAGAGAGGGATAATGACCGTCATGTGAGCAGAGATGTGAAAACAAGGATGCTAAAGCTCCTCTAACTGAAGTCTTGTCTTCAAGAGAACAGAGGTGATGAGGAGATACTATAGCTGCTTCTTCCTTAAATCTAGACCTCAAAGAAGTTGTGAGAAAGACAATAAATATAAATTGACTAATTTTAGATAAGAAAATAGCAGAAAGTTTCCAGACATCAAGACAGCAGCTCTGGAATGATTTCTTAGTGGAAGTGATAAAGGCTAAAACACAAAACAGAAGGTCCTACGGCTGCTTTTAAGGTAGGACTTAATGAGTATAAAAAGGGATTGTGCAGTGCTGTTGCCTGTGATATCAGGGCACTGTACTTGATGAATCATAAAGAGAAACGTTCCAGTCCTGTGTTCCTGAAATTGAGCAAGTCAACTTGTCTGCAAGAACTTCGCATGTTGGGTTCTAGTGAGGTTTAAACACTTTTTGTGGTGCTCAAGATGGTCACTTTGCTGTTCAGATTTCCTAATTACCCCTGAAAAATAGATGTTCATATAGTGTTAGATGATATAAAAGTCTCGGCAACTCTTGAGCTTCATTTACAAGTGAGTTTCTGGCTTGTACAAGGCATCTTTTCTGCCAGTGCACCCATGAACTTGTAGCTCTGCAGGCAGGTGTCTTCTGCCCTAAAATGAGCAAATGCAGCTACTGGCTAAAATAGCATGTTATCTAGAGGTTGCCTAACTGCTACTATTTAAAAATCAAAATTGACTGAAGACACTCTTCCCATTGATTCCTTTGTATTGCTTAGAAGATAGCTCTTACCAAGAGTACTGCAGATGGGATGTAAAGTATTTGGGTAGGGACTTTTTGCTCATACAGTCTTTTGTTGAATTCCGTCACATAGTACTGGGCAGTCATGTGCCGTTCCATATCACTGAAATGGTGAAAAAGCCCCTTTTCTTCCTTATATTCTTTCCCAACATACCTAAACAGCAAGAGAAGTGGTTGTTGTAGCCAGATTTGCAGCAGATTGCGCTTGGGAAACTCTGCTTATGGTAATGAAACACCACTCCAAAGCAGAGCTTGGCTCGTCAGAAGCAAAGCCAAAGTTGGTAATACATTTAAAATTCCGGTGATTTAAGCTGTGTAGTTTTTCTTTTATAGTTTTACAGGCATAAAATGCTGTTCTGGTCAATTCAACCCAACGGTCTAAAGTCAACTCTGCTTGACACTGAAGGGAGGCCTTACTCAGAGGTACTTAAAATACTGTTCTTAATCTGTAATAATTCATAAACTACTTATAAAACCAATAAAAAAACCTACAATTAGCAGAGTTCTCCTCATGCAGAGGCCTTTATGAATTAGGTGATTCTAATCCTGCTTTTAGAGCAGATGCATCCACTGCATAAACCTGCTGTTAAAGAAAAGCAACTGAAACACCTTTCTGCCCTTAGGTATTGTGAGATATATATATAATATATATAAAGATAGAAAGCTATATATACTGCTAATTATCTAATGCAAAGCTGGAAGTCAAATAAAAAGGAAGCAAGATATAAGCTCCTATAAGATTATCCCAGTACAGGCAAAGCTAAAGTCAGGCCTTTGTCACAAGAAAATTAACACTAATATGGCTGTTAGAAGATGACAGTAAAGTATCTTCGTCTTCCCAGAATTTAAAAAGTAGGGAGCTACGTGGAGTGATGAGAAAGCTTGCCAAAAGGACCAAGAGATTTGGGAAAGCCATAAAATGTTCTCGCTACAGAAGGTCAGTCAAAATCTAACCAAAGATAAACTAGGTTGAAACAGACTGAAGAAACAATCTTTTCCCACTGTGGCTATGATTTCTGTAGTTGTCCAACTAAAAACTTGTACTGTCTTCTTAAAATATGTGATAACAGCTAATGTCTAACAAGGCAGGGGACTAGCTGAATTGCAGGTATAAGACTTGCCTTACCAGATAGTTTTCCTGCATGTTTACACCAAAGTAGCATTGATAAACATTTTGTTTCAGAAATTGTTTTTTTCAGTACCTTCCCAGGCTTTCTTCCTGGTGTAGAAAGTGTATCCAAAATGCACTTCTCTGTTTGCCTTCCTTTGCCACCTTCAGGTAGTCCCCAGTGAATATAGCCGTTTCTTGGCCTGTCCAGAGGCCTGATTTCTTTGAGTGATTTAAAAGAAGAGCCGCTACAAAAGGAAAACACCACAAGTAGAATGGACAATTTCACAGAATTGCTCTAAGCTTGTGCTGAGGGGTGAAATAACCAGCACCCAGGAGATAAGATATCCAGGCTTCTCTGAAAGCAAAGTATGGGGCTATAGCATATATGCTAAAGAGGTATCTAGGTGCAGAGTTGGATAATTTACAGTAAGAGCAAAAAACCCTGCTCAACAGGCTTGAGACATGCCAGTGGGTTTTACTCAATGAGCTCAATGAGGCAGCCTAGTGTTGCTCCTAGCTTCTGTATTTCTCAGTATATTGAGCAAGGGCCTGCATATTAAGGTATGGCTGTTATTTATGGTTAATTTAACAATCATTGTCTTCAATACACAGTTTGCAGGAATAAAATGTGGAATTTAAATAGTCGACAAAACCAGAGACTCAAGTAATAGGGTGGAAAGGGCTTGTTTAACTGGCACAGTGAGTTCAAGCAGGGTCTTGCATGAAGAGATTGAAGCAGGAGGAACCGTGTGGGGATGGAGATGGAGCCCATTTCCATGAAGCTGTGACTGATGTGTAAATGGGTAAGAAGGAATAGGAGGAAAACAGTTCAAGGGAGTGTTTTGCCATTGCTAAAATTATTATACAAAACCTTGTAAAACAAAAACAACAAAAATTCTTAATAATGATGACTAAAATACTGTGTTGAAAAGCCCAAGTTGAGACTGTTTTCTATGGGAATACCTATTGCTGCAAGTAAATGCCCACCACTGTGCAGAAACTTACTGTGTGCTTTACGAAGCTGTTTAGACTTAAAAATTCCAGTAGGCATCAATCCTTGGACAAGCCAATTATGTTCTACCCCTCCCAGAAGCTGCATGGATTTCTTCCTTAATTCTCCCAGGCATGAAGACAAAATCACTTCCTCTTGAGTTCAGAAGTGGACCTCTAGGGGAACTCTTGGGCACCTGTGCTGGTTTGCACTGTGAACTCAGGAATGAAGTGGATTGCCTTTTGCTGTTCTGAGACTTTCCTTCATCTTTTTCAGTAGTGGCACAGTAAAAGTGGTCAGTTATGGATATCTTTCCCCTCGAGGGCAAAGCTGTTAGCACACAGGGAGCTGTCTGATGCTTTGGAACAAATGCCGTAGGATAATTGTTCACTGAATCTCCAATACTGATGAAATCAAATTCAGTGTCATCTATTGTTTCTGCTTGGGTGTCAACTTCAGGCACTTTGAGAGGTCCATTTCCCACCAGCGCAGATTTCCTCAGCCAGTCACACACAGAGGAGTAACTGGCCTTTCTCATCTCAATGCTTGTTGGTAGTACAGATGCACCCTCGTTTATGGGGGAATGTGCCTCAAATGAGGGATCCTCCATGCTATCTGCAGCTTCCCCTCCTGGGTGGACCTGCACAAAATGTTTCCTGGGCTGGGGCAGGGGGGTGCTGCTGTCCTTGGTCTTGCAGCCCAGCTGCACCCACATAAAAAACTTCTTCTCCTCCTCCTGCCCCTTGCTAGGAGCAGAGTTAGGGGTGGAAAGGGAAGGAACCACATTGTTCACCTCCCCACCTTTCTCTTCGGAAGAACTCTTTCCATGGTGTCTTCCCTCTCACAGCAATTCTCCGCAAAGAGACACCTTCTCTACCAGTCTCCCAGCTACAGTTGTATCGACCTCCAGGGAAGGCTGAGCAGATCCTCCATGGCTATGTAGAGCCTCTGGAGGGGAAGAATGCCAGGCTCTGGGAGGCATCAAGTTCAAGCATGCAGCTTGACTATGCTCATCCGATTCTGTTCTGCAGCACTGCTCCTCTGTTGAGCCTTTTTCCTGCTGCTGCCCTTCCTTGGGAGACTCTTTGCTGCCGTTGCAGTTTAGTTCCTCCCAGCCGGAAGAGGAACTTGATTTTGACAGCTTGCACCAAGAGCTCTCTGAAGTAGTGGTCTGACTCCTGTTTTGCTGTCTGCTGAAAACACTGCTTTCACCATTTATTTCTATTTCTAATGGCTCAGTTTCTTCATCAAAGGAAATGTTCATCGCATCAGAACCAACGTGTTCATTTTTCTGGCCACAGAGTCTTTCTGAGCTACTTCCTACTGTTGGTGAATTCAGCATTTCTGCAGTACCTTTCCTCCGGTACACTATATCTTCAGTAGTACACATGGTGTCAATGGTTTCGGTCTCTGTTCTTAAGGTTGTGATACAAGCTCCTGCTTGGGTTTCTCCTGGGGTGGTTTTATGAATCCCACAGGTATTCTTAAACACTTGACAAACTGACAGATGATGTTGAGAATGTGTGGTGAGGATTTTCTTGAAATTTGCTTCCCCTTGCAGGATAGGTTTTTCCACTTTGTCTTTGTGACTGTCTGGAACATAAGACCTAGCATCAGAATTAGGGAAGCTTTCCACTTGCAGGTGCTTCTTCACAGATGTGATCATAGACATGATCTCTTTGGCAAGAATCCCTTTTTCTTCCTCTTCTGTAAATGAAGTGCTGTATGAATGCAGTTTTTCCATGGCTTCTCTGCACCGTTGACTCACTTCATGGAGTTTTTCACTCCCCCCATAGAGCCATCGATGCACAGTTGTGAGGCAGAAAGCAGCTTTAATAAAACTATGGAGCTGCTGCTTGCTGGTGACAGGGCTCTTGTCATTCTTGGTGAGAAGGCCAATCTCGAAGGATTCTTTGGCTTCAGACAAGTAAAACTTTCTCTTTTCTGGGGGACAGTCCTTGGAGTGACTATAGGACAGCAAACACACTCCACAGATGTTCTGGGAGGCAATGAAAGAGGAATGAAGGAATTAAAAACGTGGACCTCTGCTACACATAAATGAAGGGGGAAATAATACTTCTTTATCTTATATGATTTGAAGCAAATGTCAGCTCTGCCTGTCTGCTGCTGCGTTTCCTAGAGGAAATAATCTTGCTCTTTTTCCTCTGTAATACACTTGTAGTTATAGAAGAATCAGCATTTCCAGATGGGCTTGAAAGCCTATCCTCACCTTGTGGCCAGATACTTCTTTCCACCCGTCTGCTTAGCTTCTGATTGGAGTCCAGAGCAAATGAATCATACCCACAACACAGCATCATACCCACAAGGACAGAATACCCTATATGATGCAATGTTTGAAAGCTGAATTTGAGCCAGACTGAACAGGCTGGACTCTTTTCTGACACAAAGAACACTTTCAGAACGAAGACGAATACTTACCACGGTGGAGAGGACAAACAGAGGGGTGTACTGGCTGTAGGCTGCTGCTAGTTTGCAGGCCTCAGCAGCTGATAGTAAGCGATGACTGAACTTCAGGAGAAGGCTCTAGTGAAATAGAAAAAAAAAAACAAAAACAAAAAACAACCCAAGGGGGAAAACCTCATCTTAAAGGCTTTCCTTTCAAAGAAAAGAAAACACGAATACCAAACCAAGTCTTACCAGGTCCATGTCGGCTTTGGTTTTAAAACGTACATAATCCTTCTCATTCATAGAAACGAAGATGTCTGCAATAATACCCAAGGAAGTAGCAACTCCCTGAAAAAGAAATGGAAAATTATCATAGTGTTTCTCCCCCTGTATTTTGAATTTTACTGCTCACAACAAAGTAGGTTCTGGGTGGAAGATCCCTGGGAAAAAAAAAAACCAAACCAAAACCAAACCTAACAAACAAGATCAAAAGAGAAGCACTGCTAAGAAATTCAGAGCTGTCATCTTGATAGAGTTTTCTTCATTTCAGCTTGTAGAAACTGTAGCCTGGTGGTTACTGGAAACTCTTGGAAACATTTTTAATGAGCTTGGTGAACTTTTTATTTGGTCTTTGTTCTCTATCTGGTCATAGTCCGCAGATCTTTCAGATCCATTAGTGGCAGGTATCCCTATTACCACTAGCTCTAGGTTTTGCCTTAAATAGCATTGTGTTTCCCTTAGTATTGCATTTTCCTAAGGTGTTTAATCTTGTGATGTCACCAAAAGCTGCATTAAGCCCTTGGCTAATCATGTCTGGAATAAAAACAACTCTTTTACCACTGTTTTTCAGAAAAGACCACAGAAATAAAAAATTATGTTTAAGAACTTGTCAGCTGACCTTAGTCTTTCTAAAAAATCCAGGGTGAAGATGTCTAGAGAGATGGTAGAAGTAAATAATGCTCATCACACATAGCCTAAGAAATAAAGCGTCTTTTTTAACACACATCCCTAGCTTACTGTACTGTTTAAGAAAACCCAAATAAACAGAGTTGGAGGAAAGGCAAAGTTCTTGGTGTTGATATAATCAGGGGGGTTTTGTTAGTAATTTGTAATTGGTTCTACAGGACCCATTAAAAAATAAGGTATGAACATGTAACATATAGATTTATGAACTTGCTGATTCTCTTTCTCTCTGTCTGGAAGATTTGATCTGTACATGGTAGCTGAGGGTCTGCTTAGCTAAATAGTTAAGAATGCCTTAATCATTAAGTGTATGCTTTTGGCAAAATTCCCTACACATCTTTGCTCCCTTAAAAAAGTTCTGAGGTTGAGGTTAAGCTTTAAGGTATGGCAGAGGAGAAGCGATGAGGTCTGGTTTTGTGGAATATCTTATGCTGGGGTACAATTACGAAACTTCTTCAAGCATCACCCTAGGACTTGTTAGGCTTAGGTTCACATTCCTGCTTAGCTACGGATGCAAGGTGTGACTGTTTCATAGACAGTGGGAAGATTAGCATGGCCAAGCCTCAAAAAGGTGCTCAAGACAGGTATGGTAGCTGTTGCAAGGTGTCTATATACTGCAGTGTTGGGAAACAGCCATCATCCACATGAGATAGTGTAGTACAGCTCAGCAAGCAGACATGCTTGGTTACCAGGAAAAAAAAATTAACCTTAGTCTTAATAAATAAGTAAATGAATAAAAACTATGGCTGCATTCTGGGCTTAGTCTGTCCTTGCCAGAGGCACCTGTGTCACCCTCGGTGATGGTTCTCTTCAGATGATTCTGCTTAAGGAAAACTATTACTTTTACTACCCTGCAGGAAAAAAGGTGTCTGTAAATCTGTGTATGCATGCGGAAACAATGTGTAATACAAACTTCAGACAGAGTATTTGTCTTGCATATTAAATTTGTCTGAGGTGCCTAATTGAGACATTATTGCTAAAGGACTTTTCTGAAGTGAACAAAAGCTAATCTGGAATGATTATTAGATTGACAAGGATATCCAGAGTGAAAAGGAAATAGTACCTTTTTATCTGGTTGAGGAAGTTTGAAATATCCCACAACTGAAGCCCAAATCAACTCTGCTGCCTCGTACCACATCCCTGAAATCAATCAGAAACATAGTCACTAAGGAGATGATTACCACTACAGATGCCTTTCAATATTTATTTTTTACATCTCCTGGAGCCAGGAGCCCTCAAAATGGTGTAAAAGCATACCACATTTTTTGCTTTGGTGACACTGAACATTTATCACAGTATCACAGTATCACAGTATGTTAGAGATTGGAAGGGACCTCAAAAGATCATCTAGTCCAATCCCCCTGCCGGAGCAGGAACACCTAGATAAGGTTACACAGGAACGTGTCCAGGCGGGTTTTGAATGTCTCCAAAGAAGGAGATTCCACAACCTCCCTGGGCAGCCTGTTCCAGTGTTCTGTCACCCTCACTGAGAAGAAGTTTCTTCTCAGGTTTAAGTGGAACCTCTTGTGCTCCAATTTGTACCCATTACCCCTTGTCCTTTCATTGTTTGCCACTGAGAAGAGCCTGGCTCCATCCTCGTGACACTCCCCCTTTAATATTTATATACACTAATAAGGTCACCCCTCAATCTCCTCTTCTCCAAACTATAGAGACCCAGCTCCCTCAGTCTTTCCTCATAAGGGAGATGCTCCACTCCCTTAATCATCTTAGTTGCCCTGCGCTGGACTCTCTCCAGCAGGTCCCTGTCCTTCTTAAACTGAGGGGCCCAGAACTGGACACAGTATTCCAGATGAGGTCTCACCAGGGCAGAGTAGAGGGGAAGGAGGACCTCTCTCGACCTACTAACCACCCCCCTTCTAATACAACCCAGGATGCCATTGGCCTTCTTGGCCACAAGGGCACAGTGTCGGCTCATGGTCACCCTGTCGTCCACCAGGACCCCCAGGTCCCTCTCCCCTACACTGCTCTCTAACAGGTCGTTCCCCAGCCTATACTGGAACCTGGGGTTGTTCCTGCCCAGATGCAGGACTCTACACTTTCCCTTGTTATATTTCATCAAGTTATTCCCCGCCCAGCTCTCCAGCCTGTCCAGGTCCCTCTGGATGGCAGCACAGCCTTCTGGCGTGTCGGCCACCCCTCCCAGCTTAGTGTCATCAGCAAACTTGCTGATAGTACACTCAATTCCCTCATCTAAATCGTTGATGAATATATTAAATAATACTGGTCCCAGTACCGACCCTTGAGGCACTCCACTAGATACAGGCCTCCAACTAGACTCCGCCCCATAGACTACAACTCTCTGGCTTCTCTCCTTCAGCCAGTTCACAGTCCACCTCACTACCCGATCATCCAGACCACACTTCCTCAATTTAGCCGCAAGGATGCTGTGGGAGACCGTGTCAAACGCTTTGCTGAAGTCGAGGTAGACCACATCCACCGCTCTACCATCATCCATCCACCGTGTTATTTCCTCATAAAAGGCTACGAGATTGGTCAAGCACGACTTCCCCTTGGTGAAGCCATGTTGACTGCCCCTCATAACCCTCTTATCCTTGATATGCCTTAAGATGGCACCAAGGATAAGGTGTTCCATCACTTTCCCAGGAACGGAGGTGAGGCTAACCGGTCTATAGTTACCCGGGTCCTCCTTCTTGCCCTTTTTGAAGACATGAGTGACATTTGCTTTCCTCCAGTCCTCAGGCACCTCTCCCGTTTCCCAAGACTTGGTAAAGATGATGGAGAGCGGTCTAGCAATGACCTCAGCCAGTTCCCTCAGCACCCGCGGGTGCATCCCATCTGGACCCATGGATTTATGGATATCCAGATTGCTCAACTGGTCTTTAACCCATTCCTCATCGACTAAGGCAGACCGCTCCGTTGACCTATCTTCATCCGAGGTCTCAGCGGTACAGGGCTCTTCAGGACTGCCTCCAGCAGAGTAGACAGAGACAAAGAAGTCATTCAGTAACTCTGCCATCTCTGTATCTTCTGTCACCAGGGCACCCGTCCCGTTCATCAGCGGGCCTACATTGCCTCTGGTGTTAGTTTTACCTGCCATGTATTTGAAAAAGCTCTTTCTGCTGTCCTTGACCCCTCTCGCCAGCTTTAATTCCAAGGAGGCCTTAGCCATCCTAGCAGCTTTCCTACATCCTCTAGCAGCAGCCTTATATTCTTCCCAAGTGGCCAGCCCTTCTTTCCATGACCTGTAAACTCTCCTCTTCCACTTGAGCATACCGAGCAATTCCCTATTTAGCCACGCAGGTCTCCTGACCCTCTTCCTTGACTTCCTACGTGTCGGGATGCTCCGATCTTGAGCTCGGAAAAAGCAGTCCTTGAACGTCAACCAACTATCTTGGGCCCCTTTCCCTTCAAGCAGCCTAGCCCACTGGATTTCCCCTAGCAATCGCTTGAAGAGGCCAAAGTTTGCCCTGCTAAAGTCCAGGGTTGCGATTCTACTTGCTATTCTACTGACCCTACCACACAAGATCCTGAATTCTACCATCTCGTGGTCGCTGCAACCAAGGCAGCCCTCAACCTTCACTCCTTCAACCAGACCCTCCTTGTTAGTGAGGATGAGATCCAGCAGCGCACCTCTCCTGGTTGGCTCATCCACCATTTGCATGAGGAAGTTATCATCCATACACTGGAGGAACCTCCTGGACTGCGGCTGGGTTGCCGAGTAGTCCTTCCAGCAAACATCAGGGAAGTTAAAATCCCCCACGACGACCACGGCCTGTGACCGTGAGGCCGCTGTCAGCTGCCTGTAGAAGGCCTCGTCAACTTCCTCACCCTGATCCGGTGGCCTGTAACAGACCCCCACAACAGTATCGCCCCTGCCAGCCTGCCCCTTAATTCTCACCCACAGACTCTCGACTCGCTCATCATCTGTCCCCGGACAGAACTCAACGCACTGTAGCTGCTCTCGCACATAAAGAGCAACCCCACCACCCCGCCTGGCTGGCCTGTCTTTCCTGAAAAGGACATAGCCCTCCATGACTATATTCCAGTCATGTGAGCTGTCCCACCACGTCTCTGTAATTGCCACCAGATCACAATCTCCCGACTTAACACAGGTTTCTAGCTCCTCCTGCTTATTTCCCATGCTGCGCGCATTGGCGTACAGACATTTCAGGGAGCGAGCCGAGCACACCGATTTCACCCTAGGATTACAGGAGGCCTCCCAGTCTTCATCAATTCCGGAGCGCTGTCCCACTGAGGCAAGCCGAGCTACAACCCCATCCCCCTTCAAATCTAGTTTAAAGCTCTCCAAATGAGCCCCGCTAATTCGTGCCCCAGCATCCTTTTACCTCTGTGCGATAAACCTTTCCCACATGCCAATGTCCAGGCCGGTGCCCTATAAAACCAGCCGTTATCAAAGAATCCAAAGCCCTGCCTGGAGCACCAGCCTCGAAGCCAATCGTTTATGGACTGCATTTTCCCATTCAGTCCCACATCATCAACAGAAGATGGAAGGAGCGAAGAGAAGATCACCTGAGCCCCAGAGTCTTTCTATTTATCAGTAGCCTTTAGCTTTTGGCTGTGCATAAACACACATTTTATGCTCATAAAAGGCTTCAACTCAACAGTCATGGCAGATGAAAGCTCGACTACCAAGCCAGATAAGCTGAAAACTAGGAATTTTCTTGTCTTGAGAGAAGAAATTGCTGTGATGTACTTGTGATAAACTATTGCATGCCTTTGGGAAGGAAGAGTGACTTTAGGACTGCAAATTAAAAAAAAAAAAAAAAAAAAGGGAGGAAAGCCTTAAGCAGGTGTTTATAGAAAAAAGCCTTACCAAGCTTTTGCAAAATATGGCCTCTGATTTGTAAGCAGACTGACTGCACTTGAATCCTATCACTTTCCTTAGCATATCACCAGGTACCTGCAGAAAGAGTGGGAAAACTCAGTAGAGAATTAAAAATGTTGCTGCAATTTCAAGTCTCTGAGGCTAACCTAACTCCCAGCAAATTGCCAGGATTTTGCCCAATGAATTGAGCTGGTTTGAGCCAGGACTTACATTCAGGAATATAAGTTGAGAGCTCTATGGGTATGTAGCTTGAGTGACAGCTATATACAGAATAAAAACAACCTAAAAAGTGAAAGTTACCTCTCTTCTGTAAAGTAACAAAAAGTCCTTCTATATAAAACCAGCAGAGTTTCACTAAAAACAGTCAAAAGGATTAATATGGGATATCTTTGTGGTCACCAATATATACAGCTCAGCAAAATACTTCTAATCATTGACAAAACATATTGGGTTTTTTTAGATATCAGTACCTCATTAATATTAAAGCAAATGTTTTCATGTTAACAAGTGTGGTTAGTTACACAAAGTCTTTTGTTATCAAATCTATACTGGATTTTAGAATAGAATATGAACTAAAATTACTAAGCTTTCCTAAGTATTGTGAAAATTGCACTGCAACTCCAACCACAAAGTTGTGCTGAGTCTCAACAACACATCTTCAGTGTTAAATAGAAAGTGTTACAATTGAATATTATGGGAATAGTCTTTAAAAAAAAGCAAAGTCCTAAGAAATACTGCAAAAGTATTTTGTATAGCCAGTTCTATTGTAACAATGATAGCTGGCATTTTGCTTAAAATACTCTTACATGAAGGTCCTTCTTGTATGAGAATCTCAGTACCACATGAAAAGCAAATCAACAAAGCCCAGAACGGGCTTCTTAAATTTTCCAAGTTTAATGGCTGTAGAGGAACCTGAATTTATTTATTAAATAACCCCTGCAGGAAAAGAAAATGGAGAACAGATATCAAACCCTAAAATATATTGTCTCAAAACCAAAACTAAATCATAATTATGGATATGTTTCTGTATCTGTCAGAATAAATTCTTCCCTTTAGAAATACTACACATCCCTCCAGATCTGAGACAAAACACATGACCAGCAGTGCAGTAATCTGATATAAAGGAGGGGAAAGAGAGTAATTTTAGCATTATCATGCATTAAGAAATAGTCCCATTTTTACAGTTTTGCATGTCTACTCACCAATTGAAGTGCTGTAAGAAGCAGGACTTACTCTCTTTTTCTTAGCCCCCAAAGATACTAAATAATTGCACCACAGTCTGCTACAGGTCTGGAATGAAGTATTCATTTAATTCATAGGATCAGTGTGAATTTGGAGGATATGCATTACTCCAACAATCTGGACTTTTTTGAGCTGAGGGAGTTGTCTTAGTTTTCTAGAACAATCAATTCCTTGAAACTGTTTCACATTTTAAATTTCTCTGGGCAGAGAAAGCAATCAATCCAGAATATTTTGTTTAACATCTTCGTCGCTGACATGGACAGTAGGATTAAATACACCCTCAGCAAGTTTGCCGATGACACCAAGCTGTATAGTTAGGTTGATACACTGGAGGGAAAGAATGACATCCAGAGGGACCTAGACACACTTGTGAGGTGGGCTGATGCCAACCTCATGAAGTTTAACAATGACAAGTGCAAGGTCCTACATCTGGGTCGGAGCAATCCCAGGCACAGCTACAGGTTGGGCAGAGAAGAGATTCAGAGCAGCCCTGCAGAGAAGGACTTGGGGGTGCTGCTCAATGAGAAAATGAGCATGAGCCGGCAGTGCTTGCAGCCCAGAAAGCCAACCGTATCCTGGTCTGCATCAAAAGGAGCGTGACCAGCAGGTCGAAGGAGGTGATCCTGCCCCTTTATTCTGCTCTCATGAGACCTCACTTGGAGTATTGTGTACAGTTCTGGTGTCCTTAACATAAAAAGGACATGGAACTGTCGGGACAAGTCCAGAGGAGGGCCACAAGAATGATCAGGGGACTGGAGCACCTCCCATATGAAGATAGGCTGAGAAAGTTGGGACTGTTCAGCCTGGAGAAGAGAAGGCTGCGTGAAGACCTCACAGCAGCCTTCCAGTATCTGAAGGGGGCCTGTAGGGATGCTGGGGAGGGCCTCTTCATTAGGGACTGCGGTGATAGGACAAAGGGTAATGGGTTAAGACTTAAACAGGGGAAGTTTAGATTGGATATAAGGAGGAAATTCTTTCCTGTTAGGGTGGTGAGGCACTGGAATGGGTTGCCCAGGGAGGTTGTGAATGTTCCATCCCTGGCAGTGTTCAAGGCCAGGTTGGACGAGGCCTTGGATGATATGGTTTAGAGCGAGGTGTCCCTGCCCATGGCAGGGGGGTGGAACTTGATAATCTTAAGGTCCTTTCCAACCCTAACTATTCTATGATTCTATATTCAAGGATGAATTATGGATATTTCAAAACAAAGTTGCAGTTTCCATATTTTAGCAAAGAAGGGTGAAGAAAAGATGGACGTGATATAAAGAGTTGTTACTGAGGCCAGATTGGCTGTATTTGAAGCTCATGTGACTGCTGAAATTAGTATCAAAATCCCATCAAAACAGCAACTATAAAATTGGAAAAGAATTATATATGTACCTGTTGCTCCATTATCATTAATAAGGCTGCTTAGGATATATTCAGCTTTTAAAAGTTTTCCTGATAGAAGATAGAAAGAGAAGATAGAAAATTAATATTAAAATGTACCATGTGGCATGAAGTGAACAAAAATATTCATCAGTGAAAGCTTCTGCAGATTGTACTCTTCTTCAGTACAATTTCCACACTCAGACTAAATTTTTTTGATTAATTCTGCCCCATGCTCAGGAATAGCTGACATGGCCAATTTCACATATACATATAAAGCAGAAAAGATTGTTGAGGCAACTGCTTCTAGCCAGACACTTGCTTCAGAAAAGCTGTGTGATAATTAACACAGGAGAAGCTGTGTGATAATTAACCTGGTAGATCCCAGTATCATCTGCAAACAGATTTCTTGCCGTCAACAATCTTAAATGTATATGCACTACATTCTAAGTATGTGATTGCACAGCCTGGAGAAAACAAGGCTCAGAGGAGAACTCACAGCAGTTTTCCAATACCTAAAGAGGCCAGCAAGAAATCTGGAGAGTGGCTTTTGACAAGGGCATGCAGGGACAGGACAAAGGGAAAGGGCTTTAAACTAACAGAGTTTAGGAAAAATTAGGAAAGAATTCTTCCCTTTGAGGATGGTGAGTCCCTGGCACAGGTTACCCAGAGAAGCTGTGGCTGCCCCATCTCTGGCAGTGTTCAAGGCCAGGTTGGACAGTACTTGGAGCAACCTAGTCCCCAGGGACACCCAGCTTCCAGGGGGTGGAACTGGATGAGTTTTAAGGTTCCTTCCAATCCAAACCATTCTATAATTCTATGATATTTGGAGTTTGCCAGGACAGGAAACTCTTCAGATGCACTTCAAAGCCAGCTGACCTGACATCCCATCACACAAAGCATAGCCTCAAGCTATGCTGCCTCCCTGTGACCCTCTACCTAGCTTTGAAGAACTATCTTAAGCACCAAATATATAGCCTTAACATGTCGTAAGGTCTAATTTGATCAGCCTGAATCATGTAGAACCTTGGGTTTTGTTAGATCTGGCTGAAGTCAATAACGCTGCTCCAGGCAGTGTAAATATTGGCTGAACTAGCCCATCAACTGGTGTGTGTCAGTATCCGGACCCCATGGCAACAGGAGCATAAGAAGTCCACAGGCACAAATAAAAATGGCTATGAAGAGAATTTACAGTTCTGTTTTCTGCAAATAAAATACTCCTCCACGGAGTTTTTCAGAGCAGGACTGCCTGGCTTTGTTTTCTTCTCCCCAGTGGGACAGTGGGAGGATGCATTAAAAACCCTTCAGGTGCTGCCAACATTATAGGAACGATGGAATTTAATTTTTTTCTTAAATCAGTTTATCCTTGAGGGGTTGTAAGCTGCATTGTTTGCATAGTCAAGTGGTCCCACTGAAGAAAAAAAAAGCAGCTGGGACAGTGCAGAGAAAATGCCAGGATTCTAATTTACTTTTTAAAGGCCCTTGGTCAGAAGTATAGCAATTCAGATATCCCTGTTTGAAACCAGCAGGGAAGATTTGTTAAGGAACAAAAGCTCCAATTAGTATTTTCCACACCCTTTCACAATTTTCTCTCCTGCTTTTGGCTCTGAAACCCTTTATACTAGCCCCTTTGTGCTAGTGAGAGGAGCTGGGAGAGCTCAAGGAAGCTGGGAGTGGGCTGTGTGTTTGAAAAGATGGCACTGGGGGTGTAAGCATGTCACCCCTAGCACAGGACAAAGTGTCTTCAAAGTCAAATAGTTCCTGATTGAGCTTGAGCTGAAAGAAGAGAGAGGTACCTGTGTTGACAGAGAGGCGAGCCTGGCGGATGAGCACCTGAGGACTGATTGGTGCAGTGGGCTGCAGTGGGGTGCAGTGAGGTGCAACCCACTGTGCAGACCCTTGGCAATTTGAAGAAGTTGGCTGGAGGCATCAATCCAGTACAGGAACCAGTCAATCAGGAACACAATAGCAGTGGCTGTCATGCAGTCCTTGACCATGATGGAGGCCTTCAAATGAACCTGAAAAGAACACCAGTGGCAGGGGGCAGCCTTGGAGAAACTCACCTTGCAGAGGCTCAGTGAACTGTCTACAGAAAAAAGAAACAGACTGGTTTGGGTTGGAAGGGACCTTAAAGCTAACCCAGTTCCAAGCCCCTGCCACAGGCAGAGACACCTTTCGCTAGAGCAGGTTGCTCCCAGACCCATCCAACCTGGCCTTAAACATTGCCAGGGATGGGGCAGCCACAGCTTCTCTGGGCACCCTCTGCCAGGGCCTCACCACCCTCACAGGGAAGAACTTCCTTTATCTAGCCTGAACTTTAAGTTTGAAATTCCTGATCATATTTCCATTTTTAAGACAGGAAGGTTGCAGCTGTTTATTTTATTTGAGCTGTGGTATCATTCCTGATTATTTTTTCTGTTTCTAATTGTTGTTTAGTGTTTGGAATCACATCATTTGGTGCTCTGTTAATTAATTTAAATGATGCCCAACAGATCACAGAAGTAATAGCAACTAGTTTAAAAGGGGGACATGAGTCTGGAAAGACTGGAAAATAGTCCCTATGGCCATTATCCTAGATGAAGCTCAACCCATGCACTCCTTTGTACACCACAAACAAGCAAAGGCTAGGAGCTTGATGTTTTTCCCTTGCAGGTCATCTTTAATGACTATCAAGTCTGTATGAACTGGCTTGGATTCATACAGCTGTTGATCAGTGACACTGACATGAAGAATCAGCCACAGCTCCTGGGATATCATGTTATTAAGAGAACAGGAGGCCAGCAAAGACAGCAATGAGGAAGCACACAGCCTCATCATGGTTGCAGAAGTCCACATGAACCTGGGGACACCTACCAAAAAACAAGCCCTTCTCATGGTGGGCAGCGGTTGGTTCTCCTGCCCCATGAAGAAAGGAGGTGCTCCACATGCTGACACCCAGGCGATGCCCTTTTTGCTCTGAGAAGCCATGGCTGCCCCATCCCTGGCAGTGTTCAAGGCCAGTTTGGATGGTGCTTGGAGCAACCTGGTCTAGTGGGAGGTGTCCTTGTCTGTGGCAGGGGTTTGGAACTGGATGAGCTTTAAGGTCCCTTCCAACCGAAACCATTTTATGATACTATCATTCTATGGTTACAGGTTTGTCACACAGGATGGGCAGAATGGCATCCAGTCATTGTTTCACTGGAACATCTGCCCAAAATACAGCCATCAGTTGTAAAGAAAGACTCATCTTTTCAGCTATAGAGCCTCACAGGTGCCCTGACCTGTTTGGTCTTCGTGGCCACCAGCTATTCAGCAGCCTCACACTGCCTACGGAGAGTCTGGCCTGGCTCAAACGTCTCAGAGCTGGCAGTGGCTGATTACTGCTTTGCAGGATGGTCAACCACCAGAGGAAACCACAAACAGAAAACACCTTCAACCATACAAAGCCTCCTCTGAAAAAGGACGTGTTTCTCGTATCATTCATCTCAGTGAGCTATTCAACTCATGACAGAGCAAAGACAACACAGGGGAGGGAGAATCAAGCCCACAGCACCACTAGAAGGTGACAGAATGCAAGAAAACTTTGTCCAAATTCCCACTGAAACATAAAGATTGACAGCTATATCCCATTTTTGTTTCAGCATCAGCCTCCTTCCCTTGCCTTCTTAGAATAAACACACGGCAGAGGCAGCAACATCCAAGAACTGCTTTAGGCACCGCTCAGGCTTTTTGGACTCCTCCCCAGCCTCATTTCTCTCCTCTTTGCTTTTAGCTCAAAGCCCCACAATCTGGCAACAAGACTCATTCTTGATTTTGAGCAGCACAGCTACCATCTGAGGTGTGCAGGAGAAAGCCCACCTCAAACCATCTGAATAGCCTGCAGTACATAGCAGGAAAGCACAGATCTGTTGCAAGCAATTGCTTGTTTGCACTTCAGCGAGGTGGATTTGTATGAATTTCCTTCCCCCACCTCCCACTGAGCCTGAGTTGGATTTTCGAAGAGCATGGCACTTGAAAATGATTCCTGGAGGCTGGCACACAACTCTGCTTGTGCCCGACAACAATGGAGGAATCCCCCTCTCCAAGCACCTGTAAACTGACACTGCAAACCAGCCATTTGAAATGCTCATCAACAGGCCATATATTTAAGCACAGATCATCGCCTAATCTATTTTTTTTTCCTCCCCTTTTTCCTTTAATAGATTGAAGCACAAAAGCCTGAGAGAGGGTGACCTACCAAACAAAAGAGCCTTTGAGTTCCTAGGAAAAGTAGACTTGGAGGAAGATGGAAGGAATCCAAGTGGCCCTATTATTTCCACTTGCACTAATTAGACATTTTTCTGTCAGCTATTGAGCACTGCTGAGAGGCCAAACTCACTGAATTCATTTCTAAAGTGTTTACAGAAGTTTGCATCTGTTTGTGTCTCTTCAGGAGGAAAATAAGCACTTCAATAGCATTGTGGAAAATCTAAACGAAGCATCCTGTTCTGAAGGGCCCGGCAGTCTTGCAGCTGCATAATTTAACTCTCTGCTCAATGCTGAAACCTCTTGTGTCCCTCTCCAAACCCAAATGGACACAAAATGTAGAAAAGTCAAACTAGGGAGAGAAACTTGGCTATTTGTATTTTTTTTTTTTACAAGGCAGGGCTGCATGCTGTGTGGCACACAGAAATACAGTTTGGTGTCGAGATTTGTAGTGACATTCCCCCTATCCTGAGCAGCACACCAAGAAATTAATACCCACTCATTTCCTGTCAACTCCTGCGGTTGGAAAATTCCTTAGCACCTACCGCTCATGCACCCACTGGGCAAAGACTCTGAAATGGAACAGGGGGAGCAGCTCCCCATCACCCAGCCCTGGGTGGGGAAACCAAGGGGACTTCCAAAATGTCACAGCGTACCCCAAGACAATCAGACACTCAGCACAGCCGGGCACTTTGTTCTGCATGGCAGGCTAGTGCCCTAAATAGATTTACTCACTTTCTTTATCACTTTAAAGCTAACGGGTGGTGACGTATCTACAGAGAGAGAAAGAGCAAGGTCCGCGCGCACTTTGTTTTCACATCTGTGTCCATGTGAAATGCGTATGTCTAATTGAGTTTATGACACAAAGGGAACCTCGTGGCTGGGAAGTGGAATTAGGTGGTGAGAGAATTATATTTGCACCAGATTTCTATACATGGACCATTGGGGAAAATGCAAAACAGCCTTTAGTGAAGGGGGTTTATTTCTTTCCTTAATGGCGATGAGCAGGAGGGTGTGCTGTTTGCATGTTTTCCTGCATTAGTGGGTTAGCTCCTCCTCATGCCAGGGCTGAAGTTTGGGTCCCAGCTTTGGGTTCAAAGCCACGATGCCTCCTTTTCATTGACAATAGGGGCTGCTCCCAAGAGAGGGGAAAAGCTCAGAACCAGGGCCATCTGGCACTAGGACTGGCAGGAAAGCGTCAAAGGGAAATTACTGGTGCATAGTAAATGAGGATGAGGAGGAGGGGAAGAAAATAGGGGAAAATCTTTATGTGGCAGTTGATGTAAGAGGAATTACAAGCCCAAATAAATGAAATATTGATTTAATCCACTCTCTCTGCCCTCTTTATAAAGAGAAGATCCCGGAGGAACTCACCACACAACCTCCTCAGCCCGTGGGCTTTGGAGGGTTCCCTTTCGAAAAACACTTCTGTAAGGGTGAGGTTAGAAAGCAGGGGCAGGAATCATTTCATTTTCAGAGTGTGCCCACAGTTTTGCAGATACTCTGGATTTCAGTCTTTGTTTATATCCATTTGTCTCAGACTGCTGCGGTCTTTATTTCATTTGTAACTGCAGTGGAGGTTTAAAACCTTAAAAACCACAGCAAACAAAATCATGAGCAGTCCTCAAAGAATTCCTAATTCTGTGCATGAAACAGGAATGGCAGTGGCATGCACATCCAGGTGCTTTAGTTCTCTCCCAAGAGCAGCTCCTAGTTAGCACTTCACTGAACCCTAACAAATTGCCCCATTTTCTTTCCCCCTGCAGTTGTCCCCTGTCAGATTAAACACAGAGTCACAACACCAATGGATTTGGCTGAAGGCTTTCACCCCTTTCTACCCCACACACTGTTACCAAAGCCAGTCTTTCCAAGAGACCAAAGCTGATGTCACCGCACGGGACTGCTCTATCAATCTCTGCCTTTCAGCTGGCAATCAGAGCCAGCTCAACAAATAACAAGGAATTAAGCCTCCCACCACCTCTGTGATGGGCAGAAGAAAGCATGTCCATGAGGTGCGGACAGACACGCTTGAAACACAAGGGACAGTAAAGTAAAATAGCTGAAGGGTGAGGAACAAGAAGCTCCTGAACACTTTGCTCTCTGCAGAGCATTAACATTTAACATTTTAACATTTAACATTAACCATTTAACAGCTTGAGCTGCTGAAGCTGTTAATTAGCTCATTATTTATCCTGAAGGCAACAGAGACTTGGGTATTTATTCAGTGGGAGAAGCATTAGGTCCATTATTAGCAGTTCAAACCACCACAGAATTTTTTTACAACCAACTACATCTTGCCTTGCCAACTGAGAAAGTACCAGAGCGAGAATAATTCCCACTTTTCTCAAGAGCCCCCTGAATTTTTTTTGCAATTTTTCTTGCCACTAGTTGCATTTAACTGCTATGGGATGTTCCACACACTGCTCTCAGCTTCCTAGTGGAGAGCCATTGCTGTTTGCAGGAAGCAGGGCTCCAGCAGAGCAGTGCCTATACAGTCCTGTCCCATCAGCTCTGTCCCTTGCAGAATGGACAGAGCTTCCCACAGCCCATCAGCATGAAGCTGAGATAGCACCATCCCTGATCAAGCTGCTCTTGTCATGTAACTTTTGGTGCTGGATAATGAAGGGAGTGCACGTACTCATGGCAACAAGTGGGAGAACCATCTGTGTGATGAACTGGAGTGGTCTCAGGAGGGAGAAGAGCAGCAGGCAGCACAGGGTTCTGCTGCTGTCCTTGCCTCAAATTGCAGCAACGATCATTTGTGGCCCTGATTTGTCTTGCTGTGCTCTAGCTCCAGACTATCTTAAAACTACTTGTGGTAGTTCTCTGTGGTACATTAAAATACTATGTTGAAGGAGAAATTTAATAGCTGAATGCCAGTGACAGAACCCCTGCAGGAAGGTGTTGTCAAGACCATTATGAGCAGCTAAAAATCCAAGAGTCTCTTTCCTAAATATGTGTCCTCAAACCATCAATCCATAGTTTAATTTGGAAGGAAAACACAACATAGGAATCTCAGTAATACAACATTCATGGTCCTTTCCAGAGAGGGAATACTCCACGAGTAGCTGCATCTGAGAAGAGGCAAGCCTACCCATGAGTAAAGTGAACTGGCAGGTACCCAGGATCCAACTTCCCGCTTTTATTTGGTGCTTCACAGGAAGTTTTCCCACGTAGACAGGGGAAGACTGAGTGCTTTGCAGCACTGCACACTGGCACCATCAGGGCAGTCACCCTGCACCTGATTTCTGACGCATACAATTTTCAAAGCATCAGGGATTATGCAGTGTAGGGCAGCCTAAGATACCATAGATTCCTCTCAGGCCGAATTCAACCCACAACCATGGCTCTCCCTTACATCACTTTCTGGTTTCACTGGGATCATCCAAGAAGAGCTTTTATGAAGCAGGTAGCAAAAGGCCAGCCTGAACAACCAAGATCCCATGGCTAGAGGATCTTGGCTTTAATTCTACTGTTACCACACCAACAGTTAGAAGGAGAAAACTAAATTCTCAGCCCCCACTTTAGTTCTTTTCAAAAGCTCACCGAACTTATGTGCCACATACACCCCTAAGGGTAGTTAGGGCATGTCTCTCAGAATGGCTTCCATAATGGCAACCCATCAGTACCTATCCCAGCAGATACTGCTCCATGGCTGAATGCCTGGATGCAGGAACTATTGATACTTATGATAAAAAAGAAGTAAAATCTCACATCATTACAATGGGTTTGCAAACAAGCTCTCATCTCACAAAGAAAAAAAAAGAGAAAATATTAATGTAGCATGAATCCTTCCACAAGAGAACTACTTGTGTGCGTAGAGTTGTCCCCCAGAGAAACCCACCACAGGGTTTGTGGGATCAAAGCATGTGTACATGGGCATGTTGCCCTCTATTGGCTGGTCACTGAGTGTTAAGGCTCCGTCTAATCCTTGGGATAGAGAAGATCTGCAGAAAGGGTAACTGCTGGCAGCCTCCTTTTTGAATCTGCAGCCCCAGTCAGAACCCCACAGTGCACATGGTATTTAGAGAGAAAAATTTCTACTTTGTCAGCAAGGATGCTGTTACAATTCTGATTTTGCTTTGATTTGCTGAAAACAAAAATCCCAGTGCTCTCCAGTTTTTGCTTTGTATACAGATGTTGGTGTCACCTTTCAAGTGCAGATTCCCATGAAAAGGTGTTCAGGTGGAGCTGGAGGCTGCAGGATAGGCTTGATTTGCTGACAGGGAGAATCTCTTAAAACCTGCTAGGAAAACATGGAAAACAGTACACTGAGTTTGTTGAAGTGTGTGTGTGGGCTTTGTATTGGTTGGTGAATCTCTGGCAGGAAAAAGGGAAAAAACCCAACACATAACACACACCCCCAAAACACCTTCTATAAGAGGCAAACATTTTGTAAAACCAGAAGTGCTGGTTTACCTCAAGGATTACAGTAAATCTGTTGGCTTAAAATCCCTAGGAGTTTCAGTCATTTCATTCTCCATTTCATGGAGAGGGAGGGGCAAAACCCTCAGGAAAGTGTGCCTACATTGCCAAAATGTGCCCTGAGCCCTGCTCTGGCAGCAATGAACTCAGTGAACCCAGGCTGCACTGAGACAGTGATGAAGAAAGCCTGGCTTGCCATTATCCTGCCCCCTCCACTGGTTTTGCCATGTTTTCCTGCTGCTCCAGCGTGCAGGAGCAAAGCACATCCCACAGCAAAAGGGAAGAAGAGCACTGGAAAAGGCTGTAGGTGCAGGTGATGTGTCCAATGGGTATCCCACTTTTTAAAGTGCAACACTAAGGCAAACCCTTGAAGGCAAAGCCTAATCCACTTACCCACTGTGCTGGTCTTATGGAGCTTTTCAGCCTACTCCCAGAGTAAAAAATGCTCATGGTGAAGGTGGGTAGCCAGCTCTGCCTCCGTGGAACACCACCAGCGTGTTATGGTAATGAATTGCCTTTCACTCATGGATCTCAAAGCACTTTTTAAATGCAATGAATTACGGTTTAAGAGCTTATAGGAAGCATGGCAAAATAAAATAAACAGAGGTGGAAATTTTTAAAGGTTTTTTTTCTGAACAATAAATCAACAAAGACATTATTTTTCCTCCAGGTAATTAAAATGTCCTTCTGGGGCTCATGCCAAAGAAGAAAAATGTTGCTCACACTTTTATCTTTCCTCATCACACTGTAATAACTTCTCTTCAGCCTCATTTCCCTCCCCTGTCCCCCAGCTCTTTATTCAGAGAACTGAAGCAGCCTTTCCTCTGCCTTGAAATTTTATTAAAATAAAAAAAGGGGAGGGGGGGATGAAAAAAAATCCCTTTTCCTGACTTATGCTAATAATACAGGTCAAAATGTCAGTCTATCTACAATTAAATGAAAAAAAAAAAGGTTTTCCCTTTTTCCCATGGTACAATGGCACTGGAATATAAATTACTGATAAAGATGAAATAATACTTCAAAGCACACGGGGAAAGGTAGCACAACACTGTCCTCGGTTTAGCAGTAGCAGTCATTTTTCTCCTCCTTAGTAGCTGGTACAGCGCTATGTTTTGACTTTTGGCCTGGGTATGGTGCTGATAACACCAATGTTTTTAGTTGTTGCTAAGTCATGTTTACTCTGATCAAGGACTTTGTGAGTCTCATGCTCTGCCAGGGAGGAGGGGAAGCCGGGAGGAAGCAGAGACAGGACACTTGACCCAAACTGACCAAAGAAGTATTCCATACCACAGCACGTAATGTGCAGGATGTAACTGAGGGTTACCCAGAAGGGCTAGGACTGCGGGGTTGGGCTAGGTATCAGTTGGTGCTTGGGTGGCCTGGGAGGGCAAGTTATCGGTCGGAGGGTGGTGAGGTGTTGTATTCTCTTCCCTTATTATTTCCTTTATTGTTATTATTGTTATTGGTGGTAGCAGTAGTGATTTGTGTTATACCTTAGTTACTAAACTGTTCTTATCTCAACCTGTGGGAGTTGCATTCTTTTGATTCTCCTTCCCATCTCTCTGGGAGCAGAGGGAGGGCAAAAAAGGGGGGGAGTGAGTGAACGAGCTGTCTGGCTGGGTTTAAAAAACGACAAACATCTACAAAGTATTTTCAACCTCAGGATGAAACACTGGAGACAACGGTAACCCATGGATTTCAGGGGGTGTCAGTGTATAGTCTGAAACGAGCATGCAGTAGGATTCTAGGTCCCTATAGTCTACCACCCCATGATATGCTTTGTTTAACAAGGGCAGCTGCAGTTATCCACAGATGGTTCAGCAATAAATAATAGAACCATAGAATCATAAAATAGTTAGGGTTGAAAAGGACCTTAAGATCATCTATTTCCAACCCCCCTGCCATGGACAGGAACACCTCACACTAAACCATGTCACCCAAGGCTCTGTCAAACCTGGCCTTGAACACTGCCAGGGATGGGGCATTCACAACCTCCCTGGGCAACCCATTACAGTGCCTCACCACCCTTACAGTAAAAAACTTCTTCCTTATATCCAATCTAAACTTCCCCTGATAATGGGTATCATCATCATAAATAATTGGATCCATCTACCTGGGTAGATGGCACAATGCTGCAAACGCTGCTCCACTATTACAGCCACATTAATCTCCCATCTAGCCAGGTCTTTCAGGGAGTTTACTGCAGGTGTTTTCCTGGGAGAGAGCAGACAAATGCTCCCAAGTTAGACAGCCACACAGGGGTTGTAAAGGAGGTCAACCTCTGCCATGTCTAAGGCCACACACACCAAAGAGAAAACGAAAACAAATACCCAACAAGCAGCCACTCTCCATCCTACCCAAGCAAACCCAGAATCCCTGCAACATGGGATGCTGGCAAGGCAGTGCTGGGGCTGACACTTCCCAACCCTCTGCCTGGATTTTCTGAGCTTCAACTTGCTCAGCGCTACTCAGAGTCACTGTCATCCTCAAATTTGCTGGCCTTATATTTGCAAGGGCTCTCTCTCAAGCAGGTGAAATCTCTTGGCCGCCTTGGAGTTAACAGCAGTTTTGCAGCAAGGGATCCTTGTGCTAAACCCCAGATTTTCAGGCTGCACTGCCCTTCCCACAAGGAAAGAGACATGGCTTCAGTTATGCACCACAAGAAGTTAAAAAAAACCCCAAAACCTCACAGACTTCATCTTTATGTCTGTCCTGTCAAAGGGATACTCATTAGCCTAGGTACTACATTTACCATTGAAAAGGGAGTCCTAAAGGGGATGACAAGAAAGCTGGAGAGGGACTTTTAAGAAGGGCAGGTATTGGCAGGACAAGAGGGAATGGTTTTAACCTGACAGAAGGGAGATTGAGATGAGACCTTAGGAAGAAGTTCTTCCCTGTGAGGTTGGTGAAGCCCTGGCACAGGTTGCCCAGAGAAACTGTGGCTGCCCCATCCTTGGCAGTGTTCATGACCAGGCTGGACAGGACTTGGAGCAACCTGCTGTAGTGAAAGGTGTCCCTGCCTATGGCAGGGGGTTGGAACTGGATTAGCTTTAAGGTTCCTTCCAACCCAAACCAGCCTGTGATTCTATTAAAATCAAAAAAGCAAGAAACGATCCACATTTCTTGCTGCTTTCTAATCTTTAAGTTCAAACCCATCACCTTGCAGGATGGGATCCCCAAGCACCTGCAGCTCCTTACCCAGTCAAGTATCCTTTTACTCACAGGATAAGCCACATTACATTCTTCCCTTTCCTTCCTACATTTTGGGCAGCTTTGGCTCTCAAAGGAGTCCTGTCAAGTAATTTTCTTGGAAAAAAAAAAAAAGTGATGAATTGTGCAAGTCCTACTAGATGAATTGTGCAAGTTCTACTAAAGGGAGTAATCCTCATTGCCCCCTAGCAGTGCTGAATTAAACAAGGCACAGCATTCTTTTCAGACTCTGAGGTTTTTTAAAAACTGTATATGAACACCTGGCATTTTAGTTTTATAATAATGGCAGTTCCTCAGGGAAGAGGTAAACATGACCTTAGTGGAAACAGAAATAGAACTGCCCTGTCAAATCAGAGGAACAGAAAAAGCAAGTGCCAAACTAGCATGGGATAAGCATGAAAGTGAGCAGAAATAGAGCATAAAGTCACCACTGCATGTTTCAATGAATGAGGTTGCTGTTCTGCAAGGTGCTCAATGCACGGACAATCCCTATATGCCCCTGTGTTCGCTTCTACACAAGGCAGAGCCAGTGGCCTCTGCTCTGCTGTGTCTTTCACATTATCTAGGCACTACTTCTTGCACAGCTTTAGCCAAACACCTGGACACACTCAAACCTTTTATCACTCAAATCCATTTTATCTTCCCTAGAGTGGGAACCAGCAGAGGTACCAGCAAGACCTCAAATCAACAGCCTCATTTGGCGTTGCACAGCCGTCCATGCAGCCAACAGACCAGATGCCAAACCCTGGGGCAGAGAACTCGCTGATCGCACAACCTCAGCTTGGTTGCAGTGGCAGAAAGGACAGGACCTTTCTTCCCTTGGAAGATGCAGTGGCGACAAGGAGATGAGCTGACTCACAAGGAGGAGGACACCCTGATTCACACATGTTGCTTCACAGTGTTCTAGTGTTCGCAAAGTATGTAAATGAGGCCCTCAGTGACAACATCTAGTGGCGGTCTTGGCAGTGCTGGGGTAATGGTTGGACTTGATGATCTTAAAGGTCTTTTCCAACCCAGTTGATTCTATGATTAGCAACTTTAATTAAAAACAAAAAAAAAAAAAAAAGAAGGAAACTATATGTAGCTTCTGGGTACCTCTCTTGTCTGAGGACAAAACTAAATAGAAGTCACACTTCTATTTTGGCTCTATGGCCTTTGTGAACAGCCCATCTCAACACAGCCTCGTTCACCTCTGCTTGCCAAGCAGTTCCTCACCTGCTGCTGCCACTGTGCATAAAACCAAGCCCTTGAACCCAGAGGTGATATTATCTATGAGGGCTCTGTGTACCCTCAAGAACCTCAGCAGGACGTTTTACACAACAGATGTGCTTATCTTCATACCAGCAAATCAGGGAGCCTCACACCGATCAGATCTTGCAGGTTTGTTTTGTCTTCTGGGCAGAGGTCTTGTTTGTATTGCCATTTCTCTGGTACAAAGGGCCACTTCATTTCCCTTGCTTCTTCCAGAAGGGTTCTCAAGTCCTCGGAAAGTAAAGCTGAAATCCTGTGGAAAACATTCTTCCCCTCCCCTCCTGTTCCTTCTCTCTTAGGTCTTGTCACCAACCTCAGGTGGAGGGAAGGGGAGCTGCCTATTAGTTTCCCTTGGCTGCTCTGCCCTCCAGGTAAATGGGAGCCATCAGCTATTAAAAAGGCTTTTAGGAAGAAGTCAAGCCTCCTTTGGTGGCTGGCTGGGTGTGAAGAGCTACTCCCAGAGGGACAGAAAGCAACCTGTTCCCATATGCGTTCCTTGTGTGACAGGACTCCTGGCAGACCAAATGGGCACGGAATACCCTTGCTCAAGGCTTGCTGGTGACAGTGGCAGAGTCAGAACTGGGAGATAAAACTGGGCTGTATAAGGCAATAAATAAAAGATCTAAAGGCATGTAATGAAAAACAAGCAGATATTCCTGAGAATAATTATTTACCTGCTAATTTTTTTACTATCAGCCAAAGAAAAAGTTGTTGGCCAGAGTTACTCAATCTCCTCTCAAAGCCATAGCTATAGGCTACTTGACACATTTTCCCTCAGCACAAGAAAACTCCCTGCTAAAGCAAGATGAAAGGGTTTAAGCCATATGCCTGGGGACCACTCTATTAACAGAGCAGTCTGAGTCCTTAGAATCATTGAATCAACCAGGTTGGAAAAGATGTTTAAGAACATCAAGTCCAAACCGTTACCCCAGCACTGCCAAGGCCACTACTAACCCATCTCACTGAGGGACTCGTGCATGGTTTGTGAACACTTTCAGGGATGGTGATTCCAAAGCTGAAGCCTTGCTATGAGATTCCCTGTTTGAAGCTAATGCATCTTCTTAGACAAGTAATTCACTTGCTAGCTGAGGAGCTGGCCTGAGCTTCTGCCTTTCTTTTGCAGTTTGCCACAGAAATTAAAAAGAATTTAAGAGGAGAAAGAGCCCTTGGTCAAAACCAAACCCTACCCAAAGCACAGCTTCCCTCCCAGCTGGAAAGGCCAAGCACAAAGGAATCAAAAGACAGATTATGGGAGATTTTGGATGAAGGCAAAGTGCTCCCAGCTCCCATGAATGTCTGTCCTGTGATGTGCCAGAGCTCACAAGGCAAAGTGAAGTTTCACTCATATGCCTTGCTCCCTCCCTTCACCTCCTGCATAGCCATCAGCTCTAGATCTCCAATCTGACCCAACTAAGGATGTAAATGTTAGTAGGAGCACACAGGTAGGGACCTGGGCTTGGACTTGTCCCCTCCTTTCAGCTGCAGCCTACATTTAAATTTCCCTTGAAAGAGGGGTCAACCTGCAGCCTGAGTGTGCTGTGTTGTGCTAACCACTTGGCTGGCCAGACTCTCTGGCTAATAAAAGTGGATTAAGAAGGATTATTGACCAGATGGGGCTAATGGTGATCATCAGCTGCAGATCTAGCCCCTTGTAGCCATTAATCCCCAGGGAAAAACCTGCTCAGAGACCATCATTGCTTTAATGAGGCAATGGAATAAATATATCCCTATGTATTTTTCAATCAACTGTTTGTGGAGGACTGTAGAAAATGAACTACATGAAAACTCTATTTCACCCTCATATTACAGTGCATTCATTGGTATGATTTTCCTAAGAAAAAGTGGGAAATCGCATATTTAGGGCCCTTTTTCCAGAAAGCCACCTTTAGAAAGGTGTCACTTTTTCCAACCTACATTTCCTCAGTTGTTGCAGCAGCTCTGGACATGCTTCCCATTACAGATCCCAGCTTCACATGCAACCACATTTCCCTGCCCTTCTGAAGCAGTGCCTGCAGGGGCTCAGCCCTCCACATTGTGTCAAGGTGGCCAAGTAGCAGATCTAGAGGGGAGAGGTCGTGCCCACCCTCACACCTCTCGCTGCAAGATCAGCGCAGAAGCAGAGTACCCATCTCATCACAACAATCACAAAATGATGGACAGAGCGGTTTATCCCAAATCTTTCCCAAAGGAAGATGGGGGGCCTTCAGGCAGTCCCAACAAACACGTTTACCCACTTGATCCCATAGGACTGACATTCTGGCAAGGGATCAATCTACAGAAAGAGATGCTTATACTGAAAGCCTTCTTCTCTACTTTCTTCTGTCTTTTCCACATGAACTCACACTTACTTGAATAACAGTAAATCAGGCAAAAATAATAGTGTCAGCAGCTATGAAAATAATCAGTGAGATAACATGGATGTTGGTATGCTCTCTAACGCATAAAGGTATTAATGCTGTCCTCTTGTTCCTTTCCATGTTAGTCAAACCTTAATCCCCCTCCTACCTGATGCACTAAAGAGCAAAGAATCTGGCCAAATTCCTTAATATCAAACTTTAAAGGGGCATCCTCAGCAGTCACTACAGCCAAGCTGGTTAGAAAAGGAAACCAGGGTAACATTTTCATGAGGATTTGGCAACCCAGAAGCCTTCAGTCATCTTTGGGGTTCGACATGCGTTTGACATGCCCAGCAGGATACTGCTTCCAGCCTTGCTGTGAGGTCTAGTTGTCACCCCATGGAAACAAGCACGATCAGTGTGTCCATGACAATAGAACGATGGTGTATCACAACAGCACCCACTACCACACCAACCAGTGGGGACCTTGTGTGAATGGCTAAAATCCAACTTCCAGGACAAGAGTTCACTCTTGTAACCAATAGCTGTTCTCATCGCAGGCAATATAAATTCATTCATTAGCAATAAATTTATTAATGAACATTGTGCTGGTGCAGAAGTAGACTGGACTGATTTGTAGCCTAAAAAGAAAGAGAAAAGCTATCCAGACCCTCCTAAAATCCCTTCCTGCCCCTCAGCCAAAGGAAGGTAAGGATGTGCTCCTCCTCTTCCTTCTGCCTCCCATTTTTATGTATTTGGCTTTCAGTTCCTCCTGTCAAAGAAGGAGAAAGCCAAAGTAAACAAAGGGGGAGAGGGGGGCCAAGAAACCCCTCACCTCTGGGCTGGGAGGGCTCCCTCTGAAGCCTTCTCCAGGCAGACAGCCCCAGCAGTTATTGATGTCGATGTCACCACCCCACAGCTGGGTATTTTTCTTTCAGCTGATAGGAACATGGTCCTTGGAAAAGCCCAAGCAACACTTCAGGCCCTGATTGCCCATTTCCTGAAGCAGGTTACCTGAAGGACCATGTCTAATTGAGTTATTATAAGGGTGCTGATTTACCTTATCTGGAACTAAACTGATTATTTCTTATACTTCGTGGTAATTAGTAGAAGAAAAGGAGGGAGAAGAATGAGGGGAAAAAAGTGCTAGCTGATTAGGAGCTCAAGAGCCTATTCTAAGGAGCCACAATGAAACTTAAAGAATTCATGATGAGGAAACAAAGTACCCTTTGTTGAAAACAAAAAGGAGAAGAGAAAAATCTTCCAGTATCCATAACAGAAACCCACAAGCCACCCTGCCACCCTCCATCGAAAACAGACTTAGGTGCTTCAGAAAAAGGCAGCTGACCTCCCAGCAAGAACAAGGCCAGACAGAAAAACATATTCCCAACGGCTCTGTGTTCCAAGACACACAAAGGGTTTTAAAGATCAAATTAATGTTATGGCCGAGTTACTCATGCACAACAAAACTAAACATTATTAACACTGAACTGGAAAATGGACAGTGCTGCAGATGTGTCATGCAAAGGAAAACCTACACATCAATAGATTTTTTTTTGGTGGGTTTTTTTGCTAATGCCTTTGTGCCCCCCACCCCATGTGACAGAAACCTCCCTACCCTGTACTGATAGGTGTAATTCAAACAAGTTCAGCAATTCAAACGTGGCTTTTATATGAACAGTAAAGAAGCTATGGCAATGAAGTTATGTAGCCCTCTGAAAGTCTGAACCTAGAGAATACCAACCTGAGTGTAATACATCCTTTCATGGTCAGGATTTCCACTGGATTAAGAAATAATAAATTTCTTTTTACAAACCACTCTCAAAGCACCCTGACAATACAAAAAAAATAAAAAAATGCTGGCTTCCAGCAGGTATTGACAGCATTAAAACAAATGAAGAACCCTTCTATTATAGCACTTGCTTCCTTTTCTGGTTATTTTACCCGGCCATTAGCCAGCTTGGATTTTCCTTCAAGAAGAATATTGCAAGCTTCTTTTTTCCTTGGACACCACTTATAGAGGTCACACAGATTTTACAAGATAAAGATTCAAGCAATAAGCTCTTTGATATATTAGGAGAAGCTGACAAACAGAAAAGGCCATATGAAAGGAGAGGAAACGTGCCCTTATTCAGAAGTTTCATCCTTTCATTTTTTTCCTTTCTTTTCTTTTTTTTTTTTTAATAACTAAAATTTATGTGCATCAGCAAACTTTTGGGCATTGTTCTAACCAAAATAAACTGTTCCTTACAGCCTCATGTTTACTGAAGCCTAAAATTAGAACTGACAGCAATTCACTGCAACAAAGTGGACTTCTTTCCCTGCCTGCTTGTAGCCCACATCCCATTCATAGCCTCGAAGTCCAGGCATCTCTTGACACTCATCTGCCAGGAGAAGAAAACTAGGGCAGGGCTGAGGATGTGTGACTGCTGCCATGGTGCTGCTGCCTCTCCTGGGGACCTCACCTTGGCACTGCTGGTATTCCCTCTCATCTTCCTTGCTTGTGTCAGCCTGTGCTGACAGGAGCATGTCCAGAGCTCGCTTGCACTCCTGCAGCAACATGGCCGCACCATTTTGATTATTCATGAAGACTGATCTCACTGGGCTGTGAACTGGGTGTCCGCGGGTGGCACAGTGATCAACTACTCAAGAGAAGACACAGATTCTAAATGAAAAGGATCCCTTCAAGGCTGAGGTACCTGGCAAACAAAGGAAGGGAAAAATTATTAACTAAAGTATCAATTATCTGAAAGGCTCAAGCAGGGAGAAACAATAGGGGAAATACATGAAAATACATGACAGCCTCAGAGGACTTTATTAAAGGAGTGTGTGAAATTACAGCAGGTCTTGGTGACAAACTGTAAGAGGCAAACATCTCCAAGGTGCCAGGGAGAAAGGACAAGTTCTCCAGTCTTGGAGCTGTGAAGCCCCAAGCAGGGAAGCAACCAATCAGGCTGCACCAAAGCCCTTTGTACTTGGGAGGCTCAGGCTGTTGCACACAGTCAGGATTGAATGGCAGAGCTCTAAGCTCGGGGAGGATGCTGCGTGTTTAGCAGACAGGGGGATGTCTCTTTTACTCTGGGACATGGGAGCACATTGCTTTTGTACCTCCTCTCACACTAGCCCCACTCCTGCCACATAACACGGTGTTCTACCACACAAAGGGCTTTTGACCATCTTGTCTGGGTCTCCCACAGTCCACGCAGCTCTCAGGAGCCTTTCCAAACCTGCCAGTGTCTGCTTGGACTGCTCCTACCCATGGCTGGCTCTCCAACATTCACCAAGATGTCTAGCCTGCTAAAACTTTTCCACTGGAAGTCCTTCAAGTGCTTAGGACATTAAGTTTTAGATGCTTCAGGTTACATAAAAGGGATAAATTCTTTACTGTGAGGGTGGTTAGGCACTGAAACAGGTTGCCCAAAGAAGTGGTAAATGCTCCATCCCTGGCAGTGTTCAAGGCCAGGTTGGACAGAGCCTTGGTGAAATGGTCTAGTATGAGGTGCCCCTGCCCATGGCAGGGGGGTTGGAAATGGATGATCTTAAGGTCCTTTCCAAACTAAACCGTTATATGATTCTATGACATAGCCAACAGCAGTGCCAAACCCCCATCCCAGTTATCTGGCTGAGCATCTGCCAAAACAGCCAAGCAGCTTTCAATAATTAAGCATGAAATAAATACTTTGGGGGTTGTTTTTTTTCATCAATTTGGTGGCGGTTTCACTTAGAATAATGGCTCCGCAGTTCGAAGCAATGTAGTTAGAAAGAACCTCTGTGAAAACACTTCTAAAACTGGGGAAACAATACAGCTATGAAGGAGGAAGGGGAGTGCAAAAGAACACACATACACAGAGCCAGAGTTTGATCTGCTGACTTGAAACGACTTACATTTTAGCAACTAAATTTCCAGACTGTTTCTTTTCCTAACTTTCTGGTGCAGCTCTGTGTTGGCTGACTCCTGGAGGTGGTGGCAGTTAGCCTGTGTTATCAAGGGCACCAAGTAAGAGCAAGCTGCCAGATTGAAAAGCTGCCAGAAAAAGAGATTCACTCATGCGAAAGCAGACAGGATCAGAAAGCCTGCTGTAGAAGGGCAGGTGGAGCAGGGCAAAAGATGGGATTCATCAGCAAAGGGCCTGAAGGCAGGAGCCAGTCAGTGGGGCTGTGACTGATTCTGTAGACAAATGTCAGAGAAAGGAGACATTTAAAAAATAGACATAAAAGGAGGCTGAGGGCAGGAGCACAAGTACGTTAAGACCAACTGGAGAGTGGTGTGGACCAGCAAAAGATCAGCTAGGAGAAACATGGATAAAAACTGAGGCAGGACTAACAGTGTTAAATGTTCAATCATACAAATGCAGTCTTCAACCAGCTGCAAAAGCCGACTCTAGTCTCCATGATCTGAAGGGTACACACCACCCTCTAGTAAGAATTAGTCACAGAACAGACTCATAGAATATCTCAAGCAGGAAGGGAGCCCTAAGGATCATCAAGTTCAACTCCCTATGTATGGCATCTCAAAAGTACAGCATTGGACTGAGATATGGAGGAGCCAAGTCCAGTTCTTAGGTCTGCTGTTGATGTACCGATCATGTCAAGTCACATATCCATGCTGTATTTTGCCCTGTCACATAGACAGGAGAGACACAGAGACACCATCTGAGATCAAGCAAGTTTGCTGGGCCTCTGAATGGACAGCTAGAAACCTGGGTGTTGGGAAGTCGTTTGTCAGGGTCTGTGAGATTTGGGATCGCCTCACACATAGCAAAGGGATAGACCAGGCACAGGGCCCATTTAGGGGATCTCATCAGGAGCAAAAAGAGACATGACCAGAGACAGGACTCAAGACACAGCTACAGCCTGGTTCAATGTCCACCCAGGAAATAAAGCTGAACTATCTGTCACTGCCAAAGATTAGTCTAAAAGAAGGTCACAACACTGATGGAATTTGCTCACAGCACAAGGTCCCAGTCTGCATCCTAGATCACAAAGGTCCCCTCTCCCTAAGCACCTCCAAGTCCGCAAGGACAGACAGCTGAACTTGGTGACAGTGCCTGGAAAGCAGATTCAGGAAAAACAGAGCCCTCTCCTACTCTGCCAGGTCTAGGAAAACTGATCCAGTTGGTGGGTAGAAGAGCAGGCCCCTCTGCTAGAATCACAGTAACACACCTATGCTAGTGTTGCTTGCTCTGTAAACTGCACTGACATCTGCTAATTGATTTAGCTGATTACCCAGCCCTGTGGGAACAAGCGTGAGGCTGTCCCAGGAGTCCTTTCCAGGTTGGGACGCAGCATCCCTGCCATCTGGCGCTGAGTCCATTCCTTTGTGTAATTGATTTCTCAAAACATTCTCATTTTCTAAGGAGCCATCTCTAGTAACATACGTACAATTATCTCAAATCCACTGTGAACATCAGTCCCACTGAGCAGAGGGGACTGCTTCAAGAGCATGCCAGAGAAAGCCTGCATTAAACTGGCACCTCCCAGACCTGGAAAGCAGATGTTCCTAAACACACTTTGCTACTGTGAATGCCCCAACCCTGGTGGTGTTCAAGGCCAGGATGGACAGAGCCTTGGGTGGCATGGTTTAGTGTGAGGTGTCCCTGCCCATGGCAGGGGGGATGGAACTAGATGATCTTAAGGTCCTAACTATTCTATGATTCTATGAAGATGCACTAAAGCAAACAAGTGCTGGTACCTTCACCTTTACAAAATAAAATGTGGCATTAAGAACACCCAAGGGGGCTTACAGATGTGCTTAATTTATCTATGTTACAGTCCAGAGCCCATGACTTTTAAAGTCATGGAAAGGCTGGAGGTCTGCAGTGGAAGATGCCATTGGGTCTTTAAGCAGGAGCCCCTGGGCTTTGTGAACCACACGGGCTACCAGGCTCACAAAGAAGTGATAGGGCTTAGTGATGAAGCTTAAATTAGTGTAGAAGTACAGCTCTTGGCTTCCTAGGATTGTCAGGGTTTCACTCACCAGGAAACTGTCAGATGTCTAACAGTGATATATGACTGTCAGTGAGCCAGGAATTTTTCTTCAAGTCCATTTTTCCACAGTGCTGAATAAGCAGCAAGGACACTTAAAGTAATAAATGCTGATTTACAACAGCAGGGACAACAAAGTGCTGGAACTGTGTAGAAAAAGTGCAATAAACTATACATTAGTGCTCAGAAGGAAGATACAGACAGCTTGTTGAGACCCATCACTAGGGGCAATACCTTGCATCATAAAATCAGCTTAAAAAGCACTGAAGAGCTGTAAGCTATAGCAACATCCTTTATACAGATGCCACTTTGTAAGTTGTGTTTTGTGACAGCTGTGGCATGGAATGACAGCTGGGATGTAAAAAACCCAAGCATGCAGCTCCCAGACTTGGGGCAAACGCAGGTCCAGAGACTAAAATCAAACAGCAGAACTAGCAAAACCTTCTAGAGGCCTTAAAAACACCCTCAGTTCTCAATGCCTGCTAATTAGTTTCCTTAAAGTGTTGTTTAATTCTAACAAACAACACTTTAAGGAGACTACAGTTGTGATGTGAGAAAAACTGCAGCTTGATACACTGCAAAACTATCTAGATAAAAATGCTTTCTTAGGACACACTAACAAATGCTGTAGCTTTCAGAACACATAATAAAAAGTATTTTGCATCAGATTGAGGACAGGAGCATTTTTTTTTTTTTTGGTGACAGGAAAGCTCCTTGACTCCCAGTTTTGGGCACAGAGTGGTTTTAAATGGTTGATGCAATTGGTAGATGCTTTAAAACAGAAACGATGAAAAAAAATCTGTGGCATTCTTGGTTGCAGCCTGGATTGAAATAACTTTTTTGCATCAAATATGATAAAATAAATTAATTTTAAGGGTCTCAGGGGGTGAAAAAGTTTATTTCTGTGGTGGCCCTCTAATTAGTCCGGAGATTCAGAACAAGAGGGAGGGAGGAAATGGGGAGGCTACAGAGAAATGATCTCTTTAATAATAAATGGGCCATACTGTGACATTTCAGAACCCTTGGGCTAGAAGACTAAAAGATCTGTCAAGAGAAAAGAATTTTAAGTTCTGCTGTGGATAGAAGGGAGCCTGGGAGCTAATCTATCTACTTTCACACAGCAGTTAGCTTTTGGAGGTTTTAAGGAGAAAAAGATGTAATTGCCACATTCAAACTTCACATGCAGTGAGCATAACAAGCATTGGTTTCTTAGATAACATCATTTGGGGAATTTTCCACAGCATTACGGTCCTGAAACACAAATTAGAGACCACCAGACCTTTTCTCTCTGAAAATATATTATCCTAATTTTCATCTTATTCAGGCTACCCTCCCGTTCCAGGGAGACTAATGAAGAGGAAGCAAAGACCTGATGAGTTCCATGTGGAGACTACATTTATGGATTAATGACAACAGGGAGCAAATAAACCTTACTTCCAGAGCTCTCAGCTGGGACTCAACACAATCAATCAAGGAATGGATAGTTGTCTATGACTGAGGCTGTTTTGACTTTCAAATAAACATTTTAGTTATTTTAAGTGCTACACTGGAACTTGGGATCTCAGCCCTGTTTTCATTTCGATGCCTTGCTCTCTTCCCTCCTAATCCCTAACCATTATGATACTGTGCAAATGATTTTCATGCCTGTAACATTGGGAAGTGTTTGCCAAGGTAAAATCCACTGGGTAGTCAAACAAGGGAAAAGGAAGGAGCTTTTCCCTCCAGTCTAACTCTATAGGGCTTGCTTATACACTTCAGTCATGCTGACATAGGGCAGGAGGGCATTTTCCATGCATGCTGGGGTAGGAAACCTTGCTTCCAACTCTGTGAAATCCAGTTTCCTTGTTCATATTGAGTAATGAAACGCCCAACATGAAGACGCACATGGCAGCTTGTGGTGTATTGTGGCCTATCTACACAGAGCTTCACTAAGGCCAATGAAGCCACACTGATTTTTAGGGCAGCTTTTTAAGCTGGTTCAGTCTTTTCCTAAATGAGGAGGATGGGGTGAAACCACGACACAGAGGCAGTACTGGAAAATAAAGAACTCCACAACACAAAAAAGAAAACATGCTACGATAAATTAGCAAAGGTTTCAGTCATGGAGTTAACATCATGATCCACAAAAAGAAAATTCAGTTTCCTGATCGTTTCAGTGCACACATGCCTGTGTTTCCCTAGAGCATTTACCTTTCTTTTCTCTTTGCTGCATGAAAGAGAAAAGATTTTTTACAAAAACAAAATAAAATGGATTTTCTAGGAGCTCCATTTATTTATTTATTCCTCCAGTTTACTTCTCTGGCTGAAAGACTGGATGTTTTCTTTTGGTAAAGCTGGAGATACCAACTGGCATCGGCTGTATTAAAATAAGGAAGACCCTCAATCAAAAAGCCTCTCCTAAGGCAAGCTTTCTTGTTAATATGCACCAACATGAAAGGCTTTCTTTTCATCCTATACAACCAGTGTCTGTAAATTGCAGGGGGCTCATTGGCATAAATCTTTGCTGTGACCTCTGAGGTAAACTGGATTTACATTACTTTCTAACAAGAATTAAATGAAGGCCTTGTGGATATATGAACAGCCTCCTAGACTGCAACAGATGGGCATGAATGTGCTCCCTAGGCAAACTATCAGTGACATCTGTGTCCTCCAAATTCTGGTGGTCTCAGCCAATTAGCAGGCAAAAGGGGGGGGAACAGAGCCAGCCTCTGCAGAGCTACCCCAGTCAGAGCTGAAGCAGAAGTGCTTCTGTTTCGAAATGGGATCAAGAACAGCCTCCAGCAGCAAGTAGGTGCTTAGCGAGCTGGGCATAATGCAGAGGTAACATTACAGAGAGAGCTGAAGTAATTAGGTAGAGAAGATATTAATACAGAAGAATTCCTAGCCACAGATAAGCTTTGTGTAATGAACTACTGTGGTGGATTTACACTGCTGGAGCAAAGAACAGAGTTCTGTCAGTCCTAAAAAGCAGAGGAGGGGTCAAAGTGAAGCCTGGGCCTGGTACAGCTAAGGCAGGCATTGCAAAAGCCTAGCTCATGATCCATTTTCAAACCTCCACCACATTCCAGGTTGGACAGGGCTTGGAGCAAACTGGTCTGATGGAAAGTATACCTGCCTGTGGCAGGGGTTAGAACTGGATGAGCTTTAAGGTCCCTTCCAACCTAGACCAGTCTGGGATTTCATGGGATTCCATTTTGCGGCAGTGTGTACTAAGTACAGAGAAAAAACATCTGTGTATACCTGCACGTTGGAATGATGAATATCTCAGATTGTAAGAGATCCATAAGGATCATCACCTCCTTGGGTGAATGGGGTCAGATAAGCAATGTACTTAACAGACATGACACCTGCCTGCTCCAAAGCTGAGCTCAATGCTTTGTGGAAGAGCATTTAAGTTACAAAGAGAGATCTGTGGGTTTAGGCCCTTCAATTATACCAGAGGAGTGATCCAGACAAATAGAAAATGTGCAATAAGCCATTCCTTATGAAATGCATTCCCTGTCTACTGGTTTTTAACCCAGTCACACCTCCCTCCAACAGCAGGAGTGGGAAGGACATCTGGCTAAAGCCAAATCTATGTCAGAGCCAACACTGGGTGCTGAACAAAAGCACCTGTGTTTTGCCCTGGTCATGACTTTTGAGAGAGGCCATTTGGGTTCCTTCCCCTCACCATTGCTATCTCATGTTACCAGGGGATGCAAAAAAGGGAATAATTGAGGTGCAGACCAATACACTAAAAAGATATTAAAAAAAAAAAAAAGACATAATTTGGTACAGCACATATTTTTAGATTAAAGATGCCTTTGAAGTGACAAACTCTTAATCCATAAACTACTGAATCACTTCCTTTCTCTCCCAAACTACTTGCCATCAAATAAAATGGAAGTTAAGGAAATTATCTTTATCTGAAAATGGCCAAAAGAAGCCATCACCTAATGACAGCCTTGTCAAAATGACAATTGGGGAAATTGTTAGGAAGGGGAGGCCTGATGACTGGAGGAATAAGCTTGCTGTTTGCTCTAATCTGGTCAGGCAGGCCCCACACAATTCCAGTCAGCTTGCTGTGTGAAACAACTAAGTCTTTGTCAATGTGAGCAGGGGCTAGAAAGACTTGGGCTGGAAAGAGTTCTCTTTCATGAATATGTATCACCACCCTCCACGTCTACAGAAAAAAAAAACCTTCCAAATGGGAAAATAAAACTATCCATGACCACAAAAAATAAATTCTTGAGGAAAAAAATTCAAAGATAGGGAGCTATGTGGAGAGACAAAATGATTAAGTAAAGAAAGCACGTGTTTTGGAAACAGAGCTAGATGGATCTTCTTCCCAAAGGCTTTCTTCAGACTTTTATTCCCCAGCAGACTGGGATGAAGCACTTCAATTCACCAGTTGGGAGGACAAAAAAGCAGAATGGCCCATGGGGATATATAATGTCTATCACTGTATTTTATATCTAACGTTGGTCTGAATGTGCTGCGTGAGCACCAAACCCCAGGCTAGGAATTCACAGTGCTGGGCTCGTAAGACAGATCTTCCATGGGTAAAGGTTTCAAGTCCAGGCACTTGAGTCAGCTTCACATCAGAGTAAAAAAATTTCCTGTGAAGCTTAGAAATGAAAATTAACAACATGAAAATTAATAAAACAATTCTAGGCTTAACAAACTGCATACAGCACATTCATACAGTAAGAATGGGTTCCTTTGCATGCAATAACACAACTGAGGCTTTCAGAAGTGGCCAGAGCTCCCACTAAAACAATTTCCTGACAGTTCATGGTCTTATGCAAATTAAATCCTTCACAAGATCTCAAGTCAGACAGTTTGAATCATAGGTGCCCTTGAAGCATGGGTTGTTTGGTTTTGTTGTTTTGTTTTTTTTTTTTTTGCATTTACAGACTATTAAACTTCAAGCATTCACAAAAACTAGCACAAAATTGAACTAGGAGAGCCAAATCAAGCCTACTGGACTGCTAGTTGAGGCTGATGTACAGACAGAAAGAAATGAAATGGCTGAGAACCACATCAGAAATATTCTATCTCTGAAACACTGATGGTGAAACTCTTGTAAGCCCTAATGTGGTATTTAAAGCAAAAAGGAGGGAATGCAGAATCCAACCAAGCCTATTTCTTTTGCAGAAAACCCAAATAAAGATACTTTACAATGTGGTGGATTTTGTCTTTTTTGGGGAGCTATGACTTCCCTAAAGCATTCAACAGCATTTGAAAAGTTACCTGCAAATGTTTGCTATCTTTTTAACTTTGCTATCTTTTTAACTTTGCTTGCAAAACTGTGAACTAAATCTTAATTTACTGCAGAGGGCTTGTGGTGATATTGCAAACTTCACCTTTTCTCCAAGTAACAAACAGAATATGAAAGTTTGACTTCTAACAGAAATATCAAGACACAATGCTCAATTTTGAGGTTTACAATATTATGCAATGTTTGCTATAGACATTTCCATTTCATTAGCATATCCTGCTTTACGTGAAATCCAGCAATGAATGCTGTCCCTGATCTAAGGCTAATCCTCTTTAAAGAGCTACAGGCTATATTACATGTGGCCACAGTCACAGTTGTGCCATGGCTGAATCACTTTGAAGCCTATTGAATAGTGTTCCCTTGTGAGACTCTACACAGAGCCATAAACCAATGTTCCCATGCTGTGAAATCCTACTGTTCTCATCTCCAAGAGTTTATGTAGGGACAGAACCTCCCTAGTCCCAGGCAAGGGGCTGCATGAGAGGGAAGAGACCCATGGCTGTCTTCACCACCTCTCAATGCCACTTTACAACCAGAGCCTGTTTGCCAACAGTAATACAAACACCTTGTTTCTAAGCATCATCAGACAGCAACTGCTCCAAGGGAGGGTTACCAGAATAATAAAAGATGAACCAGGCACCTGCTTCTCTGGGGAGATCCTCTCCCTCACAGCCTAGCAATTCTGAAATACAGCAGGTTACAGTGGCTCAATCTGAAAGGGTGACAGCTGATATAACCCAGAGTGAGACAGAAGATGCAAAGTGAGAATATTTATTGAAATGTGGCTCCCTCCTGTCTTCTGTTTCTACTCCTATTCCACTTTAGATCCCTTTCTGTGGAAAGGCTCACATTTATTTCAGCAAGGCTCACATCTACGTCAGGTCTATTTTTTGGTCACTTTGTTTTTAGGATGCCAACTAGAAAGCAAGAATTCATAACTTTTAAATCCTTAACTGATTCACTAGAAACTACAATTAAAGCCTACATCTGAGGAAAACCAGATAGTGTTGCACTGTGCCAGCAAGCTCCATGACATAAAGACATAGGAGGTAGAGTAGTTCAGCACAGGATCACATATATCTTTAAAGAAAACAAAAAGAAAAGGGTCATATACCTCCAAGGCAGGTTGCATCTCTCACAGCTGGGTGCCCTTAAACGCTATAAACTCAGATAATGGAACAGAGTTCTTATTGCCACACAGCACAGAATGTGGAATCTTTAACAACTTAACATCCATACATATTCAAAGGGAAAATAAAAACCAACACAAAACTGCCAGATATGTTCCCTTGTCCTGCTATGTATGAGCAAAAGACATTTGTGCTTATCTTTAACTTTTCAAAATAATATTCTTTGTTCAGTCTCTGCTTTTGAAGGGAGCTGGAAAGGTTGGTTCTGTCCGTTCTGTGTTGTGCACGTGAAATTATCTCCATTTAAATGGACAGAGTGAGCAAATTCAGTCTCTACAGTAAAAACTTGGTCCCGGTGAAGCCAATGCATAAACTCCTTGCTACCAAACCCATACCTCATCCAAAATGTTGCTAATCCGACACATTCGGAATTGCTACTATATACCTAGGAGACAAGAGCACATCGTCCCTCGTGTGGCGAATGTGAAGAAGTACAAGGATGATGGAGGCTATTCCACAGAATGCTGAAGTTGGGAAGCTTCTGCTTTCAGCCAAACTATTTCAAGGGAGTCTATATCAGTTGTCACAGTTTTTACACTCCAATGGATCTACCTCAGAGCAAGGAGAAACAGACTTTTCTTTTTTAATGCAGCAAATAGATTTTATCATTGTTACAACCTTATAAATTCCCAATAGAGCATTTTAAACATTTGCTGCTAGCCAAACTGTATAGTGATGCCTTTGATTACTGCTAGTATCTGGCCACTTTATCAAAGTGCAACTTCCTCAGCTTGGTTCTGTAGATGAGGAAATAGCTAAGAGCAGAGAACATCAAACTGAAATGCAAGGGTTATGACTTAGGAAGAACACACTTCCCTCTTCTGTACTCTCTGTAGAAAACCTGGACTGTCATTCCAGTTCTTGCAAATTGGGTTAAGTTGGTGTCCTACTGGTCAGTCTGTCAGTGACATTACAAATATTGATAAATACTCACTCAATGGTTTTAATACACCAGATCAGGTCTTCTCTCTGCAGATTTACAGTATGAGATTTGATATGAAAGATGGAGCTTCCACTTCCTGGCATGTACTCTGTCACACAGAACTCAAGCCAAGGTGTCACTCTGCATGCTGGGCTACCCACAGCAACACAGACCTCTCTTAAGATCTTGATAAGGTCCAGTCTCAGCTTGTGAATCTAAGGTCAAAAATGGAGATATCACAAAGATAGCATAGATCATATGTAGAAAGCTCACGGGGTATCTACAGGGCTGGAAATTTCACACATTAATTGCATACTTCTTGAAAGCAGTTATGGAAGGATGTATATGTCAGCTACAACTGTAGTGACATACAACTAGGGGAGAAAAACTTCACCAGGTAAATCATCTCCACATGCAGAGCCAGGTGACCACCAAATAAACAACTGAAAGCTGTGCTCAGGGTTAGTGGGAAGCAAAGAGAACTCCAGCAGGGCTCACCAGCAAAGCCCCTCCCAGCTTTCTAACTATTATAGGAAGACACAGGGGAATTCTGCAAGCACAGCTACCATTAGCAGCTGTGCACAGACTACTCATCCCTGGCATGTTTCTAAGTTGCACAAATCATTTGTTCATTTTCAGCTGTACTGAAATTGATTATGACACTCTTCTCTGAGAAACATGATGCTTCAATACACTTAAACCTCTAGGCTTTGTTCCAACTTAAAAAAAAAAAAAAAAAGACAACTGGGAAGAGCTGACAATTTTTCTTTTGTATCAGGGCTTAAGGATGATTTATGTTTCATTTTGAGCAAGAAGCAAGCACCTGCTATATGGCACTGACTTTTCCTCACTCTTCTTTTCTGCTTCTTGTCCCACAAAAGCCAGAATTACAGGAGCTTCTCTCCCACTAAGCTGCATGAACCTTCCTTTAAAGACATAGCTGTCAGGAGGAAGGGGCTCCAAGTCACAAGGAACAACTTTTTTCACAGTGTCCATGATGTGCTTTCTTTTTCTAAACATCTTTTTCTGTGCTTTTCTTTTTCTGGATCTCTACCAGTTACTTACAGAGAAGGCAGCCATTCTTTCAACAGAATAAGGAGGGAAATGCTGAGGACCCACTATGGGGCCTTGCTGCGCCATGACAACAGATAGATTAGTCTGTTCCACCTCCCATTGTATTCCCTGTGTTTTGTTTCCTTGATGCCCTGTGACTGTATGGTTTCACTTGTCCCTTAAGTCACTCCACAGGTGCCTAGTCCTGAGCAGCAAAAGCAGACTGGGAAGACAGAGGAAATAAGGGCAGTGTGATGGATGGATGAAAGGAAGAGAATCCAGATGAAGGGAGAAAGGTCACTGAGAAAAAACAAATAAAGGATGGAGGGAGTGACAGGGGGGATAGGAAAAACAATTAGGAGGATGGTGAGAGGGAAAAACAACAGACAACAAGAGGGGCAGGAAGATGGGAGAGAAACTGAGATGGCAGACAGGGAAGAAAGAAGCAAAGGGGAGCAGACAGAGGGGTTCAGGAAGAGGACCAAGGGCAGATCATGTAGAAAGAGAAAGAAAGTAAGAGCTTAGAGAGTGGGATGAAGAAAGTCCATCTTGTTGAAAATATTTCTCTTCAGTAGTCAAAGTGAGCTTCCTCATGAGTTCATTCAGGTCAGATGGGAAATGGAAAAGTTATTTTTCCTGAGTAAACAAGGAACAAAGAAGTAAATAAATATAGAAGGAACTGTACTCTGTCTTCTTCCTTTAGAAGACCTCCTCTCTGCTTCATGGAGCGGAGCTGTTCTTAGCACTGGTATCTCAAAGTTCAGTGAATGTACCTCCTTCCCAGGCACCCCTCCTCCCTTTCATACTGAGATCCAGAAGAGTATCTTGCTATCTTTGGAATACATATGTCTTTAAGAAGGGCCCATTTCTTTTCTGTTTGAACATTAAGGCGCTTGATTGATGTACAGTAATAACAACTCATTGCAGAACCTAGCTATAGGTCATTGCATACTCTGTTATACCTTTCCCAAATGAACTCTTGGAAGTTACCAGTGCCATTATTGCCATTAACTTACAAGTATCACAACAGCTTTCACAATATCAAAACAAAGTTTCTGACATACATTAAAAAAAAAACAACAAAAAAACAAAAACCCCCCAAACCCAATCAATCAATCAATCAAACAAACAAACAAAACCCACAAAAAGACCCTCAGACCCAACCCCAAATCAAATGGTGGCTCCCCATGTCTGGTCACACATTGCCACCTACTGGCTCTTCCCCATGTACCCTCAATAGTACTAACGTGGTTTGGATCAAGAGATCGGCTATGAAGCAAAGGTAAAGAGCAACAGGAGTGTGAGGGTTGGTATTTGAACCCAACACATGTTATAGGTATAGGCAGTGAATATTCTTATAGCCTTGCACTACCTACTCACACACAAACACATTCACCAGCCTGGATTTTATGGCTCTAAAGCAGCAGCCAACTCTTACCAACCTCCTCCTCTGTGTGTACATCCCCAAACAAGTGAAGGATGTTTTCAGTTCACCTCTGTGCCACCCCAGGAGAACAAGCCCTGGGACAAGGGAGATACAATGGCAACATGGCCCCTGCCACGCAGCATGCCCAGGATCACAAGATAGGCACCTGTCACTACAGGACAAGAGCAAAACATTTGAAAGAATTTAGAAGGGAGATTGAGATGAGATCTTAGGAAGAAGATGTGAGGGTGGTGAGGCTCTGGCACAGGTTGCCAGAGAAGCTGTGCTTGCCCCATCCCTAGTAGTGTTCAAGGCCAGGTTGGACTGGCCTTGGAGCAACGCGCTCTAGTGGAACGTGTCCCTGCCAGTGACAGCTCCCAGAGCTGCTTGACATTTTCTATTTCTCTAATCATTTAAGCTAGGTAGAAGCACTGTTGTAGCCTACTTCAGTCATCAAGATGAGGTTGCTGCACTCCTGCGTCAGAACTGTTGCTGTTACTCTGTTAAAGGTGTAAGAAGGATTTTGAGGTTTCACACAGAAAGTGATACACTGATATATCACCATTCACTGTGCTTTGAGTTCATGGACAGTGGTATAATTTAGCCTTGAAAAAACCCACAAGTCAGAAGACTTAACTGCAGTGATGACTCACCTACCCACAAATAAAAGATTAAAGTGGTAGCTGCTGTTCAGCATCATTCATTCAACAGAGCTAGTGAGAAAGCTCAGGATCTGTGTGACACACAACAGAAACATGCAAACTAGAAGGAGAAACACAACAAACATTTCCACTGTCTTATTTCAGTTAAATGGCTGCTGACATGCTGCTTTGGTGGATAACTGAGAACTCCTTCCCTTGTTCCTGCTTTAAGCACGTAGCTTTTTCTTTAGATCAAGTTTCAGTGCAGGAAAATACTTGCTTGTATAGGAAACGCTGTGATCTGTCCTTTCAGATTTTATTAAGATACATTGCAAATACTCAGACTTTAGAAAGGAATTTAGTTCATAAGCACCTCTGTGCTGCATGGGAGAAGCTTACACAAGGAAAAAAAACCAACAAAACAAACCCAAAACAAAAAACACCACCACCAAATCCCAAAAGTTATTTTTTATTTTCACTGCCTAGCTAAGTACTTCTGTAGCAAATAGCTGGGATGTAACAGTAGGCAACAGTGAAATAGCTGGAGTTGGTGACAAGTCCTCCTTTATGTCTTGACGATTCCGCTTTTGCTTTCAGTTTACATATTATCACATTAGTGACTTCTAAACACTGTATTTTGTTTCATACAAGAGGCAAATTCTGACTAAAGAGCCAAAAGAATGCTTTATACGTATTTGAAATATTACTGCCTGCAGCCAGACTCTGTCTGTAGAAGTCACCTGTCTGATACCTTCTAGTCAAAGGACTACACCATAAAACAGAGCGTGCAGGCCCAGACAATACTACTTAGTACTCCATTTTAAGTCCATAATGTAAACACTACTGTCACTGTAAGTGACATATTTCTGCCAAAGATAAACCTACCTGTGCGAGACTCATGACAAAGTAGTCATCACCAATTAACAGTAGTGGGTGTTTCACAGAGTGTGTTTCTGAAGTGCTGTGCAGCCAAGGCAGGAGCTGCACAGTCAACTGCTGTGAGGAGTTCAGCACAGAGCTGAGGTCACCAAAAGAGTCATTGGCAAAGTGGTGAGAAGTGAGGGTTATCATGGAGTGGGTAGGCTCAGTTCTCACTTCTTCATTCCAGTGGTCATTCAGAGTCAAAAGTAAATTATATATAGTCACTATACAGTCGTATTTTAATGCCACCGTGAAGCCAGTTCTTTTGGTACTACAGTGATTTCATGCTGTGATTTTACTTTGTTTTGAGGACTCATTTCATCATGACCTCTTCTGAAGAAGCTGAAACTGAAGAAACAGTAACATGTCTCCACATGACCTTTTACCACCCATGTCAAGATGACAAAATGATGTTTCGTTGCTTGAATTTCTGTAAGCGAGAACAGGTCAGGGCAGGTGAAATGGCCAAGTTTGGCCGGGGTTCTAATGTCTGCCATGGATGCTGGCGTTTCTCGAATTCAGTTCTCCTTGCAGTAGTATGGGAAACTGAAGAGCACAGAACTTTGTTTTGAGATAAAGAACATGAGCAAGGAAACTAAACTGATTGTGGACCAAACAGAACTGGGTTACTTAAACAAAATCGACCTGCCATGGAAGTGCATCATTTGTTTTGGGGACTACCAGATTTTAGCAGAGACTCAAGAAGGGGAGTCTGTGGATTATTTTGAGACTCATTTACACTTGGCTCAGGCACCCATCTTACAAGAAAGATGCCTGCCATCACTGCGACCTGTACTAGAGAATGGCATTTCTTCTTCTATGTTTCCTTCCCACAGCAAAAGCCCCATAGAGATTGATGAAAACGAGTCATGCTAGTGGGGAGAAAGAGGCTGGATCAGACTGTCACCCTTTGAAGCCTGCACAGCTTCTAAAACTGTCATCTCAGTCCACTGTTCAGGACAGTTCTCACCGCTACATATCAGTCTTCTTACGTGTTGCTTTCAGCATAGGCATACTAGAACGTACCAGGTTCCTGCCACTGTCTTCCCCAAAACATATCTGCTGTCTGATCACCACTGTCTGCCACAAATGTAGGGGAGACATAGAAGGCCACTCAGATCCATGACAGCAGATTCAGTTGGAGAGCTGTGATGGCATGCCTTGAAGGTATAGTTAGCAGGCATTAACACAAAGCACGCAGAACAGTGTTTCAGTGGTTAGCTAGGTAGGGACACAATGTCTCACTGCATTTGTTATACTTTGTGCTTTTGCTGTTGACAGAAAATTCCAAACCTTATTTTCAAGCCTAGCATGTAACTCTCCAGATTCTGCAACTTAGAAACACTTTGTCAGCATAGTCCTTTTAAGTTAATATTTTTATGATCTTTACAGCAAGATTTTTGTTCTTTTTAAAATGATTTTTTTTTTTGTTTGCTTTGCAAATTAACTACTTTTGCTTGTGAATGTCAATAAAAATGCAATGTGAGTGGTATGTAAAAATCCAGTTAAATTTTGCAATACAACCATTTGGTTGTCTAGTAAGGATTTGCTGTCTTCTACAACTCCAACCTAAAAGCACTTACCGTGAACAAACTCATTTCCAGAACAATCCAATGAGACATTTTGACTGCACTATTCTAGGCTTTCTACAAATGGCATTGCTCTAAGGTTTAAACTGTTGGCTAAAATGCATTTCAACACGTTTTCTACCTCTTTGCCTCTCACCCCAAGCTCTCTTAACAATTTTCATTTCAGTATTCCTCAGTTTGTTTCAGTTCAGTTTTCCTTTGCTAGGGGCTCAGCTTTCCATGGGCAGAAAACATCAGGACAAAGCATACATACTCATGTGATCATCCCTAAATGTTGGGCTGCATTTCAGCATTAATCACGACAAGCAAACCAGAATTTTAACTGAAGGAGAACAGCCCAATTGCGCAATATAACCTGAGATTTAGGCAAAAAACCACAAGCGACAGAAAGTGAGGAGAGGCAACGAAATTCAAACACAGGCTTATGTAGGATTTCATTTGTCTATTCATCTGATCCTTGCCAAAAATACCTTGTTCCTGAATTTTCTACTCTTTCAACTAGGGTCTAATGCTTACCCTTAACAGTCTTTGGTCTAGATTCAGCTTTTGTCTATGCACAAAGGCCTGTCACACACCAAACCTTTGCAAGGATCACAGTCTCATCAGGCATGGCGCTACTGGTTGCAGATTTCCAGTAGCTATTATGCTTTTGACCTGACTCATCCTCCTCTTTAATTACAGAGAATGGCCAATACCTGCAAATGCAAACTGCCTAGATACAAATACAATCTGAACCAAGCATTTAAAAGCTTTCTCATTAAATCAGCCTTATATAAAATGCATAGAGTTTCTTATGTTCACTAATTGTGCTCATGTGTGAGGGAGGAAGGAACATGAGTTTTACATTCCCACTAAACAGCTCTCTTCCTATTAGTGCTCTTAAATTATTGTGGACCACATTCAAGTTGCTGTTTCATGCTGCTTTGGACGGTAAAAACAGATTGCTAATGCAATCACAGTCCAGTATCGTCATTCCTGTTCGCTGGCCCTGTTGTGTAGGCCATTGTCACTGTTTAAGTGCAGTCTGTAACTCAGACCCACACAGCCCGCTTGCTCTCTCTCCCCACCTTCCTCCCCCTGCCCCGCTCCCGGAGGGATGGGGAGGAGAATTGAAAGAATGTAACTCCCACAGGCTGAGATAAGAACAGTCCAGTAACTAAGGCATAACACAAACCACTACTGCTACCAGCAAATAATAATGATAAAGGAAATAATAAGGGAAGAGAATACAATACCACGTGCTGACTGATACCCAGCCCAACCAAGCGGTGAACTAGCCCTTCCGGGTAACTCCCAGTTTTCATCCTGGCCATGATGTGCTGTGGTATGGAATACCTCTTTGGCTAGTTCGGGTCAGGTGTCCTGTCTTTGCTTCCTCCCGGCTTCCCCTCCTCCCTGGCAGAGCATGAGACTCAGAAAGTCCTTGGTCGGACTAAACATTTGAGCAGTAACTAAAAACATTGGTGTTATCAGTGCTGTTCCCAGGCTGAAAGTCAAAAACACAGCTCTGCATCAGCTACTAAGAAGGAGAAAAAAAATGACTGCTACTGCTGAACCCAGGACAGCCATTAACCTGTGGCACTGGTCATACAAAATGCTTATGCTTTCTGAGCTATTATCTGAAGAAAAAGTGACACCTCAATCTCAAATTTTCAACTTCCATGTATCAAAAGAAACATCTACACACAGTACTTAAGAAAGATCTTCCATCTGGTTTACAGAGTTCAGTCTTATTTCTCAGCATTAGCTCTGCACAGAGAAGCTCATGGATAACTAGAGATCTAGAGTGAAACGTTTCTTAGGCACATCCCCAGGAACAAAACTTGGAATGGAAAAAAAACCCCAAAACACCACACCAGTAATTTAATGGTTTCAAAACACTAATCTTTTCTACAACTATATTTACCTAGGGTAAGAATCAACCCCAAAATGCACATTGGAAAAAATGAACCCTCTCCTAGGAGGATCCTGTCACTGTGCTATTTGACCACAAAGTTGGTTTGACTGGAGAAGAGTTGTTTCAGCATAAAGAATGCCAGAACATACTTTGTTCACCAGAAGACTTCTGCTTCCCCCCACCCCAAGGCTGCCATTAGTCCTACCCTGCTAACTTAATTGTGAGAAATACTACACACACAAAGGCAGCTAGCATTTTGGATAGTTTTTTGCTTGGTTCAGTTCAGTATTCACTATCACAGAACACTAAAAGAAATGCTGAAACACCAATTTTATGTTTAATCTAATAACTCCGAAGATTGCCGAAGATTGCCCAGTCAGTCACATCAAATGATTTTATATTCAACAATGGCTCAAATTTAGCACAAAAACATATATATATAAAATTACAGAATGGTTTGTGTTGGAAAGAACCTTAAGATCATCTAATTCCAACCCCCTGCCATGGGCAGGGACACCTCACATCAGACCATGTCGTCTAAGCCTTGAACACTGCTGGGGATGGAGCATTCACAGCTTCTTTGGGCAACTTGTTCCGGTGCCACACCACCCTCACAGTAAAGAACTTCTTCTTTATATCTAACCTGAACTGCTCCTGTTTTAGTTTGAACCTATCACCCCTTCTCCTATCACTGTAGTCCCTGATGAAGAGCCCCTCTCCAGCATCCTTATAGGCCCCTTTCAGATAACGGAAGGCTACTATGAGGTCTCCACACAGCTTCTCCAGGCTGAACAGCCCCAAATTGCTCAGCCTGTCTTCATATGAGAGGTGCTCCAGCCCCTGATCATCCTCGTGGCCCTCCTCTGGACTTGCTCCTTATGAACATGTCCTTATGTTGAGGACACCACAAATGCAAACTGTGCTCCAAGTGGGGTCTCACAAGAGCAGAGGGATGGGATCACCTCCTTTGACCTGCTGGTCATGCTTCTTTTGATGCAGCCCAGCACACTGGTGGTTTCTGAGCTGCGAGTGCACACTGAAGCTAGCTCATGTTAAGTTTCTCGTCAATCAACATCCCCAAGTCCTTCTCCACAGGGCTGCTCTGAATCTCTTCTCCACCCAACCTATAGCTGTGCCAGAGATTGCCCCAAACCAGGTGCAGGATTTTGCACTTCACGTGGAACTCATGAGGTTGGCATTGGCCACATCTCAAATGTGTCAAGGTCCCTTTGGATCCCATCCCTTCCCTCCAGTGTATCAACTGAACCACAGAATTTAGTGTCATCAGCAAACTTGCTAAAGGCACTTGATCCCACTGTCCATGTCACCAACAAAGATGTTGAACAGGATTGGTCCCAACACCGACCCCTGAGGGACACCACTTGTTACCCATATCCAGCTGGGCATTGGGCTGTTGAATGCAATTCTCTGCATGTGGCCATTCAGCCAATTCCTCATCCAGCCGGTGTCCATTCATCAAGCTGATGTCTCCCCCGTTGAAAGACAAGGAACAACTGGAACACTGAACAACTTAGTAAAACATTTCATTGGAATTGGAATTGAAAAAGAGTAAGAGCTTCCTATTAAAGACTATTTCCTACATATGGGCAGAATCAGCTAAGTCATCTCCAAAGGTGTTGGAGAGGCAGGAACATAGGAAAGGTGCCTGCATTACGTAAGGAAGAGCATCTTAGGTTTGTGAATACAGCTTCTGATAGAAGAAAGGCCTCAAGCCCTCTGTTACTGCAGCTTGCTACAGTTTCCCTTCCAAAGCAACAGGTCTCAAGAAGGGATTCTATAGAATTCAGTAGTTAAAAGACACAGCTAATGATTTCTTAAAACCTTCCTTTACTGATGCATAGGTAACTGGAGGTAACATTGGAACAATTCGTCTTCACACATTGCTTTCACTATATATGACATGACAGCCACAGAACCAGCAACAGATAAAACATTGCCAAACATAAGAATGACTGAAAATTTTAATGACTTATATTGGTACAGGTATGACTTTTACAGTACCGTTGAACTGTTTCACCCGAGCTGTTTGTATTATCTTTCAAGTTCTTCAGTTTCCACAAATATTGACTAGAATATTAATCAGTGACTGATCAACCACACTCACTCAGTGTGGTTGGTGCCCTGAACCCTGAAAAGCAGGACGCTGTTTGCTATGGCAGAACATACACATCACAGTGAAAACCTTCAGCCGCAATCAGATTCCTTTTTCCTAAGCACTTGTTCATTCTACACACAGGAGTATTGGCCAGTTTCTTTCCTCAAAGCGTTGTCAGCACAAGATAAGCTTATGTTCTCTGGTCAGAAGTAGCTGCCACTGCAGGGCAAGTTACAGTTTGAGTAGGTAAAACCCCAGGTTATTTACATGTTGAGATCAGTTCCATAGGTATCTCTTATACAAATCCACATTCAGGAGAAGTTACATTGTAGTAGCTTACACCAAACCAAAAATAAACAGTTGATGCATACAAATTCTTAAAGCATCTTAAAGCATTCTTACAGGCATTGCAAATGTAGATAATGACATTAAAATATTTTTCAGTGACATAGCTACAATTTAAATTTAAAAAAAATGGAATATTATCAACAAGATTCATCTCTTCATTAGTGGTGATATTTGTACATATTTCATACCAGTGTACAGTATTTTTGTTCAAGTTATTATGAAGAGGACCACCCTGTAATGACCCTAATATCACATGCAGGCTAAAACAGTGACACAACAGTCACTGACAAATTCAGTTCTCTGGTGATGCAAATACATTAATTAGAGTGCTGCTATTACTCAACAGATGTGAAGTTAAACCCACCCCCCTTTTTTCCAGGGGAAAACAAGACAGCCACACAAAACAACAGTAAATTAGAATGGCTTTATTGAAACTCTGGGGAAAGCCTGACTTCTACAATTGTTTTGCATCTTCTTTTGTGAGCCTTTTCTAAAAGGTATAACCTGCAAAAGTATCACAGAATCATAGAATAGTTAGGGTTGGAAAGGACCTTAAGATCATCAAATTCTAACCCCACTGCCATGGGCAGGGACACCTCGCTCTAAACCATATCATCCAAGGCCTCGTCCAACCTGGCCTTGAATACTGCCAGGGATGGAGCATTCACAACCTCCCTGGGCAACCCATTCCAGCACCTCACCACCCTAACAGGAAAGAATTTCCTCCTTATATCCAATCTAAACTTCCCCTGTTTAAGTCTTAATCCATTACCCCATGTCCTATCACTACAGTCCCTAATGAAGAGGCCCTCTCCAGCATCCCTATAGGCCCCCTTCAGATACTGGAAGGCTGCTATGAGGTCTCCACGCAGCCTTCTCTTCTCCAGGCTGAACAGCCCCAACTTTCTCAGCCTATTTTCATACGGGAGGTGCTCCAGTCCCCTGATCATTCTCGTGGCCCTCCTCTGGGCTTGTTCCAAGAGTTCCATGTCCTTTTTATGTTGAAGACACCAGAACTGCACACAATACTCCAGGTGAGGTCTCACGAGAGCAGAGTAGAGGGGCAGGATCACCTCCTTCAACCTGTTGGCCACGCTCCTTTTGAGGCAGCCCAGGATACGGTTGGCTTTCTGGGCTGCAAGCGCACACTGCTGGCTCATGTTCATTTTCTCATCGACCAGCACCCCAAGTCCTTCTCTGCAGGGCTGCTCTGAATCTCTTCTCCGCCCAGCCTGTAGCTGTGCCTGGGATTGCTCCGACCCAGGTGTAGGACTTTCCACTTGTCATGGTTAAACTTCACAAGTGTGTTGAGGTCCCTCTGTAAGGCATTCCTTCCCTCCAGCTTATCAACCAAACCACACAGCTTGGTGTTATTGGCAAGCTTGCTGAGGGTGCACTCAATCCCCCTGTCCATGTCAGCAACGAAGATGTTAAACAAGACCAGTCCCAACACCGATCCCCGAGGGACACCACTCGTTACTGGTCTCCAGCTCGACATTGAGCTATTGACCACAACTCTTTGTGTGCGGCCATCCAGCCAGTTCTTTATCCACTGAGTGGTCCATCCATCAAATTGGTGTCTCTCCAATTTAGAGACAAGGATGTCATGTGGGACAGTGTCGAACGCTTTACACAAGTCCAGGTAGGTAACATCAACTGCTCTACCGTTGTCCATCAGTTCTGTAGCCACATCATAAAAGGCCACCAAATTGGTCAGGCAGGATTTCCCCTTGGTGAAGCCATGCTGGCTGTCACCAAGCACCTTGTTGATTTTCATGTGCCTTAGCATGCCTTCCAGGAGAATCTGCTCCAAGATTTTGCCAGGCACAGAGGTGAGACTGACTGGTCTGTAATTCCCCGGGTCATCCATTTTCCCCTTCTTGAAAATGGGGGTTATATTTCCCTTTTTCCAGTCATTGGGAACTTCACCTGACTGCCATGATTTTTCAAATATGATGGGCAGTAGCTTAGCAACTTCATTCGCCAGCTCCCTCAGGACCCACGGATGGATTTCATCAGGTTCCATGGACTTGTGCATGTTCAGATTTTTAAGATGGTTTCGAACCAATTCCTCTCCTACAGTAGGCCCAAGGTCTCCATTCTCACAGTCCCTGCATCTGCCTTCCAAGACTTGGGTGGTGCGGTCAGAGCCTTTGCTAGAGAAGACCGAGGCAAAGAAGTCATTCAGAACCTCAGCCTTCTCCAAATCCTGTGTAGCTAGTTCACCCGAGAGCTTCCTGAGGGGGCCTACGTTCTCCCTAATCTGTTTTTTATTTGCTATGTACCTGTAGAACCCCTTCCTGTTATCCTTAATATCCCTAGCCAAGTTTAATTCTAACTGGGCCTTAGCTTTCCTAACCTGGTCCCTAGCTTCCCAGACAACATCCCTGTACTCTTCCCAGGCCTCCTGTCCTTGCTTCCACTTTCTATAAGACTCTTTTTTCATTTGGATTTTCCTCAGCAGCTTCTTATCCATCCAAGGAGATCTCCTGGCCCTCCTGCTGCACTTCCTTCTAGTTGGGATGCAACACTCCTGAGCTTGTAGCAGGTGATCCTTGAATATGAACCAAGAGTCATGGGCCCCCCTGCCCTCTAGGGAGGAACCTTACTAAGCACGTTCCTGAAGAGGCCAAAGTCTGCTCTTTTGAAGTCCAGGGCAGTGAGCTTGCTGCACGCTCTTCTCACTGTCCTGAGGATCTCAAATTTGACCATCTTGTGACCGCTGCATCCAAGGCTGCCCTGGAGCATCACATTTCCAATGAGCCCTTCCCTGTTGGTGAGCACGCAGTCAAGCATGGCACCTCTCCTTGTCGGCTCCTCTATTACTTGCAGAAGGAAGTTGTCTTCCACACAATCAAGGAACCTCCTGGATTGCTTGTGCCGAGCGGTACCATCATTCCAACAGATGTCAGGGTGATTGAAGTCCCCCATGAGAACAAGGGCCTGTGAGTGTGAGGCTTTTCCTATCTGTCTAAAGAGTGCTTCATCTGCAGGTTCTCCTTGATCAGGCGGTCTGTAACAGATTTCCACAGTAATGTCTCCCATCGCTGTTTTCCCTTTAACCCTGACACACAAACTCTCTGTTATCTGCTCACCTGCCCCCAGACAGAGTTCAATACTCTCCAGCCTATCCCTAACATAAAGGGCAACTCCCCCTCCGTGCCTGCCAGGCCTGTCTTTTCTAAAGAGTCTGTAACCTTCCATTCCAACACTGCAGTCATAGGAGCCATCCCACCATGTTTCTGTGATGCCTGTTACATCATACCCTCTGTAGACGTGCACACATCTCTAATTCCTCTTGTTTGTTACCCATGCTACGGGCATTTGTATAGAGGCATCTGAGCCGAGCTCCAAATGAAGCCGGCTCATTGGCTGGAGCACCTGGAGTATCTCTATATTGCTTCGAGCGTTTGTTAAAGGTGCTGGCAACTGACTGGGTGTGTTGGGATGGAATGATGGCCCCCTCCCCCAACACATCTAGTTTAAAGCATCCTTGACCAGTCTGGCAAGCCTCCCACCAAAACCACTAGCAGCTCCACCAGCCCCCACTAGACCTGGCCTACAAACTTGGGTCCCATGTTCAAGACACCCAAACCCCTGACTGTGACACCACCCTTTTAAGCATTTATTAACCTGGCTAATCCTCCTAGCTTTTTTTAGGTCCTCCCGTGTATCCTGGAGAATGAACAAAAAGACTATCTGAGCTCCAGAGCCCCTAACCACCTGTCCCAGGGCTCTGTAGTCCTTTTTTATGTTCCCCAGGCTACTACTATCTATATCCATAGCACCCACATGTATCACTAGAAGTGGGTTATAGTCTGTGGGGCTTACCAGAGCAGGCAGCCTCTCTGCCACATCCCTGATCTGTGCCCCTAGCAGGCAACACACCTCCCTTGAGACCGGGTCAGGCCAACAGACGAGTGCTTCTGTCCTTTTCAAAGTAGAATCCCCTACTACTATGACCCACCACTTTTTCCTGGCAGCACCAGTAGAGATCTTCTTTATTAGTGCATCAGGTGGCTGTTTCTGGCATGAGTATGTTTCCTCATGAGCCCCCTGCAAGGACAGCAAAGCGTTTCTGCATGGAGACAACAGATTTAGGAAGTCCCTTGCTATTAAATTGTCATTTTCTTCCTTTTTTTGTTGTTTTTTTTTTTTTTCACCAATTCTCAGCTTCGCGGGTTAACAGCCTCTTTCTTTCCTCCATGAGCTAGAGGGGAAGCTTGAGGACCCAGCACAGTTTGGGCCTGGCGCAAGCATTCCTGCTTCCTCTCAGCTACCCTGACATCTTGTAGCCTATTAACAGCATCCTGCAGCTCAGCCACCTGCTGCACGAGGACCTTGCCCATTGTGTACCTTTCCCTCACCAGATCAGTGCAGGCACTCTCTACACCCCAAAGTCTACACTGCAGCTTCCCCTCTCATCAGCTCTGTCTAGGTTCCTACGGTGGCCACTGCTGGGGCAGGCAGAGGGGATACATTACACCAGATTTGCCATAACCAAACACTTCCTTGAATTTCAGTCTGTAATAGCAGTGTTACCCATCCAGTTCAGAGGCACGGGAAAGCTTGATCACTTAAACACACTGGTTTGTAACTTGAACTTTTTATTCCCCTGCTTTAAAAAAACAGATAGAGGAATTCAGCCTTTAGGTTCTTCTTCTTCTTCATAACCCAGAAGCAGAGCAACTAGCCTTCCCTCAGTTTTTTCAGAAAATGTTGTTTTTCACTAATCCTTCCAGATGAGTTGAATTGTAAATTTTCTATCACTGAAGAATTTTAAGGACAACGTTGGAACAGATGTTGATCTTTTTTTTGGGGGGTGGGGGGGGAAGAGGGAGAAATCAAGAATTTGGTCCTCCTAGTTCTCCACTAGATATGGGCTGAAGTTTCCTGACTGATGCATAAAGATATTTTTATAGTAATTTTTCTATCTAGCACACACTAAGTCTGGCATACTATACAATGCAGTATCTTACCTAACCTAACCCAATGATTTATATTATGTTTATTGAGGTTAACTGCGCTTGAAGTAATAAAAAAATGAAATAAATGAGAAGGAGGGCAACACAAGGCTAGAAAGACTGTAAGCTAAATGGGGAAAACCTGCCATTTATCCCAAGGCATATTTGTTTTACAGCTGGCTAAGCACACTCTCTCAATAGCTAAAGAACAAGTCAAAAAAGCACATGTTTGAAATAAAATTTTAAAATTCCTTTTCTATATTCAAGTATTCATTAAATTAATACAAGACCATTTCTTAGCTGTTAGGCCACTGATGACTTTTAAAAACAAAATCAGCATAAATGACATCTGGGGGGGAGGGGGCGGGAGGAGGGGGGAAGGCTACTTAAAATATAGATATGCCAAGCTATGAAGCTTAAATTAGTGCAGACAATTTTATATTAAATCCAGGTATCCAGAAATATACACAAGAGAATCATCTCAGTTTTCATAAAAATTTAGAAGGTAGATGATGAAATTGCACTTAAATCTGAATTAATTCAGATAGCAAGTCATTCTCACTCCTTGCCACTCAACTGGGAAGAAAAAGTGAACCACATTCAAAAGAGTGAATTGCGTTTGTACATTCTATGCCACTTCCCAGCATTTGGTCACAGATTAAGGGCCATGCAGTTTCACTACCTGTCTTGACAATCAGAAACAGATGTCCTTATATCTGATACAGACAACTCTAACACAGGGTTTACAAATCCGGCATATTCGGAATTGCCATTATCATCCATTTCAGCACTAACAAAGTCATTCTCCCACTCTAATCCATTGGAATCGTCAGATGCTGAAGCTGGATTACTTCCTTTCTTCTTGTTATTGAATTTCAGTGCTGCCCGGAGTATATCTTCTTCTGTTTTGGAGCGTTCTCTCATTGGAATCATCCTGTTCATGCCTGTGATTTAAGAAGTGTTTATGAGAAAGACATCATTTTGGGGGAAGTACCTTTATGTTTGCCTTAGAGCATTAGAAGAAACAGCAAGAATCCTTTAGAAACCCAAACCCGGATAATTTCACTCCTAAGTGTCAGCATATTTTTTTCTGGTGGTAGCGTTCATATTAAATCCATAGTTTGCAGTCAGTTTTAGCCCAAATGAACACAGCCACTGATGTTGCTTTAGAGTTCTAATGAACCCAGATAACACAACAAAACAACTCACTGGCAGTGTTTCTCCTATTTAAACCACCTGCTGCCCTATATTATAGGTATGTAAGTATTAGAAGATCCTTTGTACCATGCCATTTCCAGAAAAGCTTAATGTCTGCAGAAACCTGTAATGCTGCTGTAACTGACAAACAGATAAAACATTACCACATGAAACATTTTATACAGCAACTAAACTCTAGAGGAATATTGGGTACATTTGTCTAGGAAAGCTCTTCAGTTTGTCTGAAAAAGTATATTCAATTTCACACAAAATAAGGCAAAAGATGGGTTGAAAACTGCACAAGCATATCAGAGATGCTATTTGTCAGTAATTATTGACTTTAGTTATGGTGTACCAAAACCAAAACCCAAACCCAAACCACTGGAAACAAAAAAGAGGAGGATTTATGATGATCCTCTTATTTGCTGTTCTCATACATTCCTAAGTAAACTCCCCTTTAAATGTGGAGTAACTAACTAATTAATTATAATTAAAAACTTCATATTGAAAGTGAAACACAGAACTCTTGCAGTTGGTAAGCCACAGGGAAAAAATATGAGGAAAATTTTTCCCTTCATCAGACACCAAATGACAGATTTTATGTTACGGTTTCATGGTTCTCTTAAAACATAGCTATTTTCAATTTAGTTATTCCTCTGGTACCAATGGCTCACTGAAGCTGTTGTCTATCTGAGGATACTCTGCCAAAAATACCAATACAACATCAGTATTACAAGTTCTTGTTTGGTATTGGTACATGACACCAGAGAATGAAAACAACTCCTGTCTCAGAAGTGTGTAATTCATGAAGGACATTGTTTCCCTGTTAAAAAGCTCCTAACCTGGCAACTTTTCTGTCAAGCAATGTCATCTTCTTGTTATTCTTGGTGGCTGGGTTTTTCAAGGATAATACTACTGAAAAGCACTGGTTCTTCTCTACTTTGCATTCAGCCCCTGTATGACTTTGTTTACGAACAGCAAAAATGAGACCATAAATTAATACCCCAGTTGACACTAAACCCCACACACCCCTCTACTTTTTAAGTTGTTCAGTCTCCACAGTAGATTTTAACAGCACACAAAGTAACTGAGCAAGCAGTCAGCCCCTTCAGGGAGATCGTTTTAATACACTTAAGTTGGTCCAGATCTACCAAGAATGTCCTAAAAATGACACAAAGCCCTTGCAACACTGGCTTGTACTTCTTTCAAATAACAACATTCCTTCCTTTGCAGCCATGAAAACCAGTTATGTTCTCAAGCAGTCTTCCTTACGTTATCTTACCCCTGTTCTACTCAAGATCAGAGGTTACTAGAGTGAAGAGATGCACTGCTGCCACAATGACCTATAAAAATTACCCCCTCTGTAAAGCACAAGCTACTAGGAATCAGAAATACAACTATACAGTCATGTTGTTCTCTGTTTTTAGGCAGGTTTTGGCACTTCTGACAAACTTACACATTGTAAGGTAAGGAACAAGCCGTTCCTACTACTACTGGCTCACAAGAGGGCAGCATTTCTTTATCATTACGGCTGATGTGAGTTTACAAGTCCATTCCACAAAATGCAGGAAAAGACATTGAAGGATCCAAAGAAATGGATTAATTTATTAGGAATTCTTCAAAATTCTAAATTTCCTATGTAAAAATAATCTACAGTTTAATCATTACACACTTGACAAGTTTCATCAGAATTAAGTTTTAAATCGCCTTCCCTCCCTTTCAAAAACAACATTTACAATCAACATAGTTTTAACACTATTAGCATTTTTAACTTGGAGGTTCAGAATGAAACTCAAGAGCAGAATAAATACCTTCTTCATCTTCCCACTCTAAATCTAATGAAGTGCTGTCATCATTTCCACTCACTGATTTCGTTTTGGTCATTAAGTCACAACTGCTCTCCGTGTTGGGTGTAAGCACTGTAGCATCAGATGAGAGTCCTAGATTAAAAAAAAACAACCAACCAACCAACCAACAAAAAAAAAACACATCACAAAAAAAACCCCAAAACCAACCAACCAACCAAAACCAAATAAATTTAATTCATATACATACTTGAATTTGAGGTTCAGTATGTAAAACAACTTTCATAGGAAGGAGGTTTTGTGCCTTGCAGCCTTTAAAGCTCAGGAACACTTGAAAAAGCACTTCATCCAGGACTTCAAAGTGTCTACAGTAACTTTTTAATAGTCAACATTACTAAGATATTGCAAGAGGACATTAAGCAAGACTAACTAGAACGATAGAGAAATTGAATAAGCTGTAAATTGGACTTGTGTAAAGACTTGCAAAAAAAAAAAAAAAAAACAAAAAAACCAAACCAGACCAACCAAACAAAAAATCCCCACAAAACAAAAAACCCAAACAAATCAACCTTTCCCTCCAAAAAAACCTCAAACTGTACACACAGTTTCCCAAAAATTAACATCAGTCCTACAACTGCTTAGTGACTATCATGTACTGTCATCAAGACATGGATCTAAGTGTATAAAGTCATTTTCCTCTAAATAGTTAGTAGAATTTTTAAATATATTCAGCCGAATCCTCTCACTTCATTAGGAAAAAAAAAACCCAATTAGTATGATGCTACTTATTTTGCTGAGAGATTATTAAAAAAGCTACACACACACATTGGCATCTTTAATACACAGCTGGGCTTTACAAGAGAAGTTCACCACATTGATGTTGCCTCCATGGAGCCAGTTGGAAAACTTCAGTAAAATAAAATCCATGCACAGGACTTGTTTGCTTACTTAACTTGCCTTTGGGAGCTGCAATGGCTGTAGTACAAGTTATAAATGCCAAGTTTTGAACACTTGAAGCACAAGGGATTAGAGGAAAAGGTTCTATCAATTTTTTTTTTTAATAGATACATGTATACATATTTTATATACATGTGGTATAAAAATAAGTTATTATATCTATCTAGGAAAAGAAACAGCATTCTGTGCTCCTCAATCACCTAAAGACTCTCATAAAAATAAAAGGAAGACTTACTACTACTGTGAAAAGCTTCATACTGGAATTTTGTATTTCTTAAGAAAGAATCGAGGTCTTCCTCTGCCACTGAGCTGCAAATACAATGCACATATTTTTTTTATAGCCTCTCAGGAGGCTATAAAATACATTAATCAACATGCCCTCCCTCCCAGTTCTATGCTACAAAGCACATACATATTTAACTAAATCTTTATGCTTTTCCCATTCCTACTCATCACATCCTCTCCCTTCTCAATTTTCAGTAGCATTTTCAGTTAAAAAAATAATTCACTTCTGTCACAAAATTACACTTCCTCTCAATCTTTGTCACTTTAGAGAATGCCTCCTTAATTTTCAGTTCCCTTTTTTAGCTAATGAATTCAAATCCTGCTACTTGTAGTCCTTCATTCATAAAATCTGCATAGTTCCTCCCACACCATAAAACCTTGGTTTTTACAGCTCATTTTCTAAACATACTTCCATAACCAATAATCCCTCCCACCCCCTTCTCTTCCATCCAAAAATAGTTGTTTGATTTCAGGGTCTTTTCTAAACTCAGATACCACTCAACAGTAAATTTATTCAGATTACCTTTGCTTTTCTCTCCCTTCCCTCCCCCTCCCCCAGCACAGAAGGTGGGAGTGAAGAGCATTAAATTGATAGTATTAATGATATAACAGGCAGACTAGATATACCATTCAATTCCCCATTTGATTAGTGTGTATTTTTATTGGACATTTCAAACAGGGCTCTGAATAATAAAGGTATTTTTATATTAGCCAAAAATGATACATATAAACACATTTTTACTGTAAACCACTCATTGACTCTGTGTGTGTGTGTGTATGTATAACTAGCTGGGAGTACGTTAAATTTTGTATGCATCAGTCTAATAAATACAGCGAAAACCAGAATGAATGCAAGCTACCCTCTATTTTGCAGGTTAATAGTAACTAATTTGAATTTGGCAACTACTTGGTGTGAAGAGAACTGCAAAGAATGAAACCAATTCTGACTTAGAAATGTGTAAGGTTTGAAAAATGTAATGAGTTTTTCTTTGTCTGGTCAGGGTAGATGAGGAACAGGAGTAAAAACAGTCACAGCTCTCTATTATCATGAATAAAACTTTACAACTTACCTCTGATATTCTCCATTATTAATAGCATGTGCTCTCTGGGTTATCCTTTGCTGTCTACGTTGCTATCAAAATGAGAAAACAGTTGAAAAAACTGAATGAAATCACTCAGAGTAATGTAGACAACACTCAGGTAACTGTTGCCTTATCTGAGATATTAGAGGGAACAGTGCCCTGGCCCTGGAGCAGTTTCAGTATGACCCGGGAAAAGACTGACTTTCAAGTGAAGAACAAATTTTAGGATACTGAAGGAGTATTGTTTTTATATCTCAGATTTAAAAGCAGATAGCTTGCTGAACAGAGCTCTCAGCATTTTACCTATTTCATGCACCATAAACCCCCCCCCCCCGAAATCTGCGTTAATTTGGCTAGCAACCTGCAAACACCACCTCATTTGTGACTGTATCTGTCCTCTAGCCTTCTCTTCTTAACCAATGGGAATTTTCAGTACCTGGGTTATGTTTGATTCCTTTTGCTCTGTGCCCACGAACAGTCAGCCTATCATTTTAAAAGAAACATTTCCTACAGATCCTTTTATCCCTGTACAAATCAATACCACAAGCTCCTCCAGTTACCTGTATCCTCACCAAGTGCTTCAACTATATTAATAAAAGCTTTGTTCCCTTGCTCAGCCAAAAGTATTACTACCTCTCCAATCTTAAGGTAGAAAGCTTTCATAGTATCTATAGGCAAAACCAGAACAAAAAATGCAAGACAGAAGCTATAAATGCATTTACTTCGCAGTTACAGGAGAAACAACAGATGTCATGGAAGTAGAGTTCTGCTTAAGTTTTAGGGTTTAAACATTTCAATTTGTCTTAAGTTTCTTTCCCCTACCTTGAGAAAAGTGGGAACATAAAAACTGAGCACACCAACTCTGTGATTCAAGGTAAATCTTTTATGAAGCAGTAATTGTTCACTGATTGTGTCAAAGACTAAGCTAAAAATAAGTAAGCTAGTTTTACAGCCAGGTCTGATGTATCTAACTATTATGCCTTCTGAAAAAAACTATTCTCAAATTTAATGGATCTTTCCCTGCAAAAGGAAAGCAGCAGTAAATAAACCAGAATGTTTAATGTTGACTTGAACTTCACTGGGTAAATTGTTTTGCAAGATAACTGCACTAGATTGAGTACTTTTCAATCCCAAATGCCAATGGCTTCATTTCTTGGAACACTTTTCCATCTTGGGTATTTAAATAAAGAGTATCAGAATAAGCAGATGGAAACCAGTAAGGCAATGGGAAGTGCAGAAGAAGTGGAAGTATCATGTAATGGTAATTAGAGGTGAGAAGACTTAAGTATGCAGGGAGAAAGGGACAGGAATTTGGCACCAACATAGTTACAAGCTGTAAATGTCGGTTACTGACATGCACAACACTTTCCTTTTAAGACTCATATATCCACATAATAACCAATTTCAATTATCCGTTCTGCCAGGTCACATATAAATATCTACCAATGTGAGGTCCAGGATACACACATGTTAGAATTCTCCACTGCTTCAAACCCTGACATTTAGTAGGGCAACACCAACAAGCCAAATTAGTTTTAAAGGACTACTACATTTCTAACGAAAAAGCCATTCTCTCATTTAAAAGGCTGCTGCCTACAAACAGCAAAGGCTTGAGTTACGAATTCAAAAGCAGTTTCTAGTTTATTTAGAAAGGTTAAATGTTTGATGCCAATCTCCACAAAAATGCTTCCTTGGAAATCTGTAGTAAAGGAAGTAAGTGGTACTAATTTTAGAAGAGGAGGAAATTAAAATCTCTGTAATGAATTTAATCTTAGGTCCTGACTAGAACAGATCAAAAGTGGATTTTTTTTAAACAAACAAACAAAACAATCAAAAAACAACACCCCCCCAATAACTGACAAAACAACAAAGCAAAAAAAACCCCCAAAACCGCACCAACACCCCCTCCCCCAAACAAAATGAAACAAAACCCCCACAAACAAACAAAACACACACAAAACAACAAAACACAAAACAACCAAAAAGAAAGGCAGATAAGGAAAAGGTCAGAAAGAATCAGCCCTCCCCTACCAAACAATAAGAGGCTGGAAAGAGAAATGTGAAATGAGACCTATACTTGCAACATAAATATCAGATGAAATCTCAGCCATCACTATCAGCCTGGGAACAACAATTTTCACTCTCTTTTGAATATTGACAATACATGAGGGTTACAGATCTCCCCAATACCTATTGTAGACCACAGCCTTTTGCAATTGGTCTAAACCTGAGTTTTCGAAAATTTACTTCTAACTCAACACATAACGTGTAGCAGTCTGTCTCCTACAACTGCAGCCAAATACACTCTACAAAGTGACAATGTTCTTTCTCATACACACTAGTGGCAATCTGAAATTCATGTCAGAACACATACTTTGACAGGTGAGTAATACAGCAAAAATATTAAATGCACCGATAATACCTAACTCTGAAATACAACATGAAAACTATCTGAACAGCATGCTTTCAAAGAAGCAGGAAAACATAATGCGGGCTTTCATTTTACTTGACCAAGCTCCAAAAGTGGGAACACCAGACATGTGAAAGTAGGCACAGACATAGTAAATAAAGACTATTTAAGTCATTACCAGACTTTGCCTAATACACGTACAAATCACAAAATGAGAGAAGTGAGGTTGGAAGAGGCCCCAAGAGGTAAGCTCCAAGCAGGGCCAGCAGTAAATTCACAGATGCCTTGAAAGCACTTATCTTCATGTTAGCACAAGCCACACAGAAAAGGAAAAATTAAGTGCACAAATATATAAAGTACATTTTACATGCCTAAATCATGTCACAATGTATGCTTAATTTCAGGGTGTTTAACTAGAAATCTATCAAAGATCACATTAAAGTTAGTAACTTCTATACAATGCAAGAAGTCTGTTAAGCTAATTATACATTAAAATCATGTATTTCACTCAAAATCTATACTCAGCCACATAAGCCATTTGAAACAATTGTAATAATTTTCAGCTGCACTTTCAAAGAGTGCATTTATTTCTCTACTGGAATATACGACCCAAAGCAATTTCCCTATTACATTTCTGAGATGTAAAGGGTACTAGGAAAGTCTGCATACACAGAAACAGAAAAAGAAGCTCTGGTATATATTGGGGTCTGTTTCCCCTCACCTCCAAAAGCTTTTTCTGCTTTGCTGCCCTGGCTGCTTCACGTTGCGCAGCATATAAAGCCTCCTCTTCTAGTCTTAACTTCTCCTCTTCTAAGGCTAACTGTATATGAACAAAATAGTAATGGTTAACAAAAGCAGAACCTATCTATCTTCCTGTCAATAAAGCCATAAGATCAATAAAACAAAAGAGCTACTAGAAAATAAAAATAAAGGAAAATAGACTGTAACTAAAAGGTTTTTCTTCATTACCTGAATCTAACAGCTTCCCCCCCCCCCAACCATCCCAAGAAATTCAGATAACTAAACATTACCCTACTGAATAAACATCACGACTAGCGACTGTTGGAAATGCACACTGCATTTCACTAGGAACTGTAGTGCAAGACTTAAATCTTTTCAGCTGCATATTTCATTGGTCCTTTACTAAGAAGTCATTCTTAATTCCTATATTGTATTCCACATTATATTCCATTCATTACTGCAACACTAAAACAAAATGACAAATTATGGGGTTTTTTTCCTTAAGAAATGCTCTGAAAAAAAACGAGCACAAGTTGAACCAAGTATACTCCCCATTCGTTCTTTCCTAAAAAAGTTCAAATTTAACAGATGACAGTTGTAGCACCAGTCTATACATTCAATTTTTCAGCCAAGAGGCTACTGAAAAGCAGCAATCTCTGATGCAAACTCAGTTGTGCATCTTGTAGACCACAAAATACCAACTGATGAACAAAACCCCACCTTTTCATTCATGTCAATGGACTCTCCTTGTGTTCGTGGTTGATTTTAGAGAAAATCTCCACACCATACCAGTTATTGCAACTGCTTACCTCTGCCTGAAGCTTCATATCAACAACTCTCTGCTTCTCAGCAATGAAGTCATAATGTCTGTCTTTCAAGTGAGAAATTTCTTCCTCAGCCAGAGGTCTAAATGCATGGGAGAAACAGAGAGACTCTATCAATTATTTATGCATGACAACCCCAAGTCACACTTAAACATACGCATACAAGTCCTTCTTTACTGGTCCTGTAATGCAAATTCAACAAATTGTGCTTCTGGCCTGCTCCTCATGAGAAGAGAGCTCCAAAATTCCAGTTTACTCAAGACAATGCTGTCTCTCCTTACTCTTAGAAAAGGATTTTTTGTATCTTTGTAAAAAGCATATTTTCAAAGCACTGTTCATTAACAGAACTAATGGAATAGGTTAACATCACTGCAGTGTAAATGTCACTTTTTTCTTGCTTGTTTTGGTTCCTCCAATTGGTCCCCTTTCATCTATACTCTATGTCTGCTTTTATGCATCTAAGAAACAAGACTGCAAAAGCATTACTATAAATTACAAGGATTGCTACATCACTTCTTTGGGATCACTGACAGCAAAAATTGGGAGCTCTTAAACACCACAAAACATCTGTAAGTTGCCAAATAAAGCATACCCTTCAGAGATTTCCTATAGTGCAGACCCCAAGTCTCTGCTGCTTATGTCAATATTAAGACACTCACAGAAAATTCGCTCGAGCTGTATCATTAACACCCATTTAACTTGTAAAACAGACTCTGGGAACAAGATTCTCTTTGCAATACACTGTTTTAACTGTCTCGTATGGCTTTTGCATGATGAATTATCATCTGAACTGGTTAAGCAGGGTTAAGCATTGAGGTTAGCTTGACATCCATCCTTTCCATGTATCTGACAACTAAAGACAGAAAAGGTTTGACAGGAACTGTTAAAAATTTAATAATCACAGCAGGAGAGCAGTGGGAAAGAGAGGCCCTGAAGCTCAAAGTCTTACCTGTGACTACTTCCTGGGCTTTCTCCCTGTTAGAAAAAGAGAAAAGTCTGAGTTTATGAAAATCACATCAATCAGTTTCAAGATAGGAAAAACTCTAGTATGAAATCAGTTTCTCCCATATATTGGTTTTATAGTTAGAGGGGAAGGTGGTTAGCAGGGAAGAGGAAGCAGACAAATCCTGTCCTTTAATTTGGAAAAAAAAATAAAATAAAAATCTTGCTGTGCCATCAGCTGAAATGGCTCAGTAAAACAGGTTCCTCCAACTGATAATAAATATTCCAATAATTTATAAATTGTTTATAAACTATCAGCCCTCGTGTTTTAAAATACAAAGCAGGGTGTTGCAAGTGAGGTGTATGCCCCACCTGTTATCAAGCTGTATTAGATTTATAAAGTTTAAAGGCCAACTTCTATTTTTCTGAAGTACAGTTTACTCATAACCACAAGAACTGCAAAGACACCCAAAACTTTCCTTAGCAAAGCAACCCTGGTCTGTTTCTGTTCTCAGACAGAGTATGTGCTGAGTCTTACACAGGAGTTACTCCAGAAGCAAACTATCAAGTCTTTCCCTCCACTCTCCATGTTTCCACATCCCCACCACCTTCTTTTATTTTTGCCTTCATAATGTTCATAATGCTCTCTTCCCAAAGGGGTTACTTCCCATACTGCCCCAAATAAGTTTTCTCTTTTCTTAGGTCTTAATTTCTCCCGAAGTGTTTAATACTTACTACTAGAGCAAGCAAAACTCAAGAGTTTAAAAACCCCTTGTGATTTAAGTTACAGCATCACATAAAGTGGAAGGAAAATACAGCTCTTGGAACCACTTCTGAGGGTTGTACTAGCAGGTTTCACAGGATCATCTAGGTACCTACCTCATCACTTTCCACCAGGTTCTCAAACTGCAGAGAGAAAACAGTAAACAATCTTTACTATTCAATGTGACAAGTCACTAAATACATAGTGCAAATACAATTATGTATTTAATCTGTCTTGTAAAAGCACTACTCCAGTGATACTCCAGGGACTGTAACAGCATTTATGGAAGTCCCTACTTTATCTGAAGTATTACTTGCAGAGTAGGACCTATCTTCTTACCAATGTTCCTTTTCTTAAAGCTTACATTTGCTTAAAAGGAGAAAAGTCAAAATTAAAACACACTCAAGTTTTTACAACTTACCTGAGGGTCCTGATAAAAATGAAATCTCATTAGCTTGTAAGACTGCCAGTAACTCTGTGTAGCCGAAGCATGATAATACAAGCAGGAGAAGGCATGGTACATGTCCTGGATTCAGCAGTAGCAGTCATTTTTCTCCTTCTTAGTAGCTGGTGCAGCGCTGTGTTTTGACTTTTGGCCTGGGTACGGTGCTGATAGCACTCATGTTTTTAGTTACTGCTCAAATGTTTGGTCTGGCCAAGGACTTTCTGAGCCGCACACTCTGCCAGGGAGGAGGGGAAGCCGGGAGGAAGCCGAGACAGGACACCTGACCCAAACTAGCCAAAGAGGTATTCCATACCATAGCACGTCATGCCCAGGATGTAACAGAGTTGCCCGGAAGGGGGTAGCACTGCGGGGTTGGACTAGGTATCAGTCGGTGCTTGGTCGGGCTGGGGGGGGGCAAGTTATCGGTCAGCTGGTGGTGAGGTGTTGTATTTTCTTCCCTTGTTATTTGCCTTATTATTATTGGTGGTAGCAGTAGTGATTTGTGTTATACCTTAGTTGCTTAAATTACTAAGCTCTCATCTAAACCCATGGGAGTTGCATTCTTTTGATTCTCCTTCCCATCCCTCCAGGATTAGTTACTAAGTTACTAAACTGTTACTAAACTGTTCTTAGTTACTAAACTGTTCTTAATTTAAACCCATGGGAGTTGGATTCTTTTGATTCTCCTTCCCATATCTCCAGGAGCAGGGGGAGGGCAAAAAGGGGGGCAGAGTGAGAGAGCGACTGTGTGATTTATGGCTGACTTTGTTTAAACCACGACAGTACGGCTCCCACTCAGTTTAATAATGTAGAAAATATAAGAAGTGTAGCACACACAACCTCTATCTCACATATCAACTGTGCTGCTTATTCAAAAGTGTTTCAAGATGTATTTAATTTACAGAAAACAATTACTTTCAACACAGAACTCTAAAAACAGCTAACTTGAACTATCACATGAAAACAAACAGAAATTCACTGTACTATTTTCAGTACAGTAATATTACACATAGTCAATACACCAAACACAGAAGTCAATGCCTACAGCAAGACTTCTTGTTTGATCTGTACATTAACTAATAGCTGTAAACAGACTATGAATAACAGTTTGGGAAGATGACAGAACTTTCTTTTTCCTATCATATTTCTGCCACAGAAACCCTCTCTCACTCCGGGGAACTGGCCACTAAAACAAATTTTGTTCTTAGTAACAGGGGTAATCTGAACAGTCCAGGAATTTTAGACTGTAAGGAACACTCAGAAAGTAAACCAGGTTATTCTGAGAGTCTCAAACAAGTTAACCTCTCACTACCCTTGGCAAAAAAAGGGGTGCTATTCAGTGGCCAAGAAAGGATCTTTGTGGTGAGCAAACTGGATTTTTCTAGGATCAGATTGATGATCCTGGAGTGAAGAACTAGATATCCTACATTTACACAAGAACAGAAAAATCCCTCTCAACACAGCAATGGAATAAGCAGACTTTAGAATCCTCCAGTGCTGAGTAAGATATCGTAACGGATACTTCTCTTCTTTCAAATAATGATCACAGTGAGATAAGTTATTAATGTTCTGAGGTGCTGTAACAACCACTATCTTGCCACCCAGCAGTTCGGTCTGTAATAACCCAGAATATTTCAGAGTACACAGAATGCAAAAAGACACTGCTAGAATTCAGCTCTTCCTAATGGCTTTTTTTGCGACCACTAGAAATGTAAGCACTCACCTCTATAGTGAAGTGTTCTCCTGTTGAACAGGTTCTAAAATACTTCGATCTGGAAAGAGAAGTCTACAGTTACACTATAGAATAGTTCTCAATTCACAGCAGAAAGAAAATGAGCCTGATAATTTTAAATAACAGTTGAAATATGTTAAATGTAAAATAAGCATAAAATCTTCATGAATTAGACACATTTACTTGTTAGCTTGGGTTCTGCATCACTACCACAGCAGAAAGAGGACAAAGCACGGAAACATCTGTGGAACTGGAGAGAAGATGAATGCCTTCAAGTGAAGAGAAACCCCTCATCAGGATGCTGAGCCTGACATTTATAGACACTTGGCATGCTCTGCACTACGTTTAATGCATTTTGCCCCTCACAAAACATTATTCCAGGCAATTTCTGAAAACACCACTGCTCACTGTGGCACTAGCACAGCATCTCGTACAACATGAATGTCAAACAATATTTTTTATTTTCACAGCTTGGCACAGCTAGGAGGTTGAACCTCAGAGAAAAGTGTTGACGAAGAGGTCAAGACAGTGCTTTTCAACTACATAAAATTATTCAGTCTGTAGTTTTCTACAGGGAGTCAAGTCGTCTTGGTTCTTTATCTTAACTCCATCCTCTATGAAAAACAATACAGCATTAAGTTACCCAAATACATGTTTGCCTAGCGAAAGAGTTTTGGCTATTACCCAAAATAACACTCAAACGTAAACCAGTGCTTCAGTACAACATCCATCTCACATTTAAAAAACGGAGATTCCAGTTGCAGGCACTGAGTGATATCAGGAATAAACTCAGGCATTTCTATACTTGAAGACTGTTCCATACTTCAACCAGTACCTGCTTCTACTATACTAAAAGCGACACCCAGCCAAAGCCTGAATTATTTTAGTCCCATCACATTTCCATCCTTAGCGCATTTTTCTTTGTAAGTCAGTTAGGGTACATCTTCCCTGGCAACTTGTTGCACAACCCACTTCTTCCTCATTGCATACGCTTTCTTTCCATCTGCGCAGCAGCAGATCTCACAGTGCACAGCTCTGCTGAGTAAACTCAGTTGAAATAAAATAGTCACCAGTCAAAATGCATACAGCTTTTGGTATTCTCCTTTAAGCTCTCCTGTTTCATCATCTTCTAAAACAGACTCGAGAAGCATTTAGGCTTGATGGGAGCTAAAGAAAACCATTTAGCTAATAGGCCATCAGACCAACAGAGACTGTCAGATCAGTCTTCAAAGAGCTAGAGCTATTAGTAAGACTAGCTTTGCAGCACTCCATACACAGTTGCTTTATTCTCCTTTTACACAAAATCGTGTTACTTTAAGAAAAGAAGAACCAGCTTCTACAGATTATGTGGGGAAAAAAGTCACTAAAAATGAACCTTTACTCTATGAAAACTAGGGCATGAGATAAACTTACTTTTTCCACACTAGTGACAAAAAGAATTGTTTCAGTTTTGCTACATAACTTCTCCCAAACTAACCAAGTAAGAACCTAAATAAATAATCCAGAGATATATAACCAAATTAAAAAACAAAAGAAGCAAACAAGAACAACAAAAAACCCCACAGACAAATTGTAGTTACTTTTCTCCCTCTTCTTTTTTCCTCCCGTTTCTTTTAAACACTCCTCCAGGAGTAAAGAGGAATACTTATGGTTGAATATAGTGACAAATTAGCCATCACCTATTTCCTAATTACAGCTGCAGCTTGTAGTACTTCAAGCAAAACTAATTCAACTGAAGCATAAGGAAACTTCCTAAAACAAATTACCAGCTGGAAGTTAGTACGTTACAGGAAGTTTAACTTACACTACACTAAAAAAAAGAAGGTTTTGGTGTTTCATATCTCTCTGCACATGCTCTCCATGAACCCCAAAATCACTACAGCAATTCATACCCAAGTCTCCAAGATTCTAAACACAATTCCAAGCAAAGGCAATTTATAACCTTACAGGATACTGAAATGCTTCTTAAACTCTACACTTCATTCCATTCATGGTTTGTTTCATACACTTAAATCTTGGAGCATCTAAAAATAATGAAGCACTAGTTCTGGGGGGGAACCTGAGTGATCACCATTAACTCAATAAGGTACCAAATTATGTGATGCTGTTTGGCAAGTAGCCAAATATGCAAAATTTGGCAGCAATCTAACAAACAGAAAATTCACAAGACATATTTATGATTCTGTTGTTACTACAATTCCCTGCACCTCCCAACACACAGCAGGAGGAAAATACTTAATAGCAAATGATGCAAAGTACTGCAAAAGTATAAGAAAAAAATACAAGGGGAAAACTAACAAAAAATACAGGTGATAGTCACTTTAGAGCAAACAGAAGGTTAAAAGACAACCATCTATGTTGAATTTGCTGTTACATCCAGAAATCTTGTGCCTTTTTGGTCTCTGTCTCCTATCCAGTGATCGTCAGTCACTTAATAATAGGTCAGTTAAAAGTTATTGGGGGTGAAATAAAGGATCAGAGACCCCACAACCAATATTTTCACTCAAATCAAAGCAATAATTTAAAGGGCAAGTACATGTTTCCAGAGACTTACAGTCACTACCCCTGACTGCAGAAAAAAGGGCATAAATCCATGGGTTGAAGCTCAGGAAAAAACACCTGCAAAACAAGAACCTCTCGAAAATTACCTGTTTTTCTCAGCACAAGAAAGAGACAGGTAAGTGCTGCCTGTTTCATTTCAGCTGCTCACATATCCTCTGCTATAGAGCTCTGCCAGCACAGGCAGGTATCCACACGCATACTTGTCCTGGTCTTCCACCCTTTACTCTGACAAGCTCTCCTAAAAGGACAAGCAGAAGATGGAATTTGCCTGCTGCAGGTGGTGTGGAAGCAGAGGTCGTGAGTTTGTGATGGGTAAAATGCTCTGTCTATCTAGAGCTATTATGTTATTATCAAAAGCAAGGGATCTATAACTACTGAATACAGATTATTATATGGAAGAAAGCCAAGTTCTTGTTCAGGTAACGTGCCCTTCCCGTTGTACACTGCTCTTCCACGAACTGGTTACACAGAAGAAAACGTGGACCCCACATTTCCAAGATAAAAGCCAGTTTGTTGGAATCAGGCTGCTCCTGAGCTTCAGTACCGCTCAGCCCCTCACTCACAGGGAACAGAGCATCATACTCCAGGAAACGCAGGGGGTTTCTACCTTCCCACAACCACAGCAGCATGCATGGATTTCAGCAACCGACCCGTACAACCTCTTTACGCTGCTTCCGGGAAAAACCCACCCGGCAAGAGGAACAGGGGCAGGGCTCTCTCCGCAGGCAGCTGCTAAACACCCGCCCGGAGCCGAGCCGCCTTCCTCTGCCATTCCACCCGTCCGGGATACCACAGCGACGGTTCCACCCCTCTCCCATCCGGGTCGGCCCCGACACCGGCCGCTTCGAAGGCGGGGCCAAACGGCCTCAATACCTCCCCGGCCCGGGGAGGGCAGGGGGTGGGGCTGCTGGGATGGTGCTTACCCTCCGCTGCGCTGGAGCCGGCCGGCGTCCCTCCGGAAGAACAGCCCGCAGCACCACTGCGCCCAGCAGTTCCCCATCGCATCCTGAGCTCCCCACCGGTTCCTCCTACTCCCCTCAGGCGCACTTAGTTCAGACCCACCATCATACACACAAGGCCGAGTGGCGGGCGGAAACTCCCCCAGCGCAGCGGCGAACACCGCATGCCCGAGTGCTGGCCCCGCCCAGCCCTGCTCCGCTCTGCTCTGCTCCGCCTTACCCTGAGAGGAACAGCCCGGTCCGCCTCACCCAGAGCGGAAAGTAAGTGGCACATCACCTCCCCCGGACCAGGCGTTAAAAGGCTCATTTTCTTAAGAAACGCCGCTGAAGGTATTTATTTATCTTCCAGGAATTCACGTAACAAGAGAGGGAGGAAGGATTGAATTGTCTTGGCTGGTGTGAGGTAGCTGGGATGGTATTGAGTGAACAGAGGGAGGCTGTCAGGTGGGAAGGAAAGAAAGTGAGGTGTTTTACCACAAAACCGCCTTAAAAAGAAGGCAGTAGTATCTCGAGATCAACTGTCTTATCGCTGCTGTATGCCACAGGTGTTGGTTTTACTTTTAAATTTAAGCTCTTTACTGTGAGGGTGCTGAGGCACTGGCACAGGCTGCCGAAAGAAGTGGTAAATGCCGCATCCATGTCAGTGTTCAAGGCCAGGCTGGACAGAGCCTTGGGTGCCATGATCTAGTGTGAGGTGTCCCTGCCCATGGCAGGGGGTTGGAACTGTATGATCTTAAGGTCCTTGCCAACCCAAACCATTCTGTGATTCCCCTCTGCTTTGTGAGGTGAAGAGAAATAGAGAATGTGGTGACATTTGTATTTTGTCATATATTCACTCAGGTTGTATGTGAAAAAAGTTCCCTAATTAAAAAAAAAACACCAACAACAAAAAACCAAGCTCACCATTGTAATGTCAGCCCTAAAAGATCACTCAGGGCACCAGATTACTTCATCTCTAACTTCTCTAAATGGTGTGATTCTTAGTTATCAAAAATATGAACTGGTTGTGTGGCTCATCTAAAACCCAGTATTTCAACAGCAGGGGCTGTCAGTATTTGTCTTCCTGAGGCTTAACTATGATGATCTCTTCTAAGTAACACATGACAGGACAAGAGGAAACGGTCTCAAGCTGTGCCAGGGGAGGTTTAGACTGGACTTTAGGAACTATTTCTTCACTGAGCGGGTGGTCAGACATTGGAACAGGCTGCCCAGGGCAGTGGTAGAATCACCGTCCCTGGAAGTGTTCACAAGCCATGTAAATGAGACCCTCAGTGACATGGTTTTGTGGTGACCTTTGCAATGCTTGATGTAATGGTTGGACTTGATGATCTTAAAGGTGTTTTCTGACCTGGTTGATTCTATGGAGGATTCTGGCAGAGACCGTGATGTCTAGCAAAGAAAATAGAAAAATGAAATTAGAACTGAGACCGTGTTGGACATTGTCCAGATGAATGTTTCTGAGAGGTACAGCACGACATCATGTTATGAGAAAAAAAAAGGGGTTTTCTCAAGTTACCAAGGCTTGATCAGTGCCATAGAGATACCAACAGGATGGCAAACATGTCTGGAGCATGGGTACTGTATGGTTTAGTGAGACACCTCCCTCCTTCACCACCTCCAATCTCTGTGGTTTAAATTGATACACTACACCAACACCCATCATCATCAATTAACAGTGATGTTATGGATATAAAAGTAAAGGGCACAAAGAAGAAACCCCCAGGGCAACCAATAGCCAAAGGAAATGATTGTCGTGTTGCTGATGATAGAAACCAGCATTACTCACTACAGTAACGGTGAGCAGTAGAAGGGGGGAAGAATACAATAAAATAATGCCAACTGGGCCCAGATTTATTGTTTCTTTTGTTTTTTTTTTTCCGAAAATGCATTGTGCATTACACTGATGACATAGGAGTGGGAATGAGGGTGAAGGAGAAATAACAGCCAGAAAGAGATGATGGAAGGTGACACATACCCATGTAACTCAAGAGAAATATGATAAAGATTTCAGAAAGTATTATTGGCATATGATGCCTCATGAGGATATTTTCCAGGGAATTGGTATTTTGGCAAGGGTGATGCGCCTTTCCCAAAGAGAAATACTGCAGCAGCCAGACCTGCTGAGCGTTCATGTGTATCTTCAGAGCAAATGGAGACCTTTTCTTCAAGGGGTCAGAGATTGTGAAATGTGGGCCGCCAGCCTGAGTCCTTCAAGGTGACATCAGAGGAGGACATTTAGGGAGCGGTGGGATCTGAGGAACAGGAGACCCATGGAATTACCATGGCGAGCCAGATTATCGAGAAGGGGGATGCCCTTCATGGCCTGAGAGCTTCCCAAATTTTGCAGCCCAGTCCCTACTAAATACAAGATGCCTTGAGGATATGGTCTTTTAATTAATGGACATAATTAGATAACTAGATTAGATGTCTAATAGACACATCATTATTATTATGGTTTTTTTCTTGATAGAATCACAGACTGGTTGGGTTGGTAAGGACCTTAAGATCACCCAGTTCCAAGCCCCTGCCATGGGCAGGAGCACCTCACACTAGACCATGTCACCCAGGGCTCCATCCAACCTGGCCTTGAACACTGATAGGGATGGGGCATTCACCACTTCTTTGGGCAGCCTGTGTCAGTACCTCACCACCCTCACAGTAAATAACTTATTCCTTGTATGTAACCTGAACTTCCCCTGTTTAAGTTTGAACCCATCACCCCTTCTCCTATTGCTACAGTCCCTGGTCACCTTAAATCAGTAGACCTGTTCACCTGGGCTCTTAATACCTTATTTTTTAATTACTTAGGGAAAGATGCAGCTAATATAGACAAAGCTCTCTCAGGGCTTCACTGCATCCTACAACTAGTTTTCTAAACTTCTAGTGAATTCGCAGGAGGCTATGTTTAAAACCAACAGATCTATTTGGATATGATATGTTGAGGATTTATTAATAGCTAAGGAATCTGCTCTAGGTGACATCCATACCTTACCAGTCAGCTTTGCTGAGAAGATCCGCTGAGAAGAGCCACTGAGCTTCTCCACCAAAGTTACCGTATAAGAAAAGCACAAGATACCTGCTGGCATCTGCCATCAGGAGGAGGTTTGATGTCACCCCACTGGGGGTTGCACGGACACACACACAAAGGAGGTGAGCCCTTCAGCAAATAATAAATCAATCCAAAACGGCAGCAGCGCTACCTCAGGACCCCGCCATCCCTCGGAGCAGCCTGCTGAGGCATGCTGTACAGCACAGCACAGCTGTTGCAACAGGCAGGCTGTCACCCTTGTGACAGGGCAGGAGGCCGCGGTCCGTTCCACCAGTGGAGCTTCTGGAATCCTGGGGGAAGAAAATCCACGTCCATGGAGAAGTACCAAGTGCTGGGCCTTGTGGGGGAAGGCAGCTACAGGGCTGGCCAAGTACAGAAACAAAGAGAGCGGGCAGATCGTTGCCATCAAGAAGTTCCTGGAAAGCAAGGATGACCAGTGGTGAGGAAGATCACTGTGAGGGAGATCAAGCTGCTGAAGGTGAGCAGGGGACCACAAAGCCTGGCCAAAACAATGTTTTTTTTATGGCTTTGTGGTTAAATTCATCACCCTTCATTCAGCTGGAAGGCTCTGTAGTCAGGTGTTTAAATACCTTCAAGAAAGCAAATGTCACCTTCAAGCAGAATAGAAACCTGATGTCTGTGCTTTGAGGCTTTGCTTGCAGTAATGGTGGTAATTGCTGAGAGCTCATGATGTGGGTGAGATATAACTGCAGGGAATTGATGGGTTCTTGGGGAGAAACTGGCTCTTGAGACTCCTTAATAAATAGTCCTTTAAAGATTGGTATTTGTCTAGTGAAGTTGTAGGATAGGTGTAAATTTAAGGTATTGGGTCAGTTTTGAAAGGAAACATGGTTGTTTCTGACCACAGTATCCAAAGTGTAACTAAGTCCAAACCAAAAGAGGCTTAGTTGGGCCCTGTGTATTTCGGGGAGCAGCCAAGCCATGCTATCTTCATTTAACCTTTGAGTTGCAGCCTTGTACAGCCGATTTTCCTCTCAAATGAGTGCTGTGCTGGATTTGTGTGGCTAAACCTGACTTGTTTATGTGCCCTGTATTCAGCAGGGAAAGTTACGTGGAAGGGAGGCAGAGGTCCTCCAGATAGTAACTGTGTCCCCCTGTGTTGTGTACCTTGCTGCTGAGAATTTGCAGAAGTTGAAAGAAATGCTGAACTTCTAAAACTTGCAGGTGAATGATGATCTGAATATGAGACAGTATGCCTAACCAGAGGGGGTACGGGTGTTACCTGATATAGAAAAAATGCTCCTAGGAATTAAAAACCCCCATGTTATTTTATTAATGGCACTTTTCTAGCAGGCTTGTACTGCCAGCCAGAGGCTAGAAGAGGAGGAGGAAGACAGGGATCAAATCCTCTGAACCTTACCAATCCAGCTGGCTTAATGTACTTTGCTGTTTGAGTAAATGATTTGCCTGGTATCACTTGTGGATGCTTTATAACTCACCTAAATGTCCTGTCGTCCTGCAGCCTGTTAGCTTCTTACCATCAGCATTATGTGGTGTAGCCTCATTGTGTGGGTTGATTTGTTAAAGGTATTTCACTTGATGGGCTCCATATACTCTGCCTGGGAAAATACCCATAGAACTGGGTTCTATGTGTGTGTGCTCTTCAGTGTTTTGTCATATAGCCTTTCTGCTTCCTGTCTTGGCTTTATTCTTACTACAAGAAGCTTCTGCAAGCTCCCAGACTGTTTCTCTGCAAGTTTGTTTCCTGTTGCATTCCTTCATGAATGCCAAGGATGCAGTGTGGCATTCCTTGCCAGGACATATGTCAGTTCTTCTGCTTCCTCTTCTGCCACCTTAAGCCTCTGTGTTTGCCACCTCTAGCAAGCGGTAGTTTACAACCTCTAGCAGTAGTTGCAGTGTTTTCCTTTTCTCCTTGTCCCACAGGAGATATGCACAGAAAAGTGCTGTCTTTGGACCTGGGCACATGGTTTTAAGTGTTGAAACACAGGTGATGCGTCGTCTGAAGCAGTGAAGGAAAGTCTTCTTACAGTTGGAGCACATTCAGGCTGGAAAGGACCTTAAAGCTCATCCAGTTCCAACCCCCTGCCACAGGAAGGGACACCTTCCACTAGACAAGGCTGCTTAAAGTCCCATCCAGCCTGGCCTTGAACACTGCCAGGGATGGAGCATTCACAACTGCTCTGGCCAACCTGTGCCAGGGCCTCACCACCCTCACGGAGAAGAGCTCCTTCCTTATATCTAACTTGAACTTCTCCTGTTTCAGTTTAAACCCATCACCCGTTGTCCTGTCGCTATAGTCCCTGAAGAAAAGTCCCTCTCTGTCATCCTTGCAGGCCCCCTTCAGCTACTGGAAGGCTGCTCTGAGGTCTCCACGCAGCTCCTCCTCTCCAGGCTGAACAGCCCCAATTTCCTCAGTCTGTCTTTGTATGGGAGGTGCTCCAGCCCCTGATCATCTTCATGGCCTCCTCTGGACTTGCTCCAAAAGATCCATGTCCTTCTTATGAAAAGAGGTTCTTTCTTCTTATGAAGAGCCTCAGACCCTTGGAGTTAATGGACATGCACGTGTTCTCAACACTCAGCCAGCAGCTCCAAGTGTTGTCCTTTCAGACTCTTTTCAAGTGGATCTGTGTGAGTCTGGAATGTACCTGAGGTGTTTGACTCAGTTACTGACTCAAACCACATACCACTTCCCAGGTGTGCTGGGCATTAACTTTTTTTCCTGCATAAATGGGATCATTTCCATACACAGCTCAGTATTGTAGCCTCTGACAGTGCAGATAAACACCTAGAGGCTTAATCTCTTCACCTGCATGCTCCCTGTGGACCTGTGCAGTCTGGGGCTGGCAGGCCCCTGCCCTGCAGAGCATTTCCCTGCCCATTTCTTTGCTCTGCAGCCCTCCTGAATCTTCCTTGGTCGCCATCCCTGGTGCGATACAGCCTCTAGTGCCATTGCCCTGCTAGGCTCCAAACTAATAAGTAAGTGTACATTGTAGCATGATCTGTTTTGTTAGTGTGTGTTAAACCAATGTTACAAATGTGTAATGGAAGTGGAGGTGGGTTCTTGTCTGGTCAAAGTGTGATGACAAAATAACTAGAAAATACTGCTGCTTTTTTTTTTTTTTTTCCCCCTATTCATTTAAGTTGCATACTTTTTTCTCTACACTGTCTTCAGCTTTTCCTTCTTCATAATATAGGAGAAAAGAAAAATCTCTTCAGGTCCTTGGCTGGTCAGTTTTCTCTGTGAATCCACTAGACAGTTTAATAGAAGCTGTTTAATTGTTATAACAGTATCACAGATAAGAATACTGAACTTTCCTTTTATCTATTCAATGTGCTTGTATTCTGGCACGTATTAGGTGTTGTGAATGTGTTTAAGCTGGCATTGTCAACAGAAGTGCTTTGGGTATGGCAGGAGCTTAAAAGAGAAGCCTGAGGGAAAAGGCAAAACAGCATAGGATTTTTCCATCACCTTGAGAATATTTTCTCAAGGGGTTTGAGGCACAGATACAGCCAGTGTAAGGAGAATAAGCTGTGTTTGTTGCTGCTTGAGTTGTTTGTAAGCATGGTCAGGGAACAAGCAAGGAGTCTCTGTGGCTCCCTACTCATGGTTAATTGTCCTGTCATTCTTCTTGCAATTGTCAGAGACATACTGGGCAGCATGCTGAGTTTCCCAGTACAAACCAGCCTGTTTTGTCTTTCCTGCCAGTTTGGGGAGCTCTGGATTTTCCTTTGCCACACCAAGTCTTTGTGAGAGAGTTTGCTAAGTGCCTACTGTCTCTCACGTGCTCATCACATGCTCCTCTGCAATTCTTTTTGACTCAAGATTTCTCTCATGTGGAACATAAGCTTGCTCTAAAGCTTGTCAAGATCGTGGTGTAAGATAGATAGTGTCACCTCTTATGTGAGGATATTGTTGTGAGGAGCAGAACATGTGAGGTGTTCCAACAACAAAACTATTTTAAGCATCCCCATTAAGAAGAAACATCCTTAGACAGTGTTTTATTTATTTTTAGGTTACAGACCCAGGTGTCTGTCTACATGAGGTGGTGGGAACCCTCCAGATAATGTTTGTGATAGCGGAATAGACTCCACAACTTCGTTAAAGTTGTAAAGTAGGTATGCTTTATTCAGCTGAAGACGCACGGGGGGGATTGATCCTCCAAAAGGCATGCGTGCGTCAGTGTTGTTTCCCTCTACATTTATCCTTTAAAGTTACAAGGTTGCACAATACGCCTATACATATTCATATTCTATCCCTGCTTCGTATTATAATGACCTAGAAAGTCCTCTGCGCCTGCCCAGTGCCCCCTCTGGTCATGGGCAGGGGTCTCAAGATGAAGTAAATGAGTCTTCTTCTTGTGGGTAGGGGTCTTCAAGATGAAGTAAATGAGTCTTCCTCTTCTTGAACTTGTCACCTTTTAGTCTTCACACATATGGTCTTAGGGTTTGGTCGGTGCCCCAGCCATAAACCATCTGCTTCTTCCCGTATCCGGCGTCTGCTTTTCCTTATCAATAGCTACTTATCATTATAATCAGGTGTCTGCTTATCAATAGGACCAGGTGTCTGCTTTTGCTTATCAATAGGACTTGGTGTCTTTGTTCTGCTTAGTAAGCACTTACAACAGACAATACCTCGTCTAGGCAAGTAAATTCCTCTAACGCAAGCAAATTCCCCTAACCCCCCTGTACAACCCCCCTGTACATTGGTCAAGCCTCTGCATCAAAAGCAAGCACAGAACGCACGGGGCTACGCAGGTGTAGCGAATGGAAAGCTGAGGCTGCTGCTGCTGCTGCTGCTAAAGTTGCAAGTGCCCATACTTGAAATTGCAGGCTAAGAAACTTGGGGAAAATAAAACCTTTCACCCAAATTCTGCTGGGCTGTAGGCCTGGTGGTGGTTTGTAGACTCACTCGAAAGCAGCACTGCCTGTCCTTTGCTCTGCGTGTTCCTTGTTGGCACAATGGTAAAACCAAACTGCTCCTGCAACTCCTTTCATCCAGTAATTAACCAGACATTTACCAAACATCCCCTCAACTTCTTTCAGCACAGCTGAGATTTAAACCAACACTGAAACAAGGTTACACTCCTCATTTTCTGGTTCAGAGCACAACTTGCATCAAAGCACTCGGCAGATAACCAGGGAAGAGTTTATACCCCACTTATAGCAAAGAATATATTACAATTTTAAAGGCCATTTACATAAAGCTTCTACATAAAACATAATTTTAAATCCATAGTTTAAAAACATAAAACCAACCAGAAAATGGTTGGGTTCTTCTGTCCTGGTTTTAGCAGTAGCAGTCATTTTTCTCTTTCTTGGTAGCTGGTGCAGTGCTGTGTTTTGACTTTCAGCTGGGAACAGAGCTGAAAAACAATGATGTTTTGGTTTGGCCAAGGACTTTGTGGGCCTCATGCTCTGCCAGGGAGGAGGGGAGCCGGGAGGAAGCAGAGACAGGACACCTGACCCAAACTGACCAAAGAGGTATTCCATACCACAGCACGTCATGCCCAGGATGTAACTGGGAGTTAGCCGGAAGGGCTAGGGGGACTGCAGGGTTGGAGGAGGTGGTCGGTGCTTGGTCGGGCTGGGGGGGCAAGTTATCGGTCGCCTGGTGATGGGGTGTTGTATTCTCTTCCCTTGTTATTTCCTTTATCATTACTATTATTGGTGGTAGCAGTAGTGATTTGTGTTATACCTTAGTTACTAAACTGTTCTTATCTCAACCCGTGGGAGTTGCATTCTTTCTGATTCTCCTCTCCGTCCCTCCAGGAGTAGGGGGAGGGCAAGAAAGGGGGGGGAGTGGGTAACAAGCTGTCTGGCTGTGGGTTAAACCACGACAGTTCTTTTTGGCGCCCAACGTGGGGCACGAGGGGTTGAGATAACGACAGATCTGACCGTCACAATGCTGATTTATTGGATCTCAGAGTTGTTCCTCTTGATCTCAGAGCTTCAGAATGTTGTAACTTACTTAGAGCCGGTATTTGCTGTGTTAGTGTTTATCAAGTGTGGGGCTTGGGCTAAGGTTCTTGTCTCACTGTACTTTATGGCAATCACTTGTAATACGGGCGAGCTCCAGCAGCAGGGCGGGACGGACATGGCCGTGGACTGGTCCCTGGCCGTCCGGCTGCTCCTCACCGTCCTGGCCCTCGCCCTCGCCTCCGTCTGCGTGAGGCTCTGGGAAGCCGAGGGGGGGCGGCCCCGGGAGCCGGCGGCTGCTGAAGCGGCCCGGGAGAGCGGCCCCGGGGACCAAGCGGGAGCGGGGCTGGAGGCCGGCAGGGAGCGGCTGCCGGTGGAGGAGGTCGGGGCGGTCGAGGAGCGGGAGGAGGCGGCGGAGGAGCCGAGCCCCGCGGAGGAGCCGAGCCCCGCGGCCGAGCCCAGCCCCGCGACGGCCGAGAGCATTCCCCGGAAGCCGCCCGCCGAGCCCCAGGAGGACGCAGGAGACCCCGCAGCATTTCCCAGCAAGGCAGAGGAGGAAGATCTGGACTCAGGAAAAGAGAAGCTGGTGGTGGGAGAGCCGGCAAGCACAGCAGCTACACCAGCCCCAGTGACAAGTACAGCAGCATCGTTTGAGAGTTCTGAAGGTTTTGGATGGCCTTTGGGTACCCTTGGGACCTGCCTGCTGATTGTGATGGGGATCAGCATGTTGGCACACATGCAGAGTGTGTTTTACCCACCACCATTGTGTCTGATCCCAAAATTAAAGCAGAGTCGGGTTTGGGTCTTGTATGGGGTTAGACAACAATATGGGAGGACCAAGAAGTTTTCCCCAAGGCTGGACAGCCATGAGTGGCAGGGCGTGTGGGAGAGTATGGGCAAGTACCTAGTCCACTGGGCCCCTCCAGTGCTTTGGAAACACTGGAGATGGAAGGACAATGAATTATTTTGAACCTGGTGGGCCCATGACCCTTAAGGCCAACAGAGCAGAGATGCAACATAGAGATGGACTCATGATCGAGGGGTGGACCTAACAATGGACACTACTGCCCAGGTTATTCATGTGTGTGAACACTGCACACAGCCTCTCCTGCTCTGAAAGACTGTTACAAGAGATGGAGCCTGGCATCATGGACCAGATGGACTCAGCAGCTTTATAGGGACTGGTCCATGCACTACGATGAGAGTGCACTTAGATAAGAGTGAGGGTATATTGAAAATGTGGGATCTGAGCATGACGTGAATGGTATGGAATAAGGGGTGGATAATGTCCTGGGTTTAGCAGTAGCAGTCATTTTTCTCTTTCTTGGTAGCTGGTGCAGTGCTGTGTTTTGACTTTCAGCTGGGAACAGAGCTGAAAAACAATGATGTTTTGGTTTGGCCAAGGACTTTGTGGGCCTCATGCTCTGCCAGGGAGGAGGGGAGCCGGGAGGAAGCAGAGACAGGACACCTGACCCAAACTGACCAAAGAGGTATTCCATACCACAGCACGTCATGCCCAGGATGTAACTGGGAGTTAGCCGGAAGGGCAGGTGGACTGCAGGGTTGGAGGAGGTATCGCTCGGTGCTTGGTTGGGCTGGAGGGGCAAGTTATCGGTCGCCTGGTGATGGGGTGTTGTATTCTCTTCCCTTGTTATTTCCTTTATCATTACTATTATTGGTGGCAGCAGTAGTGATTTGTGTTATACCTTAGTTACTAAACTGTTCTTATCTCAACCCGTGGGAGTTGCATTCTTTCTGATTCTCCTCTCCGTCCCTCCGAGAATAGGGGAGGGCAAGAAAGGGGGGGGGGGGGGGGGGGGAAGTGAGTGCACAAGCTGTCTGGCTGTGGGTTAAACCACGACATCTTCCCATTCCACATCTTTGCCCCAAAAGGAAAGATCCCTCAGGGGAGGACTCCTCACACTCTTCCCCTGCTCCAGCATGGGCTCCCTCCCAGGGCACGCACTCCAATGTGAATCCTCCCCAGAGGCGGCAATTCTTCAGGAGTGGCTCCAGCATCAGTCCCTTCCATGGGGTGGTCTTTCAGGAACACTCTGCTTCAGTGTGGGGCCCCCACAGGGTCACAAGTCCTGCCAGCAAACCCGAAGGTTGCTGAAGGGGCCCGGATTTTCTTTTTCCCCTTCTTACATACATTATCCCATAACCACTGCTGCTGATGGGCTTGGCCTTGGTGGCTCTGTCTTGGAGCCAGCTGGCATTGACTACACTGCACATGGGGGAAGCTTCTGGCAGCTTCTCACCAAAGCCACTCCTGCAGGCACCACCCCAATACAACTCAGCAAAGCTTTTGCCTGTGCAGGCTACACAGACACCCTGCTTAGGGAATTTCAACAGTGGGACCTGTCATATGGCTTGCAGCATATGTCATATGGCTTGCAGCAGGTTCCAGTGCTAGATGTGGACATAACATACACTATCCAATATCACAACATTTAAGAAATGTACTGCAACGCAGCGAGCCAACTGTATCTACACCCCCCTAGATGTACGCAGCAGCCTTGCATTTGCTCTGTGGTGTGAGGTTTAAACACCCATTTTCTTAACGAGTCAATGCTTTAATGTTTTCCTGCATAATCAGTCTTGTAGTCATGGAAGCCATTGAAAAGAAGCTTTTCAATATGATACTGAATGCAGTTACATTTCTTATTTCTCCATGCCATAATTCAACTTGTGTATTTCAGTGCTTGTCTCACTAATGCCTATGAAACCCTGCGAGACAGTTAAACAATCTAACCCTGCTTCACACTGCCTACCATCGATTTCTTCAAAGCACAGAGCACAGATTTCTGCTGAGGCTCTGAAGAGATTGCAAAGCTGCAAATAATCAAAAGGATGACCTAATAAAACTGTGGCACAGAAATACCTGATGGCCTTTTTTTAAACCTATCCCATAAACAGATACACTGTGATGAAAAGGGTGCTATTACTTTTTTGCAAAGGCAAGCACTTCAGAAATGTTAGAATCACTGACAGCCAGGCAGTGACCAAGACGCGACCACGAACCACTGGTAGTCTTAAGGACAAACCTATCCTGGGAGTGAAATACCTGCTTACAAGAGAAAGGGAGTTAGTGTTCATAGCAAGCTCTTTGCCTCTTGTTCCTCAAGCCTCTACCTCATTGCTGTCATTGCCCCAACAACAAAATTAACGCCATTTTCACTGCAAGATTTGATGAAAAACGCAAAGTTCCTGGGGAACTTTTCAAGTCTGATAAATGAGTGTTTCCCTGAAGAAAGCTTCCTGCCAGAACACAGCCTGTAACCAATTTTACATGGGGGGGGTGGAGGGGGAAGGACTGGGAGGTTTCAAGCATAAACTGACAACGTTTCCATAGAGAGTGCAGGTGCTGATGCATTGCCCAAACCAGTACTTACAGAAGGAAGTGTGGCATCTCTTTGCTCTCCATTTAACAATGTCTGCCCTGAGTGTTGGTTCAGTCCTACTCACCTCACACACCCATGGATTTTCAAATCTCTTACCTTGTTCCTCTGTTCAACTTACTCCTCCTGAAGCACCTGAGAGTTTTCCACATGTCCCCAGAGCTTGGGGAAGTCAGTAATTTTCACCTGCTGTGAAATTTCCTCGCTCCTTTTCTGTTACAATGCTACTGAGGGCACTGGCTGGGTGGGCATGCATGGGGGTAATATTATGAAATCAATCTTTGCACACTGTGCTTTCAAGAAGCATTAAATAAAACAAACACCAACAAAAAGAAGAACTTCACAGTAGCAATCAGTACCTAGCTTTGGTTGCAAGATTCCAACAAAACCGAATCAGGGACTGTTCAAAGGGGAATACAGCATCCCTCACCTCAAGAAAAAATGCAGTATGACATTATACTAATAAAGATATGATAACCCATTAAGTTTCTGGGACAAATCCCAGAATTGTAAGTATTGTGAAACAATCAAGCAGAGTACCATCTTCATTGAAGAAGGGATACCAAGAGATATTAAAATCATTTAATGCGTGGCTAGTAAGCTTTCCTAACATCTATTTGCTCTAAAGTAGAACATCTTATGTCTTTCTCCACCAGTAGGCGAGGAATAGCCATGCAACCTGTGCTACTGTAAAGCACAGGTTATAAACCATAAACCACACAACTTTAAGGGCTCCATGTACCTGGAGAAATAGATTCACCTGATCCCCTAACTTCTGCCTCCAAATACAGCTTAACAGGGTGAACGAAGCTGTGTGCTGTAAGCAATGGCAAGTCTGAAGAAGGCCGAGGAAGCAAAATTCTCTGCTGACCCTGAATCAGCAAAGCACTTTTACATAGCCTTGCTTTATAGCACCTTCTTAATCTTAGCACTTCCCAGAGCCAAAGCTGACTGCCAGCAGCACATCCTTGCTGGGCAAATCATGAAGAGCAATTAGGTTTCACCACACAGCATAGCTACGGTGTGGCTAGAGCAGCAGCAGGGCAAAGGGAAGAAACGGAGTAAAGCACCCGAAAGAATTAAACCCCCCCCCAACAACTTTAACAACAACAGAAGACTAAGTTGGATGCAGCCTGTTATGAAAGAAATTGCTCTGCAGATGTGAGGAATCAAACACTTCTGAGAAAAGAAATTAAAACAACCCTTTGTCCTTCAATATTTAAATTGATGAAAATAGATTTCAAAGAGAAATCACCTTCTCCCGGGAACCAGGCTGCAGCAGAGGCTGCGCCCTACTAGCTTTTGGCAGCCATCAGGAGCAATTTGCATCATCTTCCTTGGCGTTATTCACTTATCACTCTGAATGCCATGAAATATTCCATAACCACAAGAACCAGCATTGCTTTTCTCAACCCAAATGCGTGCAGAAATCCAAATGAGTGCAGAAATCCTTACTTTTAAGGCTGGGTTGCTTCACACAGATCACTGGGATGGCAACATTGCCCCCTGCTATGCTGAGGCTGTGAAAAGGACAGGATGTGAAGCAGCGGGGCTGGTGCATTAGCTCTCAAGGCAAGGTATGTTGTAAGCAAACACCTCACCTCCCTGTGATGAGTAGTTTCCATGGGACAAGGGACTGCTCTCACCAGTGAGAATCACAGAATCATTTAGGTTGCAAAAGGACATGAAGATCATGCAGCCCATCCATTAGCTAGCACTACCATGTCCACCACCGAAAGGTGTCCCTAAGCGCTACATCTACATGAGGGTCACGTTGATATCCCGTGTTAAACGCTGTCCGTTTTGCAACAGATTCTGGTTTACCAAAGAATCGATGCCTTTTGTAAAGACAGAATGTTCGATATGAAACTCCTCCTCTCCCACTCAGTCATTATGATGCTTGCATCAATGGGGGGGGGATTATTGTTTTCAAACCTCTCAGAATTTGCCACAGCACCTGGGAAGCCACGAATACACCAAATTCTCCATACCTATCTCTGCTGCTCCTCTTGTCCATTATGACACCTTCAGGTGAGTCACGTCAATACTAATGGAGTATCTTCAACTGGAAGACGAAAAAAACATAGTGAACATCTTTTTTACAAAAGAACAACGCATTGTACTCAGTAGATGTCACTCAAGCTGTGCTTCAACGGCCACAAAGGCCAACCCAGGAACGTCCTTCCTCAGAGTCAGCAGAGAGAAAAACCAGAAAGTCAAACGAGCAAACATGAAAAATCTTCGTTTCCAAAGCAGCGACTCATTACAGTACAGTGATGTCCAGAATGCCTGTTACAGCAAACAAAACATAAACCCCAACTGTTAATTTCCTTTGTCTGTGTGTTTCGGTGCACACAGTCTCCAAAGTTATTTTTCACTGCAAAATTTAAGAGACACACAACACTCACCCCTCTGCACTCTCCTGCAGGTATTTCAGAGTTGTGTGAATCCCTCAATTCTCCCTAGCAGTCTAAGTCGTCTTTCAGTTACGTTCAGGATGATGGTGTCAAATACTACACAACAGGAAGGTTAGATGTAACCTAAGGAACAGATTTCTTACCCAAGACAACAAATCACTTGAATTTCTGAGGTTCACTAGTTGGACAGATCTCTGCACAATCCTCAATCTTGGCAGGCTGAGGCACAATCTCTGCATCAAACACACCTACAGTTCAAGACAGTGACTTCTGGAAAAGCTTGTAAATGCTGGGAATGCTCCCGTAAACACCTCTGTTGGTTTCAGAGAGACCTGTTAGAGCCACAAAGAAGCCACAAGCACTCATCGCTCCATTGTAACGAGTGTTTGCACAGATTGGCCTTAGCTGTTCAGGAACAACAAAACATGTTCAGTATTCACCTGCCTGGAACGGCAAGGCAGCAGGAGCCCCCACGTGACACTGACTCTCAGGGCAGGTTTCCCGAAGGACTAGCAGCTACCTAAGCCAGCATCTGAGCCAATCTCTGCTGAGCCCTTCACCGTTCAACCCAGCGAGCTACATGGCAGCTGCATGAATACCTGCCTATAGCAAGGAGTCTGGGTCAGGCTCTCCAGGGAGCTACGCACAGAGCCTGGGCTGTCCCATTGCCATCCCAGGAATTCCAGGATGAATGGGAGAACCAAGATAGCCATTTTCCCCTTCCCCCAGCAGTGATGCTGCATTTCAGCTCAGCTCTTAAAGAGAACCACAGGCTTGGCCGAGAGTATGACAAGCCAGGCTACAGGCTCCACTACAGGTAGTTCAACTTTAAAGAATAAATATGCCATCAGGGGACTCCCTTCCGACAACCAGATAGCCCTGTGACGAATGGAAACAGCTGTGGAAAGGGAAAGGAGTAAAGAGAAAAAACAAGCATTAAAAATACAGCTACAGATTAAAAGGCAACTCCAAATACAAATTCAAAGCAGCAGTGCTGAGGAAGCAAGGAGAAAACAAGGGGAAGGATGTTGCATCAATTACTGCAAGAGAGCGACCCCCTCACATCACTGTAACAGCAGAAGAAAAGAAACAAGCCTGGAAACAGAAAGACATGGAGAGCAAGCCTAGACTAAAGCGCAGGAACACCTCAGTAGAAGCAACAAATCTCCTACAGGAAGAAATAGGACTGAAAACGTTTCTGTTTCAGTTTGTGACATTCATTCACAGCATCTCACACTCCTGAGTGAGCAAAATGATTCATGGCTGGGGAAGAGGCCACAGTAGCATGATGTGAAACCTTGTAAACCCACTTAGAGCAACTGATACTAAACAGGAGCACAGATGCTTTGATGATTAGATGAAGCAGCTGATCTCTGGGTCATGGTTTTAATCCCAGGTAAGATACCATGGGATAACCCTTCTGCAAGCCATACAAAGAAAGATACGGGTGGAAAGACGGGATGCCTCTCAGGCACCCACCTCAACCTGTAGCTACTGAGACGAAGCAGTAGACGTGCATACTAAGTTTACAGATCTGAAAGCAAACAAACCCTTCATATTTGTTCCCTCCTCAGGACCATGACAAATGTCACTTTTGCTGGTAAACAAAGAGCCTTAAAAGAACAAGAGGGCCACTTGATTTAAAAATAATCAAAGGCAGGAGAAGCAGGAAGCACATATTGGAAGAATTCCAACTTCTTTATAACTTGTGTTTCTTTAATTCTACATGCCCTGTCCTGCTCCAGGGAACATCTCGGGGGCATTTGTTGCGTTTGTGAGCAGCAGGTTCCAGGTGATCTTTTGCCCCACCTGCACCTCCTGACCAGGGAAAGGAATGGCTGGGGCTGACATGGTCTGGAAGGGATGCCTGCTGGCCTCTGCAGATTGGTGGGTTTCAGCTCTGGTCTCTTTCCTTCTGTTGCAGCCCTCCATCATTTTGGAAGAGAAGACGAACCCCAGGTCTCATGCCTGGCATCTCAGACAATGCACATCCTCACCTGTTTACACGTGCAGCCAAGACGGGGATGGATCCTGCGGGCGCTGTGCTGCTCCTTCTGAAAAGCCAGGCAGCAGTTAAGCCCTGCTTAAGAAAATGGGTCTTTCTGATTAAAGTTCTAACTACAATTCCAAGGCCACAGTGTCCTTCACACGCAGCGTGGAAAGGCCAGCTGGGAGCTGCTGGGCAGCGGTTGCGCCCCGGCCACCCTCATCGGCCCGGCCATGGTCGTTGGGAGCACCGCTGCCAGAGTGCACAAAAGTCAGGGCCACACATCCACAGTTTCTCTGGGCATCCTGTTCCAGTGCCTCACAACCTCCTCCACTGCAGGGACCCCCTCCAGCCACTCCATCTGACGAAGGCACTGGCCATTACATGACATGTGTGCCCTGACCTGTGCAGGCGGCTTTGGAATGTCTCTCCTTGCAAGAGGTGCCTGCCCTCCCTGCACACCCTTCTATGCCCTGTTCTCTGTGTTCCCAGCTCTGCCTTTTGCAGGAGCTTAGGGTGGCCCCACCTGATTCCCAGCAGGACTTGGTGCTCGCCTGGGTTTCCCCGCCTCGAGAAAACTCCACTGTATGCCACTGTCTGCCGTGAGCCCCTGATCCACTGAGGAATGTGCCTTCCCTGGAGATGTTAGCTTAGGCAGATCTTGTTCAAGGGGCTCTCAGATGCTTAGGCACTTTTTCAGTTCTTCTGTGTGCTTTCAGTGCTTCTGTGTGCTTCCATCTCTCACATTTGCATCAAAGTACATGCTCTTATGGGCACCAGCTTTCCCTTTGCTGCAGAAATTCTTTTTCTTTTTTTTTTTTTTTTTGGGGGGGGGGTTGGGGTGTGTTAGAGACACAGTGTTGGCTACTCTTTGCAATACGCTTTTGAGACACTTGGAGGAAAGACAGTTCAAAAATGCTAAGTATTATTAATTATTTTCTTAGTTATTGTAATATTTCCCCTTTGCTTTGAAAAAGGCACATTTGCCTCTGAAATGAAAGTTTCCATACCAAATTTATCTATTCTATCTTTTAGAAGTGTCTAACACTCCAGGAAATAAAGAACAGAAATGTCACAGCATAAAATACAATCTCTTCTTTGTGGAAAATTTTGTCAAATTTTATCTGCATGCTAAATTTGCATGTGAATGGACAAGTATTCATGGTGAAACCATTAAGCCCTCACTGGGTGAAAGGAAATACAACTAGTTTGAAAAAACGAATACAAATACACGTGCAAACTGTGTGTTTTCCCAGCATGATATATGGGTTTTTTCTATTCTGTATTAGTTCAAAATGTGAATACATTAGGGGCTTAAATCACTGGAAGCATTCAAAAATATTCTGACTGGAACCAGGACTAGATCAGAAAGGTGAGTAGGTTTTGATGCACTGTACCTTACCTCTAGCCAAACTCAAGGAGACCTTTGTGAGATCACTTAAAATGCAAGTATAAGTCCTTGCTTGCCTGAGGCAGTCCTGAGTAGCCAGAATTGTAGATCCCCTATCTGCTTATCTTGTCCAGATCAACTATTTAGTGCCTCCTTCACAGAAAAACATTATTTTTCTTACCCCAGGTCTTCACACTGTGAGTTGTGTCTCCCTCGGTATAAGTTGTAGCCCTGTTGTCACACCACAGTTGCGATGCAGAAGTGATTGTGTGATTGTATTGGAATATCATCACTATAACTTATTTAACAGAATGGTATCAGTCTCATTATGAACTTTAAACAAAATCTGTTAAACCTGCTGAAAGCTTTAGGTCAGCTCTCCTGTTGCAAAAGCCTTTTAAAAGTATTTGTAGCAGTGGGAAGATGTAAGGAGCTCAGGTGGACAAGAATATCACATTTTAGTTGCTGTTATATAAAAAGTTTAGAGACAGTCATCCTCATCATCTGCAAAAGGTAAGAAATGTGTAATTATCCTCTAAAACATGCTGCCAGTTGTATGAAAATGAGATTCAGTGTGGCCTTTTTGCAACTAAAGGTTTTAACTACCTGTATTAATACGCCATCTGATCTTACAAAGGAACATATGCCAATCACTGTTGGCGTTCATGTTAAGACTTTCTAATTAATACTTGCATATTATTAAAATCTCCTACTTTCCTTAAGGGGCATTCGAAATCCAACCTTGGAATTAACTTGAACTTCAGTATAAACTATCAGGCTGACTTTTCTGGCTGCCTCTGCTGTGTAAATAATGCGAAGGGCTTGTCTGTTCTTGCCCCGCGCCTGATGCTGTGCTCTGAGAGATTAGACACATACATGCACTTCTGACGCTTGTGTTTCCTATGGGAAGCAATACACCTATGAGATAATGAACAAGAAACCAAAGCCCGTTGGAGACTGTTATTCTCAGCTCTGCAGCATTGAAAATATCCACTGGAACCTATGGTTATTCAATGATTCTGGGTGTCCAGTTTAAGATACCTTGAAGATGCCTATTTTCTGGACAATGTGTGCTCAGAACTTTCCGGTAAAATAGCTAAGGGCAGGTCTGCAAGACTGCGGACGTCAGTCTACTCATCAGTCAAAGATATGCAGGTGCTAAATACAGCAAACCTTTATTTCACTCATATTGTGAGACAAAGAATGATTCTTTACATGTTTCGCCTGTCAGCAGCAGAAAGCAAGTTCTGTTTCAAACGTACTATTGTGTATGTATGTGTTTCTGGTTCCTTGGGATGGAAGAAGTCAAGTACTGGAAGATGACTCCTTTGTTCACATCCATAAGCTTCTTACTTGGGACCCTTTCTTGAAACATGTTAACATTATTTGTCTCCTTGTTGCTCCTTCTCTCAGATGTATTTTCTCAGTCCCATGCAATTCACACCTCAGCAGCTGGGTTTTCAGTAGAGATTTATCCTGTTCTGAGCAACTGGTTACACAGCAGAGAGCTCATGAATAGAGCTGCTTTCTGTTATTCCTTGGTGAAAAATAACTCTTAGACTTCCCAGCTCCACCAAGGTCTGTCTCATCACACTGAGAACATAGACTGCAGCCCTTGCACACAAAGAATGAAAACCAAGTGTCAAGGGATGTCTTAAAAGGAGTTTTCTGGGACCTGAGTGCCCTGCACCAATAAGCTCCATCTGCCCTGAAGAGCCTCACACCTGGGCCTTCCGCACACATGCTTTACCCCTACGCCGGTGAGCTCCATGGAGGTACAGTTCCTGGTCTCTAAGCCTGGACGGAACTTTGCTGTAGTTGGCTCTATGCCTGCTCTTGCTCTGAGAGCTCAGAGCCACCAAGCGTCGGTTGCTTGTTATTCTTTCTGAGATTTTCCCTAGACCTGCCATTTCACAGCTTGTGTTTTTCTGAACACCACTATCTGTTCCTGTCACTTACTCTGCATAAGGACAATGGGATTTTAGAATCATAGAATAGTTAGGGTTGGAAATGACCTTAAGAGCATCAAGTTCCAGCCCCTCTGTCATGAGCAGGGATACTTCACACTAAACCACGTCACCCCAAGGCTCTGTCCAACCTGGCCTTGAACACCGCCAGGGATGGAGCATTCACAACTTCCCTGGGCAACCCATTCCAGTGCCTCATCACCCTCACAGTAAAGAACTTCCTCCTTATATCCAACCTTAACTTCCCCTGTTTGAACCGGTTACTCCTTGTCCTGTCACTACAGTCCCTAATGAAGAGTCCATCCCCAGCATCCCTATAGGCTCCCTTCAGATACTGGAAGGCTGCTATGAGGTCTCCACGCAGCCTTCTCTTCTCCAGGCTGAACAGCCCCAACTTTCTCAGCCGATCTTCATACGGGAGGTGCTCCAGTCCCTTGATCATTCTCGTGGCCCTCCTCTAGACTTGTTCCAACAGATCCATGTCCTTTCTATGTTGAGGACACCAGAACTGCACACAATACTCCAAGTGAGGTCTCACAAGAGCAGAGGAGAGGGGCAGGATCACCTCCTTCGATCTGCTGGTCATGATCCTTTTGATGCAGCCCAGGATACGGTTGGCTTTCTGGGCTGCAAGCACACACTGAAGCCAGCTCATGCTCATTTTCTCATCGACCAGCACCCCCAAGTCCTTCTCTGCAGGGCTGCTCTGAATCTCTTCTTTGCCCAACCTGTAGCTGTGCCTGGGATTGCTTTGACCCAGGTTTAGGACCTTGCACTTGTCATGGTTAAACTTCATCAGGTTGGCATCAGCCCACCTCACAAGCATGTCAAGGTCCCTCTGGATGGCATTCCTTCCCTCCAGTGTATCAACTGAACCACACAGCTCGGTGTCGTTGGCAAACTTGCTGAGGGCACGATTCTCCCTGGCTTATCAGTCAAAGTGGTAGGTGAGCCGTAGTGTTTTGTGCAATGATGGTTTTAGCCAGCAATGAGTTCTTTGTTTTCTGGCCACACTGAGCCACTCAATGCTTAGAACCAGCCTCGGACCAGTTTTTGCTCCTGGGCAAGTCCTGTCAAGGACTTGAGGCTTCCTCGGTGGCTGTTGCCGCTCTGAGTTGAGGCTCCTGGATGCTGAGCTTCCCCCTCTCAGGTGTTGAAGGCGTCCTCTCTTGAGCTACTCACTTCAGCAGTTCATGGTTGGCTGCTTTATATTCTTCTAAGCAGGGGCCTGATGCTGCCTTGCCTTCCTTGAGTTGTAACTGTGTATCCAACAGTCTAATCTTATTATTGTTTATGCAGCTCCCTACCTTAACTGTTATTTAATGCCAATCTCTGGGAGGAAAAAAGGCCTAATTCTCCCTGCACTACTCTGATGGCAGTAAGGATCCTTTGGAAACAAGCACATGATCATATGATAAAAAAAGCAGGAAATCACACAGAGCGATGTTGTGGGGTGGACATGCGATTTCTTTTACTTTATTTCTTTGGAAGAGCAGTAACTTTAACAAAAGTTTGTAAGACTCCTAATTAAAACAACAAGTGTTGATGCGGGAGCTACGGACAAACACGGAGACGATCGATGTGATCAAACGATTGCCAAATTTATTCACACACATTGACAGCTTTTATAATACACAAGAATAGCTGATGTAACCAGTATAGATTCCGATTGGCTTAAAAGTGCTAACCACACATTCTTGCGACAGATTAGAGGTGAACGGGAAAATTCTGCCAACTGTTGCTTTTGCTACTTCTAGCGTGTTTCTTGCAGTTCGGCCATCCCGCTCCCACATCCTGTTATCCTTGATCAACTACCAAGCCTCTTTGTTCTACTGCACGTAGCTGACCCTTAATAACCTAAGGTTAGGCCTTGCAGCCTGGGTAACTTGAGTACAAGCCTCAGAGTTCGGCTAAGACCTGACAGCTGGGACTGCTTCTCATGTCCATCATTCAGGTATATTCTTCACAACCGCCATCTCCTAGGGCTAAGACGTCTGGGTTGGTCACAAGGTGTCAGCTGTCCCTCAGCCAATCCACAAACAAGTATCACGGTGACTCCTAGCTATGTTCCTAAGGTTGTTGAATGGATTTTGGAGCTGGTGGCATCAGGACACTGTCACCCATGGGGAGGAAATGGTGGGGCGAGGAGGAGCAACTGTTTTGCAAAAGGGCCTTTGAGCTGAGAGCAATAAGAAGAGCCCAGAGATTTGGTCTGCCTAAGGAGATTTCAGAAGAAAGTGGGGTTTGTTGATTTAAAATCTCTACAGAGATTAAAAGCCCTACAGTCTGCCTTCCTTCAACTTCCTGCTCCTTCCTTACAGTTTTCCCCTGTCTTTCTCTTCTGGTTCTTTTTCCTTCCCTCAGTACTGAGCTCTGCCAGCTCTGTCCATCCTGCCTGTGCGCCCTACTCGTTTGCCCTGTACCTGAGCAGAGCTGAGGTACAGCCTGCCACCTCCTAACAGATGGGTTTTGTCATTCTAAGTAGATCAAGCTTTATTAAGGCAGAAAAAGGGAATGACTGCTTCCTAAAACCTAGGAAATAACCCTATCAACACTCCAGGCTGCTGCCTATTTACTCTGCAATGCTATGTGTTTACAAAATACTGTTTTTCAAAGCCTTAAATAGAGGCACAGTGGGCTGTTCTTTGGTGATTTCTGAACTGGGAACAATGTTCCTTCAGACAGATGTTTGTAGCACAGAAATGGCTCCTCTAACACGTGAAAATTTTGCATCTCTGTAACAAAGTGGCAATATAATTTATTAAGGCAATTTACATTCAAAACACTCTCATTTTATTCTTACTGCGGAAGTTGCTTATCGCTACTCCTTTGTCAGATGAGACAAAGCAGCTGTGGCTGACAGTTCTGGCCAGGACTACAACAGCTTGGGTGTCTGGTGAGGGCTCTAGCATTATGAATATGCCAGAGTTGCAATGCCAACACATGTAGAGGCTGCCATTTATGTCCAGTTCTTGTAGGAGGCTCCCAAATTTGCAATTGTTGTGGTCAGGCCCTCAGAGCTGTCTGGGTGTGAGCACTTTGGGTGATGGGTTTTACTGGGTGGCTGCACAGAAGTCTTCTCCAGTCTCTCTGCAGTGGAAGAATCGGATCTACCCATAATAAGGCCACAAAACCTGGGCTTTTAAATCCCCAGAGCCTCAATAGGTCAGGAAGTATCTTATCACACCTAGGGAGATGCAGGGCTGCCACTGGGATGACAGTACACCTGACTTTTTTGCCTAGCCCAAGCCAAACCGTGCTAATGTAGGGAAGACAGAATGGTTCAAATTCCAAGCTGTGTACTCTGCCCACAGGACTCTCACTGAGAAGCTGGGCAGCAAAAAGCCTGTGTACAGCCTGGTGCTGTGTCCAGTCTCATTGTCAAGTCTCAGGGGACTTGGATGTGGATTAATTTCAATTCATACTCCAAAGATTTACTTTTTGCATTTAAGAGAGGGGGAAGGATCACTGAGTTTAAGGAAAAGTAGATTAGCTCTGCAGCCTAGCAATTGTGAGCCACACAATCAGATATGGAAGAGACATGTTTGTGTCCAAGTTGTTTATCCTGAATGAATATTGAATTATTTCCTTGTGAATGTTTCACTTGGTGGGAGAGACAGGCAAAGCATCATCCTGAATACCCAATTTTCAAGGCACTTTACAGCTAGGTTAATGGAGGTTGGGCTGTTTATTCATGAAACCTGAGACTCTGGGGACAATTTACAACTCTTACCTCCCCCATGCCTTACTGGCTACTTTAGGATTTGCAGGTGTGAGTTGCATGAGCAGTCTGAGCTCACTAACTAGAAGAATTTATGTGGGCGATTTCCTGTCAATAGGTTGTATTGCTTTGGAGATTGAGAAATCCAGACAATGGATGCTATGGGAAGAAATACATATATACATTTCCAAATTCATAGCATGCACAAGCTGTGCTCAAGGCTTGGACTATACAGATGAATATCCTGCAGAGTAGAGACTGTGGCTCACACTGTTTATAGAGCCAAGCATCATTCTTCCTATGCTCATTGGTATGGACAGACTTCCCTCTGCAATTGAGTGCTCTACAGGAAATTACTGTGTTTAAGTGACACTCCTGAGCAAATGGCCTATGGTTCCCAGTACCAACAATATGTATCTTATCTCTGTGGTTGCTTTCTGCATTTATCAAGTAATACATTTATCTGAGATGGTTACTGACAGTGTCAGAACTTTTCTCTTCTGTATTTCAGTTCTCTTTTGCCTTAGAAATAGGGGAGGAGTAAGGCAGATAAATCTCACACTACTACAGAAACCTCAGATTACTCTTGAGATTCTTCTTTCCTTGAGTTTCTTTCCAAGAAAAAGTGTCTGCATCTTGCTGTATCCCAGTCATTTGCCTGCCTGTAACAGAAGCTCCAAACTCCGTATTGGAAACACAGAGAAGTGGTCACAATAAATAATGGAGTCAACAGTGATGAAAGTTTCCAGGGCAAAGCTGGATTTGAACTTTTATCTATAAATTCTCATTATGGCTTATCAGTAAAGGAAGTCTTGTGTAATGGGTAAGGTTTCATTGGTATGTGCATTTTTTACTATCCCTTTCCCTAATAATTGAAATTAACCTCTCATGCCTAAGATTTGATAAGTTTATCGTATTCCACATCCTTTTGAACGTACACATTATCTAGCAGCTATTCTGTTTTTTAAATCAAATTCTATCCTAATCTAGTTAATGAAGAGGCTCCGCATCTGCCAGATGATGTATACAAATCACAGCACGTTGTCAGTAATGACATTCAAGCTATATTCTGTTCTCTTGTTTAGTCTGGGAAATATGTATAATGCTTTCAAAGGCCACAAGAGTAGATGGGAGCAAACAAAGGAATAAGGTAAATGGAAATGCAGGAAACCTGGTGGAGAATTCTCTCCCAAGATGGGGAAGGCATGTGTCTTTCTGTCTCCACATCATCACTTTAGTAAGTTCACCGATGGGTTTATGCATGTGATTTACATTGCAGCAAATTGTCCCATGTCTGGACCTTTGTTGTAAAACAGAAGGCAACAGGGGAGCACAGGCACCTGAAATTTTGATAACAAACTTATTTGAATCCAGTTTTCTCATCAGCCAAATAATTAGTGGCTGGCTCCACATAGTGGTTTCTCGTGTAATTCCACTGAGTAGGAGTTTGGTATTTGATATTTTCTCTCTCAAAATAGCCTTGCATTAGTTGTCCAGTGAGGTGCCATTTGCAAGCCTGAACAGTCTCACAGCCTTTGCAAGCCTCTGAACAGCAGAACAGTGAAAGCTGGCTAGAGCCTTCCTGGCCACTCCAGTACCACTTGTGGCTGGAGAGATTAGTAATTTGAAAGACGATTGTGTTCTTGTGCACATCACTGAGTGTGGTATCAGGTGCCTGCAGAGATAGGTATAGCTTATCCGTGGGTGAGTTTCCCCTATATTACTTTAAGGGTGCACTAAGATTTCTTAAAAATAGCAGAAAGCTAAATGTATGGAAATATTATCCCAACATAAGTCAGTGTTTGGCATTTTTGAAATAACCATGCACATCCCACAACCTTGGCTTAGAGGTCTTACAGTTTCTGACATATGGTTATGGAAAAGTACTCTGCCAGTCAGAACTCTTACTTCATTTCCCCCTCTGAAGCCTTCTTCCTGGCAGGAAAATCCCACAAAAGTTTTAAAACCTCTTTCCTGCTGAAGCTGCCGTATTTTCCTTAATGCTCAGCTATTTAGCAGTGATCTGAGACATACAAACTTACCCTTTATGCAAAGTCAGTCTTAGAAGCATAACTAATTCTATCAAGTGTTTCTGTGTGTGTCAAAGAGAGCATACATGCTAATAAGATGTAACTGTTTACCTGGGCTTCTAGAGAGCTTAAAGTACTCATCTGAAACATATCTATACCCTCATTTAGCTCATATTTAAGAAATTAGCCATTTTTAAAGCAGAGGACTAAAAGAAGACGGAAAAGGCGTGATTCCATTCTTATTCCCAGCTTTGCAGGTGACCCTTTTCCTGCACAGCACCAGCCTGTCACTCAGCCAAAGCCTGAGTTACTGGCAGGGCTGAAGTGCAGCTCCATATGAATTTTGTTAGAGTTGAATCCCAGAGCTTCAGAAGAATCCTCTGGCAAAGGAGAAAGGCCAAAGGGATGCTCAGCTCTCACTGTTTGTTTCTACAAAGCCTTGCTAATATTTTTGGCATCTGAAAATGAAGATTAATTTTCAGCACTGAGTGAGGATTTTTTAAGCTATGACAAGTCTGCTCAAATTATCTCATTTCAGAAGAAGTTGTGGGGAATGAAATGTTTTACTGTAAAGCCCTTGTTAGCATGTGCTGTGCTCATCTGCGTGGTTTAATTTTTCATTGAGTTATGACCCTCACATGCTACTCAAAGGCTTTGATTTCAGTTGCGTGTTTGTGTCAGCCTGAGAGAAGCCAAGCTGATTCACACAAATAATGCTTGACTTGTGAAAAGCATGACTAAACTCTAATCAGAAGTCTTCTGAAATAGGTTAACAAGAAGTTGGGTTCCTGTCTGCTTCCAATTTTGCAGTCTGTTCTTTCTGTGGGATGTGAGGGGTTAACATGTATCTTTCCATTAAAATATGGCTCTTTAACTGGTACCAATCGTTTCTGGAGCCATATGCACTTCTGGACCAGTCAGAGAACAGGGACTCTGATGCTCCTTTGAAGGTGCTAGCACATGCGACTCCAGCTGCTGTCTTCAGCTGAGAGCATCAACAAACGCTCTTCTTGCACTGAATGCTCTGCTGATTCTGCTAAGCTGTCCCATGATGCAGTAACCAAAAATCTGTAGGTGCAGTGAGTAGGCTCCTCCTTGCCCTATCTCTGCATGTACCAGTTGTAAAAATAAACAACGTGATGTACAGGTGTTAAAAAGGGCAATGGGGAAAAGGAGGGAGGAGAAAGAACAAAAATAGCCCCTTCTCCTGAGGTATATATCATATATAAAGTCAAACTCAGACAAGATCTGATGGGATAGGACAAAATCTTGTCTGACTACATCATGTTAATACATTCACCAACTAGCGCTTACCCTCCTGAGACCTAGCTGACAGGTTGTTTTGCACAGCAGGACCATGGTGTACAAACAACTGCTGCTCTCTGTACATGGCCATGGAGTGTGACCTCAGGCCCTGAGATGTGAGGAATTATAGCTGTTAATAGATAACACAGCAAGCAACAGAATGACAACCTGATGTCACACAGGATGAGTAACCGACATGGTTAATGTGTACATAATCACGTGCATCTGGATGCTACTCTTCTAAGCTCTTATCTCTACCACAGTGATATCTGATAGTCTGCCTCAGCTGAAAAGCAGATGGGGATGCTTAGCACTTGCATTTTCTATTGATAGAAGTAACATGCCAGAAGGGTGTGCATGAAACATCCCGAACATCTATTTCTACAGCAAACTAGATTTTTATAACCCCATCTTTTTAAAGACCACTAACAATAAAAGTTGTATACTCAGTTGCACCACTATTTAATTCTAAGTTTCACAGAATGCAGGCGTGCAGACTTAAGCTTCCTATCTCGATGTATGTCCTTCACATTTCACTGATTTTCAACAGGACCACTTTTGCCAGAAACTGGTCTGGCTTCTAACAAAAGAGAAAGGCCAGGTTCAGTGTAGTGCAACACTCCCTAATCACATCATTTCAATTAATTCAAACAGAGACTATGCAGATCCCAACAAAATAGTAATTTATTCCGATATTTCTAGAAGCATGGCTGGTGTCTAGAATGGTATTGCCAAAACATGAAAAGAACCTGCAGGTTTGTATTTAAATTCTGGTCTACAAATCTATGTTAAAATGCTCAAGGAAGTCTAATATACATGTAAGTTCTGTGATAGGTGGGTTGGCAAAATGCAGCCTTGAATCTGCACAGCTGTGTACACAGAGCCCCTGTGAAAAGCTGGATTTGTTCTAGTCGCCAGCAGGCCAGTCATGTGAGATGCTGCTGTTGTTCTCCACGCTGTTGTTGAAAACATGCCTCAACAACACACAACTAATTTTGCATCCATCCATATATTAGTGGGGACTGTACTGCCCTCCTTCTGCGCTCATGCGCCAAGGTAGGTGGGGTATTTGAGCCAACTTCTTCACACCAAACCGTTTTGGGCAGAGTTTTCCCTCGTAGTCTTTACTTCAATACACACAAGGCCTTTGAAATTTTTGGGGTTGGTCTGACATTGTGCAAACCTACAGTTAATGTTAGATCAGCTATGCCCTGCAATGGCAGAAAATTAAAGCCATGTCTGTGGAACTAGCCGTGTACGCTACTTGCTTTCAAACATGCTGAGAATACTTGCTACTTTTTTCTTAATAGCGCTGCTTCTAGATGTATGTTGCCAATGTAGCACAGAATGTTTTATGCACCCATCTAGTGTGTACAGAAGGGCTGCATTCTGGTAAGTTTGCACAGGGAGTTATGCGGAGTAAAGCCATCAAAATAAACCCTCTGCTCAGAGTGCTCCTATCTTGTTAGCAAGGACATCTACACATCCATGTGCACAGATAGTGCTCCAAATAACTCAAGATTTGGGTTAACTCTCACTTAAAAACACAGCTATTAAATCTCTTTCTTCCTCTGAAATGCCAGGTTGGCAATTCCACTGGACCTGGGGGCAGACAAAATGCTCCTTTGATGAAAGATCTATTTTTGGCTGTGTGACCAACCCCCTAGGGAGCCTGCAAAAGTCATTTCAGGCAATGCTCTCCACAGTACTTTGCTTTGGCTCAGGTCTACTTGCTCTCATTGCCTTCTGTTTGTGCAGGAGTAAACCACTTCCAGGTATTTCTAAGAAGCCTGGGCTTAACCCTTCTGTGAGCCTGACATGCTTCTCAATGACTATGAAGCTGCTCTCCGTCTCTCCATACCTCACACATGCCATAGACGTGGAGATGTAGGATCCCATCCACATACCTGTTCTGAAGCTAAATAAATATTTGTAAAGCATCAATATCTTCAGTTATATAAATCTGAAGTATTGCTAGTAGCTTGGAGCTTCTTTGGCTGCAGACCTATTAACAGAGTGCAGAAAGATGGGCTGGGCAAATGCACACTTAGGAAGAAGCAGGGCTCTGCTGGGTTTTCACCCGCTGCCTCTTTTTTCTTGGTGAGTCCCATTCCATTAGTTGCCTGTTACCACAAGCTAAGCCAAATGCTGTACTGATACATATTCAGAAACCTTAGGACCAGCCTTGGTAATTCTGCTGGTCAGTGCTTCAGGAAAAACTGGCAGTATAACTCATCAAGTGAACTGAGTAATTTTCCATGTACTTCCTAGAGGGATTATGACCAAAGGTAATTGCTTGTAATGAAAAGCCACCCATCTTTTCCAGAAGATTAACTTCCATTGCATGGGGATGAGGTAATTGCACAGGTTTATGTAGTACTCCCTGCTTATGGCCCGCTCAGTTTTAAGATGGATCTCCTTCCTCAAAAAAGATCATAAAATGCCTAGCTCTTGTCTTTATTTCTGAAGCCCCAGTAGTTTTATTAGACAGATGCATGCCTACAGCAAAAAGTTACTTCATGTATAAAACACAAAGCAATAGGCTTAGTAGCCCTTGGAGCAGGAAGAGGGCTCTGCTGATGAGGAAGGAAGCTGTTCTGGGGGGAAGGAGGTAATAGTCCTGTGTGCCATTAGAATAGCCACTGCACAACTATGGGAGTATTGCAAACCCTGACTGTGCAGGAGGGATAAATGGATGCACATCCTAGGTTGTTCATCCTAGCCATCATTTCCCCTGAGCACTGCCCTGATACACATAAGGATGTGTGTTCTTTGATGCATCCATCTTGTGCTGGACCTTCTGCTAATGTAAAACAGGAATGTTGGTGTAACTTCTGAAGCTCCCGATCACCCTATGCAGGTGCTGAAAACCAGCAGCTGCCACACGTTCACATGCTCACTGATGTCTCTTCTCCATTGTCCCGCAGAGAGGAGGCTGGTACACAACTCTCGGTGTGCTCTTGCAGTCCTACATGGCATTCAGAGCTGGTTTGCTGCAGAGGAAAGGGCATGAGTAAAAAGCAGCCAGTGCTGGCTACAGGTGCAGAGGGGCTGCAGATGTGATGCGGGGATGTTTGGAGCCATTGGAGGCAGTTACTAATGGCTGCAGATCTGCATGCCCAAGGAGCTTATCAAATTATATTTGGGCCTCCAACCCCCTCAGTAATCAAGGCTTTGCTGGCAGTTCCAATTACAAACTCTCTTGATCACAGATTAATAACTAAGCTGTAAGGAGTCAGCCTACAGCAGTACACCGTGGCAGCAAGGTCTTGGAGCATTTTGTTCTTAAAGCATGTGTTATTTCTATGGGGTTTTTGTTTGAAGAACAGGGATCTCAAATAGTAAGAGAAACTATCAAATAGCCTAGTACACTCAAAACCTCACCAGGCTTATAAAATAGAAATCGTACCCCCCTTAGGAAAGTTATTTCAGTATTTTTGCATCTTTAATTTCAAAATGTTTTTCATCATTCACCAACCAGTCAGTGTATTTCAGTGTTATTACCTGCTTCCCTATTATCACTATGGTTCGACAGTAAAGTCGACCTATGAGAAAAAGAGCTAGTGGATAAGGTATCACATGTTGTTATTTCAACCAAGTCTAGCTGTGCAAAGTGCCTATTAGGCAGACAGACTTTAGAATACTGAGTAAGGAGAGCTGTCTTGGCCGCCAGCCTGCCTCTCGTTTCCTGCCCGCTTTGAGCCTTCACTCACATGAGTCCTGGCAGGCAGAGGACAGAAGCTGCACACCAGCATGTGCAAGTGGTGGTAATTATTTCACCAACCTGTTTTCCTAGGAGTCATCCAGGGCCACTGCTTTTCCATCCTGAGAGATTAAGCATAGGAGGTGACACAAGGGCTTTTCTGCAGCCATGCAGACACGCAAACATGCACAGTGTATTTCTCTGCTGTAAGGATCAGGCCTAAAGCATTTAAAGGATCAATCTAATCAGTTTTGGAGATTCTCTAAGTTACGGTGTCTCTAGAACATACTTGTTTTTCCTCTCCTACGAAGTGCTGTGCCAATTACAGAGAGAGGTTTGTATTCAAACTAGCAAACACAGACTAGCAAACTAGCAAAAACAAACTAGCACAGTTTGTGCTAGATCTCAGTATTTTCCTAAAATACTTAATAGGAATAAAATTAGTGTTTTGCAACCGGATTCAGTAGTAGCAGTGGCATCTAATTAGTTCCCTTCACCAGAGGGCATTGGAGGACAAGCTGATTTTCAGAAAGCACGGGGCCCTCTCCCTTCAGTTAAACCAGTGGATATTAATGATGGCATTGAGCCTGAGACCTCCCTCTTGTTGGCACAAAATGGGCAACTCTGGCACAAGCAAACAGGGAATGGGGCCCTGCCCTATGCAGAGCTGCAGGCTAAGGGGCACCTCCTTGCTTGTCCCCCTGCAGCTCTGTGTACATTTGAGGACAAGCTTGAGAACAAATAAGGAACATAACTAATTGATGCTTCAGAGATTGCCATGCAGCCAAGTCCTGAGTGGGTTGGGATGTCTCTTGAGGTGCCAGTCATTCAGCAACAAAAAATGCCAATACTTGACACTCACCCTCTTGGGTTTCCAGACCAGTGGGTTATTTCAGAAGACAAGTGCAAGAGAGCCAAACTAAGCATTCAGTGACCTTCCTCCTGGAAGGGGCTGAGCAAGGGCCTGGGGGGCAAATTTGAACCATCAGTCCCCAGCCCAGGCTAGCTGTCTTGTAACACCTCTACAGTGTACATGGAGACTACAGGGCTCTTCTAGGCTCCAGAGGTTTCCTTCTAATTCCTAGTCTGATTCATGAAATTCATTTCTATGTTAAATACAGGCTTAGAGGTTTACAGCAGGAAAGGATTTTCTTAGACTGCCCCACTTGACTGAAGGATACCTCTTCAGATTAACAAGGGCATAAAACCAATCTGAGCCTGGAAACAGCATGAAAAATACTCACTTTGGTGCCAAAATAGCAAATATATTTCAGTTAGTAGAAAGAGATACCATCCATTAGCATTAAACAACGAGGCTTTCTAAGCATTATGAACACTTTGCTTTGAAATGAGAGGGAGCAGGCCAAGTGGCCCTGCTCTCCAATCACTGTAAAATAGCCATGCTCACTGAGAAGCTACAACTGTGGCAAATTTATGCCCCATGTCAGATCCCCAAGGCTATGAGATCGTTGACTTCAATTAGAGGCTGAATACTGCAGTGTAACAGTCAAAGGCCTTTAAGCCTAAGGCAGGGGTTCTTGTGCTTTTCAAGAAGGGTCAGATCAACACCCTAATAATAATGTTCCAGGTTATATCAGGCAATGGTTTAATTTAGATGATATTCTACTACCTTGGTTTTCCTTCAGATGTGTTGGGGGTTTTTTTACTCCATTTTTTGCTTCACTTCATTCTTGCAATTCATTATTTCTGTCAAGAACAGGACATGCCTCAAAACAGAATGGATCCCATTCTCTATCCTGTATAAGTCGCCTTATTCTCCTTCAAGTTTGTTATCTAGAAAGACACAATTTCTCACCAATACTACATCCTTAAATTTTTTATATAAGCAGTAGAAAGAGCTCAAAATTACAGAAAGCAGGTATTAAAAGAAGCAATGCATTTGCTGGGATAGCTGTTTTTTTGCACTGATCTGAACACATTCACTGGAGTTTTTAGCAGGAAACTTTAAGAAAGGCCAAATATTAATTTACTTGGAAACTTAATTTTTGCATTTCAAACCACATTAAAATACATTTCTTCTCCATGTAGAAATAGTCTTTTAATTTCAAAATAGAAAAATGCTTTGAATCTTAATCTTTTTTGCCCATTAAAGAATTGACCTCCTTCTACTCCCCTTTGGGGAAATGTGGAAATTAAAGTGATAGGTAAAACCAGAACCAAAATCTTAAGATAATACTTACCTAACAAATACCAAAACTGAAATCACAATAATGCCTGTCAGAAATTAAAAAGGGATACGTTTCCAAAATTACATAAAGTGCTTTTATTTCCTTTGAACTAACAATTTGCGAATGATGCTGGAACAATACAACTTGAAGCACGTTCTGTTATTCTGTGCCCATGGCCATGCTATGCTTGTTTCAGGATATGAGTATTTTGCAAGAGAACACTGCTTATGTAACCATGCCTATGTATGGCAATGCACACATAGCTCTATCCACCAGGGAGACTAAGCACAATTATATGTTGATGCACTTGAAAGTCAAGAAAGTTGAAATGCTGCTTCCCTACTTGCAATCCAGATTTCAGCAGGTAGGCATTCCCCTGCCATTTTATTTATTGCTCTATTTTCTTCAGTCATTTTTCTTTTAGACTACTTGAGCAAGGCTTTCTACAGGAACAGTACTGGTCAGAGAAAATAGACCAAAACCTGCCTTTTGGTCCTCCTCTAGGCCAAGGCTGCCCAATTCCCTCAATTCCTCAGTGCTTACAGAATACACTTACACCAGCTCCTGTGTGCTGGCAATCTTCCATAGCTTCAGCAAATGACCAACAACCACTCACCTCCTCTTTGCTCCCTTCCCATTTTGAGATGCAGGTGAGGGAAATTCACACATCTTCCTTGAAAGGGGCAAGGAAAAACTCCGTGCACTTCTCTTGCCTCCGTGGGCACTTCAGTAACTTGTGGAAGCAGTAAACCAGGCTTGAGATGGGTCATACTATGTGGCTTGACCACTTGAGCTCTTCCTGGTTAGAAAGAGCAGCTAATGCATAAGGCACTCGTGTGTACCTCCCACTAGTCCTCACAGGAGATACCATTTTTCTGGCAAGGGGGGAAGCCAGGGTTGTAGAGGAGGATGTTGTCAAACAGGAGAGGCAGTTACAGGTCTGTTTGGGGTTTATGACAGATTTTGAGGGCAGAAAGCAAGTTTGCCATTGACAGACCATCAGCTTGTCCTTCCTTGGTCCTTTCTGTAATATATGTTGACAAATAAAGTGTTTTTGCTCTGAAGTTATCACAGTGCCTGAGTCATGGGCAAGGACTGCAGTATGGCACCAGTAAGCAAGCAAAGGAGAGCAAGGACAGGAGCAGTTTGCACATGCCATCAATTACACAAAGAAGAACCGTGCCACTGAAATCCAAGAAACTGATTAGGAATAGGTAGAAATGGCACACACTGTTTCATATTGATGCAACACAATGTTTCCCACAGTTTCCCACAAGCACCCTGTTCCTCCTCAGGAAGATAACTAATGGATTTTAGGAGCTGAGGAGGCTTTTTTTTGTCAGAGAGGTGCGAGAGTGCCATGGAATGGAAGGAAATACAATTGCTGTGTTCAGCAGCAATAAGTGCTACACACTCATGTCAGTGGCCCTGGATCTCAATGAAAGATATTTATAATTCTGCCTCTGAAGAAGATGAAAGTAGTTCTTATGCTGAGAAAGGGAAGAAAGAGTGTTACTTAAAAATAAACGTCCCAAATCAATGCCACCAATTTCTACATTTTCTCTTTCAGAGCTGGCTAAATGAAATATACAAAGAAGCATTTGGGTTGCTGAAAAGTAATAAGTCCGTTTTGGAATTATAATGGCTTTTTCACTCCAACTCTGCTAATTTATCAGCAGTTTTCTGTACTCTGCAATATAATCCCTCACAGAATTGAGAAAGGCAATTCAGTCAGCACAAGGATGTTGGCTGATCCAGACAGGGACCAGGGTAAGGTGACCGATGAAAGCACACACTAATTGTACTCCCATGTTACTTGGTTTAACTCCTGCTAACCTCCATACAAGCATTACAAGATTATGCTGTAAGCTGATGCTCCTTCTCTGCTTCTTTTCCCACCAGAAAACCCAGAGGGGTTTTCAACCTGAAGAAGACTGAAAACTACCCTTTGACTGGGCTATGCTTATGCAGGAATTTCAAAGCACTCTCCAAATGTCTTTGCAGCTTCACAAACTCCTGGTTCGTAAGGTATTGCACCTACCTGGGGTGCAGAGCCACTGCTGAGTAGGCGGAGCTGTGAAACTCAGATCTCTCAGTTTTACCACGCAGCAGGCTGTGCTTAGAAGGGGTGCAAAGTAAAAAACAAAACCAAAAACAAACCAACCAAACAAAAAAAAAGCAAAAATCCATAAATAATATTTGTTTCTCATAGTCACTGTAGACTCAGGAAAGAAACATCTGACAGTGGGCCACCACTGCAGATCACTTCTGTCCTGGTTTGATTTCAGAGAGCCCTTTCCTCAGCAACCAGCCCACCTAAGGAGGGGCTAAGTGAGCCTGATTTGAAGCTTGCTTTCTTTCTCTGAAGAACAGCTGGGTCACAATCTTCTCTTCTCTACTGGTGCAATCCCATAGAAATGAGAGCTGCCCCGTCCTTGCAGGTATATCTAACTGTTGTAGCACCTTAGCACTGGGCCTTCACTTCTGTCAAGGTCTTCATTTCAAGGCTTTGCAAAGGTTTTCATTCTAAAAAGCCCATTCAAAAAGGCTGTTCTTAATAACCTCTGCTGTAGGAAAACTGGATTTTAAAGTGGATTCAGTCTCCAGCTTTTAGACCAAGACTTCTATTTGTCTCTACTTGCTGATAAGTGAGCGGATGTAGAGCAGGCAGTATGCCTTAGAGCTGTGGTCAGAAATCATTTCTGCATTCAATTCCAATAGATCACAAATATATAAACAGTAACTAAATATACAATCTAAATAGCATAGTGGGAAATTAACAAACCAACCCTGTATGTACACATCCACTGTCAGTCAGAAGAGTTGAATGAGAAAAAAAATGTACAACCCCATCTTTTTAAACTCTGCTGTACTTTGGAGATGGATTTTGCCCTCCTCTGCAGAGCTTAGGCCCCGGTGAGGTGGACATTTGTGTTCTGGGTCAGCTCGTGTGCTGCTTGTTGGGCTGACACTGTGTGACAATCACCTCTGAACCAAACCACCGGTCTTGTTTGCCAGCCACCTACATGTAGTCAGCCTTAGTTAAAAACCAGGTTATTTCTTAAAGCAAAGGAGGGGCTTCTACTCGGGAAATCAAAAGGGTTCCTCCGGCTGAGATAGCAGAGGGGCACACGCCAGTAGTTCTGGCATACCCCAGCAGAGGGCAATGGCAGATGTACATATGCATCTTCCCTTCCTCACGAGCACCCCTTCCTCATAAAAAAAGTTCTCTGTCAGATTTTGTCCCAGGCTAGGGAGGCAGTCCGTGTTAAGAAATGGAATAAAACCCATCTAGAGCTGAGGCAAGGTCCAGTAGAAGATCTGGCAGCACATAACTAGCCAGCAGCACAAAGGAAGCATTCCCCATCTGATCTGAGTGACGTGATACCAAGTAAGGAAAGGCCGCAGCAGGCTTTTCATTGTAAGATCAGAAAACGTGTGGTCTGGCTTCTTGCTGTGCCCTCTTAGAGAAAACAGATAAGTGAAGCTGTATTTCTTCTTTGGCACATCCACAAATGCAAACTGGAAAGACTAAGCTGGAAGTGGTTAATGTGGAGGAGGGAAGGGCAAACAGGGAAGGTAGAGACTCAGACATCAGGAAAAGTCCCAGCTGCTTTAACTCTGTTCATGGTGATGCTTTCATTTTGAAATTTCAATGTTAGCCTTCGTGTCCTTTTGAAAGGGACAGAGAGTGACTTGGAGCAGAATGTTAAATGCATGCATGCCTAAATATGAACTCTGCGATACGAGGCAGTTAAACCAGACTCACTTACACTGGATTTTTACACTTCTGAGTATAAAACCTTGGATGTCTCAATTTGGGACTGAAAAATAGAAACCTCCAGACCCAGTAACTACTTTAGAGAAGCACCAGTGATATTGCACGTCACATGCACTGAAATGCAGTGACCAGTCACTGATTAGTCAGACATGCAGGCCACAGAAGCATGTAAGAATTACCTGTGTTGACCAAGGGAGGATGTGAAGAAACTTTTATAAATCCTTTCATAGCAGTAACCATAAATGATACGTGAACAGGAACAACTGCTGCTATAATATTGCTGTCATTTGTTGTGCGTGCACCAGCAGGCACTGCAAGGGGAAATGACTGTCGGAGGAGACAGAAACATGTTGCCAAGCAACACGAGACCCTGGCTGGGGGACCCCTTTCCTTGCCTGGGAGCAGACAAAGCTTCCTGGGCTTCCTGGTTTTAGTGTATAACCACTCCAAAAGCTAAGCCAGCATCCATCAGGGGAGAGTGGACATGGGTGGAGCGAGAAGCAGGAGTGGCAGTGAGAGCAGAGCCTCTAATTGGCGAGGAGAGGCTGCGGAGACCAAGAGGAGAAGTGGCAATCGCATTGAGGAGGGATACAGAAAGGAACTGAGGGTATAGACAGAAGCCAAGACAGGATGGGGCATGGCTAATCCAACAGTGCTTGGATCAAATCCCCTCTAGTGTGGAAGGGCTCGACCAGCTCAGGGCTGCCTGGGCCGAAGAGAGATGGAGGAGCATGGTGGAAGGAACTCTCCAGATTGTGTTTTTTTTCCAAACATGCCCGTGTAAATACGGCACTCACAGTACCAGCTGCTCACGTTATTTTTCTTGAGGAAGCTGGCATCTAGGTCCCTGCATGTTCTGCTACATGCCAGATGGGAGAAAGCTGCGGAGTCTGGAATTCAAAGCTCAAGGGTGGCAGCAAGGTACCCACTCTGGTTTCTGTCTCTGCAGCTAACCTTCTCTGATAGCACAGCCAAGTCACACAGACCCTCAAGTGAATCTCAGAGAATTGGGCATCCCACCTGATAGAAATTTGGGAGCAGCTGAATGCACAGCTACAGTAGTCATCTTAGAAAACTGTCAGCTTTTCAGTTATGACAGTGACTGGAGTGGCTGCATTCCCTTGGTAGCTGGCATCAAGCAAGCATCACTCTGACACTGAGAGCCAACATTTACTAATAGCATCTCTGAAAAGCTGAAGATGGAGGTAATAAATAATGGCACACAATTGTGACTGTCTGTAACACAAGCTGTATTGAAGAGTTGGCAGGGCTGGAGGGCCTAGCTCACCAGCTACCTGAGTGAATGCAGAGATATGCCTTGTCGCCTGAAGGCATTAGGTAAGGCTGAACACGAGCACAATTTACCTCCTACTTCCTAAGCATAACTGATTTCCACAAAGATGGAATTAAACTTCCTTCTGTATGGATGAAAAGACTCCCCTGGGCTGAAGTGGTTCACTAATTAAAGTAGCCCTTTGTCCAAGGTTAGCAAGTTAAAAAATAGCAAGTGTGATGTTGTCACAAATCTACTAGGTGCTGTGAAGGGAGACAAGAGATGTACAACCAACACATCTTCAAATCTCTTGCTGAATCTCCATTAATCTCCTGCATTCCAGATATCAGAGCAGCCATAGTGGCCTGAGGATCTGCTTCCAGCTGGTCAATAGCAACAGGAAAATCTTTAAACTTCCTTTTGATCCAGACACAAGTCAGGCAGGATCTGCATTTTACAGACCAACCCTTCGTTCTCCCAAGACTACCTGCTGCAAACTGGACATACTGTATGCAAAGCCAGCAGGACTGTGCCATGCAGGAAGTATTGAAATGTCTGGAAGCACCGCTGCCTCCCAGATCCTATCACTTATTAATGACCTGTTATTCATTGCTGAGATGCTGCCAATTTGTATTATACAGGCAGTCAGGCAAGGTGATCATTTTGGCCCACAGCAGCTTCAGCCTGTGAGTGAGGTGCAGAGTGTAAGGCACACTGATTTCCACAGGGTGAAGAATCTGGGAGAGTTGCTTCTCATCTTCGGGAATAATCACATACACTGACAAAACAAATGTGACTTTGCCTAACTTCCTCCTCAGACATTGTGTGACTGCAAAGCCCACCACATCCCGTCTCCAGGCTGGTAGCTTTTGCAGCACAGTAAACCTCTCACAGAGAAAGTCAAAGGAGAGAATGGAAATAGCTTTGCATACCGCATTTCTTCCTCTTCTGCTGAATGGGAGAGGCAGGCTTTGCAGAATCCCTTTCTTGTGTTAGGCTGTACCTCTTCTCTGGAGAATTACCCCTTGTTCCAGAAGCATTCAGGGGAGGAGGAGGAGGTCTGAGACATGGGAGGTGAGGCATATTCTGCCTCTACTAAGTTGTATGCCCCAGGTATTCCTCCATCACCATGCACACACAGCAGTGCAGATGTGCATGTGTGTGCACCATTTTCCTGAACGGGCTCTGATAATCATTCCCAAGCGGCTGCACTTCCGAGCAACTCAGAGCTGAGAACAGGTGATGCAGGTATTTTAAGAAAATAACCACAATTTTTAACAGAAAAGCACTGTTTTAACAAATGACAACCCCACACTGTAATTACATGAGGATACGTCTTATAATAATTGAGACTCCTCTTTTTGCTGCTACTTTGAAAGCCTGTTGTGGTTACAATGGGATATTATGCAAGATTGGCCCAGTTTATGTTTTACATGCATATGTAAAAATACATTATTCTCTGTTGCAGTCCAGAATTGCACTCCACATATGTTCTTGCGATGTCCAAAGTAGAAGAATATAATGATACCCAAAGGCCATAAGGAAATCCAAGAGGCCTATGGACATGTGGGAATTTATGTGCATACAGCAACTCACATTAATACTGATGGGAGTTAAAGCACATCAATCTTTTGTACACTCAGATGAGAACACTATGAACCAGTTCTTTCCTGACTTACATCCAGCATTGATGGAGGTGACAGAAGGCTGCAGAAGGTGCAGATTGAGGAGGAGCCCAAACCTTTGGCTATTCCTGTATTTAATGGTTTTAAATCTGCTCTGCCACTGCTATCAGTAACAGTCTGATCTCATGCTACTGGTGTACAGAGGATGGGGATGGAAAACGAGGATCTGTGTTATAATTCGGCAACACTGCCACAAAGCAGGGGACCCCGAACAACCAGACCTTAAAATGAACTGGGTAAAATGAACTGTTCAGCCTTCCTCTGAGGCCCAATAGAAAGTATGTACAAAACAACAGCAGACATGGGTTACAACCAGTATTCAGGAGGTAGAAACAGGAACATCTGAAGGAATAAACTTATTTGCTTCCTCTTTTGCCTGTTCCCTAGATCTGATTAATTTAAAGTCTGAGTATAACCCAGTGCCACATAGGCCCATGGTTTTTATAATATACTGTTGAAAAGCAGAGTAAATTAATAAACCACAGAGCTCACTACTGTTACTGCTGTAGCTAAACTGCTTTTGATACATGAGCCAGTCTCATACATTGTAATAGTCTTGATTTACCCTATGAACATTTCCAGTGAAATATATGACAGTTCAGATATGTTTTCCCTTATGGCCAGAGGAGCCTCTCTGTTCTTCAGATGCTGTCTTCTAGAAACTGTTTAAAAATAAAAGATGCTGCACTTGTGACTGGCCTTTAAAAAGTTACACCCCAGCACAGACTGAACAGTGCCCTTTGCAAAGCTCTCTTCAGCTCTTTCAGAGACAAAAACTGAGCAGCTTTGACAGTGTAACTCCATTAAAAGAGCTTATCTGATAAGTCTGGTTTCACATTTTAAATGCTTTTGGTCTCACTACCCCAACCATCTGCTCTCATGACAGCAGTTCTGCCACCCTGCTGGGATTTGCCTTCAGTGCTGGTCAATAGGAGCTTCTGGAGAGAAGAGCCAGCCTCTTTGGGAAGGTCTGCCAGGGACACACAACTCAGCAAGATGCAGGACTGCTAATTTGCCTTAAATCCTGCAGCTATGCCCAGCTCTGACACACAGCTGCTGCGTGAAACTAGCAAGTCCCATCCCTATCCAATTCCTCAGTTTCCACTGCTGTAAATTATGATTAGAGAAACTTGTTTTCCCTGTAGAGCACACATACGAAGTATGGTGCAGCAATAAAATACCACTGTTTCCAAATGGGAAAGACGTAAGTGTAAAGATACCACCAGTATGTCTGAGTTCACATTAAATTTCTCTGCTCAGAACCTCTGTTCTTGCTCTGGAGACAGCTTTGGACAGCTGCAGAACACATGCTTCTACAGACGCAGGGATAAGCAAAGCACATACGAAATAGATGCAAGTGAAGGAAATGCAAAATCGAATTACATTTGTGAGGAGCAAGCTGAGAAATCAGCCACAGACAAGCTGTCAGAATGTCCTAGAGGAAACCCTATGGTTGATCCTGGCATCTATTTATATACTGGGGCTTATACACATCATAAAACTCTGGGCATCTGAGGTACTACTGTATTTCCACAATCATAAATAAACCCAACCTTGTTTTGTACATGATCTGACTTCCTATTCTGGGTTACACAGGGAGTAAACATAACATTGGCTGTGGACTACATATAACTAAAAGCATTAGAAATATATAGGCAACTACTACCAGTGGAAAGCAGACTGTAGCTCAGCCATAATGGACATGTTACTTAGAATATTTCTGTGGATTCAACCCCTTGCCCTGAAGTGTATTCCTGGTTACTTCTAAGTCAGTCTTTGCTGGATTTTGCATGTCCATTGCCATTTTGAAATTCACATCCTTTGAATAAAGTCAGAAAAAAACCCATAACTTCCACGTCTGGCCTTCAAATGTTTAGCTCTTGGGGTTTTAACTGTTCAAACAACTGGCTCTGTCAGAGTTTTCCTTCACTTCCCTATACCAGCAGGGTGACAGTGCTTTGAACATTTCTGAGCCTGCCCCTAAAAACATAGAAAGACCATGTGGTCAGAAAGCCAACCCATACTGCAACAGGAACTGCAATTAAAGCACATAAATCACCAATTAGAAAGTTACAAAGCACAAACATCCAACTACCGTTATTACAGTATATCTACTCTTCCAATCTTTAGAAAGAACAATATCCCGAAAGAATACCTAAGGAATAACCGTTTGAAATTTGGCAAGGTGAAATAACTGATTGAAAGTCCTTTTTACATTAGCTTTTAAAACCCGCAAACTTAAATTAACTCAATGCAATATCGCAATGCAGTATCTGCTGGGACACAGTGGATAATCCTGGAGTAGCAACAAACATTACTCTGGTTTTGTTCCAGTGGTCTTATGGGATCATAAAGGCTAACGACACTAAACCCCCTGTTAGCTAAGGTTAGCTGATGAAAAAATGTTCCTTGAGAGAATCTCTCTCGTTTTATAGGGCCAGGAATAAGCTATAGGAAGTGTAGCCCAGGCAGTAAAGCAAGGGCAGATGTTTCTTCCTTTGTCAGTTGTTTTACCCTTTGAACTATCCTGAGAAATTCCTTTCTGCATGCTGACTGGCTGTAAAGTGGCTGTCATGTCACCTGCCAGAGCCCAAGTTGTGCTTGTTGGGCAAAACCCTAAATCAAATGTAGGTATGATACAAAGCTCCGCTCCCCCCTCATATTTCCAGCACCTGCTGCTCTCAAGTGGCACTACTAGTGATGGACACAGACCTCACTGCACTAGACCCTGTAAAAACACAGAATAAAAATTCCTCACCCCCAAAGAGATTGCAACTGAAACTGAAGACGTAAAAGATCAGCTGAATCCATAGAGGCAGGGAAGGCTGGTTTTGTTCTCTCGGCACTTTCACACAGGCAAGAGGCAGGCAGGGCTGGCTAACTGTATCTGAACTGCAATGAAAAATGGCCGTAATTCTGCACTCTTGATTTAAAGAGTTAGGCTGTGTTATTTCCTGGGCAGACCTTTGTTGCAGCCCTGAAAAGCACTGTAATTCTCCCACCTGTTGTTTTTCCTCATTGCTCACTCAAGCTCTCTCTCCTATACACACATCCTGCTCACACACGGAAGCTGGTGGGAACATGGCTGGTGATTTAATTTTCCTCGCAACTGTCTCTCTTCTTTCTGCCCTCCAGCAATGTAAGATGTGTGGGGTTGCGTGGCCGGGGCTGGGGGAGGCTTCTACCAGTTCTGAAGCACTGGGAATTATTTAATGGTAAACTGGCTGCTCTGTGACTTCAATTCCCAAGAACTCCTAAGGTTTTCTCGCCAGAGCATTGTTTACTCTCTCTGCAGTCTGAGACAGAGCTGGCTCACTGCGATAGATTACTTTTCCCTGTGGGAGAAACTGATTTGTTTTCAGTTCTGTTTTGTTTGCTGACTTTTTGGAATCATGCTGTTGTGAGAGCACGTAACTAGACGTGAAGTAACCCCAAAGCCGCATCATGTCTTGGTTTCGGTTATTATTTAGGCACCTATGCAACTGAAAACCTCTAAAGTGAGAGTAAATTTATGAAATCAAATACCCCAGTGCTGGATTGAAAGCGCTGCAAAGGCTGTTTCCTGAAATAGAGATATATACTAAGTATCTGAAATGAAAGAAAGCAGCAAACCTTTACACCAAGCAGCAATAATAGGAGATATTTCATGTTATATCCTCATCATTATATTTCTTTAAGATCTAAACGGATTTATTTTATGCCCCTCTGATATGCCTCTGGGAATCAAGGGCTAGGGAAAGAAGTGGTCAAGTCTGAGACGCTCTTTTGCTGTGTATCAGTCTAAAACTGCAGTAGCATTTTTAATGCTTCTCATTATCGTCTTTGAAATATGTCGACTCATATAGTTGTGTTTGCACCAGGAAGCAAGGCACATTTTGAAGACATTTGTGCTATACTAGTATGAGATTAAGAAATAACATTTGTACCTGGCAGCAAATAATCTTGAGAACGGGACCTTTCTAGATTAAAAGAAGCCCAACACAACAGAAGGCAAATAAGAAGCCCCTAAAGCTTACATTCACTTTTTCTGTCATCAGATCAGCTACAACCTTTCCTGTGATCTTCACAGAACATTTCTGTCTGGTGGCAATATTTATCATCAACTTCTGTAAAAGTTCAACTTGCGTGCCTTGATTTTTAATGTAAAAGTTTGGAGGATCAAAACCAAACATTATCCAGACAAGGGCTGTAGTCTGAAAATTCAAGGAACTGTAAGATACTGAAACTGTGAAGGGAGGGGGAAAACACCTTTGTTCTTCCTTGTGGTGGTTAATCCATAGTAGTTTATCTTAGTTAAAAGGACATAAAAGACAAGATAACCTGGGTTTGAATTTACGCTGGTAGTCTGACGTCAAGCCCAAAGAGAAACCTGTGTATGAACCTGATGTGCTGATCTGATTTAATTCATCACAGCTTGGCTTACTCTCAGCATGCTTTCTACCATGGGCAAGCCAACACAACTTAATTTATCAGAGTTCAAATGAACATTGTGAAACTGGCACCATAATCATATGTTATAAGTTCATATAAGGGGGTTAACTCAACTTGTGAACACTTGCTGTGAGCAAAATACACTGCACATGCACAGCACTGGGTGCCCTCTTTGCTCTTCAATTTTTTCAGGGAGGTGCTGATGGACAGTATGACCTCCCTGAAGCAGTTCTGCAAGTCAGGTTTCACTTAGCAGTAGTCAGAGGTACGAGGTTTAGTGTCTCAGAACAGTGAGTTATTCAAGGAATCAGGTCAGTCAAAGATTAATCTGTGCAAGAAATTCTCTAGGGTAGGAAGAAAGAGCAGACACAATGCAAGAAGTGGTTTCCAGACATGAAACCAGTTTTAAGCAGCTAAGATTTGCTTGAGAGATTAGTGTTTTGTACAGTGATGGGAATCCAAGGAAAGGACAGAATGAATCCTAGTTATTGATACAGGAGAGTACAGGCAGGACAAGAGTCCCAAGACTCCTCTATTTGAAGTATCTCTCTGAACTAGCACCTTTTAAAATCCCTTTTAATAATTCCAGGACCTAGCAAGACATTATTAAAAAGACATTTGATTTTTTTTTAAGGGTTGTTAGGCCAGGCTGTGTAGATTAACATGCACCATCATGTACTGTGATACAGGTAGCAGCTTCTCTACAGGCTTTTTAACACGTATAAAATGTTTGAGAGCAACGGTCCATGGAAGCCTGCTTTGTCCCATATTTTCAGACTAAAGGTATTAACTCGGTAACCAAAAATGCTACCTGAAAATGAAAGCAAAAAAAAGGCAAACAAAGGCAAGTCAAGCATACTTTGTAACTACCTCAATCATGTAATTTAGCCTGCTAGAATTTAGCAACTTGGTACATGAGGAAGAAAAGGCTATGAAAGTCTTTGCTTACTCCTACTGCAATGCTTTCTGGAGTCCCCGCGACAGGCCTTCTGGTGGGTGGGACAGAAGAGCTCTCCCATTGCTTTATTCTGTACTTTAGCCCTTGCTAAACCATAATCACAAAACTCGAGTTCGGAGTTAGATCACTACTTTCCATTCACCAGAAAGGAATTAGAAGGCAAGTCCTACGGAGTTAACAAAAATACAGTAATTATTCCTCTCCTGAGCTCATTTTGAGCCCCTGGTTGGCACATGTCTTGTTCGGCACACCATGCTCACCTTTTCTTTTAAGGTGACAGACATGACTTTAGTTCTCCCATGCCAGAGCTCGGTTTTCAATGGCATATAAAAGCCCACTTGCCCCCAGTTGAAGCAAAGTTCCCATCAATCACAGTGAAAGCCACTAAAGAAGTAGGTTTCATGATGATCAGCTGTGCTATGGTAATAGCACAACCTGTTTCTGCCTATGGTCAGCCAGTCTCCCACATCTATGCCCCTCAAACCAAAGCCTTGCTCACCAAGCAATACAAGGGCAAATCATGTGCAGCTGAGACCAGCATTATACCATGGCTTTGACAATTTGCTTTGGTTAATTGTACTGAACAAAAGCAATTCGGCTCCTACAGTGCCTTAATCTTCTTATTCAACTGATTTGGATGCAATGACCTGCGTTGGCTTGCCTTAGTTCCTGAGTAGAAAAAAAAACGGGTCCGAGGCTGGTTCTAAGCATTGAGTGGCTCAGTGTGGCCAGAAAACAAAGAACTCATTGCTGGCTAAAACCATCATTGCACAAAACACTACGGCTCACCTACCACTTTGACTGATAAGCCAGGGAGAATCGTGCCCTCAGCAAGTTTGCCGATGAAACCAAGCTGTGTGGTTCGGTTGACACGCTGGAGGGAAGGAATGCCATCCAGAGGGACCTTGACATGCTTGTGAGGTGGGCTGATGCCAACCTCATGAAATTTAACCATGGCAAGTGCAAGGTCCTACACCTGGGTCAGAGCAATCCCAGGCACAGCTACAGGATGGGCAGAGAAGAGATTCAGAGCAGCCCTGCAGAGAAGGACTTGGGGGTGCTGGTCGATGAGAAAATGAACATGAGCCGGCTTCAGTGTGCGCTCGCAGCCCAGAAAGCCAACCGTATCCTGGGCTGCATCAAAAGGAGCATGACCAGCAGGTCGAAGGAGGTGATCCTGCCCCTCTACTCTGCTCTTGTGAGACCTCACTTGGAGTATTGTGTGCAGTTCTGGTGTCCTCAACATAAAAAGGACATGGATCTGTTGGAACAAGTCCAGAGAAGAGCCACATGATGATGATGATCAGGGGATGATCAGGGGACTGGAGCACCTCCCGTATGAAGATCGGCTGAGAAAGTTGGGGCTGTTCAGCCTGGAGAAGAGAAGGCTGCGTGGAGACCTCATAGCAGCCTTCCAGTATCTGAAGGGGGCCTATAGGGATGCTGGGGAGGGACTCTTCATTAGGGACTGTAGTGATAGGACAAGGAGTAACGGGTTCAAACAGGGGAAGTTAAGGTTTGTATATAAGGAGGAAGTTCTTTACTGTGAGGGTGGTGAGGCACTGGAATGGGTTGCCCAGGGAAGTTTTGAATGCTCCATCCCTGGCAGTGTTCAAGGCCAGGTTGGACAGAGCCTTGGGTGACATGGTTTAGTGTGAGGTGTCCCTGCCCATGGCAGGAGGGTTGGAACTTGATGCTCTTAAGGTCGTTTCCAACCCTAACTATTCTATGATTCTATGATTTGCCAGCACATAGTAGCAGTTGTCATGAAAAATACATTATTTTGAGGGTGACAGAAGTTAAAAAGCAACTTTTCAGTTAAGTTTTCCTGGAAAATATTTCTCAGAGGTAATTCTTGTGCATCAATGGGTTTCAGTCTCCCTGAAGCATGTTCCCTAGACCTTCCCTGCTACCATTCTTCCTTTCTGAAGGGCTATAAGGTGTAAAATAACAGATGAATCGCCAGGCATGAGATGCGAGGGTGGAAGCAGAGGAGGTCTTGCTCGGTGCTAATACTGTGAAGGGTCCTGTAAAGCTGCCTCACACAGAGATCCTGAGATGCTCTGTTTAGTCTCTGGAAAGCAAGGGTAAGAAGTCACTTGGACACAGCCCGTAATTACTTACATGGTGAGAAGACAGGAGGGAAAATGTTTTTTGGGGAAAAGGCTTTGACACAAGGCTAAGACGCAAGAAGTGCAGAGGGCAGCACTACTAAGCTCTCCAGCTGTATTTTAATGCCCCTGCTCCCAGAAGGGAGGACAGGAGGTGTGCTCCAGGCTTCCCCGTTAGACAAGTCTTTTTAGTGAACTCAAGTGGGTGCCTGGTTTCTGGATCCAGGTAAAGTTTAAGTACAAGACAGACAGCAAGTTTCTCATAGAGGGTGGCTATGACATGGCTGGAAAAATAACCCCAGGTACCCAGAGAGTTTTAAAATCAGACAGGGTGATGCCTAGTAGCTCTGCTGCATACAGAAAATTGCTGCCTATTGCCTTTTGTCCTTGCAAGCCTTTGTTCAACTTTAAAGGGGAGACTTCTGCAATAAGAACATCAGTAAAATGAGGTACACATATATACTTCAGAGGTGATCTTAGAAATACAGATCATAAGAGCAGAGATAGTGTTTGATTGGTTTGGGGTTTTTTTGTAACTGATATTTAGTCACTATACAGGAAGTAACCTGTCTTCTTCATTGCACTGCATGAGCTCTAAAAATGTGTTTTACAAGACAGGTAAATACTATCAGGTCCAAAGAGGGGAGGTGAAAACAGCATAGGTCTGTAACAGATAGCTGTGAGAGCCCTCCAGCAGATGAGGTGGAGAGCAGGGAACAGGACACAGGCTCCCCAGCTGCAGCTCTCTGCTCTTTCCAACATGCTGTATTTTGAGAGTTTGAGACAACAATAGATGGAAGTGCATATGCTATATGGGTAAATAACCTTAAAAAAGCAGCTACCTGATTTTTGTTTCCAAAGATGTATCACTGCCCCTTACTTCAAAGCATCACAGCTCTTAGTGTCACTAAATCAAAGTGACTGTATGCTCTTCAAGCAAGTAGGGAAGTGACCTCTGTCAGTGCAATTTGGTTACTGAGGTACTGCTAAGGCAGCACAGTGCCACTGCAGTGTGACTGGACTGCTCCTAGGCTGTGCAGCTCTAGGATTCAGGTGAGGCAGAAGGATATTGAAGTCACTGCAAGTGCAGCAAATACAAAAAGAGAATGAACGTATTCCTGAAAGAGCAATTTCCCCCCTTCCTTGTGAGCGTCACTCTTAAAGATAAGATGTAAACTTCTGTAGGGAAAAAATAGTTTATCTTCTGTTGGTCTCTGTCAAACGGAATGGAAAGAGCTGAAGAACAATGATCTCTCTTTTAAAAATTACTGACATGTTAGGGGTGCGTCTGAATCAAAGAACTGTGTAATTCAAGAGTCCCTATTCTTGCTTGCAGGTCATTTTGTTTGGCTGGTGGGGAAATCAAGAACGAAGCACAAGGTCATCCCCCCGGCTGTCACTGGAGCTCCAGAATTTGACAGAACATTTCGTGCACAGTAAGTCCCGAGATCATTAAGTTGGTGCCAATAAATAACAATTCAGTCCAGAGGAGAAGCAAAAACATTGTCTTGAAATGTTTCCTTTTCTTTGCATCCTTTGCTCAAAAAGGAAATAAAGAAAAATTATGAGCAGGTTGCTTTTCAAACCATTCAGGGGTAAGGTTAACTCATTTAAAACAGCCACTGCTCAAATTCTGATCAAACTAGGCATTTAGATTACCCACACCTAAGCAGGGGCTGAGAGCTAATGGGTGGTAACTTAAGGAATGCAAATGTTCTGGATCTAGCAAGCTGTGCTTGTCAGTTCTTGGACTGTGGCTGACATCAAACTCTGGAAGACAAGAGCACAGAAGCCCTCTGTCTTCACAGTAAGTAACAGTGGAACAGCCTGTCTAAGAAGGCTGTTTTCCTAAAGGGCTTCAGTCTGTGATTAGCTAATGACGCTATACAAAATTATTTATATTTATTTCAAACAATTCTATCTGCTGTAGTTGTAGTGGTTAACAATAACGAGACACAGGATCAGACGACAGAACATGTTACATATAGAAGGCTGCCTAATGCATTAAAAAGAAATTAATTCAGAACAATCAAGAAAACATTGGTGGGAAAACCGACGATGTCCACAAACAAAGTTGTTACGGTCCTGGCCGTAAGAAGATCTATCATGAGCTGTCTGTGCCTGATAGCACTTCATAAAGGCAGCTAGCCTCAGCAGAGCAATCCAAGCTGCCTACTCACAGCTCTGTGCTTCCTCTTGCAGGCCCAGGAATGCTGACCCATAAACTTACATACTGAGTATGGAGAGAAGTGATTAACATCACATTCATGTGCTGGAATTCCTGCCTGCCTCTTGCTGCAAAGGCACTTGGTTCAGGATCATTTGTCCCATTTATTTCCATGTAGCTGGGATTCAGACCCTAGACCCTTGTCCAAGTTTTAGTATCAGGAAAACATTTTAAACAATCTGTATTTGAGATTAAAAAGAAGAAAATTTTTAAGAGTGCCTAATTCTGGCTTGATTGTGCTCCCACTGGATTCAATAGCATTCACTTCAGTGGCAGTAAAATGAGGCCAAAGCTGATTCTCTTTGAAAATCCCACCCATAGTTCTTTTCCATTCCAGACTAATAATGTTCTTTCAAATTTATTCTGCAGACAAAACTGTGTGGAATTTTACCCAATATTCCTGACTACCCTCTGGACTGCAGGGTGGTTTTTTAATCAAGGTAAACACTTCTCATTTTTATCTTGGACTGAGAAGTTTTACACAACTTTTTAAAACACTTCAGTTTTATAAGGAGGCAAATCGCTGTAGACATCTTTTCCCCTCCTTTTAATTGCATTGTCTTAGCTCAGCCTTCCTAGAATAGTGCTCTGTGACACTGAAGTCCCCACTTAGCCATGGCATTTCACATAGTCCCACCAGCTTTTATTTCTCTGTGCAAACCAAGCAGCCAGTATGTGGCACATCTGTCATACAGTCAGTGGATTTTCAGGGTGAATCATTCAGAAAAGCAGCTCCCAGATGCTTCCCTCAACAACTATTTGCACATTATGGGATAGTTCTACCAGGACATCAAGCATAGCTATTGTCCCTTGGGAGGAGGCAGCCTGAAAAGACTTGGGTCAGAGCACTGGTCCCTGTGGCTGGACCCCAGCTGGTGGAGACAGAGCTCAAGCTAGGAAAGCTTTGGTTTTTTTTACATCCCAGATGAGTGACACCACTGGGCTATGACTCATTTGTTTGTTCTGGGACATAGCACTGAAGTACAGTCATAACAGCAGCATCTCCAGCCCTACATACTGTACTTCAGGTATGCAGCAGGGACTCCTGAAAACCTATTGTGTTTTCCCAGGCACCTGTCAGGGGAGCATTTTTTTACCATGTGTTCTGAGCTCAGACACCACAGAGCTTTCATACCTCTCACTCTGTTGGTCTTTTGAAGGTCGGTCCATGCTATCTCCTAACAGTCATGGGATAGACTCTGATACAGCCAAAACTTTGACAGAGCCTCTTTTGCATTCTGCTCTCTTAAACCTTCCCCAGTTGATGTTTTTAGAAGCATGAAGCCTGTGGGCTGGAGAAAGGATAACTAGCTCATGCCCACTCCATCCTTTCTCAGGCTTTCTTCTAAGTATCATTTTGTTTTGAGACCTTCTTATAGCTACAGTCCCATGTCTTTTGCAAATCCAATGTAAACTCAAAGTAGCACCACTTAAGTCAACAAATTGCATGTGAAGTAATACATGTGCTCATAGGCACTTGAATCGAAGATCACAGTTGCTAGCCAGCAACACAGACGGCGCTGTCACATGTAAAAAAAAGGATTGCTTTAACCTCCCCTCTAAGTCATTTTTTTCAGCTGAGTATCTCCCATAGGCATGTTTATATGAGTTAATCCAGAGCACAGTAAAAGCTGTCCTCTGTAATACTTGCTCACAGCGTTTGAAAGAACACAGAATTAACTAGCACTGCTTAGTCCTGGATAATACGACTGACCTACACACCCTGCTCCATCTATCAAACGGAGGTGACTTTATACTCTTCCCTCAGGGAGGTCAGAAAGCTAACTTCACTACAGCCTTCTCTCATGTTCTTGGATAAAAGCTGCTATATAAATGCAAAGCAGGTTATTAACAACATAAATAAGATTCTCTTTTCAAAACAAACACTCCCCTTTAGCATAAACTGCCATAACAATAGGAAATGACAGTGCTGGGTCAAGCCACAGTGCTCCAGCTCACTATGCTGTCCCTGGGATAACTGACAAACTGGGGGGGGGGGGGGGGGGGGGGGGAGGGAGGGAGGGAGCTACAGATTCCTGTCAGGTCCTGAGAGCTCCTTTTCTGGGAATGCTTTTGAGATTTTTCTGGACAGTCCTATGACCATCTCTATCTGTAAACCCATATCAAGAGCCCCTGCAGTGAATATTTAAGGATACATACATAACAATTCTTTCCCAAAAGAACCTCCCAGGGTATGGGTAGCTATGAAAACCTCCAGAGCTATATAAATAGAAAACATCATTAAAGTGGTTAACCCTAATGGTTACTTTAGTGCTCACAATCCTCATTTTTAAGTTTTCTAACTTTTTTTTCCCCTACTAATCTTTTCTTTATTAGAATTAGCTTCCTTTCTGGGTGTGCTGTACATGTTTGCCCGCTACAAGTACTTCCGTGGTTACATACTGTCTGTGAAAGGAAGGTAAGGAGTTAACCAACTGAATGCAGGTTAAAAGCTCCAGGCTGTGGTCTGAAGCTGGGCTGAGAGCCAAGGGCTGGCAATGGAAAGTGACTGTAACTGAATGCAACACGTGTAAAGTGTCAGTGAGAGTTCTGAAGGAGGAGGAGGGCTGGCTGTTACAGTAGAAGCCTAGGTTAAGTTGTGCATGTTCTACAGGTCACAGGAGGGAAAAAGATTGATGTTCACCTTGTGAGTGCCTGCTTTGTACTGAGAAGAACGACAGCCAGACTTGGAGAGATCTGAAAACAGAAGTGCAGTTTTGCAGCTCAGGACTGCTGTAGAATGAATGGGAGACTGCTCAGGCAAGGCTTGCATTGTGCCTACCTGCTGAGGTTTTCCTTTTTCCTCAGCTTGTCACAGTAAGATTTACTCTAGCCACACAAAATGCAAGTGAATCTGGCCTTGTAGGCTGATGAACTTTTGCCAAGCAGATAAGAGAACACAGCTCCAGATAAACATGTTAATGAATTCATGTTTACAAGTGCACAGCATCTTGTAAACATGAATTCTGCTTCAACAAACGTGCACACTGGTAAAACACCCCTCCACTAGAAACACTCAAACACACTGTATATTTCCTGTTTCTCTGAAGCCACTGCACCATCTTCTGCATCCTGACCTAAGGCTCCTCTTCCAGCATATGTATCAATCATAAAAAGGAAATAACACAATACATGCTCATCATAAAATTAAAAGAATTGTGAAGTATGGTACTAGAGGAAGATACTAAACATCAGACTATTTTGTAGTGAATGATCCTGCAGCAACAAAGACTGTAATACTGGGCTATTTTCTATAGCTTGTGTACCGGTGTTCCCATTCTCCACTACCAAGGGTCTCCACCAACCCTTTACCCTCTTTAGAAGACCTGTTGCTTAAGAGAAGGGAGAGACTATGTTTGCCAGAGCAAATAAATGGAGATAATTTTGTATCTCCCAGTAAGAGATGCACTAATTCAAACAATGCAGTGTACATCAGCCACAAGACTGGCAACTATTAAGGAAGTCTGGGGAGCAAATCCGTGTAAATAAATGAGCAAGTAGAGCATAATGGACTCTAATCAAGAAACTAGCAAGTCCTTTGTTTAAGAAATCGTAGAATGATCACAGAATGGTTTTGGTTTGGGTTGGGAAGGACCTTAAAGATCATTCGGATTCAACTACCCTGCCACAGGCAGGGACTCCTTCCGCTAGACCAGGCTGCTCCAAGCCCCGTCCAACCTGGCCTTGAACACTGCCAGGGATGGGGCAGCCACAGCTTCTCTGGGCAACCTGTGCCAGTGCCTCAGCACCCTCACAGGGAAGAACTTCTTGTTAATATCTAATCTAAATCTCCCCTGTGTCAATTTAAAGCCATTCCCTCTTGTTGTATCTGTACTTGCCCTTGTGAAAAGTCTCTCTCCAGCTTTTTTGTAGGCCTCTTTAGGTACCTTTCCCATGCTTTACTTCAGTACTCTTAGACCAATAGATTCAACCTCTCAACAAAGCCTGAGAACAGTGGCTAGCTTCACTGTTAGAGCTCTGCATTCTGGTGAGACTCTGATATCTTTGCATTGAATAGAGGGTGCCAAGATTCAGCCTGGCAGCCCTGGGAAATGGCTTTGCTCACAAGGTCTGCCACTGCAGGCCTGCCTGCTGCTAACCTACAGTGGCTACTTCAGCTACAGCTCAGCACAAGTCAAGCAGGCAGAACCTGGCCCCAAGCATACAAGAAGCCTGCAGCAGCACTACCAGCACAGAGGTAATTAGTCTTCACACCGATTCTCAGCTGGAATCACTGACTACAGCCATGCTGATTATAAAGACAAACCAGCTCCACACGCTCAAAGAGCTGGTTTACGATGTTTCCTTGAGCACTTGACTACATGAATTGCAGTTCAGATTTGCCAGGGCTGGATTTCTTAAGGACACAGCAGGAGTATGCACCTCTACTTGATTTCTCTGCTGGAGTGACTTTTGTAAGTGAGCTGTATCCTCTATCCTTCCCTCCAGCTGGCTCGAACAGATACTTAAAGGGCTCAGCTAAAGACTCCTTTCATACTCTCCTGAAACTGAGAAAATCTCATACTTCACCATTTTCAAATCCACATATAGATGCAGCATGCCCAGAAAGACTACTTAGATCAAGTCTTTAGGCACCAGAGGGATTCTTAGGCTCCCTGAGCACCTAATCTCTTCAGCCTCTGTGGGTAAGGGGATAGGTAGCTATAAAACAAGTTCCCCAGACCTCTTTCCAATACTGACGTGATGGGATTCTCCAAAGACACCTTTTGTTGCTTGCTCTGCTGGCAGAGGCCAACCCAGCAGCAAATCCTAAAATATAGCTATCAGATCAGAGTCTGCACCAAGGCATCAGACAGCAGACCCCAGAGAGTTTGCATGGAGGGGAAGCTCCCTGATCACATGTGCTCAAAAAGCGTTGCAGAGCTGAAGGGCTCTCCCAGCCTCTTCTGTGGGAGTTTTCCATTTCGTACAAATAAAATAGCCTGATTCTCTCCATCTCTGGCAAGTATCCGAATCACTGATTTTTTAGGATCAATGCTCTTCCTTTCTGGTGCAAAAATCAATCTTCAAGTCAAAGTGATAGCCCAGAAGCAAATCTCCAAGCTCAGTGGAAAGTACCCAACCAACACATGTGGACGTAAGAGATATGGACACTTCCCCCTCTGTCCCTAAGCCTTCTCTCCCACAGTCCTGCACCTAGGTGAGGTGCTCAAGTTTGCTGTGGCTTTACTTACAGGTCTTCATGGTACTGGAATGAGGTAGCTTCCTCCTGGAGCAAGTTCTTAATTTCTATGTGAATATTTAGAAACACTGGGGATAGTTTTCACAAAGAGAGGAGACTGGGAACCTCTTTCTTCCCTAGCAACAGCCGGATATGGGAATGGTTCATTACCAAAACACCGCAGGATAGCGTTGCAGCAGTGATCCTGTCTGATTCTGCACACCTCTTCTTAACTGGTGTGGACAAGCAGTTTCACTGTAAACACACCATGTACCACTCTAACAATATCTTTCTGCTTTCCATTTCTAGGTTAACAGGGTTTTATTTGAGTTTGATAATTCTAATTTGCTTGGCAACCCTGGGTGCGGCAGGGATTGGTAACAGCTTTCTGGATGAATACCTGGACTTCAACATTATGAAGAAACTCTGTAAATGGTTCTGAAGATTTTGTTTTAATAAATAAGTAACATGGATGCTTTCCCTGAACAGCAAAAAATGATAAGCTGCATGTGAATAAAGCATCAAAGCTCTTTACTAACAGCCCGTTGCAATGGAAAATGCATGTTTTTCCTGAGCTGTCTGTGCTTTCTCCTTCTACACTCTTGAAAAAGAGTCAGTAAAACAGAATATTGTGTCACATCTGCAGTTGCAATTAAATATCCTGTTTTCCCACACAGTATAGTAAACCCTCAAAAAAACTACATCAAACTAAAGCCATTAATTCACTAATTTAGTTACAACTGGCACTGCGAGCATCAGCCCATCTTACCCAATGTCCTTCAGTTTTGCCAATGCTTCTGCAGTGTTCCTTTATTCCTCTTTACTTCCCCCAGCAGTGCCATCCATTCTGCACAACTGTAAAAACACGCTGCAATGCGATACGTGGCTGCAAGGTCCCAGTTTTCCAAGTACATCCAGTCCCACTGCAGGAGGCTGTTTAAACATGTCTGGAAACACTGCTTCCTTCAGGAAAACATTCAAAGCTGCTCTTGACCCTAGTGAAGGCCTTTTGATTTTATACGCACGTTTGCAGTTCAACACATGCTCAAACACTCTTCTGGTAGAAGTGAGGCCCTCCTGTAGGCAGATCCCAGTGCTCACACAAAGCCTCCTGAAGACAGGCTGTACCCGCAGTGCAGCACTTGTGAGAGGGAGAGCCAGCCCAGACAAAAAGGCATCACAGATGCTTGCCTAACAACTGGGTCTACTGCATTGCCTCCCGCCAAGGCACAGATGGCTGGGGTGTGAGACAGACTAGACAAACATCCCAGCATGGCCACAGCTCTGGGAATCATAAAACAACAATGAAAAGCAAATTGGCTATGAAAACAGTTTGCTGCTAAAGGGGGGAAAGGCATGGCTAACCACCATGAGCTCAAAGTATGCTGATGGTCAATTTAAACTATGTGGAAGAACAGAGAAGCAAGGCCATGCCTGTTTTGGTACCTCCTGATAATTCTGACTATTTAGGCAATGTTGAATATAGTCAGGCTAGGGCCAGCAGGCAGAGATTTTCTTCATCATGCCACTGAAGACATGATTTGGCCAAAACACTGCACACTTACAGTGGTGTTCAGTCAGGTCAATATAATGAACATCATTGAATCACAGAATTATGGTTTGTGTTGCAAGGGACCTTAAAGCTCATTCAGTTCCAACCCCCCTGCCATTCACTAGACGAGACTGCTCCAGGCCCCATCCAGCCTAGCCTTGAACGCTGCCAGGGATAGGGTATCTGCAGCTTCTCTGGGCAACTAATTCCAGGGCCTCACCACCCTTACAGTGAAGAATTTCTTCCTAATATCGAGCCTAAATATGTTTATGGCCTTTCTTAAAGTATATTGATGTTGATAACCTGACCAGAAAACAGTTGTGTTGGATCAGGTTCATAACCACCTTTCAAATGAAACAGGTGTGATTAAAAGACACAACTTAGTGCCTGTGGGTGACAAAGGCTGAAATGACATTTGAAACAATGGAATGAAACAAGTGCAAAGGTGCAAGACTTGGATTCAATGATGTCTGCCAAGGGGAAAAAGATCATGGTGGTGAACAGGCTGGAGCTGACAGAGCTGCAGAAAGGGCAACTCTCCAGTACTTACCTCCATGGAGAAAGCACGACAGGGCCATATTTAACAGAAATCACCAGGAATACTTCCACTGCCTTTCCTTGTATGGGCTGAAAGACAGAAAATCTACATGCTCACCTGCCAGTGGTGCTCAGATGGTCATTGGCAGCAGAAAGTGCTGCCACCACTATCAAAACCAAAACAGAAGCCCAAACTACCCAACAGGCATGAAATACCCACCAGAGGAGGCCCAGAGGTGGCTAGCTGTAATCAAATATGTCTCTGCGTCTGAAGTTATCCCATTCCAAGCTTACCTGCTGTAGGGGTCTGGCATGTTTATAGACAGCTTGCCATGCCCCATCTACTAGTCTAGTCTGTGCTGTTCTGTCCTATTCCATAGAAAGGAATAAACTGCTGTCACACAGGGACAATGTTACATGCCAAGAAATGCAGGTGTGAGGCTGCAAAGCATCATCCAGCAGCACAAAGCTAGAGTGCTGGGAATAAACACGAACCTAACGTTTTAGGGAGCTGCACCAGCTAACGAGAGGGCAGAAGTCAGCCCAGAGCTGAGGATCCCACCTGTCTTCTGAGTCTTTTTCCCCACTAAGCCAGGACAGAATGCCTACAATGCGGAAGTCTTGAAGACTGACCCCTCTATAATTAAAGACAAAATACACCTGTAACAAATGGATGCTGTCACATTCAGCACTGAGTTTAACTCTAGTGAGAGCCACACAATTTCCTGCCTGCAGATGGAGGAGTCAGTGCCAAGCTGCACACTCAGCATACACTGTGAGTTGATGCAAATGTTCATCTGTCAGTCACAGTCAGAAACAATGATGGTCCCTGCTGCAGCTTCAGAGCCAGTCAGTACTTAAGGGCCTCTTTGCTGAAAGCATCTTTTCTCAGCAAGGCCTCTGCCAGCACATGCTGAGGAGGAGCTCTGGCAAACTGCTCTGATCTGTTCCAGCCTCCTTCTTTTGCCCCATTTTCCACATCTAGAATGAATGGTAAAGGACTGACACTAAGGAGAGGAGAGGAAGCTCACCTTAAAGGTGGTACATGGGACCAAGCCCCACTGACATCCTGAAGAGCAAGCTGTGCAAACAGAAATCCAGTGCCTGATTCCCCATGACTCCCTGGCAGCCTGGAGATACAGAGCAGTCAGTGTTGAGCCTTGAGGCCACAAAGTATGTTTATCTCAATTCATATAAATTCAACAGGTCTAATGCACTTTCCAATGAGCTTGTTCACACTGTAGTAGTGGAAGGTAGGGAACTACTCTAAGCATGTGTCTTCACACTCCCTTAGTTCCCCCATCTCTTCTTTCCAGCTCTACATCCAACCCTGCACCCTTCTTTCCCCCTGCTTCCCCTCCCCAGATCTCAGGGATAGGACTCCTGCCTCCTGGGCCCTCCATGTTGTGAGCTGCTCCAGTATGCCCGGCACAGGCTGTACCCTGCCTGTAACACCCTGACTCTGGGCAGGCAAGGGCAGCTCTGCAGGGTGCAGTGAGGCAGCTCTGGATCTGGCTTCCCTCCTCCCCCCAGAACATCACCCACAGTGGCGCAGGAGTGGGGCAAGATGAGCCTATAAGCCAGCCTGGTAGATGAGTCAGATAACCATCTTTTATTTGGGTGTTCTTTTTTTGTTTGTTTTGTTTTGTTTTTCTTTAAAAGTGGTATGTTAACATCAGGTCTTTCTCTACATTTCCAGAGTTCTGTACAGGTCTTAAGAAGAAATAAGCAATGCTTCATGTACAAAGTAAAAACAGAAAACTAGAAAAATCTGAGTAAAATGGAGCAAGTTGCTGTCAGGGATACAGTACAAATTAGTAATTAGACGTCATCTGAAGTGCAATACCACTGCAGTAAGGATGAGTTAAGGAATGAAATAAAAATACTCTATTTTAAACAAACAGTATATATATATATTTATATGTATATATTTTACAGATAGTAGACCCAGTGATATCTGTAGAATTGTAAAAACATATTTACAAATAACTTTTATTTTTTTAACATTACATATACATCAGCACCATAGTAAGAAAGGAAAAAAAAAAAACCCAACCCCAAATCTAATAAAATCTATCTCTCTAGTAGTTGGTCCCAGAACGGAGTATTTGGAGGAAGCTTTACAAAGACAACAGAGACTCAGTCTTCACCACCGTTTATTCACCAAAGCCTGTATCTCCCTGACACGTGCGGATTTGCACTTGGTGGTTGTGTGTTTCTAACCCCACACTGCACAGCTCTGTGCTGGCAGGTGACCCCTGATTACTGGCTCCTGAGGAAGGGATGCTGTGCCAGCCTCAGTGCTATCGGCTCGCTGCCTCCTCCTCCTGGCACACCTCTGCCACACAGGACAGGTTGCCCACACCAGCCCACCGCTCCTTTCACCCACACACTCATGCAGACACACACACACAATGCCCTCATCCCCTCAGGGTACCATTTCTCTCCTTTGCCTGTCTCTTCCATCCACCAAGAGTAGCTTACCCACAAGATGGACTGAAAACTGTGGCTGGTGCTCTCCTTCACTGAATTAGGGGCTGCCCTGGCTCCTGCTGAAGCAGTGGACAGGAAGACCTCTATCGCCTTCAGCAGGAGCTGGAATAGGTCCTCACGCTGTGTTTTAAAAAGGGGTTAGCTAAAAGAGATGTAACTAAAGCATTTTAAAAAGTGCAGTCTGTCCTGCCTACATTATAGCATTTAAAAGACACTTCTCACCTAGGTAAGCCCTGCAAGGGGTTACTGCACAAAAGAGAACCGTAACAGGGTGCTGAGATGGTTCCAGGCCCATTTTTCTCACACTCCCTTAATGTGATGCATGTCTGTGCTCCACAGAGAAAGGCAGGACTTGAAAACACAGGATGCCAAGCCCCTCAGCATCCCTGGATTTCAGCACTTCACATAGCCAGCCCCAAGTAAAGCAGCGCACAAGGAGGTAATCGGTAGCTGGGTAATTGGTGTAGGCAGTGGTAGCAGAGGCACTTCCACTGCAGAGCACATCTTATGACTTGCAGAGGCCAACATTAGGGCAGAGGTTCTCAAATTTTTTTTACTATCAATCACATTAACGTTTTATTCACTACTACATAACCTGGTAAGCAGCTCTCAGTTGAAAACACTAGCAAGGTGGTCAGTTCTGGAGGACAGTTTACCTCGGCCTTAGGCTGCAGCTTGGGAACTGCTGCTTTAGACATTCAGAATGGCTGGCGCCTCAGTGTGCAAGATGTATCACAACTTCATTGTAGTGCTGCTCAGCACTGGTCCACACAGTGGAGATAGTGAATACATCGGTATTACCTAACAGCTTATTTGGGCAGACCCCATGTTTGTAATAACTGCATCAATGATTTTATCCATTTGTCAATGATCTTTATAGTAGTCCTTCATTGGTTCCTGTTCTTCAAATACTGTACTTTACTCCAGCAAACCAGAGAGATTAAACCAAACATCTGTTTAAAACTGATTTCATATAATGACACAGCGATAGCCCCCACACCCCAGGGTAATCCTGCCTGCCAAACTTGCACTTTTCAAGAGGAGAGGAGGAGCTCATTCCACGTGCCAAACCCTCCCTGTACATTTTCTTTCGCCTGTTTTCTCCTCCCCTGCCTGCCCCTTTGTGGCAGTTGTTGCTCACCTGAATAAAGTGCAGCCAACTCACCTTGCTTTACACTGAAGTATAAGAAGGGAAGGAAGTGAACTGAAAACATACTGGGGAGCAACGAAAGAGAGCAACCTGCTTAGAACCTGAGCTGATGTCTCTCGGTACCTCTTAGCCCTTCAACACCACTCATAGCTGCTGTTCTGCATCCCCAGGCAACAGTTATGTGCCAAAGCACTCTGACAAGGAAGCACTGTTGTGAGTCCCAAGGGGACTAAGCAGCTCATTAAGTTAACCCACCCACCTAAGCCATATCCAACAGCAGTCCCATAACCAAGCTGTCCTCACCATGCTGCCATGTTCGTGTTCTCCTACACCTTCATTGGATTTTTATCACTCTGCGGTGAAAATGGTGACCTCCCTGTGACTGTTTTGGTTTGTCAACTGTGTGCTTCACATCTCCTTGTGACAGCCCAGAGCCAGGCCTGTGGGCCTGGCTATGGCTCACTAAGGCCTGCCTGCTCCTGGGATTAAACCTCTTTCCAACCAGGGCCCATGCAATCGCTCATGGACATCTTTAGGCTTTGCTCCTGCCTGTTTCCATCTGCTCCCCTGAAAGCTGCAGTGTTTACATGAGGTGGGAGAGATCGGGACCACCCCAAACCACTGTGCAATGAAGCCTTGTTTTAGTGGGAAAGAACACATTTTCCCAACCAGAGGCATCAGCTGGCTTTTCCAGTTTCCCCATCCTGCCCCCTGCTCCCCACACACACAGTGGGTGCTGCCACGCAGCACAGGTTGCTTGGTGGAAGTCCTGGGACGTCGATGTTTTCATCATCCCCTGAATCTTCCAAAGTTGGCTACAGATCAGCTCAGTTTGCACAATAAAAAAAAAACAAAAAACAGAAAACAAATAACCCCAGACCAAACCAATTCAAATAAAAACCCCAACAATCCAAGGATGGGGAGACATCCAACTCTCTTTGCTTTTTCAGATGGAACAACCAAAGCTCCAGACTATACAAGCCCATTCACTGGGGGTTTCCGAACAACTCATCAAGTTCTTGTATCCACTCATCCCCTGGTCCGCTCTTAATAATGGAGTCCACGAGGTCTGCGCCCTCGGTTAAACTGGAGAATGAACCCCCTGCTCCTTCATTACTGTAGTTGTAAGATAAGTCCTGAGTGGGATTCCTCTCGTAGGCCTGCCCGGGGCCACTCTGACCAAAGTTACCACCTGGCATTTGCTGCGTTGGAGGCTGACTAAAGCCAGATATTGTAGGGACTCCTTGGCTTATTGCAGGCATCACCATCGGCCTTGACTGGCCAGCACCTTGTTGCCCAGTTAGTGGTTGCAGCAGTTGTCTCCCCATTGATGGGTTCAGGGCTCTTACTGTTCCACTTGTATCCACAACTGTCTGATTAAGCCCTTGTGGGAAATGGTGCTTGGAGAGCCGCGGCTGCCCAGACTGCATTGGGTACGTAGTGCCATTATTGAAGGGCCCCATTTCACTGCTAGTCCTTCCAGGTATACCTTGCAAGCCTCGCTGCTGCCAGTTTTGTGTTCCCTGAGGGACAGTCCCCATCAGGTTTTGAAGTCGTGGTGCTTGCGGCCTGGTTAAGACCTGGCCCCCAGCTCCTTTCATCTGCTGCTGGTGCTGGGGAAGAGCAGAGTTTACCATCATGTTCTGACCAAAATTGCCAACCATTCCCACTGCTTGTCCAGAGGCAGGCTGCCTTGTTCCCTGGCCTGTGTTGTGTGCCATGTTCATGCCACTTTGGTTTGGGTGCTGCAACATTTGGCTCATCCCTGTGCTCATACTGTACATTCCCGGCTGGCTGGAAGAGGCGTTGCTGTAAGGAGCCATGCCCATGTCTGACTGGCCTGCGGTCGAGGGCAGCGTGCTTGTGCTCTGGGAGGGACCCATTGCCATCATGCTCACGTTCTGCGCCATCATTCGGGATGTCCTCATGCTCTGGAGTGCTGCCTGGTTTCTTGCAGCTGCTATATCCTGGGGAGAACCTACACCAAAAAGGGAGGAAGGGAATTAAAAAACACAACCATGTAAACCTTAATTAACGATAAGAAAGAATCTGTAGCAGCCTTCTGCACCACAGCAGGATTTCAGATGGCTGTGCCTTCTGAGTGAAGAAGTTATTGTTTCCCGTGGAGGTTAGCAGAGCTAGGTTATCTGTCCTTGGGAGGTATGCTTGCTGCCTAATGTTAGTTGCATTTCAGAGGTGATGTGTTCCCTACCTCGCACTGGCTGCAGACTCTGTCTTGACCTGAGAAGTCCCCTCTCCTTGAAGGCAACAGTCAAAACAGCTCAAGTGCTGCCCTAAGCAAGAATCACTGCCTGTGTTAGGTATTCAACTTGTGAAGCAGTATGCTGCTCAGCAGAGAATACCATCAATGCAGGCAAGTAGGCTAATTTCCCTTAAGGCCTAAAATGAGGCTGGCAAGGTTAAAAGGTCAATGATTTACTCTCTAAGTAATTCTCAATTATGACAGTTTGGGGATATGCACCCAAAGGGATTCATGGCTTCAGATTCCTGAAGAATTGAGGCAGCACAAGTGCATGATTATAGCCATGGTTGCCTCCCTGATTATAACTGCTTAGGTGCCTGAGCTAGGCAGACACAGAAGATGCAGCACTAAAACAGGCCTGCCTTTCTCTTACCTCACTAGCACCAGAGATTAAAGTTTTAAGATGTGACCTGGGAGTCAAAGTGCCCTTTCAAAAGTAAACCCGATTCTTTCCTTTTGTGTGTATTTTTCTATCCAGGACCAGTGACAATGTGCACCCTCCCCCATGAAAAAATTAGTCCCTAAGACTTCAGAGTTGCCTCCACACTGTAATTCAGTAGCACTTATCTTCTTCAGATAAGCCTAATTCAGCTTCTAGCAAGTGAGGAAGCTTCCAGTGGTCTTCAATGGAAGCAAAGCAGCTGAACTTCAGTTTACCATGTGAAGCTCTCTCTTAATATCTCCATTGTCTTTCAAAAGTAAGCCTTGAAAATGGAAATGTCAAACTCAGAAGGCAAATCAATTTTTTAATAGCTCAGGAGGCATAAATGAATGGATTTTCTATATCATTGTTACTGATTAAGTCCACGGAAAGAAGAAAAATTGTTTTTTGTGGAGTGCATACTCTCCACAGGGAGAGTGTATTACTGAATCGATAGTAGAAGCACATTTTACTCCACCTTAGGCCAGTGATGGGAAACCAGAAAATCCTAACCTTGTTAAATTCCACACCATGGCAGATAGCTGAACCATCCTTGTGTCTTCCTTTCAGGGGTGGTGGAAGCTATTGATTCCTGGGAAGCCAATATCCCTCTGTATTTACTGTCTTTATTTAAAAACAATCACTGGAGCTCTGATTACACCATGGATTCATTGTGGCCTTGAGTCACTACCATCCTCAACTACATACAATACCCTGCTAGTGAAGCTGTGAGAGGGTGAGGCACACAATTACACCCAGCTCACACATTACTAAATGCAAGATGTAAATATGAGATGGTTGCTTTAAGAATCATGAACTGTGCAACAAAATCTGAGTGTTCTTAACTCAGCCGCTATGTGCTGTCTCTTGGTGGCAGACAGCATCCATGGAGAACAGAGAGTACTGGGCCCTGTCATTTACATTGGCTTGGCTTCTGTGAAGAATGGGAATGAAGAAAGGTAGTGCCATTTCTCCACTTTTGCATGTAACGAACAGGATGGCTACGCTGCCTTTCTGTCACAGCAGGATAAGCTTCTGGAGGATGCTTTTAGCTCCAGTGTACAGATAAATGAAACACTTTGCAGCATGAAGAGACACTATCTGAATCTTGCTTGAATGGGGCAAATGGAGTGGCAGCTTTTACTTTTTCCATGATAGCAAACTGTTTCCATAATGACTAGCACTGGGATGCCCTTGATTTTTGTTCATTTAGATCACCTCCTTCTCCCATGATTAGAGGCAGCCTCCAGCAAGCGCTGAAGATACAGGTGATGTTAAACCCTTACATAATGCGTCTCTAGCTATTTTTAAATTGAAAATGGCAGTTGAACACCTCCAAAGGAGTCACTACCAGCAAGTAGTTCACACACTAGTTCCATTAACTATCATGTTTGGCATAAGAGACAGGAGATCAGACAAGGAGTAGTTAAAAGAGAGATGCAACAGATTTTAAGACTTCGGGCAACCTTCTGGTCTCATTTGCACATAACCTACCGCACAGGATTACATCCTTGTGACAAAATAGGAAAAATAGTGAAATATTTATATTTAAATCAGCTCATTTATGAAAATTAATTCCTTGCTCTGTCAGATTAGCCTAAACTCTCTTCTCCATTTATTTTAAATACATATGAAGGCAAGGTTTCAAACAAGCATTAATGCAGAAGGATTTTACATGTGCATCTCGATGTGTAGCAGTGTGCACGTACATTTGGATTTTGCAAATGAATTATTAGGGGGGAAAAAATAATTTTATCCAGAATTTATGCTGCCAGAGATGAATGAGAAAGCAATTAGAAGGAGCCACTCTGATATATACTGGCAGAAGATGAGACTGTCTGTTGGCTTTCTGGGTAGGAGAACTGCAATCCGCTTGCCTTCCTTGGTTTCTCTTGCAGTTACATGACACTATCATCATGACTACACAGGCAGGTGCATGTTTGCTTCATGTCTATTTAGAATCCATGGTTAGTGAAGACATTTAGCTGATGCTTTGCACCTAAAAAGCTCAGAATTAACTTACTTTTCTAAGCCAAAATGACTATACTTATATTATTCAGTTATCTGTGAACACATTGAATACTCTTTGAGCTTTTTTGAGTTCATTAAAATCCTCCATTTCCATGTCAGATATTTCGCTGACAGATATTTCCCACATTTATCAGTCACTTCTCCAGATAAGGATGACCTCTCTGAAATTCCTTGCTTATCAAACTATAAAGTGGGGAACGAAGAGGGCTAACACCAAGATACAGTGAGAGACACTAGCTGGGAAAGAAAAAGAGCGTAATGAGAGTTGAGGCAAACAAGATAAAACCATAGGATCCAGATGTGAAAGAGCCAAAACAAATGTCAAATAAAAACTGCAGCTTCTGCTGAGGGGAGCAGAGGAGAAATTGGAAACTCAGCTAAACACACAAACCTGGGTAAAACATGTGGTATGTGCAAGTGTGGAATGGCCTGTCTTCCTATTCTGGCACACTGCTTAAACCCCGGTGTCCACAAAACACATGAACTTTCACATGCCTGCTACAGGGGCAATAGGTTGGCTCCAATATAGGAAAAAGAATTTGACTTTTACCTTGGAACTGATTGACCTGTTGCACTGGATACGGGCTCCGCTGTTGCTGCAGGTGCTGCCGAGGCAAATGTGACTGCTGCTGCAACTGCTGGAAATGAACAAGGGAAAGAGAGCAGAGAGAAAAAGATGGTTAATTAGTGAGCTGCGAAAGGGGCTGTGGGCAAATGTATTGCAGCAGAACTGCCACGTTTCTTATCTAACAAGCTGCTCTGGAGAGACAAGCAGAGCCATTTGAAGAGTCCTCCTGAGAGCACTTGGGCTACTCAGCACAGAGTCCTTTTGGTTCAGAAAGGAATAAGCACTGAGGCTAACATTATCTCTACTTGCTTACAGCCACTTCATCTTGACCTCTACAGTGTGAACTTCAGTGTCTTTAGGCTGAAAGGAGAGGGAGGGATATGAATTAGCTTTGCTCACCTAGGTCCAACTGTAGCCGCACAGCCTGCCCCTCTCCCAGCCCTGCCAAGGTCTAGGGATTTGTGTTCCTGGGACAAGACTTTCCTCCACCTCTGCACTCAAAACACTTGGCTGCAAGGAGTAATGCATCCTGACCTCAGGACTGCAGCCTAGAATCAGCCCTGAGCCAAAACAGAAATGGCTATTGAGGCCATTGTGCTTCAGGGAATGATATTTGGGGAGCAGGTAACGGGTAAAGTGCCTCCCTCCCTTGATCCAGCCCACACTGCTCCTCTGTGGTTATTTGCTATGAATACTCATGCATCTAAAACAGAATCAAGGACTGATTATAAAAACAGAGAGTGTGTTTACCAGAGCTTTCAAAGCCTAGGGTATACTCAACTAAGCACTTACTGAAAGGACACATCTTGGTGTTTCATCTGCAGCTGTGCAAACATTGTGTCCAAAACCAAGGATGTGTAATGGAAGTAAGAGAACGGCAAAGATGGGAAAGAAGCAAGTACTAATCCCTAAGTTCATAAATATGTGCTACCAAAAAGGTAAAGGGAACCTTGTTAGGCACAAAACACCCAAAAGCTAGAAGCCTGAACACTGTGACTGTTGCTTTTCATTTACCTCAGCACATTTGCCAGCCTCAGCCTTGTATTTTCTTCAACACTTTCAGGTTTGCCTTCATCAGCCAAGCCCAAGACTGGCTCTTGGGTTTATGCCCTTGAATGGGCCTCATCAATGATGGGGGGATCATCTGGTTCCACCCACCCTTGCCACGGGCAGGGACACCTTCCACTAGACCAGGTTGCTCCAAGCCCCATTAAACCTGGCCTTGAACACTGCCAGGGATGGGGCAGCCACAGCTTCTCTGGTGAACTTGTGCCAGTGCCTCAGCACTGTCATAGTGAAGAATTTTTTTCTAATGTCTAATCTGGATGTACCTTCTTTCAGTTTAAAGCCATTCCTCTTGGAGCTAACTTTTCCAGTGTCTAAAATCCCATGTGACTGTCAAGCTAACCCCTGGGAACATGGGTAATATTTGCCAAGCTAATGGTAGGCCTGAGACAGATGCCTCTTTGAAAACATTTGCTGAAACGCCACGATGGGAGCTACAGAGAGAGCACTACCAAACACAGAAGGAAGCACTGGCATTGCACTGTCTGAAGTGCTCATGCTCAAACACCAGCATGCACTGCAGCACCTGAGACAAATGGGTACTGTACCTGCTCCGCCAGGATCTGCTGGTGCTGCTGCTGCCTTTGTTCTCTTAGAAACTGCTGTTTCTGCTGTTCTATCACATGGAGCTGGGCCCTCTGCTCAATCAATATCTGCTTCATGATGGCTGCTTGAGGTTGGTTTCCTAGGAAGGGACCCCCAGAGTTCGTGCCTGTGACCACACTGCTGGAACCCGGTGGGACAGAAGGCTGCATAGGCCCCGTGGTCCGAGACAACCCCACTTGATGCTGCTCCTGTGCAAAGAGGGAGAGAAGGCCTCATTACTCATGGTGATCCATAGGCAAGGGAAATAAAGGCTCATTAAGAACAAGCATTGAGTTTATGGGTGAAGGCTAGAGCTTGAAGAAATTAAGAGTCCTTGGAAAGATGCTTATGACCAAGCCCACAGTGACTGAGCAGCAGGTTCCTCTTGTCTCCTGGAGGGCAAAACCCCCACAGATAAAGCAAAAGCACTTTGCCGCTCATTAATAACACAATGATAAAGCTGGGTACCAGGTTTATCTCCATTCAGGAGACGTAACTTCAGAGTCATGTTTTCCTAAACTTTTTCTCCCCCATCATGGAGTCAAGTGTATTTTCTCTTCCTTTCCATTTCCCTTTCTCGCTAGCAGCAGTTTCACACAGTTCTCTGGACTGAGGAGCTGAGGTTTTAGACACACAAAATGAACAGCAGGAGCTGGCAGCATTAATTCCTCCTATAGTGCACCAGAATCTCACGATTTAACCACATCATGTGTTTTATTTGAAGTTTCCATCCTGCAGCAATGAACCAACAGTGCATGGCTGAAAGGACTCAGGCGGGTGATGCCCCAGACACCTTCCCCTAAACCCACCCGGCTTTCTCTTGATGTTTCTAATCCAGTTTGCTGCCTTTTAGCTCTGCGAAAATGGAGCGCCACGAAAACGGAGCGCCACTAGGCCAGGGGGGATCGCACAGTCGCCTCCCCCCACCCAAGGCTGCGGGGCGGCCGGGAGCTCAACCGGCGGGGGGGGCCAGGCTCTTCCCCAGCACCGTGCCCACCCGGGCTCCCGTCTCCGCCGCCCGCCGGCAGGTGTCGCTGCCCGCCCGCAGCCCGCCCGGGGACCGGCTCGTCGGGCGAGGGGAGCCGGCGGGCGGCGGGACCCGGCCGCGCGGGTCTGCAGAGGTGCCCGAAGCGCCTTACACCCGCCCCCGGGATGTCCCTCGTAGCCGCCGGGGGCTCCCCCTGCCGGGCAGGCAAGAAGGAAACGCTTTCCTTCGGCGCTGCGGGGTGAGCCTCGCTCAGAGGCGGGCGGGCGGGCGGCTAGGGCCGTGTTTAGAAATAACGACCGGGGGGTATTACAAAGCAGCAGGTGTAGCGCTCGGCCCCCAGCCCTTACTCCAGGTGCTCCTTCCTGTAAAAGAGCCGAAGGATTTTCTCTTCTCATCTATGTCCCAACCAGCAGCATCCGTTAGCCCCGTGCTGCCTACCCTCCCCCACCATGCCTCCTGGCCATGCTTGCTCTCTGCACCCCCCCCGCGTGAGCAACCTGGAGCCCCAGAGCCGATACCCTCACCATGGGACTGGCTCCACACATCCTGTCCGGCCTGGGCACTGGTGGGCAGCTCTCCGCCAGACTGGGTAAGGCCTTAGCATTTGCTCACTAGAACCTTGCTGTTTTAGAGAGATGGGTGCTCATCCAAACCCACGAATTTGGTGGGAAGGACCTCTGTGACTCTAGCATCCGTTGCACAAAACATGCCAGGGGACCTGCTTCACTCACAGTTTCAGTGATGCCAATTGCTGTGTAGATTGGGAACATACAGGAAAGTAAACTTAAGACACCCACCCCAACCCAGTCAGTGAAAGGGTTAAAATCAGTGCTTGAGCATAGCCTGGGACGAAGGTCAGGTTTTCAAGGACTGTCTGAGGAAACAGCAAAATACAATTTGTCCACATCTCTGCTTTGTGCAGATACTCCCTGAAGGGCTCTCTGCTGGAAGGCCTCTCTCCAGTATTTAGGTTCCTTCTTGTTTTAACATCTGCCCTGGTTTGGAAGGTCCCTCCCTCCTCTTCCTTCGACTTCTCCCTGATCCCACCCCTGCCACTGAGCTCCCACTTTCCTTGCTCTGGGGGGGCCATGCAGCCGTCAGTTGTCTCCAGCAGAGCTGATGGTGAAGGGTTTTTCCTAGCACCTCCTGGCCCTCCCCCGACTTCTGATGAAGTCATCAAGCTACAGATTGCATAACTGATGCACAGGACTATCTTGTGTTATACTGGGAGGTGGGCCAACTGCTTCCATTTATAGACAAAAGCGATGCCACACTGCCAAATAATGGAGCCTTTGCTGCAGCCACTACAAGGAAAAAGAGAAGGGAGGGGGAACCAAAGGATCCAAAGGGCACGCTGTGAAGTGACACCACTCGGAGCTTCCTCTACCCAGCGTCAGCGCACAGCTGAGCCAAAGACCTCCCTAAATCACCTTCACAACAACCTCATTGCAGAACTACTGTCCTGGCTCTTATGCCCACACGGGTACGGCTGAGGGACACATGCAGCCCACAGTAATGCGCTGCATCCTGTATCGTATTACACTGTCAGCTAATCCCAGAGTTTGAAAAGGAAGAAAGCTTTGAAAGGAGCCGGGCCAGCTGACATGAGCCCTGTGCAGCAGCTGGAGGAAACACGAGGATTAGCACAAAGGTGTTACTTCCAGTCTCGTGTGCTTGGTAAGGTACAAGAGTTTACCTACTCATAGCAAAAACTTCCTGCTTCCAGTTGTAGTAACAGGTTTAAAGCAAAGCCTTCTCCATCAGGCCAGAACACCGCCCTCCCGCCCAGCATATTTCTTCTCTTTTCCATTTCTTTTGGCAAAAGCTCTTCCCAGCCGATGATGAAAGGCCACAGCTGACATCACTGGGAGCAGCCCTGCGTTGTGTCTCCTGGAAACGCGAACACAGCCCAGGCAAAAGGTCTCCACAGGCAGGAAAATGCTTCCTCGCCCCTGGGAGCAGAGCTCTTTACCATGAGCTGTGGATCTCCAGTGGGGAGTTACACAGCCCTGCCCTGTCACAGCAGTGACACGGGGCCATGTGGGCTCGCAAGTTTTTCAGCTGCCCACCCTCCTCCCACTGTCCCTGCTGGAGCTCCAGCACAGGGTGAAGCCTGGAAGTGGGCTGGGGATACATGTATGTAGTTGGGAACTGGCAATGAAAGAAGCAACACTGGGCTCTACACGGCCACCTCTTACAAACCTTGTCTGCTCCAGCCCAGATGCAGTCTTATCATGGAAGCAAAGCACTGAGTCAGGCAACTCTGGCTAAGCGCAGAACTTACACAGTCATAGAGCTTCAAAACCGAACTAATCCAAGCTCCGCTGACAACTCTGCTCCTGCTTTGCCTGCCAGCTCCTCATCCTCCTGCTAGACCCTGAGCCTTCCTGCCCCTAGACCTCCTGCTCCTTCTCCTCATTCCCTGCTGTTCTTTTCTTACAGAATGGTTAGAATTAGAAGGGACCTTAAAGCTCACCCAGTTCCAACCCCCCTTCTACAGGCAGTGACACTTTCTACTAAGACCAGGTGGCTCAAAGCCCCGTTCAGCCTGGCCTTGAACACTGCCAGCGATGGGGCAGCCGCAACTTTTCCTTCCTACACTCTCTGCTCTGCTTCTTTCTTTTCCTTTCTCCATGCACTGGCACTGCTGCCTCTTCACTCTCCAGACACCCTTACCAGCTCACCAGCTCCTGGCTGCACATCACCTCCGCATCAGCCCATGCCCACAGCCTGACTCACTGCATGACTCAGGCTGCCGATGCTTGGGAGGGATCCCCCCGGGGATCTACAGCAGCAAGGGGACAATCCAGCTCTTTCCCTGAGGGCCCTGTTCATCCAGGGATGCCCTGCATCATGTAGGCACATAGTCCCCCAGGAGAGTGACAATATGTCCTGGAACAGGAAACACACTGTATTCTCAGCCTGCCTCTCATCAGCCTGTTACGCTGGGAAGATGGCACAGTGTGAGCCCTGATTTTTCACACTGGCTATTTTCAGCAACACCCAAAGTCACTGTGTGCTACTTGCAGGCTGCAAACAGCTCTCTCTTGATAATGGTGGCCGGTGCAGACTTACACCTGTGGAACCAGCGAAGCTGCAGCTTTGTAGCAAGGTGCTCGCTGAGGGGCAGGGGAAGGTGAGAGGTTACACAAGGGGCAAAGGTGCCATGGCCTCTTCCCGTGACCTGACCATGCTGCAGAACAAGTTCAACACATGCACTGATCCTGGCTAAGCCTCCCAGGGACCTTCAGCCACTTGCTTTAAAGCAGCCTAGGGACAGAATCACAAATTCAACCGCTGCGAGCAAAACCAGGTATTGAAAGAGCCAAGTTGCCCTTCACAGAGCCAAAAAAGAACCACAATTTCCAAATGGGCAGCATAACACATCTGGTGGGTTTGTATAGTTGCAGAGCATCCAGTAAGATGAACTTTTGTAGGAATCTGGCTGTTTAGTTAATGCCTACACAGGAGTTGCCCTCTGCTGACAATCTGATACTTAGTTCAGCAACAAGAGGATAAATCCTGTGTCCTCCCAGTGTATTTCCAGGGATCTACTGGAGAGGATCATCCGTAGGAGTTCAGGAGGTGATGTGTAGGCATATATATACAGTTATGCACAGTAAACATAAATGACGTTAAAAAGAGAACTAAAGGAAGTGGATAAGGTATTTTTCTCTTTGTGTCAAATCTTATATGCCTCTTCCTTACCATGCAGTGATTTATTCCATCCCATCATTCAATCTCTCAAGTATAGCTAAAAGCAATCACACAATTTTTTCAGAACAAGCTGAACGACTGCCAGCTGATGCTCTGAGAGCTGGGTGCGGGTAAGTGGAGACAGGGCCTGGCCAAGGCTACTCATCTGATGATGAGAGCCCTTGCACATGGTGAGGCAGCTCTGCTCCTGCTGTAGGCTGGGGGGCAGAGCCAGACCCCAGGGAAAAGAGGCTGTTCCAGGCAGTCGACAGAGGATGTGTATTCTGTGCCTGGGAACAAAGCGTTTCCCAAAAAGTTGAGGGAAGCAGAGACTTGAAAGAAAGGTCTTTATGTGCAAAATAGACAATTGGGTGTAAATTCATGGTGCCATTCTGTGTTATGTGAACTAATGCAGTCCTGGAATATATAAAAATATAGAATAGAAGCCAGGAAGTAGCCTATCCTGCACAGTGCATGAGAAGAATGATACTAGAAAAATGTACACAACAGACATCTACATTTTAGAGTCAGAGCAGAAAAAGACACAATGATTTGAGGCAGAAAGTGTCTGCACTTAAAAGAGCTCAAACCATTTAGCTTGCCACAAAGAAAATTGAGAGATGCTTTGACCATGGCTTATAAGAATACCTTCACGAGGGATTAAATCCTTTACAGGATTCTTCTACCCAGTGAAGAAGGTAGAACGAGACATGAGGGCTGGAAGCTGGAGACAGTCTTTTTACACTATGATTTCATTACCCATCAGAAATGGCAGATCTCCATGTTCTGATGCCTTCAAGGATGACAGCCCTTCTGGATAAACACAACTTAGTGGTGCGACTAATGCCCTGCGATGTACAAGACAGAACAGCCCTGTGCTGCTGCTCCTCCTGCCCCACACTGATGTCAGGCTCACAGGCACTGCTCATTTATCGTGGTACTGCATGCCTGTTTTGTGTATCTGTGTTATAAAAAGGGCTCTCCAACCTATTACTGGGATAAAAAATATGGCTCCATTTCCACAGCCTATGTCACAGTAAAGCATCACCTCTACCTGCTGTTTTCAGAACAGCCTGAAAGCATGTCCCTATATTTCCCCCCAGATATTTCTATTCAGTTCCTTGTAATGTTGTTACTTATTGTGTCTGGCGGGAATCTTAATCCTCTCTCTAAATCACGCTGCCCAAGGCAAAGCCACCTTTTGCAGAACGGTACCATCTGACAGACTATAGGAATTACAAACCCATTCATTTCAGACTTTATTTTGCCTGGAAAGAGCTAGTGTTCAGCTAGGCTGAAGGGATGGAATTTGCAGGGTTTACAGCTCTGACTCCCCCGCAGCAGGCTCTGCAGAGCACATTGCTTTACCTGTTTCCTCTGTCATGCAGTCTCAGGGAGGGGCTACCAACCTCCCCTCTCCTTTCTCCCCAGGCCCCTGGTTGCTATGGTCTTTCATACAGTATCTGAGCGAACAAGATCCCCCTGACATTTGACACCAGACCTATGCATGCAGCCAATTTGTTTTCCTTTCACCTCCTTTCGACTGCATTTCTCCTCCCTCTGTTTTCAATCCAGTTTAGTCTTTCCACAGAACAAACAGGATCTGTTAGATTATTACCCCTGTGTACTTTTGTTTGTTCATCACAGGGACTACTTTCTTCATTTCTGGTGATGAAATAGGTAACAAAGGGTTCTAAAATGAGCAGCCGTTTTTCTAATGCCATTTAAAAGCTAAAGACTTCTGGTACCTGAAGAGGCCTACAAGAAATCTGTAGAGGGCTTTTTACAAGGGCAGGTAGGGCTAGGACAAGGGGGAATGGCTTTAAACTGAAAGAAGGGAGATTTAGATTAGATACTAGGAAGAAATTCTTTACTATAAGTAAGGTGAGACACTGGCACAGGTTGCCCAGAGAAGCTGTGGCTGCCCCATCCCTGGCAGTGTTCAAGACCAGGTTTGATGGGGCTTGGAGCAACCTGGTCTAGTGAAAGGTGACCCTGGCCTGTGGCAGGGGGTTGGAACTGGTTCCCTTCCAAGGTTCATTCCAACCCCAACCATTCTGTGTCTCTGACTCTAGCAGGTCTGTGAGGCAGCTGAGGCAGCTTCTGATGCTCCCACCCATTCCCTGCAATGGGAATGAGTCCTGCTCTGCAGATGTCACCTGCTCTTGAGCCATTTGCACCAGTGTTTATGGTCCAGTGAAATAGTGTTTTACATACTGTTCTTGCAGGAGTGAAGTAATGGGGTTAATCACGCCATTAATTTGACTGCAGAGGGAACGGCTGCACAGACAAGTTTCTGTGAGGCAAGCCCAGGTGCGGTTTTACAGTGCATAGGTTGCTCAGAGGTTACTCCCACATACAGCTCCCCTCCTGCAGGAGCACGCAGCAGCCTTCCTTTCCCTGAAGAGCAGCCACTCAGCATCTATGTTCTGGGGTAAGAGGCCGGAGTGAGCTGACACTGCACCACAAAGCCCACCCCTAACTGGCCTCTTGGCACTATCTGTGCAGCTGTGCTCTCCATGACCACCGTTTTCCATGCTTCAGCCCCAGAGAAGGGCTTGTGGCAGGGAGGGAAGCAGAAGAAACACCAAAGTGCCCAACCTTATATTTTATGCCTATTGTGAAGGCTGTAATTATTCCCCTCAAAGACTGATGCAGGAAGCTGAGCCATCATGGCATTTCACAGTGCACCCTACCACTCTGCGAGCAAGCAGCAACCTTTGGGGAGCAACATGCAGGAGGAGAGAGTTGAAAAACCAGCCCACACCATGGCTTTTCCACAGCCTGTCCCTGCTGCCTTCTACTACAGGCATAGCTGAGGACTTTCAAAGGTACAAACCCTCTCCACAGGAGCTGCGGCTGCCTTCTCTGTGGCAGCTTGGATCTGTCTTGCCAAATTTCCTGGGGCTTTAGAAGCTGCTCAGGGAGCAAAGCAGAGGGAAGAGCTGAGCTGATAGAAATTCTCCTGGTCAAGGATTTAGCTGTAATGAATGCCCCTTCAAGTGCATCCTGGAGCAGGAGGGAAGAAAGCTAACGTGAAGTGTAAAGGTAATCATGGCTAAAGAGCTCCCTGGAAGGGGGGGGGGGGAGAAGAAAAATGGAAGATGAAAGCAGGGAAATGGTTAAAACAAACAGTCACACTGGGCCAGTGAAAAGCGGTAACAAAAGGAAAATGACACAGTAAAAATAAATGCTGTAAGAGAAAGAAAAGCTTCTAGCGCACACAGGGAAAAAAGTGGGGCTTGGAAAAAGCAGAAGTATGAGGGAAAGATGCTTTAATGGAGCTCTATAGCAGCAAACACCAATCCATGACCAGGCAGCCCCTTTTCTTCTAATGGCTAGAGCCTGTACTACATTATCACCTTGTACCTCATGGAATTTGCCATTTGTTGAGGTATTTCACAGAGCCTGGCTCCAGTTCATGCCTGGCAGAAGCTGCCTCAGGTCTCCTGTGGACCATTGTGGGGATTTTTCTATGGTTTGTTTGGTTTTTTTTAACTCTAGGTGAAATTTTGTTAAATTTCCACTTGGTTGTTTTGTTTGAACATAAACAAAAAGGTATCTTTCACACTTAGGGGCGTTTTTCAGATCCTTTGCTCTGTGCTGTGATAGATGAAATCCCTTTCATTTTTAGAAATTCCAACTTGGCACTTGTGTTGCTCCTCAGCAAGCAGCATGTAATTTGCCAAGCCTGAAAGAATCCTGGCTGAGAAATAAACACAGTGGGCCATATGCTCTCCTTCCCATATGCAGAAGGCACCTTACCTCAAAAATTGGGAAGAGGCTCCAATCGCCCCATGTCGTTGCTTCTGCCAAGGCAAAAAAAACCCACAGAAAGATTCAGAGCAAAGGTTTGGGGCTCTCACAAAGCAGCCCTCTTTCTGCATGCCTCCAGGGACCTCCCCTACACTCCCTGACTGACCCTGTGCTGGCTTCTGACCTGGCAGAAATGCAGTGAGGGGCCGGGAAGCATGTCTGGCCTGTGTCTGGTGCATGCAGTAAAGCTGTATTGTTTTTATCGGTGTTTCCTGGCACAACCTGAGCGATCTGCAGGGCACAACTGCTCCTTTAATACTACCGTTTTCTAGCTCATTCACATTGTGCCTTCATGGGAGGAAGACCACACACCTGAAGGACTCAGGTGAAGTGAAGACCTCTTTCCGCTCCATGCCCACAAGAAACACAGCGGGAGAGCATGTCACATACGTGCAGTGTCTCTGGTTTTGGGTGGGCTCTGTCAGGTGACAACTGTGACTGATAAAAGCGCCAAAGCAGATGCATTAGTGCTTACAGAATAGTCAACTCTACAGGCTCATGCATAAATTCCATGGTCTTCCCCTGTCTGACACTGAATTCAAAGAGTTGGACTCACTCCCTTGTCTTTGGTTGCAGTCCTTCTGCAGGTGGCATTTCCACCTAAAATCAAGAACAAAATGTTTCCACAAGGTAGCCGGCAAGACCAAGGGAAGTGGTGCTCTGCTGCAGCTGCCCAGCAAGGCCACGTTATCATTGCTGTGGTTTCAAATAACTAGCTGCTGACAAGCTGAAGTGGCAGGGATGGCACACTAGGTCTGTGACTTCCTGAGTTAGCTCTCTTAATATCCTTGAATTCAGGCTACCCAGATCACCTGGTTCCAGTATTTGAAACACTTTTGATTTTCCTTGCACCTTGGATGTAGTCCTTCTGTATCCTGCAGGCTTTTGTTTTGACACAATCTTATTACCTAGTGAAAACTGAGACATATATACAACTGAAGTATACTGATTTGGGCCATGCCTAGGTTGTCTTTAACCTTGACACACCCTTCACCTCATGGTTCCTCCCTTCTCTCTGAGGTTCCCATTATTCCCACTATTGAATGAATTTCTTATGCAAGGCCTAACACAGCTCAACTTTTGGCAGTACTGCCTTTAACCCTAGACTTCTAGGTCCCTACGTCATAGCTTTCTTTGCTGATCAAGCCCTTATTCACACCATTGGAGGCTTTCTGGATGTCCTTGATACCTTTTCTGAGACAATTACTTGTCTCTAAAGCTTTAAACACCTCTTTTTTTTTACTTCCTCCACATTATGAATGCTGTTTTGCCTCCTTTCTATCCTGCCATCTTCCTAACGCATACTCATGTTTGCCAATTTAACTAGCCCTCACTGCTGCAATCCCAGCTGCTGTTCTGCAGCCTTTGACTCGAATCTCTAGTGCTGCCTTCTCCTGCCTTCACCGGAGGCCTGTGCACAGGATTGTGCTGATCTTTCCCATGAGGGACTTAAAAGTGAGACATGATCTTCCTCTCCCCCTGCTTTTCCTTTGCATCCTGCCCAGCTCTTCCTTCCTGGCTGCAGAGGCAGTGGTCTCATCAGTGGTCCCCAGCCCTTTTGCTTGTTCTGGCAACCTCACTTCCTCCTGTCTTCTCATCTCTTGCCCACATCTGCTTCTTCCTTCTTTATACCTTGCCTCCTCTCACCCCTTCCCCTCACAGCACAAGGATGCTGTATCTTCATGCTTTAAAAAAAAATAAAGAAAATGCAAACAACCCTTGACTCTGAGTGACTCTCCAGCTCTCACTCTCTTCTCACTGTCATCTCTAAACTTATCAAGTGTGCTGCCTATGATTTATATGATTTAGACTGAATTTAGCCTCCATCTCCAAAGCAGATTCTTTTCCAAAGAGGCTTTCACTTCTCGCCTGTCACAGAAACCACTATCACACAGTCTCTAGTATCCTCTGTCTGCCTGCAGCTCTGCACTGCTATGCCAGGCTCGCTGCCACAGCCAGACGGCTCCTTCCACCATCACTGACCACACTGCACTCAAAATCTGGTCCTCCCTTCCCAGTGCTCATACTTGACCCCAACACCTTCAGTTGCCTGCTCAGTGTTACTTGGACAAGTTCATCACTGCTCACTCTCCCACCTGGCACCATTCTGTAGGTCTGCTTCCTTGCCCTTCATCTCTTTTCCCTCTGACTCATATCTTTGAGCAAGCTCACTCACTCTCTGTACGCATCCAAGGACCTTCTCTACACCACCAACTCACAGACTTACCTCTCTGTCCCAGCCAGTTCCCATCTGTTCCAACTAAATTCATACCATGCCTCTGGGATCATCTTTTGGATATGTGTCAGCTCAAGCTCAAAGTAGGCTCTAATCCTACTCCCTAGGTCTTGTCTCCTTTCCCTTTCTTCATCCCCATGGGCAACACCACCACTTGCCTGTCACTCAGCCCATGATGTGGCTGTCATCTTTGCCTTAGCCCTCATTTTCGTTGCCCATCATCTTGACTGTGCCATCACTCTCTCCTCAACCTTCTCTTGGCTTCCCCTGCTTTTGGATTTCAGCAGCCTCCCTTGCTTTCAAATCCAGCTGCAGTATATGCCACCCCACGCATCATCTCTTATTCACTGCGGAGACTTTTTGTAACCTTATCATGACCCACTCTTTTCCACATGTTCCATTTTATCTAGAGGTGCCTTCATGCCTTCCTCCCTGCTGGATTTCATTCTGGGAAGAGATTCTCAAAATCATACAAATCTGACCCTGAACTCTCGCCCCAGTATAGTTACATTCATAGAAATTCCTATCTCCATGGTGTCCAGCAGTCTCTTCTGTTTTCCTGTACTCCCTGGTGTGTCTGTCTCCCTGTGTTACCTCTTACCTTACTTTGGTTGAAAGGAAATATACTTATATCCTGAATCTACGGGGAGCTTAGTACAATGGGCCTCCTAAACTGTGACTGCCACTCAAGAGGTGCTACCCACCCTAAGTGCAAACAGTTACAAATACCACTTAAATCTGTGTACAGCTAAATATGCTATTTTATACTCTGGAGATGCGAGAACACCAACATTTTGATGTGCCCTTGCTCCACTTCTGCTTTTAAAGGGCACAATATTAGGATGAGTTGCTGTGTGCTGAAAAAGTCAGGAAATGCTAAGCTACAATTCTCACAGCAAATGTAACTCAGCTGCATAAGGTGAGACCCAAAGGTTATCATCAGATACAAGAACAGAGGATGCTGAACACATGCAAAGTGACCGCACTACTGTTGTAGCAGATAGCCATGTCTTTGAACTTCCGTACAGTTAAAATCTTACATGTTTACTGGGCTTTTAGAATTGTAGAAATATGAAGCCCAACACTTTATAAATAAAAGTCAAAATGATGTTCTATAGCAAGTAACTGGTCCCAGCAGTAGCTTGTAACCCTCTTGGCAGAAACACAGCTAATGGCAACACAAAATATTCCCATTGCTTTGTGAGTTCTGGTAGCTGTCAACTGAGAGAGGGATCTGCCGATCAGAGAAATCTGGGAAGACATCAGTGTGTCAGAACAAGTGAAAAGACTTGACACAGAGGGCACATTTTTGTTGAGTGATTTGCATTAGCACTTCTGGACAAATTCTACATTTCATATGCAATTCACAAACCAACAGCAGCGCTGCTAATTGGTGCAGTTGCCACTCAAGTGTGGTGCCTTGTTTGAGCTAGTGCTGACGTGAGTGAACACTACAGGCTGCTTTTTTGGGGAAAAAAATGCAGCAATTATATTCTGCGGGCTTTGAGTTGGGCTCCCCCTGCCCCCACTTTCATCCTTGTAATTTCATTATCTCAATAATTTAAAAAAGAACTGGAAGAGAAAAACACTAACCTCAGAGACATCTTGTTGAAGTTATTAAGGGGAAAAATAACCCTGTTTGCAAAGAATGCCACCCTTCATTAATCTAACCTTCAGCCCTAACCATCACTGTGAATTTGACTATGTCCCAGAGTGCCAACACAAAGCTACATATTGATCTGAAGAAAACAACAGCAAGTGGCAGAGTGCTAGTGATTGAAAATCCCAGCCACCAAACCAAGGCTGTGCTCCGCATGTATCTGAAATGCTGATGGGATGACAGAATCTCTCTGCTTCCTCTTAGGTGGTATTAGAAGTTATTTAACTGAAAACAGGACAGATCTCTCAATCATCATTCTTTATCCTTTGTAAAATCAAGTCTCCTGAGAAAAAGAAAGAGCTTCCATAGTGCAGCTTTCTATTACCGCAGCTCAGAGTGCTCAGGCAGCTGCAGCTAAGATGAAGGAAGGTTTGGCTGACTCCTTTTCATATGCTGGGTGGCTATTTTTAGGCCATATTTCCTTTAGGCCCCTACAGTGCAAATCCAAAGGAGCTAATGTGATTGGCAGGTGCATAGAATATTGGTGACCTCCTCTAGCCCAGCCTTCATATTTCCTTATGATATTCTTTTTCCTAATGCATAGTGAAAAAGGGAACAACCTACAATTAAGGATCTTCCTTGCCACTCTTGATACTTTTTATATTCAAATCCTCAATGAGAAACCCATGTGCAATAGTGAAAAATGGATAGCATGAGAAAAGCTATACACCTGGATCTAAATGAATCTAACACTGAAGAACTTGATTCTTAAAGGAGTGTTTTTGTTGCATCTCTACAGACGAACAGGTATCTGTAATGTAATTTCATTCTGACCCTCATCTTTCTGCAGCTGCAGGAATCCCGTCCCCTTTCTTGCTTCCCTGGAGATCTCCTTGGTCCCATCCTACTAACGGTCCAAACTCACTGTTGTAGAAGTCACCAGCAAAAGCCATGTCTTGTCCATGGCACCCAGATATGCTTTCCTCAGAAAAAAAAAGAGAAACTCCAGTGAAGCTTGGAAGTGTAACTCCCAACCCTGATCACAAGGATAGGATCCTTGATAGGGATGTCTCTTCATTCTCTGCAGGGAAGCACAAAACAGACTGTTGGGCAAACTCTTGTAATACATCATTGTGGTATAAATAACTCAGCTTGGGCTTCCTTCTGCCCCACCCTGGGTTCTAGGCATAGTAGCAACCTTTCAGTGATGAATCCTGGTTTGGAGGCCCAACTACTGTGAGTATGACTGCACAGTCATCTTCTCTCCCAGCCTCCCTCTGACCATCCCTCTCGTATTCACCTGTCAAGGCATGAAAACAGAAAGCCCCTGAAATCCCCAGAGATACGAGTTGCCTCCTTCCTTCCAGATATTTATCCTTTGTCTGTATTCAAAAGACTTTGTCCAGAGAGCTGATATCTCAGACCCTTCATGCAGACAAGCAAAGGGTACCTCTGTGAAAGCACAGGCTGTACTTCCCAATGGCAGAGCAGGGCTCCAATTTACCAACACATGGTGTGGCTGTCAGCTGTGATTCTACAAAACCTGCAGAAGGTATCTGTGGCCCTCTTAATATCTTATTTCTGACACATGGAGGGACTGGGGAGTTTGCAGCTTCCCACCTGCTTAAATATAATTCACTACAAAACATCAAACAGATGCATTCAGCCCTTTGTAGACATATCATTACCTCATGTGTTCATGTACAGCACATCTGTAGCACATTGGCAGTACACCTAGTTAATGTGTGGGAGACTCCTAGGTTCAAAGCCTCCAGTGTTCCTTTTGTTCTCTAATGAATCCTTCTTTTGTTTAGCTCCCCCTCCCCTTAGGTTGTAGCTGTAACTCTGTCATTAGCATCTTAAAAATCTTTTCCTCCCAAACTACCTGCAACACTGCAATAAGCTGGGAACATGCTAGGAAGCACCTAAATGAATCAAGATTCTTGCTTAAGACAGGTTTAACAGGTCTGGCTCACTGTTTTCAGCAGCACTGTTGCTTACTTGGCAAACTTGGTTAATCAGATATTCCCCTAAAAAGATTCCTGTGCCATATTCCAGCTGGTGAGCTGGGTTCATAATGTTTCAAGTAAAAGATGCATTCGTGACTACTAGGAGTGTCACAATTTTTATGAGTCTCTGCAGACACGCGCCTGCTTCTTAGTGTCTAAACATCAAAGTGTTCAGGCACCTCCACGGCAGCCTGCTGAAAACACGGAGCTGTATCCTTTGTGTGGAAACATTTTGTGGAATTTTCACTGGACTTCAACCTCATGGTCCCAAACCTAACTTTCTAGGTATTATGCATGAAAACATACCTGTAACACTGAGGTACCATCTGCAATCCAGACTGCAACTGTGCTGCCCACCAGATTCACTGTCCCTCCCACTGCTGGCATCTTCCTGGCCTTCACCAACAGGGACCAGCTGCCAGCAAGGTGTGGGGAATGAGTAGCAGAAGATACTGATAAGGAAATCTTATCACAAATAGGCACAAAGACAGAAAGACTTTACTCATATTCTGACAGCTATTTGCCTGTGAATAAAATGCCATAGGGGCTTTGCCTTTAGAAAAATGTCGAGCTAATATTCAGAGTTACTGTGCTTTCAGTTGGCTGACTTCAGACCCTCCAAAGTTGCTGGACTTCCAAGTCAGCTTAGGGCCTGCTAGAGATGGCCAGTGGTCAGAGTATGATCTAGGGCATTTCCTCTGTGAGAAAACCAGTGGTGAGGCAGAAAGGTCACACCACTGGTGGCCAGTCCCGAATGCTGTGCTGCTTACACCTCATGGGCACAGCCAGCTTAACTGCAGTGCTCACTCGTCCATCTACTGACACCTGAATAACTGTGCACCCTAAGACAGATCAGCTTCATGAACAGGTTTGTGATTTTTCAGCCAGCATGGTGATACCTGCCTAACCTTGTCAGTCAACACTAAGTCATAACAGAATTGGCAGATTTTAGCATTCAGATTGTCTCTGCAAAAAAAATCGGCTCCTTAACAAGCACAACACATTACCAATTTCTATTGTTGCCCTATACTCATCAATTAGCATTATTATCTTTAACTGTAAGTGGCATGTTTTCTTTGCTGGCTTCCTTCCAGAATCATCTGTTACTCTGAACTGAGGTAGTAGTATGAGTTCTCACTGCTTATGATGAGACATTTCTCTCTTAAAAGAAAACAAATCATAAACACACCACCACCTGAAGTATGGTATAGTGCCAATGCCCAGGAAAAAGACGGCCATAAATCAAACCCATTCTTCCTCTCCCTGACTTTTCAGAAACAGCCTGCGGTGAACTCCAGCTCCTTTGGCTACTCACTAAAATCGGAAAAGATATGAGCTAAGGCAGAGCCCCAGGCAGCCTTCTGGTACCTAAAGAGGCCTACAGGAAATCTGAAGAGGGACATTCTCCAAGGACGTGTAGGGATAGGACAAGGAGGAATGGCTTTAAACTGAAAGACAGGAGATTTAGATTAGACATTAGAAAGAATTCTTCACTATTAGGGTGGTGAGGCACTGGCACAGGTTGCCCAGAGAAGCTGTGAATACTCCATCCCTAGCAGCTGGACGATGCTTTGAGCAGCCTGGTCTGGTGGAAGGTGTCCTTGCCCATGGCAGGGGGTTGGAACTGGGTGAGCTTTAAGGTTCCTTCCAACCCAACCCATTCCATGACTCTATGAAAAGCTGCTAGGAGACATGGTATAGGGAGCTCCTGGAGTGCCCCAGCCTTCTGTTTCTTGCTGCTCATAGCAGAGTGGGAACCTCTGTCCTGTAGCTCTCCACAGTGATCGTAAGCACAGTGGCATACTTAGCTAAAACTCACCTGGTAGCAACCTCCCTCCTGGAAACCAAACGGCTCCACACAAATCAACCACTCACACAGATCAAATGCAGCTGCAGGGGAGGACAGCCTGCTGTATCTTCAGTGCATGCTGGGCATGGACACATCTGCTTACAAGACGAAATGCCTGAAGATTTACGATGGCAAAATCGAGTATACAACCTGAAAGACTAATCAGCTTTTCCCTTCCCCTCAAAATACTTTCTTATACTTAAAAATACATCCTGTATCTAAAGTGAAATGATGAGGAGCACATTGACTGTTAAAAACCACATCATAATGAAATCACCTCTAAAATTTCAGGAAGCAAAGATACTCCCATTCTCAAGCTTGTACTCGGAAGAATCACAAAATGTGTGGCACCAGTTTGGCACTGGTGCTAGGAAGAGACACAAGACAGTGCTGCATGTCTCATTTATATACTGATATTTTCCCTCACTAGTCTTAGACTGCTTCAGATTTTCCCTTCTTTCTTGAAGGCTGTGGCCAGGCTGACTGGTACAACTGAAAAGCTACAATGTTTTTCTGAAGTCCAAGTCATTGCCTACAGGATGAAAACCTTTATCCACACTGGATTCAGTAGGCAAAGCCGGGTGCAGAGCAAAGGGCTGCAATGGAGTTCACACGCTCTTTTCTATGGGAATACAAACAAGATTAGCACAGAAAGAGGCCCAAAGTTTATTTAAATGTGAAATCAAACTTAACTGCCTAATTAATTGAACTAGGCCCCACCTCCTTCAGAATATCTCAACCCGCTCAGCACTTGAAAAACCTTGTGTTGACACTGCCCTGTTTGTTTGGCTGCATGTCAGCCCAAGAGGGTATATTTAGCTTCAGTGCGCTTGCAGGACTGCATCTTGCAGCTCAACAGGAAATCTCTGGAGTCAAAGCTAAAGATATCACTACACACTTGGAAATTTACGGCCAGCTGTAAAAGTGGAGTTGTGGTGGTCAGAGTGCTCAACAGCTGCCTTTTTAAATGAGCAAGGAGGCTGAATTAAACACTTGACTGTGCTGAGTTCATGGCAGGCAGGGTGCACTGCCAAGCTAAAGATAGCGACAGAGGGCTCTTCTCTTGCTGGGATGATACTGAATTGATACATCCCATTCCCAGGCTCAGTGCTCACCAGTAGGTGGGAAGGGGAGAAATCTGAGGAGGGAGAGCTAGGGACCGCATGCACGTGAAGGGCTGCTGAAGGTGCACAGTGATCTCTTCCTCTGAACCTCTCAAAATTTTAACCTCTTAAAATTTTATCCATTTCAAAAGAGATAAATCATAACAGAGAACACACATCCAGCACAAGTTTTCTTTTCCATTAAAAAATCTAGACATGGGTTGTGGCACCAATTCCAGGGCAGAGAATCCTTTTCTGTCAGTCTTTCCCATTCTTGATGTTTTTAAGTGCCGTTTTGCCTGATGCTCTCATGGATCCTGAGCAGCCTCTCCGGCACTGGCTGAGCACAGAGCACCTTGGCTGCAGCCTCACCTAATGCCTCAGCCTCAGAGAAATACATTAGTCAGGGGAAGAGCTTACTGAGGTGGAAGTGTTCAAGGCCGGGCTGGATGGGGCTTGGAGCAACTTGCTCTATTGAGAAGTGTCCTTACCTGTGGCAGGGGGATTGTAACTAGATGATCTCTAAGGTCCCTTCCACCCCAAACCATTCTATGGCTCTATGATATGTGACTTCTGTGCTAAAAATTGAGATGGCTAAAAGTTAACCTGAGTATGGAAACTCACACCTCTGAGGTCTCTCTCACAAAATCAGTAGTCATATCCTGGTGGACCACAGCATCCAGGGCATGCTGAAGGATCAGGCCCCTCTACTTCACCACAGCTAAGGCATGAACATGACCCAGCACCATCCTCTCCTGAGATAACGAAAAGATAGGATGTACAAACAGCTCTTGTTTTCTGTTAATGTGTTTTATTACTCTATCTTATTATTTTCTCACACGTGATGGCTAGCTGACTGTTTGCATTTCATTTCAGCTTTTGGAATGCTTTACACGGTCCAAGCATTGCAAGTAAACTGAAGCACACCTCTCTTTGCTCAGTGACACAACAACTATGTGTGTTTATGAAGCAAAATCACAAAGGAGGAAATGTAAACAAGACGTCCCTCTTTGAAGAGCTCCTCAGGATACAGTGTTCTGTCAACAGCTGTGTAAGGAAGCACTGCAGCCATAGAGTCTTGCATGCTGCTGATGGTACAAAAAAACAATTTTGTTAATCTCAGTAAGATTAACCTGTTTTCTTTCAAGCAAAAAGCTGCAAGTGCCACCCTGCCTACAGCTGACTGGTCTCACAAGAACAGGCTAACTTGCCTCGACCGGTCACTCACTGGTGGAGAGGTGGATGTAGTCTTGGAAAGTATGCAGAATTTGTTCTTATTAGCCCTATAGAGGAGAAGGTTCATTGTAAGGCTGGGGTTTGGCAGCCTGATGCATGAACAATTTGGGTTTGGATAAATTACTCCCCTGCCTCATGCCTCAGCATTTCCCCCTGCATGATGACAGTTCATCCGATTTCACCAGGCTGCCCTGTCCCCAGCAAGGCAGGGATCACCCAGGGAACTGCAGTCCCAGTATGCTCTAGTTACATCCTCAGATAAAACATTTTCTCCAGATGAGCCAGGAGCTGTATCCCTTCTCTGCACACACTTGAACAAACGAACCAGCAAAAACATTACTCATAACAGAGCAAATTAAAAAAAAAGAAATTTCTCTGTCCTATTCAACTCCCACATCCTTTGAGCAATGTTACTATATAAACAGGTTAAGGAGCAGGCAGGAGAAGGACAGCAGGCTTCTTGGCTGTAAGTGAGAGATTTAATGTGACCCAGATAATGCCAGCTTTTCTGGATGCTGAGACAAGCCTCTCCTTATTTCCAGAGCTGGGTAAGACAGAGAGGCAGAGCCCTGTGAATCTGTCAGGGCTGTCTGGAGGTGACAGCCCTGTGCTCCCCCTTCAGCAAGCTGCTTCCTCTTTGTCAGGTGTGATCTGAGTGCTACACACCACCAAGCACCCACTCAGCCCTTGTTACAGGTGCCTTTGCTTTGCCAGAGCAAGGCTTCGTCACTGTCAGAAGATTTAAGGGACAATGCTGAGATGGGAGCTGAGGCTGGCCATGGTTGGCTGCTTTTGGCTGCTTCACTCAAGGAAGCAAAGCTCAGCGGCAAAGAGGAGACCCCTCAGGAGGGAGAGGCCCTGCAGATTTCCCATGACTGGAAGAACTTGGGAAGGTGTGGAGCCTTTCTGCGCCGAGACGTGCCATAGCAAAAAGCTGCTGAGCAGCCCGCTCTCCTAGGACAGCTCTTCAGGATGGTGACAGTTCTGCAGAGCAACACGCTGCGGTCCCAAAATCTTGCTGTGCCAAGTCATGACCTGATTGGCAGATGATGGGAGTCAAGCCACAGTCCCCCGAGTACACACCAGATGCTTAGACTGCAAAACCGCTGCTTTGGTTAAGCTGTCTACGCTTTCTATTCTGTGATGTACTTAGAGCTAAAAAGGATCTCCTTGGATAATCCCAGAGTTTTAGAGCTTTGCTGCCAGAAGTGCTCTCTAAGGGCACTGTTCAGAGAAGTGTCACATACAGACTCAGAAAAGGCAGAGATGGAGAAGATGGAGAAGCCTGTATGGGGTTGCTCCCATGAGGACTTTTTAGTCCAATGCAGAGGAATTACTGTAACGAGAGAATCTCATAGCACATCAATGCTCCTTAACCAACAATGAAAAGCCTGGGAAGAGGAGGTGATCAAGAACGTTGTGATATGTGCCCATTAGCAGACAGGTCCTTCTTGAGACGGCCTGGAGAGTGTTCTTATTAAAAGCCAATTGGATGAGTGACATTTTAAAAAAAGAAGATCCATGTGTCACTTCTCACCAGCCTCCCCTTCCTCAGTTCTGACAATTACAGCTTAACTACCAGGGTTAAGTTGAAGCCTTCCACAATGTCAGCATACAAGATAGAGAGGGACACTGTCAACTTCTTGGGGTATTGAAATCTCATTTATGAGAAGGGAAGGCATTCCCTGCCAGCTCTCTCAGATCTGAAAGAAGTCAGTCAAAGTGGTTACAAAGGAAAAATGTAGTGGGTGTTTTTCACAGTATCCTTTACCTCTGGTCTTTCATTCATATGGCTGGCTGCTGTGAGAGGAGCCTACTCGGAGGCTCTCTGAGCTAAAACTGTTTTGCCATTTGACTAAAGGGGAATAGTGCCTTCCCTGCAAACCTGCTCCTAACAAACTCCATCACAAGTTTCCCAAGGGAGCCTGAGCAGAGATGTCACCACGCCACACACAAGCCTGGTGGCTCCATGCCCAAGGACAACACCTGCCCATAGGTACAGACTGAACTGACAGTGTCACCAGCCTTGAAATCACACCCATGCACATGCAGCAAGCTGCTGCTTTACCACCTTCCTTTGATGTGCTCCGTGAAGCTGCCTCTTCGCACTAAGACAGAAGTAGGAGCTTACCTTTAACCTAAGGTGCCTACTCACAGGCACAAGATGCCTCTCGGTTTCATTCAGCATTAAAGTGCTGTTGATGCATGGCCAATACCTCTCGATAGGAAGATGAAAGGTAAGAAAGTGGTCTGAAAGATTCTGCAGCCTGGAGGTGACATGCCCTTCTCATGCTATTGAAAAGGCTAAGAAAGTAGTCTAATAATTTGTAATGTACCAACCAACACCAAGCTATAGGTACCACTGGAAGATAGGGCACCATGATGAGCATTGCTTCTGCAAGAAACTCTTGAAGGACAGGATGTTCCTGGTTTCTGGAGTGCTGTGGATCTGTCGTGTTACAAATTCAGGAGGTGGTCTCTCTTTTCTTCACCAGACAGTTAAGGAGATAAAATAGTACACCTGCAGTTGATTCATATTTACACCTGTGGAGTACAGAAACTTGCCTAAAAAAGCACAAGAGGTATGATGAGATATTTAAATACCCGATTGCAGGAATCAAAGTCTTGGGACAAAAATCAATGGGTAAAATCCCAAGGTGTGACAACATTTTTATACATGTTTATACATGTATAAACATCTTATGCATTTATACATGTATAAACATTTATACATTTTATACATGCTCTGTTTATACATGGCCAGGCTCAGCAAGGGATAAACAGAAGAGACATCATTTACCATAAAGAAGCCTGGGAGGGCAGAAACTTAAGGCAAAATGATGCAGAAAGCTATTAAACCTATTTCTAGCATTGCCAACATAACTAAATTTTATGATGACATTTAGTTATGTTTACAAAGGGAAGATGCTGTTTGTTTTGCTGGTTAATTTCTGTGCCATTTCTTAAGACTTCCTCCCCACCCCCCAATGTTTAATAGAATCATAGAACCATAGGATGGTTTGGGTTGGAAGGACCTTAAAGCTCATCCAGTTCCAACCCCCTGCCATGGGCAGGGACACCTTCCACTAGACCAGGTTGCTCCAAACCCCTGTGTCCAACCTGGCCTTGAACACTGCCAGGGACGGGGCAGCCACAGCTTCTCTGGGCACCCTGTGCCAGTGCCTCACCACCCTCACAGGGAAGAACTTCTTCCTAATGTCTGATCTAAATTCTCTCTGTCAGCTTAAAGCTATTAACTGGAGTACTAGAAGTCCAGAAAACCAGGATGTAGCCCTTCTCTTGCCCAAGATCCACAATCAGATCCTGAACATATCTATACAATGGGGGTAACATTGCCAGTGTTTTGAGACATATGTGTAAAGTACTATTACTTCTTCCACATCCATTTCATCACTTTCAGAGCAAAATTTGACTTTGGATGCTTGTGCAAAGACTATGCCAAAAGCAATGGATGTGCACATACACTTCCAAAAAAATGGGCTTTGGCTTCCTGAAGGGAAATGTTTTGTTGTTGTTTGGTTTTCAGCAAAGGCCTCTTTCCAAGGGCACGGGGAACCACCCTTCTACAAAACAACAAATTACAAGTGTTTCCCTCAACCACACATGCACTCTGTGGAAACTTCAGAGGATTCATTTGGGAAGCAGGGAGGGACCGCACCAACCTCTGGGAGGAAAGGTTTATGGTTTATTCCTTTTCCTTGTGTTTCTCATTGTTAAATGATCTGCCTCTCCTAAGCTCCCCATAGCATAGCTTTATTTTCAGTTGTTTTCCACATGCATCTCTGTTTGTGAGGGTCACTTGGCTACCTCATTTCACAAAGCAAATCCCAGAGTTCTCAGGCTGGTGTGGGACCCTCAGGGTTGTGGCAGTAAGCAGTAACTCTCCATGAAGAAATGGTGCTTGTGATGAGGAATTTTCCTGCTGTGTTCACTTCCAACGCAAAGAAAGGGAAAGGGCAGCCAGTGAGGGGAGGGAAGAACAAATTTATACCTTCTGGGGCAGCAAAGTCACAGTAACCTTCTGTTCAAATCCACAAGATGCTTCTTTATGCTGACTACTTTCCACTCACTCTCAACAGCTCCCTTTTTAACACATGGCCCATCCTTGCCCTCTCCTACTTTCTGCTATTAGCCTACAGCAGTGCATGAAGTGCTTCAAGATTCTCAGCTGCAACGTTCTTTTATTTCAAGAGAAACATCTGTTTTCAGGGATTTAACATGCAGGCATGCACGTGGCCTTCTCCTTCACACCACCCCTGCACTGGCATCTTTTCCACTGACCCCAGTGAAATTTGTACTGTACAAACAAGTCTAGAAAAAAGTCAACAATTTAAGACACCAGAGACCTCAACCAGAATGAAGATGGCAAAAGACCCAGTAACACAGAACTACTGCTGTCATCACAAAGTCTTTACTTTCACCAGAAACACCTTTCAGAAAATCTCTGCCCATATCATTTTGATACACTGCGAAAATTGCTTAAGTAATTTTCTGATGCTCAGCACTTTTAAATGTTCCATACCAATGACTAACATCTTTTTCTGTGCAAAACGTGGTTTCCCACAAAAGGCCATTTCAGAAGCTGGGGTGCTGGGAGGAGGTGGGGGAGCACAGGACAGCTTGAAGTCCTGATGCAGTACTGGGGTCATCTCTGACCTGCTCAATTTGAAATAGAAGTCTCACTCATTCATGTCTGCAGACATCCTTTATCACTGTCTGCAGTGTGAAGGCCTTTAAATAAGTCCATCTGTAAGCAGACAGACCTGTGCAGCACTGTGGTCAGGCCGGGATTACTGCAGGGTTCAGCAGCCAGCATGGTTATGAGAAACAAGCACCGGCATTTACTTACAGACCCACATACCCGCCGGCTGGATTTTATTTTTGGCCGCAGTGGGATCTTCCATCTATATAGAGCCTTTGAAATAGGAATCCGTAACTTTATTTTGGGGGGCAGTCTTCAAAATCATTTGTTACCAAATGTCATGCTCTGGAGTTTATTTCAACTGCTGCTCCTTCACTGTGCTAAAATAATGAATAATAAATAATGGGGCAGCAGCAGCGATAGCGGCAGCTGCAGAGAGACCTTCAAACCCAATCCATACTACAAAAGGATACAAGTCACATCTCTTTCTCTCCTTCTCCTTTAAACTCTGTTCACATTTTTTACCATGGATTCTGCTGTCATTATTGTCCCCTTCATCTTTTGCTTCCCCTGGTTCTTTCTACCAAGGAGAGTGAAGTTCTCTATGAAAGCAAAGGATTTCACAACATCAGCCCTCTGCTTATTTTAGGTACTGACTCTCACAGAAATATGTAATTAATCCTAACAATTGGGTAAGAAGAAGGTGTCCCTTCAACCTCTACTCTTACTTTTCTGTTTATCTTATGTCTTTTGGGCTCATCCTGGGCAGGGAAAACAAATGTCTGTTCAGATAAATGTTAGTCAGCATACCTACCCCACTGGACACCAATTTAGTTTATTATTCTTCCCTCTATCACCTCAGATGCTGCTGAACTGGAAAACACAAGTAAAACAGTGCCTGAGGGATGAACACACATGATGCCATCAGATTCCTCCTCCCATAAGCACTGGGTCTGTCCCCCAAACTGCCTGGTCTGCTGACAAGTAGCTTTTCCTTGGCTAGGCACACAGGAAACCACCAAGGTTGCATTGTGGTCTTTTCTGGCTGACTTATCTCTTGCACCACTATAGGACCAAATAGCTCCTACCAAGCTAATAAAAAAACCCATGTACATGCACATTAGAGCTCCAAGAGAGAAATACAGCCTGTGGAGGCAAGACAAAGTACATAATAGGTCTGAAAACACCGGTGAAAGAGCCAAGAAAAGTGTAAGAAAGAAGTATCTGTCTGTGATCAAAGGCTGCTCCAGTCCTGAAAACCAGCCATCTATCTGCTTGCTCCCTCTCCAAACCTAACTTAAAAAGTGAGTTTCAAGAGAATGCCTCAGCAGGGGCATTAAGTGACCGAAATACTAAATCTGTGACTTTCATACAAGATGCAGGAACAGTCCTGTGTGATCCGTAATCCTGGCTCATTGCCAGATCTTTCTTCCCTAAACCAGCCAGGGTAAGGAATACTACAAAGCTCACATCTGGGAGGAAAATGGGTGATTCACTCTGACCACCAAATGGACACTGCTTGTGGCAGTAAAAAGGCAACACACAATCTTGTTGGCTGGGAAAACAGTGACATTATTTCTTAACTCTGGCCTCACAAAGTGCTTTCACAGATGGGCAGGACTTGAACACACTTTTACTTAAATACTGGGACTGGGTAGAAAGTTTCTTTGGGACTTCTTTTCCCTAGAAAATTGCCATTTCAACTGCCTATCATTTGTCACAACAGTTTCCTGTTTTCAGGGGAAAATTTAGTAAGTTTTGCCAAATACTGGGGAAAAAAGTGCTTAGAAAACAGAACACTTGAGACAAATCTTCCAATTTTCAGCAAAACACTTTCACATTTTTCAAGAAGATTCACTAGTTTCTACAGAAGAAAAACTCTGCACTCTCTCCAGCAGTACTCGATGCCAGTTTTGCCCAGTGACACTGCCTTAAAGGCAACCTGACCAGAGTCAGATGGCTTTGTTGAAGGCTCAGCATTCATCTTGATAGCTCACTGTATACAAAACCAGTCAAACAAAATACCCCCATGGAAACTAGACTGGCCACTTCTAGAAGGTACAGCTTCTGTTCAATGTTTTGGAAAGGACTCCACACAAAATCAGGTGGGTTGGAAGGAATCTTAAAGCTCACCCAGTTCCAACCCCCCTGACACAGGCAGGGACACCTTCCACTAGACCAGGTTGTTCAAAGCCCCATCCAACCTGGCCTTGAACACTGTCAGGGATGAGAACAACAGCATAAACTAAAGAAGTTCAGAAACTGACTCTTAGGAAATAGGAAAATTACTTGCTGGGGGAAGAAGATGGGGAAGGGTGCCTGCTGGGATGTCCTGAAAAGTCTACCTAAGATACCATCCAGATGTGTGTGTGCACCATTGTTTTAGCTATAGAGTCTCTCTCTACTGTTAAAACAAAGAAAACTTTATTTGTCACTGTCCATGTACTCCTATGAGAAAGAACCAGATTTGTCCAAACTCAGTACAGCCTAGTTGATCACAAGACAGTATATAGCCTACAGCCCAGTGTAAAAGTAGGAACAGAGGGAGTTACTAGCTCTGTTTCTGTGCCAAGTTTCATTTAAGATTTGGAAGCTTCAGAGAGTTGGATTTCATGACAGTCTTCCACTTAAACATATAGAATTAGTCCAAAGGACCTGGAGGAAGAGAAACGCCAGCTGCTTTTCGGGCACATCAAGGGACCATGGTTTTACCTTTGCCATCACACGCAGCTTTCTTTGCACATCAGGAAGGATTATAGAAAAGGTAGTTCCCTTTCTAGGCACAGGACAGCATCATTTGTGAACTGTATGTTTTACAATGATGGTAGTCTGGAATCATGTTATCGTATTGGTAAGTTACCTTTGGAGGCCAACCAGTGCAGACAGTGAAAAGACTTTATGCTGGCCTTTGCTCTCTCACAAGTGTTTTTCCCTGTAGACACACAGGTGTGTGGAAAATAAAGCAACAAAAATGCTCCTAAACTTGATTTTTTTAGCCATTGAGCTAGAAGACTTTTCCAAGGGCACTCTCTTAATCAGATTTAGGTTTGTGACGGGAAAATGCTCTAACTGTAACGTGCCCATGCAGTAGAAATTATAAAGAATTCTAAAGAGTCCTTCTGAGCAGACAGTGTGAGACCTGGCAGTTCTCTCTGGCTGTGTAGCTCAGTGTGACTAACACGACCAAATGTCAACACAGGCTCCCTAAACCCTTGCCCAGACTAATCTAGCAGCAACCATCCCTGGTGACAGGGAGTTTCTTAAAGTTGCGAGCGGCAGCTTGATGGTTGGGCTGCTCTAAGGAGTATGTAGCACAGCCATGTGGGGCGGCAGGTAAACAGCCACGCGATGCTGGTTAGATCTACCTGCACTCCTCCCTCTCTGGATGTGGTGTCACAGTCAAGGTTCACAGCCCAGGAACATGCTGCAGAGCCTAAGCCTGTGCTGGCAGCGCCGTCCTCCTGCCTGAAGCACAGGGCTGTAAATATTACTTTGCTTCCTCATTTGCAAGTCAGGCTCTGCATTCCATGGCTAAACACCTACATCCCTGCCTCCCAGCTTTCCATGACGGGATATGCAAAACTGACAGGCATCTCTCTGCAAGTGGCACAGAGGGGAGCAGCTCTCAGCTGCCACTAGCTACAACTGCCAGGGGGTGTTTGTCAGGGTAGCTGGTGTCAGACCTCTATGTAACTGTAAGTGAATGGGGCTTCTGTGTGCCTTTCATACCATTGTATAGAACTGAAGTCCAGGACAATGAGAATGGAAACATTTTGCCCGTTGTTGATATCCAACTGCCTCCTGGAGGATACAGTCTCCACCAGACAGATGGCTAATTTCTTTAGCCTAACCTCCTCCTACAGCACTCCAGTGTTAGTATGATGTTCTGCCCCTGGAGTGAAACCCTAATTGCTGTCAAACGTTCAGAGACAAAAGTGGTGTCTGCATATCATTCATGCAACTATTGTTACCAGGGTTTGAATTAAACAGCAGAAGCCACTTATCAATTGACTCCACCATGATCCATTTTGCTCAAACACTGGCTCACATTTTAAAGATCAAGTTTGATAATTCTTACTTCAGTGTATCAGAAGATGCAGCATCTTTCACTGAAGGACCCTCAGCCACTCTGTCTCCGTTAGGCTTACAAAGGACGTGGGGTGCTCTTTCCCTGATGATTCAGAAATCCTCCTACTGAAGAAAAACGTTAATTTTCCTTTGTCCTCGCCAGCTAAAGCCAAGTGGCTGTTCAGTATGAAATGGGTGCTGAGCACAAAGCCAAGACATGGAGTTCCTCATTTGTCTTGTTCACACATAAGACATATTTTGGAAGCGACAAACTTCTTGCTTCCCAGAGATGTGGCTGCCATTGAACAGACAGGTAATACTAATGGCCAGACAGTGACAGTCAGCTATTGGTAGGCTGATTGGATGCACATTCATCTTCAAATTATGTTGTGTGACAGCACAGGCTGCTGAACACCATTTTAACATGCAGAGTAACTCCTCAGGAGGCTCTTCATTATGCATTCAGGGGGCTATTTTCAGACTAAACAGCATGTCAGTGGCTGTGTTTATCCCTTTCCACCTGGGCAGAGGAAACAGTTCAATGTCCCTCCAGGGAATTAATATATATTACAACCCACACGTCGATTCTCCTCAACAGACAGAAATGGCCAGACATATTACACGTTTCCAGAAAATGTTGAAGTCCTGACAATGAAGGATTGCTAGGGTAAAAGAAAATGTGCTTAAGCAGAGATCCTCAGTTAAAAGGAAGCCAAATTCCCTGGGATCAAAATGAAACACTCCCTGCTCTCCCTCTGTGCAGAGGTGTGCCACACCAACACAGACAGGGACACTCACAGTCTCTAACACAACCACTTCTGACAGGGGCATGCTTTTTCTGTGTCTAAAACTGTGTTGGGAGGCACAGAGTCCAGATCCCTCACAGCCATGTGAGCTGCACCGCATCAGTGTCCGCCTTGGGATGCTGCTGGCTGCTCCTGGGCTGAGCCAGAAGCATCTGCAGTGAGGCTCAGGGGGGCCTTCCCTCTACCTCTGTCTCCTTCCCAGCATGATTTACTTGCACTTGCTGCAAATACTTCATCTCATGCCCTTTAACAAATTCTGCTGGTGGCTGCCTGGGAATGGATTCATGCCCATGCCTGTAGCTCCACAGCAATGACAGAAGAATGTAAAAACCAGCATTCTTCCTCTTTTTCTTCCCTTAACCCACATAGCTTTAACAACAACAACAACAAAAAATGGCACCTGCAAGATGCTGCTCTCCCATGCCTCGGTAACACCTGGGATGTTTCCTGGAACTAGCAAGACCAACAAAGAGCAATAAAAATGTTACAGGGATGCCTATGATTCTGTGTCTGTGGTTTTCCTGGTAGCAGAGCAGGGGTAGGGGAGCCTGGCTGCAGCTGGTGAGGGTGGGAGACACTGGTGCCAGGAGAAGGGTGGGAAGCGAGACATGAGAGCAGTACTTACTGGAGGCAGTCCTCCTCCTTTGATAGCTCATGGCCTGGCACAGATCTGGAATAGCAGAATGCCATGGCGTGGCACAGACCAGGTACTTCAGCTACCTGCAGAGATGCACCAAAGACCTGAAGGTAAGATTCCAGGTCACAGCCCACCTCAGGCTCAGCGCCTGTGTCAGGCTCCTAGCAGGGATTCAAGCCAAGATGCTGATGCTGCCATTTATTTGCTCCCAGGCTTTAAAGTGGCTGCACTACAGCACTGAGCATTATCAAGTTTGGCAGAGTCTAGGCTGAGCAGAGTGTGATCCCAAATGGAGCTGCTGCTAATTAAACACCTCTAATTAAACACAGAGACATGACCAGTGGTTCTGGGCAACCCCGAGCTGCAGACTGCTGAAAGCTCAAAAAGTCCCTTGAGGGAAAGCCCCACAGCCCTCTCTGCCCCCCCATTCCTCCTGGGGCCTCGGCTCACAGCCACCATCCAGGAAGGAATGCCAGGTCCATGGACTGAGGCTGGTCACTGTCAGGTCCTTAATGTCCTCACACACACCATTTCCAGCAGTGCGCATGGGAGAGCATCAAGGGAGGAAGTTACATGTGTTCAGTGAGCAGCCCTGTCACAGGAGATCACAAGGTCACCAGTCCCCCTCTCCGCTGGTAAAACCTAAACCGAATCTGAAGTGAAAGCCTGTTTATTAAAATTGACATTTCTATGGTGCCTGCCCAGCTGATCAGAAGTAATAGCTGTGAAGCCGGCAGTGAAGAGACCTGATACCCCAGAAGCTGCAAAAGCGCTTTGTATCCTGCTTCATTACTGATTTAACAGCCACAGGAAAAGATTTAGAGCCAAGTTTCTGCAGCCTGCAAGGGCCATGCTGCTCTGTGCAACCACCTGCAGTGCCAGCTGTGTGGCCTTGGCCAAGGGACCTTTGTCACCAGCATCCCAGGCTGGGGCAGATGCAGAGGATGCTGCCTGTGAGCACACATGGGTCCAGCAAGGGTCTGCTGCCTGCTGCAGAAAGTGCAGGTGATCCCTGGCTGCTCTGCTTGTCAGTGGTGGATGGAGATGCTGCCCTAGGAAGCAGGGCTGTTCTTCCTAAAAGTGATGGTAAAGCACACTTGGGAAGGATTTCTGTGGCAGAGGAATATGGAATCCATTATACTGCCGGGAGAAACTGAGAGGTTAAAATAAAATGGCAGCAGGTGCATTTAATAAGATTACAAGGTCCCCTTGGGATGTACAGGGAGAGCAGTTTCACTGTGTATTTTAAACCAGACTACACTGTTGAAAATCAACAGGATTTTAGTTGCAAAAGGCAAGCTAGTTGGGAATTCAGTTCATGATTATTCAGGTATAAAGCATAACACAGCCAGAGATGTGCTCAAATAAAATCTGCTTGATCTAAGCTAGAAAGAACAAAGTGGATGTACCTGATGAGTAGAAATGCATGAAACCTGAGTGTAGAGATATGGGTGGAAGTATACCTTACAGAGATTTCTGTACTGTCATTAAGAAGACATTCCAGTGAAAACAGAACGTAATACACTGTAGTAAATTTGTACCATTTAGACTCTGATGCTTTCTCCTTTAGAGGAGAGGCTAGAAGTGCCAGTGCAGAACCCTGAACTAACCAAGCTGTTCCCAGACCTGTGACTTACAGATGACTTTATATAATGAACTGAAAGAAACCTTAAATTTTATTTTAATATAGCTTTAAAAAAAATGTAATTTTGCCATGTTGCATCTAAGCAGTACACACACAACTACCTTTCAGACATGCTTAAGGAAGAACTGACAGCCTGAACAGAAGAGATGTTCCAAAGAACCTACACAGCCCTTCAAATAAATCTCTGAATTCCTATTTGAGCCAATCAATCTGGCTCTCCAGGTGTCAGCTGGTAACACACTCATCTGTCAGCATCTGAGTACTGCAGTCACAGCTGGAAATTTAGCTTAGCAATTACATTTAAGTAAAAGATAACACTGGATTATGCATTTCACACAGCAGAGGTTAAAAACGAGACTGGGGTTTGGGTTAATGCCAGTATGGTGTTTCTGTCTGACCCCAACTATATATAAGGTTGCTTTTAGTTGTGTTTCCTCTCAAGTCCACCATCTGTGCTGTCCAGGAAAAATACGGGAGGGCCCCCACTGCAACTGGGACTCACCTTGCAGAGCTTGTAGGTCCAAAAGGAGTCAGCTTTTACTACCAAAACCCCTGTTCTCTACAGGCATCTTCCAGCGCTGGCCTGGGAGCACATGCCTGCTCACCTTTATATCATTACATTAGCTTGCATGTTGACAACTGCTATTAATGCCTACACAGGTATCTAAGCACCCTGTGGGATCCTACCAGGCCTAGCAAATCTTTACCTTTAGGGCTCAGGTTTAGAAAGCATCTCTATATGTTTCACCTGCAAAGATGGCAGTAAGGTAGATATTTCAGCCAGCTAGATAGAAACAAATGCGTTTCTCAAACAAGCTGTTTTACATTGCCTTCTAATGAGAAGTGAAGGCTTGCTCAAATCACCCAGTGCAGAAACTTGTGTCAGTGCCTTCTACTCTACTAAAGTCCAAATGGCAAGGGTGAAATAGTATAACCTGCTCCTTTTAACAGAAGCAGGTCAGGGAATATTCAAGAGCAGCGATGCTGGTATGCTTGAGAAGAGGAGCAATGAACTTTTTTAAGAACCACAGCACAGCCACTGGCAGCCTGAGCTCCTACCTGCACTCTTCCCCAGAGCAGCAGGATTCAGCTAGACTGAAACACCTGAACCCTGATATCTAGTTACAATGTATAAAAAAGAGAGTTTAGCCTAATTTTAGATCTTGGGTAGAGTAAGAGGAGTGGAAATGAGAAAAAAACTGCATATTTCTAATAGTCTGGATCACACGATGGATTTAGATTAGATATTAGGAAGGAATTTTTCATTATGAGGATAGTGAGGCACTGGAACAGGTTGCCCAAAGAAGCTGTGGCTGCCTCATCCCTGTGTTCAAGGCCAGGCTGGGTGGGGCTTGGAGCAACCTAGTCTAGTGGAAAGTGTTCCTGCCCATGGGGCAGGGGGGTTGGAACTAAGATAAGCTTTAAGGTCCCTTCCAAACCTAATCATTCTATGGTTCTGTGATATTTGACAGAGAAGAGGAACTACCACCACCTTCTTTTTGGAGTTATTGCTCAGGCAAAAGCAGCCTCAAAAACCTGCAAGGCTAGCATTTGACTGTGTTCCCTGGAAGTGATTGATCCCTCCTTCATCTTCCCAAAAGAAACAAAAGCAGAAGGCGAATTATTTCTGAAGCTTCATAAGTGGCACTGCTCACACAAGACTATCCATTATAAGTGACAGGTGTACAGCACTGCATTAACCCCTTTGGTGCCACCCACCTATCACACCTACAACACTGCTGTTATCTATTCATATTTCATTGAAATCTCTCCACCATTTCCTGTGCACCCCTCACAGAAGTGTTTATGTGCAAACTGGAGCCCCAGTAAATTCTACAGGTAAATACGAACAAGAGTATTTTAAACTCAAGCAATGAATGAAACAATTTTTCCATGATTTAAGATGACAGAGGGGAGATTTGGATTAGGTACCCAGAAATTCTTCACTACGAGGGTGGAGAGGCCCTGGCACAGGTTGCCCAGAGAAGCTGTGGATGCCCCATCCCTGGCAGTGTTCAAGGCCAGGTTGGATGGGGCTTGGAATAGCCTGGTCTAGTGGTAAGTGTCCCTGCCTGTGGCAGGGGGCTCGAAGTGGGTGATCTTTAAGGTCCCTTCCCATCCAAACCATTCTGTGGTTCTATGATGATTCAAAGTGCTTCAAGGGACCACAATCAATCAGTTAGCAGAAAGATGACCACACATCTGGCTGCAAAAGAGAGGTAGATTCATCTATACTTTCAATCAAAGCTTCCCAGAGCTGTGTTCAGAAAAGACTCAGCTCTCTGAGAGGTACCAGGAATGCTGACTTCAGCAACCAGGGTCCCATGGGGGAATTTGGTCCAATTTTATGGACAGCTATCCTCTGAAGCAGCATCCCTGCATTCAGCAGATGTAACAAGTGAAAAAAGAAACACTCAGCAGCAACCCTGGTGTTGCTCTTTGGAACTGCCAGGAGAAAGATCTAGGTGCTTTCCCCAGGCCGTTTTACTCTCCCCTCCGACTGAAGTCTCCCATGGTTCCTCACTCTCCAGCTTTCACTCCAGTGAAATCAGATCCATTTCTGTGCCATCAGAGCAGTGAGGGGTGCAGCATGGCACTCAGTAAGGCTACCTGAGGGGCTGTGTCAGAGAGAGGGCATGGCTCATCTTCCCTTTCCTGTGCCAGGGCTGTTCGCCCATGCCAGCCCACAAGATCAATGAACCACTCTGCAGTGCAAGAGTGCAGCTCTCAAGATGACAGTCCTCACTGAGTGATGCAAGGGCTTCATCACCTCCTCTGGCAAGTGTTTCAGTACAGGAAATCATCCCTCCCCTATCACTTCACATGGGAACTGCCATTTTTTCCACCAAGTCAGCAGCTTCTTGGAACTGAGAGCCGCTGTGAAATAGGGTGCGGATGCAGATATTTTAACTCCATTTTATGTTTCTTAGCATCTTCACCTCAAAGGCAAGGTGTTTTTAACTCTGGTTCATTTTTGAACAGCAGGAAATGTAGCTTAATATGTTTTGCAAAGGTGGTAAGAACAGAAAGGGAGAAATACAGGCTATTGGGGGAATAAATGAAATAGGAAGCTGAATGTTGTATCTGCAAAACAGTGTGCTTTTCATGCAGAGCTGATTAACATGAATCAAAGGGTTTAAGAAAACAAACAGCATGGTACTAGAGAGAGAGCAGGGTGCCATGGCTGATACTAAAGTCTTTATCCCTAGCACTTCAAGTGCCTTATTCTTCACACCTGGCCCTTTACACTTCTTTCCTAAAACTTAGGAGGACAACCCCCCACACTAAATGGCGCTGACTGCAGTGGGGAACCTGGGCCAGGAGAGCTCCCTGAGCTCAGCCCTACTGTTTAGGAAGGATGCTGAAACCCTCACACTTCCCTGCAGCATGCAAGCCCACTCGTCTTCAGTTTGACAGTTAGCTCGCAAGTGCTGATGGATGAGGCTGGGACTGTGTCCATCCCACTGCACTTCGACAGTGGGCTACCTGTGTGGCAGGGAGAGCTCTGCTGCTGGAAAAGCCTCTCTTGCATGACTGCAGTCCATTAAGGCAAACTGCAGTCAGTGCCAGTTCTCCTTAATGTGCTGGGCTGTGAGCTATGGCAGCTCAGAAGCTGATTCAAAAATGATTAAGCTGCTCTCACTACAAGGGGAGTGACTCTGGGACCAGGGATGGATGAGGGCCGGGCAGAGCAGCCTCCTCCATTGCTACACAATAACTTGCAGACACTAAGCCCCTGAGAGGGAGGGAGGGTCACCAAGAGGCTCCACAGGTCATGGTCTGTTTTAATACAGACGCTGCCAGGTATGTACATGTGTGTGACACACACATGCACGTGCCCATGTGCCATCTCTTTATGGATTTGCTGCCATGCACCTTATCCCATTCCCACCCACACAGAAAGAATTGTAGTCCATAAACCACTTTATCCTCACTGTTGCAGACGCTTGTGTTTTTACCACAACTTCTTAGAGAAACGGAAGAGTGCCCATAGAGCATAGAAAGGCCAGTCCCAAGAGGGAAGGATGCTGCTGGCTCCAAGTGCCATGCCCAGGGCCTGGCACTTTGACACCTGGGAGCCAGAAGCAGGAGAGCACACAGTAGGCACACATTTATCCTCTTCTCCTTAGCTCAGAGATGCTGCTGGAAATGGTGCAAGCAACTTGACTGGGAGACTCCAGCTGCCAGTCAGCCACACTGGCTACACTCCTTTGTTTCTCAGTCTTCCTCTTAGGGCCCTGCACAGAGGGAGGCTGAAGTGTGTGCTCAGCAGCTGGGCTCCATGCCCACAAAGAAAGAAGGGAAGGAGATGTCTGAAATATTGGCAGAGCAGCTTGTTTGCAGCAAGGAAAAGAGGCAATGTCGGGTCTGGCACTACACTGGAAATGGAAACGGCCTTTTCCCTATTGAGATCAACAAAGTAAGCAGATGCCGCAGAATCAAATGGTGTACTTTGGATTTCCAAACTAACAGGTATCAGTACTGAGTGGCTCTGGACAGCAATACTTGCTTGCCAGCAAGGCAGCAGGTACAGGCTCATACAGAGGTCCAGCAGCACCCCTGTGAGATGCAGTGAGCCAGCATGTGGCTAGGTCCCTTGGCAGCAGCTTTCATGCCACCCTGCAGCTCTGCTGCCCAGCTCACATATTCCCCCCACATAACACAAGTTTTAGAGGCTGCTTTGGCCAGGATTTGAGCTATGGTGGGCTCAGGAGAGAAGCCTGGCACACGGTGGCCCAGTGGCAGAGGAGGAACAGAAGCCAGATCTTCAGACTTCCACTCTGGTCCTCCATGCCCCTTGCCTTGAGCCCCCTTGTTCATATATACTGATTTTACCTTAGATACAATTTACATATTTATTCTTAGTTGCCACTATGCCCCCAAAACTACTCAGACCACTGGAGTTCAACAAACGGTTAAGATCATTCTGATAACAGCAAGTTACAGATATATATCAAATACAGTAAAAACTGCCCCTAACTGCTTCTGCTGTGGAAACAAAGGGGTGGATGAAGAAGCGCCCTCTTCATTTGGTTTGAGGCTGGTGGCTGCTCCTGCAGTGCTGCTTTGGAGCCCTGTGATTTTATTACCAGCATCTTTAGGAGTGCCCAGGAAAAGAGCAATGGCAGCTCTGTGGCTTCCCAGAGCAGCTGTCCTCCTGCACTGCTGCAGCCGGCAAGCTGACACCAGACCCCAGTGCTATGCTTTTGATGGCCCTTCCACTTCTCATCCAAGTGACAAGGAGCATGCAGAGTCATGCACCGACCAAGGAGGTATTAGCTAATTGAAATTGTGCCACCGGTGCACTAAATGCTAGTCACTTAAATCAATCTCTTGCTTCCTCTCACCTCCATCTCATTCTCTCCACCTTCCCAATGCCTCCATCCTTCCCTCCCCCTCTCCTTCTTCTCAGCCTCCCACCTTCTTTCCCAAAATTCCCTGTCTGACTCCTAATCCCTCCAGGGTGATTAAAGCAGGACCAACAACAAAGGAAAGGCGACAGGAAACCCTGCTATTTGCCCTATACAGCACATTCTCCCTTTGGGCTTGCAGCACCCACCCCTGCTGCAGGCAGCTGCCCCAGAGACCGGGGCCCATGGTCCCCTCCAGCTGGGGTACCCGGGGTGCTGAGCAATTGCAGTTGCAATTCCCCCCTCCCTGCACCTAAGAGGCGTTTGTCTTTCTCAGAGCAATTACCACAAATGATTTATGTGGCCAGTCAAGAGGGCCTGCCAGGGTTCTTATTTCATCTCTGAAAAAAGGAACTGCTGGAATTTTATCAGGGAGCTTGGATTAAATTGACAGCTGCCTTTTGTTTTGTTTTTTTAAAGACCTTCCCTTTGGAGCACAGTATTCTGCCTGGATCTAGGGGGTAAGGGAGGGGGGGGAACCAACACCATGCAAAGGGTACAAGCCCCTGCTGTAAGAGAAAAATCCATTTTCTTCTCTCTATATCCATTTTTAGTGAGGCTGTTTTAAGGAGCTGACATCTGAGAACGATCCCCACTCCCACCGACTCGAAACAACATTTTACTTCACTTCACTGAAGCCACCAAGGCAACAGCTTTTCCTCCTGGGTACAAGCATGTGTTAGGCTGACAGAAGGAAACGGTGGAGTCTCCATCTCAACAAGAGCACAGTCACCAAATTCAGTTTAAACGCTGCCAGCCCCACCACACACAAACCCTCCCATGTTCCGTACCAGGGCCAGGCGCTCAAACACACCGAGGCACAGATGCACAGGGGGGGATGCGGTGCGTGCAGGCAGACAGGCAGACGTGCTTCAAGATGCGCATACTAAAAGTCAGGACTGTGTAGGGAGGCAGATGCCGGCACATGGGCTGACTCAGAGAGACCCACGCAGGCAGCAAGGCGCAGGCAGACATGCCAGTACACACCGGAGCACAGCCCGTATGGATCAGGCAGGCAAACACACGCTGAAGCAAGGCGCACGCACGAGAGACCCACCAACAGGCATGTGGCTAGAGGCAAAAATGGCACGTCACAAAAACATGCCAACAAAGGGAATGCAAGCGCGGAAGGCAGAGACAGACACACAGACAGAGCTGATTAAAACTTCAGGCTCTGCTAACAGCAAGAGGTATTAACAACTATTTAACAAAGTCAGCTGCCTCTTGCCTTCCGTTGCTTAGTGGCTGGTTCTTGCATACCCTTCCAACATATTTGAAAGCATTTGTTCTCTAGATTACACAATTTGGGCTTTGTACATATATATATATATTTGTGAGGCAAAGGCTAACATGAGGACAAAATTATTGAGGATGTCACTGGAGATTACAGCATCAATCCTGAGAGGTCTAGATGTGCATGTATTGCCTTGTTTCAAACAGTTCTGGTTTGGATACAAGGCATCAGTTTCTGCCTGTACCTCAGGGTGGGAGGGGAAGAGTACGTTAATTTTGAATTTTAAAAAGTGGAAAAGATCACAAAATAGAGATGAGCAGTCCAATAACAATACTCAGAAGGTGACAAAGAGGATGCATGGTGGTATAGTTCACACAAAGGAGAGGCGTGTCTCACTGCAAAGGACTCTGTCAGCCTGAAATCCAGGCATTTCCCAGACACAAGTTTGAAGTATTTTCCATAAATTATCCCTCCCAGGTGCCCCTGTTTAGCCCCTGTTTTTTCCTACTGATATTTTCTTACTTTCATATGATTTTCTGCCTGCCATCACTTCACAGAAGAACTAAACATACATAGGGACATACACAGACATGAACTACACATGTGTGGTGCTAAGTGCACCCAGACATTAAAGAGCACAAAAAAAAAAAAAAAAGAAAAAAGAAAAACCCACTGTTTTCCTACATACTTTCTCTTTTTGACACTTTAGGTTTTGCCATTAACAATAGTAACCCTAATCAATCTCAGAAGATATTTTAAAGCCAGTTGGCACCCATTTGAATCATAGAATGGTCTAAGTTGGAAGGGAGTTTGAAGTTCATCCAGTTCCAACCCCCACTGTCATGGGCAAGAACACCTTAAACTAGACCAGGTTGCTCAAAGCCTCGTCCAACCTGGCCTTGAACAGTGCCAGGGATGGGGCATCTACCACCCCTCTGGGCAACTTATTTCATTGGTTTACCACCCTCTGTGTATATGCAAATTTATTATTTTATGTATTTGTTATAAATTTATTATTTATAGGCAAACCCTTTGAGTTGCAAAGCCTTTAAGATCCATTTGTTTCTTGCTACTGTGCTCACCCAAACTGCACTGCACCCTCTGGGTGCAGGCATCAGAAGCGTGGCCCAGCGAGAGAGCGCCAGACTGGTTCAAGACCATTCTTCCTTTCAAAGATCTGGTTTGCTCTTCAGCTTCCACAGGAGATCACTAGACTACTATAGTCAGTTCAAGACCATTCTTCCCTTCAAAGACCTGGTTTGCTCTTCAGCTTCCACAGGAGATCACTAGACTACTATAGTCAGTTCAAGACCATTCTTCCCTTCAAAGACCTGGTTTGCTCTTCAGCTTCCACAGGAGATCACTAGACTACTATAGTCACACACTGCAATGCAAACTGTCTTGCTGGGTCTACTTGTCTGGGCACCTGCCTTATTTAGGGACTCTCAGGAACACAGAGGCAAAACTATTTTGTATTTCAATGCTCATGCAGCAAAGCACATTAGAACTCCCATGAATGCTCTTACGTACAAAGAGAGTGGCCATGGTTCAGAAACTCTCCATGGTGGGCCTGGGATGAATCGCAGCACTTTACATAAAATCCAGAAATGCTGCGCTTCGTGTTGTTACTCCATGATCCCTTCCAGTCTTAACCATTCTGTGATTCTGTGCCCTGGAATCACTCTCCCAGCTCTAGGCTTTCAGTCTCTTCCTGGGCAAACCTGGCATTGCAGGAGCTATATGGAAAAAGGACCAAGAAAGCAAAAGGGAATAAAGCCTCTCTGCAAAGTGGCAATGTGCCTTTGTCAAGTCCCTAACTCATCTGCACTGGCTTCTCTAGCTTCCCAGTGGTACGGTAACAAACGTTGCAGCTACAGCTGGGTGGTACGCCGGATGATGTGCAGATGCATGTTCTTTGGCTGTTGCTGGGGGAAATAATGGCTGACACAGGCAGGACGTTCTCTGCACTTGTAGAGTGAAGAGGAGAAGAAAGACAAAGTTAAGAAGTCAGTGGAAGTTGACTGCTGTGGCTCTGTCCCTTATCGTACTCTCAGTAAGTATTCTCACTGCACCAGGCCCTTTGGCTGGCCATGTGAGATGCTGGGAGCATCATTATCCTGGTCAAAGCAGCACTCTCAGCGGTGGCACCTGAATCCTCATCCTGCTCTCAAAGCTAACACAAGAGCAGTCACATCTCAGAGCTCGTAATTGAGCGTGTGAGGAAAAATGGTGAGTTTTTCTCAGCTCTTAGCATTTCTGGTAAAGATATTACTGCTCCCAGGACTCACATCCCTGACAAATCAGGCTACTTATATACAGACAGCTCTCTAACATTGGAGATCTGTGTTTGGAAATGTGACTATCAGTCATCTGCTGCAGAATGGTTGCCACAGAGGAGTGCAGCTGGGAGGAGCACTCTTCCAGTCATGGGGAACACTGGCAATCAAAGACCAAGCTAGCATCTTCATCACTGATCTCTTAAAGATCTCACCAAGACCAGTCACTCCTGCCTGCCTCTGGTCCCATCACTTCGATAAAGGAAGAGAGCTGGATAATCTGCTGAACAAAGGGCATTATGTTAATCTTATGCTAATTAGGTGCATCCATACAGCCCCGCTGTAGAATTACTTCCCTCTGCCCAGTCCTTCTCCACGCTGCAGGAACGATGATGGGGGGGGGAGATGACAAGGGGAGTACAGCAAGAATGATGACTATAATGCAAGGAAGTCCAGCATCAGAGAGAAAAAGAATGAACTCCTGTTACCTTTGGTGGGCTTCGCTCCATTTGTGGCTCAGTCCCCTCCCAGTGCAACCCTTTGCAAGGCTGCCAAGCTCTCAGCCCCAGAAATAGCATGTCAGGCAGCAGGAAAAACAGAGGGGAGGGGGAGATGCAGATAAAAATAGAGAGAAATGTTGATTGCATTGTTACTGCTTCAATTAAGCTCAGACACTTCAGCCTGATGAGTCAACAGCAATGACAAGAGGGCACAGAAAACAAGAGTGACTTCGATTCAAACCCAGTTTACCAGCTCTATTAACGTGGAAGGCACTAAACTCCCAAAGCAGTCACTTTGATAGGGAAAGGAGGAACAGCTCTGGCATTGTCCCCTCCACACAAGTCTCACAACAGCAGCAGAAACAACAAAAAAGGCACAGAGTTAATAATGACCAAGCAGCGAGAGCTGATGGCACTGTGAAAGAGCGGCCCTCAATAGCCCAGCGTGCAGCAGTGGGGCAGTAAAAGCAGGGCCTTACAGGCCAGCTCAGCTTCTTCAAATGAAGCCATTGTATTCTCCAGGGGCTTAAATCACACTTGTGATGCTTTGTGTGTTTCCTCGGCGGCAGCAGAGACAGGGAAGTAACAGATGGGTATAATTACAGGGACTAAGGAACAGTCCCCTCTCCACCACCCTGTGTGATGCATGTTTTCTCTGCAGGAATAGACTGCCCTACACCCCCCATGAGCGGGGGTGATCCTACCCCCTCTCCACACCATTGCTACTGCTAGGATCTGACAGAAAGGGATTTTGGTCAAGGCAGAGGTGCAAACACAACATGTGCTGTGTGAGAAGGAGGAGCAGCAGTGCTACTGGGCAAGAAGATTCTGTGGGAGCAGCCACCAGCTGCCCTGATAGTTTCCTCTCTGAGTGTCAGAGAAGGCAGGAGACAGCAAGGTGGAAGGCAGGCAAAACCTCCTGAATAACCTTCGGACTAAGAGGTTACTGTTGTGGTTGTCTGTGTCACCCACTATGTCAAGTTGCCTCCAGAAAGAAAGGAAGAGAAGCAGCTGGTCACAACTTCAAACAGTCTGTCTCTCAGCCTTGCCACTCCACACCCTGGGAAATGTTCACCTCTCCCTGTGAAGTGGTTTACAACACATATAACATCAGCATTTATTGCTCTGTCTGCCAGAGCAGCTCCTTTGACCATCCCCATCAAAGGGATGCTGAGGAAGTCACGTATGGGACTGCTTACAACCAACAACAGTTCCATAAAGTTCTGCTCTGCACCCTGTGCTGCACAGGTTATCCCAAAATGTCCCGACACAGGTGTTCACTCTACCCTCCTCCTGTCATTGTAACACAATGGTTTTACACATAAAGGTGTTCTTAGCCCAGTCCCCCGTCTCTGACAGTCGCCAACCATGAATGCCTAGGGAAAGCGTTAAAAGGAACAAGGACTAATATACAGCAAGCCTTCCCCTGGGATCCCTCCCAGCTTCCAGGAATCAGAGGATTAAGAGCATCCTGTGCTGGAGTCTGTGTCAATCTAGCACACTCTTGTTCTCAACTGCAAACCTCTCCCTCGTGCATTTATCCCATTCCTTTTACATGCAGTCTTTGCAACAGCATGCAGCAGGGAATTCTGCACATCAAGTAGATGTTGTCCAGTAAACAAAACAAAACAAAATCAAAACATCATTTTTTGCTTTCATCCTGCTGCTCACTCCCATGCTGCTGGAGTGCTCCAGAGACACTACAAATCTCATGCTCTTTTTCATTGACAGTGGGGATACCTTACATTTGGGGCAGTTGCCTGGGTACCCAGCTGCCTCCTAAAGTTTCACCCATCTCCTTTGCTGAACTGTTTTCCAGGTGATTCCCACCTGTCCATAGCTGACTAGCTACACCCACCAATTGTGGCAGGGATATACAACATCAAGACAATTCTATACTTAAGTTTAAAAGGTCATTTTTGAGCCTAGAGGCCCACTAATATGCATAGCTGGGGCTTGAGTGCCAAGCAGCACCTCCAGCTGCCTTTGGCTCCTTTGCCCATGCGAGGAGGTGCCCAACCAACATGGGGTTGAGTGGGGTGGCATTTGGCAGGAGCTTGGAAAGGGGCATAGCACCACCAAGTCCCCCAACCTCAAAACACTAGGCCAGGCTTTATGAGCTGATAATGCTGACAATTTAACACTGAAGTTAGCTGAGCTGGGATAGATGCTGGTGCAGGAGAAAGGCAATGCTCCACAGGCACACCTGGGAATTGCACTTTACCTTCTCATCTGGGGCGGTGTCTGGGTGAAAGGAAAATGAGTACACCTGGAAATATGTGATAGCACCTCAGGTGAAAAACTGCATACCCCACTGCACGGTGAGGATCCAGTTATTAACTTCTGAGGCATGAATCTGCCAGAGAGGAAAAGGGCTGGCATGGGATTAGAGCAAGTAACGTCTGAAAGTCCTTAGATGCAGTGTTTGCACATGCACAGGGCCAGATCCAAGGTTCACAGTCTTTCTGGTAGCTATTCATCAAAACATTTGCATTGCCAATTTGGACAACATTTGTTAAAATCTACGTTTAGTTTGCAAGGCTCAAGCCAGGCTGTCCAAATAAATGACCCACCAAATTAATCTCTTTTCCTAATGTTATCTTCCGATATTTAGGATGACTTCATGCCAGATACCCTGCTAAAGAGATGAGTTGGACTGGGGGAGGAGCAGAGAGGAGGCTGCTCAGGGGCAGAGCCCAGCCGATATTAATTCCATTTCACTCCCCTGTGAGTCCCTTTCCATCACACTACTGAGCACAACACAATTAGTGAAAAGGGCCAATTTTTCCTGCAGGAGCTGAGGTCCCAAAAAGGTACAGCTTCAACATCATTAGCAGTTCATCTTCTTAAACCTCCGGGCAGCCCCTAGGCAGATCCCCTCATGCAAACCCCACACCACTCCCCCTTTTTGGTGTTTGCTTATCAAACTAATGAAGCACATCTAGACTGAAAGGTCTTGGAGTAGAAGACAGCAGCTTAACCATGATTCAGTACATGTCCTTTCCCCTCCTCCTCTTTATCAAATAAAGCAAGCAGAATTTCCTACACTTAAATGGGAAGGAGGAGGAAGGAAGGAGAGTAAGGGGAGACATTTGTCTAGAAATTCCCTACAGAAGGAGATGTCTGTTTACTTTCTTTGACTGAGCACTTGCATACTAAAGAGGCTCGGCTCCTTTAGCGGACAGGATTTATCAGTGCCACGTTTTCTACTTGATAGGGCAGAGCTAGTGGTGCCTGCTCCAGGTAGATGGAGAATAAAACAACTTGTGACCTTCCCCTCGCCCTTCTCCGAGTCCACCCCATGCAGGGGAGCCAGCGGAGGATGCAGTGGGAGCTGAAAGCCAAGAGCTGTGCGGTAGGGAAGGATGCTTTGCGTGCCATAGCCCTAAAGCACAAACACCACTGCAAAAGCAATGAAAGCACAAGGATCCATTAGCTTTTTTCCATTCGGTGATATCCGGAAAGGCAATTTCCAGCTTTAGGTAAAAACACATCAACATCTTTCATCATGTCACTGACCCAAATATAGGTGATTACCAGTCAGATGTGAAAAAATTCATGTTCTCAAACAACTGTCCTGCACCCAGCGTTCATCTACTCTGTCAGCACAGGCCTTGACTGTCTTCTGGGCTGCCTCCTCCTGGGTGCCTGAACCCAGCACCCTTCAGCACAGCAAGCAGGACCTTTGCTTTGGCGTAAAGCCTCTGGAGTTCAGATTCACATTAACCCCATCTTAGCCAAGCCACTCCACTGACCTAAAGGGTCAGACCACATTTTTCAAAGGGATATAAAGCTGCCCTGTGACCTAGGGGCACACTTTTAAATGTGTTAAAGCTACAGAGGAGCCCGAGTCATACCAGTCTTCTGTAGCACTTGAGCACCAATCTAACTATGAGCGCTGGGGCATGTTTTCTCCCAGGTCACCTTCACACCAAACCCAGGTTGCACTCCTCAAGGGTAAGTGGTTTTGCTCACAGTACATGCACTGGCTCGCAGCAGTAGTCCCTGACACTGCAGTGCCAGGAACCCCACCACTAATTAACAAGCTAGAGAGTCTCTGTATATAGACACACACACAGCCAACCTGGCAGCAGAGGTATGTGCAGGCAAGCTCTTCCCATTGACACAACCCAAATATTAAATAATGGTGACAAGTCATGATCCTCCCCATTGAATACAAAGCCTACTATTCAGAACCACAGAATCACACTTTATGACCCTCACTGGTGTGTGCTGGGGACAGATTTGGGTACTTAACTGCCCTGTGCCTCAGTTTACCCTGGATACATACATGATACATCAGCAGCATATATAGAACACTACCATCTTGGGATGGTGTGTGAACTGACACAGGGATTTGTAGACACGTCTGTGCATATTGGTGCTAACCTGCTGTTCGTTTTAAATCAAGTAGCATACACTTAAAGCACCCTGTGCTATGAGTCATAGCTGTAATCATGGTTTCAACTCCCCCTTCATTCTACTGGGTCAGCGGGAGCTTAGCCTGAGAAAGGACTTTGGGAGCAAGAAAGATACTGTTTACATAGTAAAAATGTCGATTGTCAAATAAATTGGGTATTTCAAAAGAGTTTAGTAGACATACCTCTTTGCCATATGCACTTGGTGCTGTACAATACCTTCCCAAATGTTGCACAATTGGCTGCTGCTGAGGGAATGACAAGCCACTCTGAACTGAGGCTGCCAGAGACTGCCTTCATCTAAACCCAGACAGAAAGTCCCTCTCACTCCCTAATACTCCTAACACTGCATTTCCAGCACTACACTTGGTTCTTCTGAAACAAGGCAAAGGAAAAGCTCAATCAATCTGCTTTACCTGCTTTGAAACCATACTGCATTGGAAAGGCTTAAACCTTAAGTGTTGTCTCTTGAAAGCCAGAAATACCCTGCACGTATCAATCTCATCACAGATGAGCCATGTAGACAACAATGCTGAATTAAGCCCAAGCAACCCACAGGATTATTTTTTTTAATTGAAAAATCATAACAAATTACAAATTTTCTCTCCCACTAATGTGGTTTAAGAGTCATGCAGGTGAGATAAATATGTAGATTTCATACAATGGTTTGGGTTGGAAGGGATGTTTAAGATCGTCTACTCTCAGCCCTAGTTTGGGTTGGAAGATATCTTAAATATCATCCAGTTCCAAGCCCCCTGCCACTGGCATGGACACCTTCCAGTAGATCAGGTTGCTCAAAGCCCTGTCCAACCTGGCCTTGAACACTGACAGGGATGGGGCAGCCACAGCTTCTCTGGGCAACCTGTGACAGTGCCTCACTGCCCTCATCGCTTGTTCTCCATACTATATGCATTGGCATAGAGGCAATTTGAGTGTCAAAAGGAAAAAAACACGAAAACCCAAAGAAAGAAGCTGGAAGCAGATGGCTCAGGGAAGTCCCCCCTAGTGGACATGAGGTTTGCAGAGAACCAGCCCTGACACAGTTTGATGTAAATCTGCCTGCAGACAGCAAAGGCTCAGCCAGGGAGTGCCACCCTCATGCTCAATCCTGTGTGCAGCTCCTGGGGTCAGCCAGTGTAGCGAGGTTGCAGGTCTGGGCTGCACTCTCCTGCCTTCCTCTCCTGAGTGTCTATTTGCTACACAGAAATAAGCAGTGGCCAAATATAGCAGCACAACAAAACCGATGTGGTGTGAGACTTCAAATCACCTGTGGTAACCGCACAAATCTGTCTCCTTAGGAGAACGTGGCTTGTGCCACAAGTGGAACTACAGCCAATGCCTTATTCTGGTCTTGTTCCATACAGAAGACGTCAGAACGAGTCCCAGCTTGGACCAGCAACCTTGTGAAGGCCCTTGGCCAGAAGCAGATGTAAGTCCTGCTGGGTTCCTGAGGTTTGCTGGGATCCCAGTGACAATGCGATGGCTTGCACTTGAGCTGCCTTTCTTGTCCCCCACTTCCCTAAGCACTGTATACAAGAATGAAAGCATGTTAATTGTTTTTTGGAACCTTACAATATCACTACAGATTATAAAATACACTGCATTGTATGTCATAGAATGGTTTAGGTTAGAGGAGACCTTAAAGATCATCTAGTTCCATCCCCACCACCACAGACAGAGACAGCACGAGCTGGGAAGCCCTGGGAATCACTGGGTGTCTTCCACAGAACAAAGAGTCTCTCAGCTACCATTTCTCTTTCTGGTGATGTCTTCAACCACCACTGCCATTGAAAAATAAAGTCTACAGTGTTGAAACCCTGTATTCCTTGTCTCACAAGATATCTACTGCTGAAACTCTCCAGTTTTTTTTTCCCAGTATTTAAAGGATGGCAACAAAAATGATGGAGACTCCCTTTTTACAAGGAGCCAAGTGGAAAAAAAGGAGTGCTAATGGGCACAAGTTACTCCTGGGGAGATTCCAACGGGACACAAGGGAAAAACTTTTCATAAGAAGCATAATCAGCCATTGGAATAATCTTCCAAGGTAAGTGGTAGATTCCTCAGTGCTTTAAGATTTAGCTGGACAGGGCACTAGAACATCTTGTCTAGGTCATGCTTTGCCTAGGAAGGCTGGACCAGATGATCCCTGAGGTCCCTTCCATGATATTCTCTATTAACTGTCAGAAGAAATGAAAAGCCACACTTGCAGCTCCAAAACAAAATTTGCTTTATTTTTTCCCCTCCGAAATACAGTTATTCTCCTGCTTCATAACGTGGTCTTTGACACAGGGCAATCCACACAGTACTATGTGTATAAAATTTGCTGCCAGTTTGATATGCCTGAGAAGACTCCTCCAGCACTGTCAATCCTGTGCACATACCCAGCAGACCTGAATGTAAGGACTACAAAAAAACCTCTGGAGCTCTCCATGATGGGTGCTTGCAGGACTGGTAGCTTCTGTGCTTCCTGACTTTCAAGCCAGCACGGGAATTTCTCAGTGCATGTGTCCACACAAGTGAAAAGAGCTTTATGATAGGATAGAGAAACCCACTGCATGAGGGATTTGCTCCTGAGGGCTGGCACCAACTTGATTGCTATTTCTCTCTCATGTTTCATTATTGCTTTTCTTTCTAAGAAGCATACATGAAGCTGCAGACCAACCCCAAATGCCCATGTCCTTTGAAATCTTTAATCAACCACTCCATGTACTGAAGAGCTGAAGATCGATGCCTTGTCCACAGAGTTAAGCTTTGCAGAGTTATTCTGAGTTATGGTACTGTTCTCAGAGGTTTAATATATCCAGAGTATTTACATTCTGCTCTCCATTATGATGCTGCTTAGCTTCTTCCATCATTTTTGCTCAAGGTAAAAACTTACTTCTCCCTACAAGTAAGACCTGCTTTTTACCATCGTTATTGAATGCGTATCATTCAATATGTTAATACTCAGAAGATGTGCAATCTGAAGTTAAGCTTACTGGATTAAAACCAGGGGAACTAATGGAAACCTTGTCACTAAAACTGGGGAAACAATGCTGCTCTTCAGGAAATTTGTGTGAAAATACACCATAAATGCACACATGCATACAAGCACACACAGACAAAGGGACTGCATACATAATTAGACAAGGAGTGCCCCAACACATAAACTTATTTGCACAATGAAAACACCCAGAGGCACCAAGAACACAAGCATGTCTTTTCTTTAAATGTCTTCTCTGTCTACACTACCATTAGGTCTCTGCCCCTAGCAGCTGGTGCCTGGTTATGGTGTTTAGCTCCTCCATGTTCTGGCTGAGCTGTAAGTGGAGTTAAATCCACTGCCAGGAAACCATCAGGAGGAGCAGTTAAAGCAGCAAAGCTGAAGAGCTGCAAGTGATGAGATGTACAGGGTTCAGGAGCTGCATGGACACAGTGAACTGAAGAAATGGAAAACCTGCCCAGATATAGATGAAAAAGTGTGTCTCAAGAATATTAAGGGGTTGAAATGCCATGAATTAGGCAGTTGTCCAGTTTGTATACTTGACAGCTTGCTCTAGAAAACGAGAATCCGGAAGTCAGGTTCCATTCTTGCCCTTTTAAGTTTGGATTGGTGGCTGGATTGCAGCTCCTAGCTGAGTCAGACAGACATCTTTCTGGAGCACGGTGTCTGTTGTTAGCTCATGTGAATTATCACATCGTAATCAGTCCAATAGCCCATCTCTTATCTAAAATGTAAATACTAATTTGAGGGCTCAGGGAGAACAGCTATTTTTATTTTCAGTTAAAAAACAAAAAAAAAAAAAAGGAAAAGAGAAAAGAGGAGGCTGGGCATCATAACAGTAATTTATGATTTTACTAGTGTATTATCACTGAGTAATAAGAGCAACTTGAAACTGCCAATTATCTCATAAGAGGGGTATCACCTTTTCTATTTTGAATGACTCCATCGATAAATGCAGGTTCTGCTTGCTAACACTCCCTCGCATAATCAGTGGCCTTACAGCAGGAGAGATGAGTGCAGGAGAAAAAGAGAAAAACAAATCCGCAAACACACAAATCCTTGATGTGAGCTCAGCCCTTGGCTTCGCAACAGAGAGAGAGGAGGGAGCCGAGGGGCTGGGAGGAATTGCCCGGAGCAGTCGGCAGGTCACACACACAGAGTGTGCAACAGCAAACTCAGTTTACAAAGAGACATCTGTTCCATTACTTCGATGCATTGTGGCTAATTACATCCTGGCCCATCTGTGAAATGACAGCCACTTATTCTCCAGTGAACCGTAAAATCTGTACATGTTCGATGTGGGCAGTGGGAAGTCAGAGGAGTGCAGGGGGGTAAGGGAGGGGGGAGGATAGAGAGCAGAGAAGGGAGAAAGGCACAGGCAAAAGCACCAGAAAAACATACTGTGTCTCTCCTGCCAGTTTGGTGTCAGGTGGAAAAGGAGAGAAAGCAAGCCACTCTGGAAGAAAGGCTCTGACAACGCGCTGCCATTTTGATGCAGGGCTGCAATACCTGCTCTAGCCTGGAGCTCTGCATTCCCCATCTTTGCCTGTGCAGTGTGCCAGCAGCAGAAATTACACCAGACCTGCATCCTTGTGCTTTATTTGCATTTCTGCCATGGCTGTTTACCTCTTCCTTACCTGCTGGTCTTACAGCTTTAATAGAGGCTATTCTCCTATACATCAATTTAATTTTAGACTTAAATGAATTAAAATTAAGGACTTCTCATCTCCTACCACCTCCCACTGAAATCTGAAAGGAGCTGCAAGAAAATGAATCTCTCCTCAACTTCTCTACATAAAAAAACGGGCTTTGCATTCAAGCGTGACTGCAAGCCATTGAGTCAGAGAACACAAGGCAAATCACATTTCCAGACCTAGAATGTGTAAGCCAATGACATTCAGCACTGAAGCAGCTAACAAGGGTTAAATGCTGATCCTGATCCTAGCAGGTCTGTCAAGAAAACTGCAAACTTTCCAGTAAAGTTGCGTTAAACATCAAATGAGCCAAAGGCTGCAAAGGTTTGAAAGTAACTTTTGTTCAGGGAATAGAGGCTTTGCTTGATGCTAGTGCAGAGCTCTCATAGCAACAACTCTGCCAGCAGCTATGGGCTGGTGGCTTCTGATCCCATGTCCAGCCCCAATTCCTGCTGCACAGACTTCCGCAAAACTTCACAGTTTGGTGGCTCTGGTGAACTGAGTGCCTAGGGAGGAAGGGGGCTGTGGAAGTGACCAGTCAAACTTTCATGTGACAATTAAAATAAATGGATTTGTGGTTAAGGGGAGGGACACAGAGTAGAAACAAAGACTGGCTGCTCAGTACCCATTGACCAGCTTTGTAACTGAGGGCACTGTTTTTGTACCACGATTTCTGGTTAAAAGCATCACTTTTCCATTAATGCAATCACAGCTTGTGGATTAGAGCAGAAATTGCTCAGTGTGATGAATTACTTCCAAAATATAAGCAAAACTAAGTGTACAAGAAAGGAGGGTAAAGTGGACTGCTCATATCATCTACAAGCCAAAGTTTTAGAAATCTGATAAGGTCTAAAACCAATATTGCAACAGCCAAAATAAAGAAAGCCAGTATGCTTTGGGATGGGATTTCTTCTTCCATTTGGCTGTGGGCTAAAGGGACATAAATGTTCAAAGCTCCAGGTTGGACAGCGTTTTGAGCAACCTGTTGTAGTGGAAGATACCCCTGCCCTTGGCAGGTGGTTGAAACTGGATGATCTTTAAGGTCCCTTCCAACCCAAACCATTCTATGGTCTTGTGATGATTAATCCATCTGAATCCCTGACCGTCCTATACCCTGCAAGTGTTATGGCCATTCAAGATGGTCAGGTCTAGAGAGGAAGAAAAATTCAATTAATCTGTGCTCACTTATATAATACATGAGCAGATACAGAAAAAGGAAAGGCAGCTGATTTGTGTTCACAGCTTAAAGCAAAACCACCTGAGGCTGAAGGATCAGGAAAAATAGTGCAATTGTGATATTTTTCTCCGACTTTGAAACTGGCCTCTCTAGCTGTTGGCAAGCCGACATAACAGGGAAAAAAAGATCAGGATCTAGGGTTCCTGCCAGATTGGGAGTAAAAGTAACTGGAAAATTTAATGGATTTTTCATTCAAACATTCACCACTTCCTTCAACTTTTGGTCTGCATTCTGTTGTTTCTGTTTTAATTCTCCTATCCTGACAGAGGCTTCAACACTTCTTAAGGCCAGAATGAATATTTACAGCCCCCTCACTTGTGAAATGCAGGTCACACCCTCTGGCAGCAATCTGTGCATGGAGCTTGTAATGCCTGGGTGTGGTCAAGCAGGGATCCTCCAGATCAGCCTTGCAGAGAGCCCTGAGCTCTGCTTGGGGGAGCTCCAGCTGTAGGCCTTCTGCTGGGACATGAGGATGTTGGAAGAGTGGTGAATCCAGGCCACCCTACCTTTCCTGTGTGAAAGCAGCAGCACCATAGGTCTGTGTGGGAGACAGAATGATTGGCCAGGCATTGAAAGGATTCTCCAGGGGTAGATGCAGAAACTCCTATACATTTAGGTTCTGCTAGGGGTTGGTATATATCATAGTTTGCACAACTTGGAGGTAAAGCACTGTTCTTCTGAAGCGCCTGCTTTGACTGACAGATTTAAAGCAACTGGCTCAGTATCACTGTATTTGACAAAACCTGAAAAGCTATTGAAAGGCATCTGAGCAACTGAAGGGTGTCAGTCTAACTCAGAATGGATGACACATTCATTTTACCAATTTCACTGCACAATAGGCAATCGGAGAAGGCAAACCAAGGGGAAGAAGAAGGCTGAGTGAGCTGAATTTAATCTTGCAGTGGGTTCTGCTGCTGGAACAGCTGGCTCTTAGTCTATGGATAAATACAGGATTTCATTTTCCATGGACATCAGGCTGCCTTTCCTCACTGTCACTGAACTCAGCCTCGCAAAAGAAAAGATTAACAGAAAAAGAAGCTCACAGTGTGTAACTCCACAAAGAGCTTACAGGAAGGATTTGTAGTAAATTAATATTACCAGCAACCATATAGCTCACAGAAGCTCACAACCCTTTGGTGTAAACTGTGATTCAGCCGGCTAACATGTTAGGTGTAAGATTCAGCAACCTCAATTACACCCGTCGTTCCCTGCCTGTGCAGAGGGATCTCCTCCCCACCCTGCCTTAATGAAGAAGTGAGTTTCAGCCATGTTTTTGTTGTACATATTGACCCATCATTTCTGATCATTCATCTGGGTGTGATGGTCTGCACAGCATCTTTGCCTACTCTTGTGTCTGAAGCCTACATGTTTTACAGTAGGTTACCACAAGTTCAACTTAATGAGAATTGAGAAAGAGTATCAGGTGCAGACCCAGGATTGATCCTGAGTTCATTCTGATATGAAAAGATTAAAAGCTATATTCCCCTCCTCTATTTTAGTTTTCACTTGCCTTTCACATTGTATACGGATACCCAAGGTGAGTTTCTATCTTCTCCAGCAAAAGCAATGACAACTGGAGAAGAGTGACATCACAGGAGGCAAAAGTGAAAAATGAAGCAATGGGAAAAGGCAGGGGTTTTAATCAGCCCATTTAGAATGCTGCTTCCCACCGAGTTTGTGTGTCACGAATTCTTGCTCATATCTGTTTCAATAAGGAATGAAAAATTTGTAACAAAGGACATCTGTTCTGTAAATGTGAAGCTTCTAGCTCTTCAATAAAGATGAAAAAATGTCTTTGAGACTTTCAGGAGTTTCTCTGTCAGAAAGCAGAGATATCCTTGAGGCCTATATGGCAAAGTGAAATCTACCTGCTCTCTTTCTGAATCCATCCCTTCTCCCCCTACTGTTGCCTGGCATGAAAGCCTTTCTAAGCCATTTTCCCCAACTGTATAACAAAGGTTACCAGCCCAGGGTTTCAGAGATATGGCTCTATGCTTCCTTGTGGGTAGATTCTTCAAAGGCAAGGGAGGTATGACTTTGCAAAAGCTGAAAGCATTCCCAATCAGCAGCTGGAAAGAGCAAAGTGCTGAATTCCTCCCCTGGGAACCTTCCCTGCATACAGAGAGATGCCACTGTTACAAGCCTTCCTGGATATATCATCCTCCCAGATTTTGTGAGCTGATGATGCTTATCCCTAAAGTAGGGCAGATGCATGCTCTGATTTTTCTTAGGGGGCAAGACAGCAAGCCAACTGCTACTTATTCCCCCATTACCTGGTTACAGTCTTGCTGCCAAAGTGATTAGACAGCAATGCAGTAAGAAACAAGATGAAAAGAAGGAGACAATCATCTTGCCTTAATGGAAAAGACTGGAAGGGGACATTTGTCTCGAAATTGGAAGGTTGCCACAAGCAGCACTTGAAATAGCTTTCAAATATTAGTCCCTCACCTATGAGAGTTCTGCTGATAGAGAATTGGTTAGCTTGGGCCTTTGAAAGTTCAGTATAAAAGGGATAAAGAAGAAAAGAAAACTTTGGGAATACTATCAATTAACAAGCCAACAAGGAAGAGTTTTAGGCAAATTACTGCCATGCTAACTGAGGAAAACAAAACCTGGAAGAGGCGTTAGCGAATGTACGCACATACACAAAGTATACAGGGCTGCTACATGTGTAACTGCATGGATCTCTTCAGTCATATGCTAGGTCTTCTGTGTACAGATGCTACCTGTAAGTAAATCTAATACAAACTCCTTCTGGAAACACAGAGCAAGGCAAGTGACATGTACTTTACAAATGCATGCAAAAGTGACACGTTCCAGATGTGCCAGAAAAGCCACTCCAGGAAACAAATGAAATGCAGACACAACTCACAGCAGAAACAACGCATCATCCTGACTGTCCTGAGCAGGGGCAGAGAGGAGGAGGAACGTAGAGGGGATGTATTTTAACAGCTTTCCTTTTCCTAAGTACCCATACTGCCAAACTACAAATATAACACACGGTATTCATATCTGACTTGTGCCTGCAACCACATGGCATGAAGCAATGACATTTATTTGGCCAGCTCTGAGCAGAGCAGGGGTGCTAAGTGGTCCGACAGAAAGAGCTTACCCATTGGGAAGGTCAATGCTCGGAAAGGATTTCAAGGAATTCAGAGTGTTTAGTGTAATAAACAGATAAAGCTAGTGCGACTGTGGTAACTTGAAGGAAAGGGCTGTTTTTACTTCTGATGCGTACACCGGGAAGCAGTGCCAGGATGTCTGAAGAAGCCCTGGGAGGAAGAGACAGAAGCTATGCCTCCCAGTCCTTGGCTGCTGACCTTGGCACTTGGGCTTCCAGACTGTAGCACTCAATTACTGAAACGGTCACAATAAAAAATCATGAGTTTAAGTCCCTCTGTGAGGCTGGTTTACAGGAGTTGCAAGTACTGCTTCCTGGGGATGGAACAGATATTCAGCTGGATGCTGAGTGTGCCAGGGCTGCTCATTGCCTCGTTCGGTGAGTGCATGGGTCCCAGTGCACCGGCCCTCCTGTCTGGTCACAATTAGCAGCACTTGCTTGTGAGAGACCCAAGTCATTAGCTGGCCGAGGAAGTTAATCACCTGTCCACCGTTACAAAAGGGATAGGCCCTTCAGAAGAAAGGTCGCTGTCTGGGACCACTCAGGGGACAAAGTCTGTTCTCTAAATGGTGCCCTATGAATAAATCAATGTCCAAATTCCAGGGCTTCTAAACCTCTGCAAACACAAACACTCACCAAGTATATACATTAAAAAATGACTCAGAATAAAAACATCTTCCCTGGAGCCCCTGCTTTCACAATCATCATTTTCACCATGGTTAACCCCTCCCTGCCCAGGCCATCCTCTCCGCCTCACAGACTGTGTTTTGTTGTTCCCATAGTGCATTATTTGTTGAAATAAGCATGGAGATGAGGCTGAGCAGGACAGCCAAGACAGCCAGACTGAAATAAATTCATCACTCACGGGCTCTCAAGGGCAGAAAACCACGCATTTTTTCTAAATGATTATTTCTGAAGCACTGAAGGAATGGCTATATCACTAATGAGGCCAGTGCTCCATGACTGCTGATTATAAATGACCTAAAAAGAGACAAGGGGGTGGTGTATGTGTGTACAGGGGGATGGGGAAAGAGAAGAACTGTTCTTCCTTAGGATCTGGAATTGTCTCCCCAGGCTTCTCAAAAGTCTGAGAGCATTTGTGGTGCACCACAAAGGTAGGCCTAGCATAGTTACAGACACATGAGGAAGTTTGGGCTGCAGTGTTCAGCTATTCTAACAAGTAGGTAGTGCCTCTTCTCCCACGACAGGTCACCATCTAGTCACTACAATAATAAAGGAAAACAAGCTACCTGAGTTGTCTCTGGGTCTAAATTATAGGTCCTGTTACCTCTGTACAGCCAGACTCGAGGTAAGAGGAGGCTAAAGCAAAGAAAAGATACACTATGGCTTCTCTCACTTGCTAATTCCCATGGAAACAAGCAACTCACGACAAACGACTCAAATACGCTTGCAAAAATCTTACTTGTATGTTTTGCCAGTTACCTTCCCCCATACCTTCAGGTTGAATGATTACAGAAGCATTTCACATGCAGAAATCCTAGAGCAGGGCTGATTGATTATGACCAGGACAGGATGGGCACATGTAAAGGTGTGCAGGACATGAGCCACAGGCAGCAAAATCAGCAGTGTGAATTCAGAGAATAATACAGCCATTTGGCCATAAAAAGCTGCAGCTGTCAGATTCCTAGCAGTATTATTTATATCACATAATATGTACAAGTGGCAGCATCCAGAAATAAAAGAAAATCTAAGGGACAGCCCCCCACATCTAACATGACATGTTACCCAAATCTGAGGGTACTGAAAAGATGGGGTTTACTTATCTAATGGCTTGGTTTATACACAGAAATTAGCCAGGACACCTTGAAGAACAGAGATCTGAAAACAAGCTTCTGCAGAAGCTCAGACAAAGGAGCCCTGACAGCTACTAGATGGATTACAATCATGCACCATTGCCAGAGGTTTCCTAAGACTTCCTAAAGACTGTCGCTTTTTGCAGTCAGCAATGGCCTCTTGCAAAAACTGACAGGGTTTGGGAGATGCAGCTTTGCTTCCATCAGAACTTTTCCAACTTGTGTGTGGATTTAAGGTAGCAAATGCACACATTCTCAGCACAGATGCTCAGGGCAGGACCCTACTATTTCCTATAGTCTCCATTTCAGCTGGCCAGGGCAGCTCATCACATTATGATTCACTGCAATCTCAGTGGGGATCCAGAAGACCTCTTCCCCCTAACAGGAGAGACCCTTTCCTTGGAGTCTGGGATCACTCACTGATCTCCTCACAGGTACCCATCTTCACAAAGACCAAAAGCACACTCAAAAACTCAGCTCAACTGCTAAATCTAAGGGTGGAGGCAGGGAATAAAAGTTTAAGTAGAAGTTTCCCTCCTTCTCCCAGGTCATTTGTCACAATCCTTTATAGTTAATAACCTCTCTGTAAAATTTATAAGCCAAGTTAGAGAATTACAAAATAAGGAAATAATTCACTAATAGCCTATGTAAGGTGGTTTAGAAATCTTGTAGGAAAGAACTCCAAGATATTAAATGCCACAGGTTTCAGAAGTAAATGCTGTAGTTGCCACTCTTTTTAACCCTATTGAGTTCAGAAGACCTAGATATATGCCTAGCCAGTGCCACAGCTTTTCTGTCAGAAACACCCCTGCTGAGAGCTGAGGATACTGGCCAGCTGCACAAAGCCCATAGGATGGTTTGGGTAGGAAGGGACCTTAAAGATCATTTAGTTCCAACCCCCTGCCAGAGGCAGGGACACCTTCCACTAGACCAGGTTGCTTAAAGTCCCCTTCAAACTGGCTATGCTGAAGCCTGTTTTCTTCTCCCTTAGGGGATACAGATGGAGCTCCCTTCCCTCTTCTCATGTAAGCACACCTACAGACAAATGAAGTACCTCATTTGCTTTTCCAAAAGCCTTGGACTACTTCACCACAGAAAGTAAATCTGACAAGCAAGTGAAGGCAGTCCACGGGTTACACTGACTCTCCCCCTGTTGCTTGGAGCAGGAAGCATAAAGAAATCAGGCTAGATGCTGTATCAGTATCATTTCTGAAGTACTCTAATGAATCCAACCAGAAGCTGAAGCTTTAAAAGAGTGAAGTGGTGTGTCGACATAAACAGCTACTAGTGTCAAGTGCTAACAAGGCCACTGCTGTTTTTACAAGCATCACCCACTTAGCAGATAAAAATGAGCATCCTATCAAAGCCAGCCACAAGTTGCTCTTATTGCCAGTGAGAAGACACAATGCCCCTGCACTATTGCTGTTGCTCAGTGGCACTGATAGCAAGTCCAATTTCTTACAAGCTGTCCATTAGTATGATGAAGAGACTAATAACCACCATACATGGGTTTTTATCTTTTCTCATTTTTGGTCCACTGGCAACTGCTAATAGCTTTCTGGGGCTCCTTTAAATAAACAGAACTAATTACTATGTGAAATGACACCGTGGCTTAAAGACAGCTAATTATGTCATGGAGGAGTTTCTTAACATGTACGTGTACTTGCAGAGGGCCATGGCTACCATGAAGCAAATTTATTCAGCCTTTATACTATCAGCTGGTACCAAAAGAACACTGAATACACAGCAGATCCAGATTGCAGAACTTGAGCAGGGAAGCTCTCCCAGGAGGCTGAAAAACAACACATGGAATAGGCATATTACAGAACATGTGTAGCCGCATCACTGGTAGCCTCCTGCATTTAATGTAGTGCCATGGCACAGACTGAAACTGTTGTGTAAATAAAGCTCTGCTTTGCTTCGCTCACATTTGCTATACGTTGAACAGACAATCACCACTTGCTATGCCTTATGCCCCAGCTACATGCCTTGCTGGAAGAATAATGGAAATCCTTGTCCAAAAAACCACGGAACTGAACAGATGGGCAACATGAAAGACAAGATACACTGGGAAACTGTTTTACCAGTAAAAGAAGAAGAAAGCGAGAAGTTAAGTGACTCCCTGTATGTCATGCGGCCAGCTGTTAGGGGCTGGAAACACACTCAGGGTATCCTGGCTTCCCCTACCTTTTGAGACAGGAGATAGTGTCAAAGGAAAACTCATTTTTTAAAAATAGACTTTGCAGACAGCTATCTAACTGACAAGACAGGCTCATACCAAATTATTCAAAGTGGATGTGATTGAATGCCTTTTTGAACTCCTGCAAATCTAAAAGGACTTTGTTCTTTAAAGCGAGACGCTGGGTGAGAGAATTTAGGGTGTAAAGTCCCCCTTCTCTTCCTCCTTCCCCCCTTGCATAAAAAGCAAATGAAAGCATTTGATTTGCAAGCATTTCTGGACAGCCAAGTCACACAGTACAGAACAGTAACTCCTTCTCCTCAGAGACAATACCCTGAAAGGATGTAGCAAGGACAACTCTTCACGCACACTTGTAATGATCTTTAGCATTAACAAGAGTTATATGCATAAAAAGAGGCATACATCTTGCTAAGCATGTCTGAGTGGCAGATGAACTGATAGAAGAGGGCAGAGGATTGTATTTGGAGCTATTAGCTGACTGTCTGGTCAAAATACCTGTGTAGAAATACATGCCCAGTTACGCATGTATTTAACTCTCATTCACATATCAAGACCAGTCACACCTGTACAAAGACCATGGTCCTTAACTTGCTGTTTAAAGCATTCAAGTCTATGGGTTTCATAAGAAAATTGTAGCCTATATAAAGGAGCTTCAAAAATCTCATTTAAGACGTAGACCACTGTTTTCTGCAATTCTGTAAGGTTCTACCTTTCCGCTCTAAACAAGAGGATGCTTTTGACAGAGAGCAAACTGAACTACACATTGCAAGCTCACTGTAAAACTGCAGCAGAAACAGAGAAAGGTAGTTTTCTCAGGGACCAGGCTGACCTTGATGAGCAATGTCAAGATAAAAGCTACAGCGCTTGGTCTCCCACTATGATTTTGAAGAGGTGGGTCACTTCGGTCCTTGTAGAAAAAGACAGCCCTAGCTGACATGACATATTCTCAGAAGGCTCCCCCCCTTTACAAAAGGAACCATTAGAAGATGACAAGATATGCACAGAAAACTGTGATGTGAAAGTTGAGGGAAAAAAAACAGCATGAACAAGACAAAGAACAAAGGTGCATCATGTCCTCGGTCCCTCAAGTGTGCCGCTGCAGCACAGGGCCACAGAGAGGGGACCTCCAGCCGTGGTTTACGTAAGCAAAGCAGACACCCTTTAGAGTGATGGCTGAGCAGTGTTGCAGTAGGTCTTGTATTTATTAACTAGGCAGGAGGTGGCCAAACCAACCTGTTGAGAATCGTGTAATGTTAGGCATAAGGAGGTCATGTAAGGTCCTCAGTAAGGGTATCGTTACCCACCTTGATTTTGTCCTGTGCAACTCTGAGTTACAGCCAAGTGACAACAGAAAAGGAACAGAATCAGCACGAATTATTAATTTCTCTTAAGACTGGACAAACAACTTGATTAAAGGAAGGCAAAACATACCAATCCTGAAAAAGAGCCTCTGCTCAGAACCATCTATCTCTTTCTTCATACCTCTCATTTTCAGATCAATTTAAAGGAAACTATATGTACCTCCACAGCAAGCATACCTATGACCTAGTTATCGTTTCCCATAGGAAACTCTGAGGTCTCTCATAAAATTTTTTCTTATATGCTACAGAGACAGAAAGACAATCACAGAGCAGCCAACCCTGAATGCTTAAAAATCAGGAAACAAATCCCTAAAATCATGGCACTGGGTTTCATATTTCTTCTTATTATAATTAATTTCTTCAGTGCTCTCCATTTGCCCATTGTTGCAGGTACCAGATTCAAGCTTACCTTTCCCAGATTATGCTTTTTACAAAACACAAACACTAAAACTCTCACATATGTTGGCGTTCCAGAACCTGAGGCCTTCCAAAGACACCAAACACCAACTTCGTGCTAAAACGTGAGCTGGAAAACATGGCTTGTCTCCTGTAGGTCAAAGCACTGTGCTCACCCATCAACACTCTGCACTTCAGGAATAGGCAAGAAGCCACCTGAGGGTCTTGCACCTAGGTTTCAAATGAAACCACACCGCCCAAGTTTCCAAGCCCAATGGCCACATATGGAAAAAAACAGGGAGGAATTAGCAATTTCATACAATCTGGTATTATATTGCTGCTCTTAATTTTACTGTGTAAGAAGATACACCCCACACACACACACACCTTTCCCGTTAAGGTTATTGGGTAGCAATTCACATAACATGTGGACTATTAGCTATCTTAAGTGAATATGTGGATTTATATAAGAATTTTTCCCTCCAAAAATGAAGATGTAGAGGGCACAGCAAGACACATTTTGCTCTGTCAAAGTGCTCTATACCAGGAATGGAAAACCTTTGCTTTCTGATATTACAGGTTGAGGCACGTTGCAGGCTGACAGGACAGGCTCTTGGTGTCTCCAAACACACAGGTGTCCGAGTGGGTGCAGAGATCCATACTCTGAGAACAAGGCAGCACTGGAGGATGTCTAAACTGCCAAAGAACTCCATGCCTGCAGGCAAGCAGTGATTTCCTTCTGACTTTAAGACTCTTATTGTCAAATTTATCGCCCAAACAGAAATCCGGAGATGGGCAACACACTGACACCTCCTTCTGGGAGGGGGAAAGCATTTGTTCCAATAGCCTGACTATGTTTGAACCACAGGTCATCTACCATGTGCAGCTGCAGCAGGGAAAACAAATTCCCCACAGGATGCAGTTCCACATGGATGACTGACATACGTGATGACTATTGACAGGCAGACTGAAACTTTGGTATTTGTTCCACATTTTAATTCCTCAAACTTTAGTACTATAGGATTCAGACCTCAGAAACTGCGAGTTCTGGGGAACAGCATAAAATTTACAGTGTGGCTGTGCACCTTTCCTCTCTTCTCCCCTTCTCTTCTGGCTATTTATACAGGATTTCAATTTTTCCTTTCTTTCCACCCTGCCCCCCCCAGACTGCTTGCAGTTGATACAGGAGGAAGTAGAGGTCACAGGAAGAGTAAAGACACATAATCTAATTTTCATTTTGCCCATTAATCATGCACAATTTCAGCCAGTCATTTAACAAGGTGGAACTCTAAAATGATCTCTCCACTGATGGGGAAAAAAAAATCGCTCTAATTCCTGTGGCTGCTCTACTCTCCTGTTCAGGCTGCGCAGAGCAGTCTCTCCTCCTTACACAGAAAAATGGAATCCATGTGTCCAGGAAAACATAAACTCTCCTGGAAGTTTTCTCAGAAGCTTTTTGCTGAATTTAAGTGGTCAGTTGAAGCTGATGGTGCTTTGTTTGTAGGTGGCTGGTTTTCGGGATGTATACTGGGATCAATGCAAGCCCGATAGAAAGCTCTGTACTTCAGTGCATTTTGATATGAAGTTGTCAATAATGCTACATGTTATCTTAGTTTACAAATAAGAAAGGTTAGAAGCTCCCTGTGTCTGTACCCCTTATATGCTCTCTGGTATTCCCCAGTCTTCCAGGTAGCCAAGATCAAATCTCCTCTTTCCTAAAGCAAGACAATTCTGGCAACGAAAAAGATGTGCAGTCATCATAGGTGAGGCCAAAGAAACTGGAGGCATCAGGCCTTGGACATTCACAGGCAGAAAAAGGCATCTTCTTTCTCAGCTGGGGCTTGATGAGTACTGCAGTATTCACCATCCTGGAAGATGATGTCCAGTCCTCAGTTCATTTATCCATCTCATCTTTGTTTAACTTTTTGCAAAACTTACCTAGTGTGTGAAAGGGAAGAGATCCCTCTATGGTTTAAGAATGGTCCTTAGCAGCTGTATTGGGAGTGAGGGCTGAGGAATCCAAAAGGAAACTGTAACAAGGCACACCTCAGTTTCTGTTCAAGAAAAGGGGGACTGACCCCCACTTTACATCAGTGTAAGAACTGTGGAAAACTCAGTAACTGCCTATTCAAGGAATACCAACATTTCATAAGGTTTCTACTTCAGCTGTGAATGCCTCAGTCTCCCCCTCCATCCACTGTACTTTTATCAGACAAGCTTATCCTGGGCTCAGAGGCAAAAGGCCCAAGGACATTCATATCTCCCTAACTTAGTGCATAACAAAAGAGCCTTCCAAACCTAAAACACGATATGCCTGAGAAATGTTGTCTCTCTCACAAGACACTCAGGGGCATCATTCATGTAACATTTAACAGTAGATTCCTTCACCCTTTCAAGGTTTAAAACCAAACCAAACCAAAAAACTGGCATTTTTAAAGAAAGAGGAGTGCAGATGCATAAAAACAGAATAAGATTTGTGTATGTCAAAGACTGAGTTGCTGACAAACACTTGGCCTATTTTGAAGCAATCCTGAGCAGTTCTGATGGACAATGCATTTACTAAGACAGCATTGACACCCGGCCCTGGTTTCAGCTGGACTAGGGTTATTTTTCTTCCTCATAGCTGGTGCAGTGCTGTGTCTTGGCTTTAGTCTGAGAACAATGCTGATAATGCACCGATGTTTTAGTTGTTGCTCAGTAGTGCTTACCCTGATCAAGGACTTTTCAGTTTTGCACGCTCTGCCAGTGAGGAGGGGCACAAGAAGCCAGGAAGGAGCACCTGACCCGAACTAGCCAAAGAGATATTCCATACCACAGCACATCACGATCAGTATAGAAACTGGGGAGAACTGGCTGGAAGAAACTGGTTGCTGCTTGGGGGTGTGCTAGGCACCAGTCAGCAGGTGGTAATGCAACTGTACTGTGCATCACTTGGGTGTGTTTCCCACCCCCCTGCCCCCCCCCCATTTTTTTCTTGGGATTTATTCCTTTCTCTCTCTTGCTCCTTTCCATTACAATTATTATTATATTTTACTTTATGTCAATTATTAAACTGTTCTTACCTCAACCCTCAGGTTTTACCTTTTCTGCATTCTCCTCCCTGTCCCAATGGGGTGGGAGGAGATTGAGCAAGGTACTTAGTTGCTGGCTGGGATTAGACCAAGACATACTTCAGGAGCCTTCTTTCTCTACTCTGGTGACCAATAAGTGCTCATCTGTTCTAGGGGAAAAAACCCTGTGCTCTGCAGCTGACTGCTCATCTTCAAAAAACCTGCATCCTCATTTCAAAGAGTATCTAGGTTTCTCTGGTAACATCACTGATTTAAGAAAAAGTGCTACAATTCCTAGGTCCAGTCCTTAAATCCTCAGAACTAGAGAGATTTCTAAATATGCCAGTGCTGCTTTAAGTCCTGATGCAGGCTAGGAGAGGACATTTCTGATAGAAAGCACAATTCTGATAGAAACAAAGTGACATACAGGTGAAATGAAAGATTATTACATAGTATTTTCAAATTCTGAATTTGGGTCTGATAATTTCAGGGGCTAACAGCCAATGTCTATGAAACCAGGAATATGGGAAGGGTAAGAGGGATTCTATTTATCTGTCATTGTTTCTGATTTAATTGGCTAGCTATGGGAGGATGTGAGGGCATTCTTGTCTAGTCACAGCAAAATAATAAAGATGCAGAGAAATTTTTAAAAGAAGGAATGAGAATTAGCATCCAACCTACACTCACTGTGGGATTTGGGTGCACCACCGCCCTTTTGAAAACTTCCCTTTGAACATGAAGAACCAGTAGTATTAACTGAGATACTGCACCTGCAGTCAAGAGTATGGAAAAAGGACAGATGCTCAATTCTTACAAGTCTATTAAATTCATTTTTAGCATTCCAAGCAGGAATACCATAAAGTTCAGGAAAGTCCTTCTGTGACATGAACATGAAAAAAAACAATTATATGTAATAATTAAAAGAGCTTTCACAGTGCCATTACTGAGCAAGCCATTCATATCACAACTTTATCAGGTGCTGAGCCAAACCATACTTCACAAGGCAAAAACATGATCAGAGACCACAATTGCAAGGCAAGTATTACAGCAAGTGTGCCAATGACAGCAAGCTATGTGCTGTGGTCAATACGCTGGAGGGAAGGGATGCCATTCAGAGGGACTTTGACACTCTTGAGGGGGACTTTTTACAGGGGCATGTAATGATAGGACAAGGAGGAATGGCTTTAAACTGACAGAGGGGAGATTTAGGTTAGGTATTAGAAGAAGCTCTTTACTGTGAGGGTGGTTAGACTCTGGCACAGGTTGCCCAGAGAAGCTGTGGCTGCCTCATTCTTGGCAGTGCTCAAGGCCAGGTTGAACTGGGCTTGGAGCAACCTGCCCTAGAGGAAGGTGTTCCTGCCCATGGCAGGGGGTTCAAACTGGATAATCATTAAGGTCTCTTCCAACCCAAACCAATTTTGTGGTTCTGTGATTCTATTACAGTGGTGTTTTCTGTTCATGCGCTTAATCTGAAAGCAGCAGTAGAGAGAGAAAATCCTAGCTGTTGGGTCTGATTTTTCTGTATGTTCAGTAAATCACATATTGCAAGCAACCCCTGGGTGTGCAATCCCCTCTCCTCTAATAGACTTTTATATACTGACAGGGCCTCTCAATGGCATGAAATAATCCTCTTCAATTTACAAAAGTAGTTCCAAATCTTGGCGTTTTAAACTATTGGTGATCCATCACTTGCAACAAAACCCAACGTAGCGACTCTGCTAACAGACTGGATTTTAAATATTCACCAGTGGCAGTTTGCCTTTGTGTGCAGAAAGGACTATTTGCACTCCAGCTTCTAGGGACGCTGTCAAAAACAAGAGGGGATTGTACAAGTGGACTATTTCCTGGTTACGTATCTTAATGAGTTTCATCCTTCCCCCCAGCTTGCATTATTCTAAGCAAAATAATGTAGCTCTATTTGCAGGGGAGATAAAAAAGTAGAGGATGATGGGACAGGAAAGCAGAGACAGATGTACACAGGGGCTAACTAAAAAAAATTATCTTTTTCATAACACCACCATTTGAATGCAAAATGCAAAGAGAAACAACATTAAATACACAAGCTTATTTCTCAAGGAAGGAATAAGCCTCAAAATCCTTCAAAAAGCTTGTACTAAAAAAATAGATGTGTGCCTTTAGAATAGATAAAGAAGTTCAACTTTGGAATGACTGAGATACTTCAACTTTTTATAAACTTAATTTTGTTCTTGGATCCAGATACTATGATGACAAGCTCATTAGAAATCATTTGATATAACGTAGGGCAAAAATATAGAACAGATCCCTATTCCTTACCGATAGTGATCCAATACAAAATCTACTTTCTGCAACTTAGCCATCAGATTTCCTTCCAAAATAAGCCTGAAAACACTTTGGACAAAATCATATGCCGCTTTTAGAGCAAGATTTGCGCTTTTCTGCTTTAGCCACATTCTTCCTCTGTTGGAAGATGAAAATAAACATAAAAAGAAATGTAATCAGTATGGTCAAAACGTCTTAGTGCTGATCACCTCTTTGGTTTACACTGGTTATAACAGGGATCATTTTGTCATTTTAAAAATCAAGCCTGAATGCTGCTAAGGCACCCAAAACTGCACTGAAAAATGATGGTCTTACCCTGTGAATGTCTGTTTTCCAAGAACTGGCATCCATACTATATATATTGGAAGACATGACCTACATTCTTTCAGAAAACATCTGTAAGGAAGATCTCACTGCTAAGTATTTAAAAAACCAGAAGAAAGAGGGAAGAAATCACAAGCAGTAGGGCAGAGAGAGGTGGGCTTGGGTGAGGTAGAGGCAGTTTGCAAGAGGATGCAAAAATTCTTGGTTTTCATTACTGTCTGACTGCAATTTTTTTAACAAGGGTACAACATTTATATATCAAGAGACTCACCCATTCATTGCCAAGCTGTGCCTGCATACTGGGAAGTGAAATAGTTACATCACCTGTTCTCCCCTTTCTCTCTGGAAGAAAAAGGTGCCTTTGCACAGTGTTCAAACACCTGAAGCCTCCCTCTAAACCTCATCAGTGGAGTCATTCTAACACAGATGCTTGGGCACCAGCTCCACTGGCTAAAGCACCACCTGTGCTGGGACTCACAGAACTACAGCTCCACTCATGACAAGTGCTGGGACTCAGGTGCACCCTTAAAGGACATTAAAATCCCATTTGTGGAGTTGGCTCTTGTACAGGCCTGAGATTTAGCTTGCTGTGTGAGACACCCTGGGGTCCTCGTGTGAAAAAGCCCTGAAAACATCCCTTGGGTACAAACTGCTGCAGCCTCTGTCCTAGTAATTTCTCATACTTTGTCCTGAATATCAGCACTTATTCCCCAACTTCACAGAGCTTTTAAAGCAGCATATGCCCAAGCAGCTTATGACCTGTTTCTAGAGTAATAGACATTAACTTCTTTGAACTAATTATCAGAAACCGTATACACCTTCCCCATTAATCCATCTAAACACTGAAGCTTTGCTAAACATACTCTGTTCGCTGGTCAAACTACATGGGTCTGATTTTCCTGCACAGGATGAGGTAGAATCTTGCTGCTAGCAAGGCCACAAGCCCCAAATGCAACATGCCTAAGAACTGCCCTGTTTCCAGAGCTACTGCAAGCTCCACATGCTAATTCTTGCTAAGCCAAAGCATGGGGCTTTGATTTCCTAACCTCAGGATGTTATCTGGCTCCAGTATACGATTACCATTAGCCCTGTACGTCTGTCCTTACAGCAGGGTCACTGGCATGCCATATGCCACTTGGACAACCTTTATTCTTTCTAGATTTTTATTTTTTTCAAATCAGTGTTCATCTGGAAAAGCCTGGATTCCCTTGGCTTTAGAAATCTGTTTTGCATTGCTAATGCATAGGGCTGTAGGCAAAGTTGCATTAGAGAGACAGCGAAAGACAGAGAGAGAGAGATACTAAAAACCTGTTAAGATACAAAATGTCTTCAGGGTTTTCTTCTCTTAAATATTAACAAAAAAACAGAGGTTTACTCAATTCCCATTTACCAAACAAAAGACACAGTTCTTTTCTAAAAAGGCTTCTGCATAACTTTGTTAACTTCAATGAATATTCCTGACTTGCATCAGTGTGGCTAGAGAGAGTCTGACCTTGAAATTGCAGGTCATCCTCCACACGGATGTCATAGCAGGGTGGAGAGTCATAGCCTCTGCAGATACAAGGTATACTCACAATTTGATGCAGAAGGAGAAATTTCCTGCAAAATTCATGGACAATTAATGCTCCGTCTCTGGTAATGTGGTAAAAGAAAGGGTCGCCAGTCTCCAGACTGTCACCCTTTCAGTAAAAACACAACAGAAAGAAATCAGGGAGCCTGGAGGAAGAATGGAAATGCCTGTTCCAAGATTGATGGCCAGCCTTCTGGGACAATAAGAGGATTTTATACTCATATGGAACTTTTCATCCCAAAGGAACTCAAACACCTTTCTAAATTATACACTGATCTCACATGAAGACTACAATCACAGAAAGGATGCAAAGAAAACCCTGTCCATACAGGTGGCAATCTGACAGCAAGGGGCAGCAGCAGTGCTGCAGGGAGCATAGAAGAGCACTTAGAGGAGACTGGGGTCTCTGTCCTAGGGGTGGAACAAGCCTGAGCCCGACCGTGTTACGACAGACTTGTGAATCCCAGAGGATGAGAGAGATAATAAAATGACAACTTTTCTGTCAGAGGGGGGCTGTTGACTGATAGTGTTCTTCCTCATGGCTGGACAAGAAATACAACCCAAGCAGCTCAGAGGATGATCAACCCCCATGTTGACGGCACAGTGCTGAAACCTGAAGCAGAACACAATTTCCAGTGCTCTGTAAAACTCCCCCCTGTATTCCCATTTCCCCTTTCAGTGAACATAATGTTGAGAGTGCTTACTATGCTTTATAGGGAGAGGTGAAAGAAGAGAGTTTTTTTGTTTGACAAAAGGAAGAAATGAAATAAGTGTCAAGGCAAGAGTGAAAGGAGAATGGGCAAAGATTGTAAAAGGGTGCAGGGAGGAAAGAGATGACCAAAAAAAGGGGAGCCCCCAGAAAAGGAAAGAGAAAGGACAATTACAGTTTGTTTCAGTGGGGAAAAACACCAAGTCAAACCACATACATAAGAAGCAAATAGAAACACTTCATGGCCATTCAGAAATATAAGCAAGAACAGTGAAATTGTATTGAAGCTGCAAGGAAGATCCAGAGCACATTCCTGTTGTAGATGAAGACAACAGGAATTTTTCTATCAGATTAAGAATGAGCGAGTCACAGCAGAGTTTGGACTCCAGATGAAGATACCAAAGAAAAGAAAGAGCCCATCATTCTTTGGAAACTACAGTGGCTCTCTGCCTCACTTCCACTGCTTTCCCAATGAAAAATTTCAGCATGGACTACAAATAAAAGAGCAGCACCAGCTGCATCCCTGCCAGGTTATCCAGTTGAATTAAGGTGATCCCACAGCCCCGACTCACACTGGTTAGCTTAGAAGTGTCATTGGAGAGCTCTTGCAAACACAGTTTTCAAGCAAACTCAGTTACACTCAAAGATACAGAAAGTATAACCTGTTGTTGTTCCACCTAGGGTAAATCTTCACCTAAGCATCAGATGCTTAAACCCAACCTTAACAGCTCATCTTCCTGTGGCTCCTGTATTTCCCTATCCCCTCCCAGTTGGGGTCATTCTCGGGGTATGGCTGTGATCTTGTGCATACTGGGCCAGTAAGGTACAAATGACAGAGGAAGAGACTACAGGTTGACCTCATTGTCAGATAAAATCCATTATGCATGATTAAAACTTAACAAAATGCAATCACATTAAAAATGACTATCGTGAAGTGTACCATGATTTACTGACTAAATGAATGAGAAATTTATCTGAATAAAATAGTCCTAGCCCTCCTGCATTGGCAATGCATGATAAATTGCTGATTGTGAGAAGATCATTGCTTGCTGTTGGATGACATAGATGCATTGATTTTTCCTAACAATGCTAATTAGCATAATAGCATCTCCACATATATTACATAAAGTTTCTGCTCGACAAGCAAAAATTACTTCAAGCCTTCAGGTCCCAAACTGCAAAGAATAAAGATGGAAAAGAAGGATTCACAAACTGCCTCCCAGTCCTTTATTATGCAGATCAAATGTCCAACCCACTGGATCTTACTTAATCTTGAAGAAATGGGAACAACATTCAAGAAAATGCAGGCATTGTGCAATTAAGCTGGGATCACAGTGGGTTGTTTTTTGCATAGCGGTGATCTAATTTTGTGAGGCACAAAAAAAGCCTTTGAGAAAGAAGAATCTAATCCTAAAGGACTAGAAAAAAAAACCCTCCGATTTTATTAAGACACACAGGGGGCAGACTGTGCAAACCTTATGTAAGTTCTCCCATTGACTAGGGCTGTGTAGGTGAGAAAGCAAGTCACTACGTTGAAAAGGCAAAGCAGTCTATTAATAGGAAAATAGAAGTGGTGGAATAGGTAAGGAAAATGGAGGGGAGAGAGACCATGTGATTCTAAATGAATTTAAAATCAACCACAATAACCCACTTTTTTTTAAATTTTCCTTTGGAAAGTCTGAGAGGTGATGAAAGACCCCCTTAAAAACAAAGCAGCTCCCTGCTGCCCAGTGTCCTCTGCAGTGTCTGGATTTCAGGCTTACCCAATGAGGATTTTTCAGAAGTCCATGCTTTTTCCTGAGGAATGTGCTTCTTAGGAGCCTGAGTAAAACATCTCATTTACCTACATTAATAGTTTTGGAGGTTTAGCACAGCACACCATAGCTAGAGCAGAGGACCCGAACAGAAGCAGAGGGAAGCAGACACCTAATCTGCTTTTGGTGCAACCAGCCATGCTGGAGTGCATCCAGGGAAGCACCAGGTTACCCTGGGTAATCAGCACTGACTACCCCATGGCTGTGTGATGCAGCAGTTGCAATGCTGGGAGCTGCACTGAAGTTGGAGCCCTGACATTTCCACTCTGCTTTGACCAATGTTGCCCAGAGCTAAAGCACATAAAGCCTCTCTGACACGAGGCTCTGTGGAGTGGCTGAAGGCAGAGCATGTGCATGAGCACAGGAGAGAGTCAGGAGTATAAGCAGTGCACCTTTTACTCTAAGGTAGTAGAGCTTAGGGGCCCTGTTCTTCCCACAAGCTGCTTTCTCCTGAAGGGCTGCATGGGTACCGTTGTTTTTACCCTGATCCCCAGTGATTGCCACTGCTGTATTATGACTAACCAGAGCCTTTTCCATGGCTTCATTAACAGTCCCCAGTATGCCAGCCACCCCTAGCCAAAATGGACTCCCTCAAGCTGGGGGTGTGCCTGGGGGTGACACCTTTGTTCCTTTCAGCAGAGCCCTTGGAAAGCAGCCCACTCTATACAGAGTCAAGGATTATTTTGTTTGGTAGCAGTTTTTGCTCTTACCTGCAGCCTTGGAAGGACTGGGGATGCAACCCACGTGCTATCTGCAAACCAGCCGCAAGAACAGAGCTAGTGTAAGCAGAAACTTCTGCAGCAGCAAAGCTGGTGACTGCTCTTGTGTTATCGTGCAAAATCTCTGACTTCTCCAGCTGAAACTCCAGTGCCTAAAGGGCCCTACAAGGAATCTGGAGAGGGATTTTTACAAGGGCAGGTAGAAACAGAACAAGGGGGAATGGCTTAAAACTGAAAGGGGGGAGATTTAGATTAGATATCAGGAAGAAATTCTTTACTATGAGGGGGGTGCAGTACTAGCACAGTTTGCCTAGAGAAGCTGTGGTTGCCTTACCCTGGCAGTGTTCAAGGCCAGGCTGGATGGGGCTTGGAGCAACCTGGTTTAGTGGAAGGTGTCCCTGCCTATGGCAGGAGGGTTGGAACTGGGTGATCTTCAAGGTCCCTTCCAACTCAAACCATTCTATGGTTCTATGATCTACTCCAAACACACAAGCTTTTTGGTACTGTCTTTTACTACATAGAACAAGGCTGGTGAAATGAGCAGGCACTTGGTGAAGCCACTGGTACCTCCCAGAAACACAGAAATGTTTCCTGATCCTGAGCTAGCAACCCCCATGTGGTAAGATGAATGGGGTAGATACTGCCTCAGAGCAACCACATACATTCAATTTTACTATACATCCATGTGCATTGTGTAGGTTTGTGATGCATGGAGTAATATTCCAGAACTGTCCTAAAAGGCTTAACTGTTTTTGTTCTATGCATCTCTCTGTGGGAACAGTGAAGCTATCTTCAAATGAGGAGACCAGTTTTACATGACATGAAGGGCAAGAGAAGTTATCTTAAATACAGCTTAAAACTCCCCCCCCCAATCACTTAAAATTGCTTTTTCATCTGCAAGAAGACAAGGGCTTATACACCTGCCGTCTATTGCCAGAGACAAATCCTTAAGGTGTGGGAAACTACATGCCACTGGCAATTTAACAACAGAAAACTCCTACTTTTTTAGTTTTGTTTTAGCCACCTGTGAGAAGAGCACACTACAAAATTGATCCAGTGAAGCTGCTTCACTGTTTGTAACACTGAAGTCCTGGTTCAGACTGATTAGTGGGCAGAGTGAAGGAGGAACAGCCAAATTTATCACATGGATGATGCCACCACATTAGTGAGATTATCGCTGAGATCTTCCAGTCCTTCATCTGTCCCATGATGGGTTAAAAAAATATTTATTATGACAACAAATATTTCATACTATTTCCATCTGCCAGGGGTATACAGACCACAGAAAGCCATCATGTCTACAGTGACTTCCTGCACACTGTGACAATACCAAAAACCAGTCCTGTGCTATTAAACAGATAAGAAGAGGAGGCAGAACTAAAAGCTTGATGGGGAAAACAGAGGGTAAACTTGAGCAGGGAACTTGGAGGAAGACAAAGAAAAATGGCTCATGGAGTAGCAGGGGAGCAAAAAGGAACGGATTAAATAATATGGGACAAATTTAAAAACAAAACAAAACCAAAACACCTGCTGGGCCCAAAGGGAAAGAAGTGCACACTGAAAAAAATAATTCCCTGGAAAGTGCATGTAGGGCAACCTCAGGAGATTTGCTTTCTCTAGGCAATACTATGTACAGAACTTGATTTAAAATGCAGATTCTTTTGAGGATGTTAACTCTCAAGCTTGTGAGAAGCATCATGTCACAAAATGAGTCATCTTCTCAGGGAAGACCTTAAACTCCTTCTAGGCTGACCCTTTCTAACAATTTTTCTTTTTATTATTTTAAAGCCATTGTCTTTCCCTCAGTTTCTCAAAAAAAGCACAAGAAAACAGAAAACAGGTTACAGGTAGACCTCTGCTCTTCAAATAATAATAAAAAAATTTTAGCTAGCAGGGAGGAATCTGGCAGAACAGATTTTACAGAAGGATGCTAGCATGAACAGCCTAAGACTGAGCTTCTGGAGTGAGGAGTAGACTTTAGTATTGGACAAGTGTGAAACAGAAGTGAAAAGGAGACAGAGAAAACATTAAAACATGAGTTTGTGACAGTCCTGCTGGACTTGGGCATTTACAAGATACTTGACCCTCCCTAACAGATCCCACTCTTCCTGTGGAACAAGAAATGCTAAGAAACTCCCACCAGGTGTAAATGAGGAAGCCACCTGTTTAGAAGACGTGTTTACACTCAATGGGTGGTTTCCTCCCAATGTGTAAGATATACTTGCAGCTTAATGCATGCAAAGCGTTCCTCACGTGTGAGAAGGGGCTAAATAAGGGCCGAATGACTCAAGAACACACATATGCACATACTACAAGAGAATGAAGAATGTAGGGACCAACAGAAAGGCTTCTCTCCTTAGTACAAAGCTGTCTGACTGACTTAATACTAAGCTGGTGAACAATAACATAAAAAGGGCAAGTTTCCCACTGCCCATGAGGAATGAAATCTTTGCTGAGAGAGCAGAAGCCACATTCTTTAGCAAATTAGATGCATCAGCTGGGATTTGGCAGAACCTCCTGAATGCAGAACTCCAAATCCACACTTAACCACTTACTGGCCTAGTCTTTCTAGAGGTATTAAGCATTCCTACTACCGACACACACTGACATTAGGAAATTTTCTGGAGGGAACAGATATGCCAGTAGCATAATGCTTCTAGGTAGCACTGGGCTTGCTTATCCAGAAATGCTGTGGAAAGTACCAGAATAAGAATCCATGTAGATAAAATACAAAGTGCAGGGTATACCTGGATGTCAAGCTGGAACATCATAGCCCACTGGGTAGCATAGACTGTTCAAAGAACAATCCTTGACACAGATTAGGCAGACAACGGAGAGCAAAAGTCGAGCCTGAAGCTTTGAATACATGCAGACAGCAGTCTCAGCATGGCAGTGCTGCTCCAAGCCAAGCCCTCTGCTGAAGCAGGCTGTAAGTCACACTGCTTTAGAAAGGGATGGAAATGCTCTTGATAATGTATGTTTAAAACCTGGTTTAGCTACAAAGGAGTATGTATATGCAAATATAAAAAGAGCTGTTGGGCTCCACATGTAACTCCACAAAACACAGTGATGTTATCTGCCCACAAGTTTGGAAGACTCCTGAGCTACAAGGCGTCAGCTGCAGTAAGCAAAGGTGAGTGAAAATGAGCCACTAAAGATAGCACTGATACTTTTCCTTTGAATATATGAGTCTTACGTGGTCCTAGGTTCCTAGCTGGAACTTACTGATGTTCTCCTCGAGCAACAGAGCTGAGCTGCATCTTGGGAGAAACAAGCAGCCTCTTTCAGTGCCACTGAAATGCTACCAAGGGGAAGATGTTTAAGGAATGGAGGATTACTATAGAAGAGGGAATTTTCTCCTTCTGGCAGTGCTCAGCCTCCCTTGAACCTCACAGAATAGCACAGGTAGCTGTGGACAACTTAAATTGTGGCGTTTCTAACTTTTTGAGCTCTTCACAGTAAATAAAGCTGTCACTGTGTGCAAACTGTAATTAGCTGCAAGACCTTTGAGGAAGGCACTACCTCTTCTGGTATGTAGCTCCCAGAACACAGCAGAAATACTACGATTTTTTTCCTTCACAACATTCCTTCTTTGTCAGCTTGATCAGACCAACCTTACTGCTTTCAGGAGCAATTGGAAAGGACTGTCACTTATCCCCCCACCTCCTCTTCCACTGGCAAAGGAACCCATTTCCACATTACACTGGTAACTCTGGTGATGGGTGTGGTGGGAGAGGAAGTGGGAGGTTTCCCTGCTCCCCAGGGAGCAGCCCTTCTGGCCTGGCCTCCCAAAAGCCAGTGTCTTTGCTAGTTAGCTTGCAAACAGAAAAGGAGCTTGAAGTGGAGACAGCAGAGGAGGATCATAGAGCATGGGGTGCTGCCTATATACCCGCACCTTAGCAAACAGCCCTCTGGGGGGAAGGTAGACTCCATGCTGACTTTTCATAATTCACTCTTCTGATGGTGCCTCTTCTCCTGTTGGGTAAGTGTAGAGATATGGGCAGGGAAGGAGTCACCTACGTGTCCCAAGGAAACAAAAAATCAGAAGACTGAGACTAAAAAAAAAAAGATAAGAGTGGGACAGAGCTTGCTTTAAAAATATCCAGAATCTATTAATAGTTCAAAATACAATTTTTAATTTCAGGATACCCTATGACCATTACCCTTACTGATTATTTGCTAAGCAGTTTTGCTTGCTGCAAGCTTCTTAACAGACAGAAATTAGAGTAGAGGGAGAATGCAGGGAAAGGGTAATCAGTGTGGAAAAGAAATTGCAGGAAACATACTTAACCAAGTTAAGCAGCAGAGTTATTCCATCCTTCCAGCAGTACAGGGAGCACAAGAGTAATTCTTGTTGCAAGAATATTTATGGAGGTAAGATGAATCTTTTATTCAAATACCAATAAAAATATTTACAAGTTTTGTTGGAATTAAATCTCAGTTTCTATAAGCCCCTACTATGGGAGGCAGATGGAAAAAGATATGGAAAAGGTTAATTTTTAATCTAGTCTCCAGTTTTCTTTGCAAAAGTTGGGAAAGACAATAAGACTACACGTAAATAGAAGAATAAACACCCAGACTACCTGAAAGATGCTTTCCTAGCAAAGCGATTTGCTAACAATTTGTTCTGTGCAGAACAGAATAGTCAAAAGGCAATTTTAAATCTAATGTTGGCAGAGATACATGAAATGACACGCTTAGAAGCACTGCTAAGGGTAGAAATGCAGCCTAAAAGGAGGTGGTCTGGATCATCTCTTACATTCAGTACAGCAAATGGTAAAGGTCCACCTCCCATTAACCTAAAGTGCATTGTTATATGCCTGAGGAAAACTAGTAATTTATTCATTTATAAACATACTTTAAAATTTGGGTGGGAGGGGGAGGGGAAGTGGGAGGGAGTGTGTGTGTATGTGTATGACACTTTAAATGGCTCTTCTGTAGAAACAGGGTAGGTCTGTGTATATTAAAATCTAAACCAGGCCAGTAAGCACTAGCAGAAGGCCACTTTGAAATGCCCATCCCCGCTCACAGCAGAGGCACACACCTTACAGCTCATGTCTGTTGGTTTCTATGATCGGCTGCCTTGGATGGTGTCCTCTACAGAACTGCCCACAGTACAAAAAATGGGTGGACAACTCCAAAGCGTTCCCTGGCCTTGCCACCAAAGCCTCTTCTCTTCCAAAATTAGTTGCAAGGCTTGTTTGACTCCTTTGCCAGCAAGGAAAAACTGTCCACTAACCCCAGTGTAGGTTAGCCTGAGACGTGAAAGGTTGGGTGGAATAGGGAGAAGAGATCTTCCTTGTGCCTCCGAAACAGAGTTGAAATAGAGGCCACCCTAGTCCTGGATCTGTACTGTTAAATCTGGTCAGGAGGTGCTGGAAATTTTATCACTGCTGTTAGCTGCAAGATCTAGTAAATCTACTCCATAGAAAAAACAGATGCGCAGCCTTCATGCTGGTGCAAAGGAAGCAATTTTGGTACACATTGAGCAACTACTTCACTGTGTCCTCAGTATAGACAGTAACTTGGAAACAATGTCAATTTGTTTTTGTGAGGTGTCTTTTCTAGCAACCTGGTCTAGCAAAAGGTGTCCCTGCTAATGGCAAGGGGGTTGGAACTGGATGAGCTTTAAGGTCATTTCCAACTTAAACCATTATGTGATTCTGATTCATGAACTGAATTCCTGTCTACATCAAAACACAACAGGTACCATTTTCCAATAAACACTCCTCTGGATCCACAGAGTAAAGGTGTTGGTGGATGACTGGGTTTACCACTGTAGCAATCCTTGCTGTGAATACACAGATTCTCGATGGCGACCACCCAGATGGAGGAAGCAGGACAGGAAGGAGGGTTTTTTATTTTCCACAGAACACTACAACACTGTTATAGAAAGAAAAGGCCATGTGGATCTTCCAGTCACTGTCCAGCACTGAAAACATCAGCCTTTTCATGCTAAATTGATTACGCTGATACTCAGAGGGCAGCAAACTAGCCTGCAGAAGAACACAGTACTGGGGAGAGCATGGTGTGATCATCCCGGTATGTTCAGCGGTGCTTTGTCACCAGCTTATGACAGATCCAACCATAAAAGCAGGTGGAAAGAACACAGTTTTACACCATCTGTATATTAATGTTAAGAGCATATACAATAAACAAGAAGAGTTAGAGGCTTACGAACAATAAGAAATGGATTATGGCTGGTATTGCTGAAAGCAGGTGGAATGGGACACGAGACTGGAAAACGAAAATTGATGACAATAACTTGCACTTTAAAGAGAAAATGGCAAAAAAAACAACCCATGAAAATGTAACACTTTATGTAAAAATATGCTACGACTGACTATAGACATTTTAAAATCACAGTGCTTCACGATTGCAGTCATAACTAATAAAACTAAAAGGCAGTTGGCTGGCACATGTTATATCATCAGACTAGCAGGCCCCACTAAATAACAGGACAAACTACTCTTTTCGTGGCAATCTAGATCATGTAGGAAGAAAAAATATGCTATCATGGTGACTTCAAAATAGGGGACATTTAATATACATTTTGTGCAGTCAGCAGTACAAATTTTCTGCTTCTAAAAGCAGGACAATTTCTTTACCAATGAGAATAAATGACACTATGAGTCTTCAAGTAAATAGACAAGAAGCAAATTGCACAACCATGTATTTACCATGTCCAAACCATGGACAAGTAGAGAAGTTTCTAAGAACCAAAGATTTACCACTATAACTGTGATATCTGAAAAGAGCAAAAGACTGGTTATTCTGACATGATGTCCAGCGAAACAGTGGAATAACTGATTTCAGTTGTCTAGCAGTGATGACACAGAGGATAAAACAGGAATACTGGTCAGCGTGGTTTCAGGAAAGGGGGTTTCACCAGAGACATTGATGGTTTTCTTATGATAAGATAATTGATCAGGTGGGGCATGGAAGCAGTGCTCTTATACTTTGTTTTTGCAAGGCTTGGACTAGTGCGAAAACTTACTATTGCAGAAAAACTCCCCAACAGTAATTCCCAATATCGGACACGTTTAAGGTTCAACTGGACAGGGCACTGGGACATCTAGTCTAGGTCATGCTTTGTCTAGGAGGTTGGACTTAGATAGTCCTTGCAGTACCTTCCAAGCTGGCATTCTATGATTCTATGACTGAATTATAAAAAGCCCATACCCTCAGGCTGCAAAATGCGGAAATACCAACAAGCCAAAATTTGGGTTTTAGGATTATGCCATGGAGGCCTGATCTTAACCAAGTGCTGTCCAACATGTTTCTAGTGATTTATGCTACCATGACCTCCTTCCCAATGAGCAGATGATAGCAAGAACAGTAAGAAGGCCAGGGTACTGTTTACAAATCGCCTGGTTAGATGGTCAGAATCCATCCAAGCACATTTTGATTACCCATCTCTCCTTAGGAGTCTATGGGGGATGGATTTCTGGGGACAAATTTTGACATTTGTAAAAGGCAGGTACTGCATCTGAACTCCAGGGCAAATGTTTTGTGTAAAACAGTAGCTATGAGGCAAACATAACATAGATGGGCATTCACTACATCTCTATAGGCTGCTCAGCAAGTGATCCTCACAGTCATTATTTCCATTCCAGCTTGTCTCCCTGAAATCTGGTAAGACAGTTGTACTTTTGCCACACTTCAATGCAGTGAATACACACCTGTATACTTTTCCTTTACTTTCAGGTAGGCTTTTAAAAAGCCCTGAATCCCATAACATCAACAACCTTTCTTTCTTACTATCCCAAAGTTAACCTTCAAAATGTATAAAATGTCATTAACAATTCCAGTGAGAAACACACCTTTTTCACTTGGAAAGGACAGTTATGTTTCGGAAACATTCTCTAGACACAGAACTCCCTTTATCCTTCACATGCAAACTCAGGCAATGCATCTTGAATGTTTAAGATAAAAACAAAAGACAGCAAAGAGAATTTGAAGATATTCTTTCAGTATGGTGTCTTTTCTCCTTTTCATTTATATCCCTCCAATTTCCAACATCAGTAGTGGTTTCAATAGGAGCTATAATTGCAGCATCCTCACAGACCTATGCAGGCGAAGAGCTGCAGTCTAGTTTTATTTGTCTTGCACCCACAGAGAATTCTGTTTTGTTTTGACCTCTCATTACTCTCCCTCACTCACTTGGCTCCAAACATCAAATTCTGTCTCAGCCATTCAACATCTATTCCACTGGGCTGCTTTCTTCTCTTACCAATATACATACATATTGAACAGCTGGAACCAAGGAAAGGCACAATTAATGATTTTGAATTTTTCCAAAGAAAATGTTTTACTTTTCCCCCATTTGAAATTACTTTTTGGTTTAAAGAAAAAAAAAAGTGCCTCCCATAAAACCTCAAAAACTAAATGGAACATTTTAGGTTAAACAGATCTCTTATTTTTGAGAAAGAAGGTTGGTTTAGGCTTGCTTGCTTTTATTTTTTAAATCACGTAAGAAGCCTAAACAAAGTCCATGTTCCATCTCAGTGTGAAACCTATTTCTTTTATTATCACACAGGAATCAGAATAGCAGAGGACTTCTCCCCCTTAAATACCTAAGAGGTTACCAGCTCCAGTTAAAATCTGGACTTGCTGGTTTAGCTTATAGCTACAGGTAAGCAAGAATGAATTAACCACCCAGAAAAAGCAAGAGGCTAAAGGGCAATACCGACCACCTCCCACATACTCACAAACTAACTACTGGTTTTAGGGCACATCAGGGTACACTGGACAAGACAAAGAGCATAGATTTCTAAGTACAAGCCTGACCAAGTGCAGAACAGTCAGGCATGAGGGAACACTAGTAGAGCCTCACTGAAGGTAGATGGCTCAGGATACAACCATGGTTTTAACAGTCAATTCCACAAAAAGCAGTCTGAATTACCTCCAGGCTAACCCTGGAAAAAATCTCCAACTCAACAAAACAAACCAGTATCTGCTTTGTGGAAAAACATAAAAATACCCCATCCAGTGCTTCTTTGAAGAGGAAAGGTGATAGCATAAAATAGAGAACATCATAGTTCAGGATATATGAGTTGTTCAGCAATAGCGTGATGGAGGCTACAGCCACAGTGCTAGTACCAGTCCTGGATCTGTACAGCAATGCAAAGGACTAACACATCTCACAGGAAAATTACACATCTCAACCAGAGGATAACATATGTCAACACCAACTGTGTAAAGACTTCAGTGAAATCCTACTTTTGTTGGACACTAGTTCTTTTGGCTAAGCTGCTAATTTAGCGCTTTGCTTGTCTAACCACTCAAATGTATATTGAGCTGCACAACTTCCTCTCTTGCTGCTCACCTCTCTTACAAGAGCACTGCTCAGCAAGCCCAGAGTACCAGCACTGACATGTTAGTGTCACTCATGTGCAACTAACCTCCACAGAGATTTTCAAGGTCCCAGCTGAACTGAGAAATGCTGTGTCTCTGTAAAGTATACTCAGCAACTGAAACAATTAGTACAGGTAAAAGTTCTGCTTATTAACAACAGACATAGCCTAGGCCCAAATGGGTATGGGTTTAATTAGTGTACCTAGTGCACCTACGCACACAACTAGTCATACTTGCATGGGAATTTTACAACAGTACACAGAAAATAACACAAGGTGTACATGTTTTTTGCGCATGTCCGATGTTCCCTAAATCAGCTTTTGGTTCTCAGATATGCCCTTGCAATAGTCATCCAACAGAAATATATGGTCAGTGCTAACCATGAGGTGCAATAGCTAGGATTATTTTTGCCCTTAAAAGCCATTTATTAAATCTTAATTTAACACACACACACTTTTACAATTCTGTATCAAAACCCAAAACTGCAATGGAAGTATAACTATAAAGAGAAAGATACATTAATTTTACACACAGAAATATATTTCAAACTGAAGACAGGAATCTCCTTATTTTCCATATATGATCTGGCAAGTCTGACCATCCCATCCAGCACTAAGCAGTAGAATCAGATAATCTGCATCAGTGTGGATTTAATGCAACAGTATCAACATACTGGTTTTACCACCTTTGTAAATACCCATTTCTACCAAGCACATCTCAGAATAATAAGCTTTCCAATTTTCCACAGAAAAATGCTTTTTGGGGAAGCGGGAGAGGAAGGAATGAAGAAATACATTACAGTTAGAAATCTATTATTTCAACCTTCCTCACAAACAAAATCCCTTCAGTGAAGGCAAGTGAGTTTCATGAGTAGTAAAGGGACCTTTCTACAGCTACACACCAGCAAAAAGTCCCTCATCCTGACTGAGCCAATGAATGAGAATTGCACATATTACATTACAACGCACGGCTTTTCCTCAAGTTTCTTCTTTATATGACATAGAAATGACTTAATATACAGACTTCGTTTTGGAAGCATGTCTAGAGTATGCAAATATCTAGTTTTTCCTGCATTAAAAAGAAGGAACTGAGTGAGATTAGATATATGAAACCTCAGCTTCCTGTTCACAGTAGAGAACTGCAGTGAGGTATTAACATGAATTTATAGACTTATGGAGGAGATGACATTAACTCTTTCCCGGGGGCAGTTTGCCTCTCAACTGTTCGGTGGATCTTTTGATTTCCAGAGATTTAATAAAAACAAAGGAAGGATAAAGCATCAGGCAGCATGACCAAACACCCCCTGCTTCTCAACTACAACTGACAAACCTGTAGCTCAGATTAAAGTCTGAGTTTTCTGTCATTATTGCAGTATTTCTTCAGATAAGTCTTCCTAAGAAGAAGAGGCTTTAGACCAACTATTTCTAATGCAATAGGCAAGCAGAATTAAAAGACATGGACTTCTGAGCTGTTACTATACATTCTGAACCAAAACCAGGAGGTGGATAAACATTTCTTTTGTTTTGCAATTAATTTTAAGTAGTATGTGATGGACTGTGATCTGGTAAAGCTGCTGCTCCTCCTATTGATAGATCCTCAAACTCCACAAGCTGAAGAAATGACAAATTTTGCTGTATTTCTACATGCATTACAGAGTGAGTCACCATTAAACCAGGCTCAGAAGGAAGTACTCCTTGTAGGTGGTGTAGAAACAGATAATTTGGTAAAAAGCTGTTACGCTAAAACTATCAACCAGCAATTTTATTAGTGTACTATTATATTCCAGTTCCTGACATGTTTTGGTGGCACATAACCTCTGTGATGGCACCACCTCCTTTGTGGCCTGATTATTAACTTTAATTATTTTTAAAACTCTTAAAACAACACTCAGAAAATTTATCCTTGAGCCTTTCCATGACACAAGTGTGCAGATCTCTACCAGGGCTGCACAACTGAGAATACCCAGCTGACCCAGGAGGCAACAGGGCATTACTATAACCATTATCCAAACTGGTTATAAATTCATTCCAAAGCATACCCCAAGCCTCGCAGCTGGCACTCCAGAGGTCAGCATGGAATACATGTGAGTGATTCCAACTCACTCATGCCGACATGGCTTTAGGTTCTTGTTGAAAGACTTGACAGATTCACAACAATAAAATACTTGAGGTTGCTAAATACTGCTTGAAAGTCCCAGAATAAACCATCTCATTTCATGCATAGTCCATGCACCACTAAAAGCATTCAGTTGTGCTTACTTCTCCCAGTGGAAACCAAAGGCACTCAGCACCCAAGCTGTCCTTCCTTTGTTCCTTGAGCCAAAATGTCATATATGCTTTTAAAGTTTGCCTGATCTCTCCCCAAAGAAGAAGAAGCCAACCACTCTGCCTTTTTGTTACAATGCTAACTGCACTGTGGAAACTAAGCCATGCCATGGTTTGGGATCTGAAATCATAAGTCTGACGTTAGGAAAAAAAGGTTACAAACCCTTCAAGGAAGAATGACTTCCAACGCAAAACTTCAGAGTGGCCCAAAGGAAAAGAGCTCTAGCTCATCAAACCCAGTAATTTAACAACATTTCTAACACATAATACAATTTCATTCAGTCATTTCTTAAAATGATCAAGCTCCAACACCACATAAAAAGTCAAAGACGTGTTTGCAATGATGTTCCATGCTTTCCAGGAGAAAAAGGAGATCATACAAAGAAATACTAAGCCTTTATATCAGCCTCTTTTTGGTTGTCTGTGTATCATGCAGTCACACTTACCTGACCAAGGGAAGGAAGCGTTGCATACGCCATGGGCTGATTCATCATTCCCTTCTGCTTCATAATGAGCATGCGTTTCTGTTCCTCACTCAGGTGTGCCATCTGAGCTTGCATCTGCGGCTGCTGGGACTGCTGCTGCTGCTGGATGTATGGCATCATGGGGTTCTTGGTGTGATTTGCCATTGGTGGAGTCATCCTCTGACTCAGTTCAGCATTGAAGTGGGTCAGAGGCTTGGTGTTGCCGTAAGAAAGCATATTGGGCTGTTTGCTTAAGGAGTTTGTGCCCAGGTTATTTGGCTGCTGACTGATCATATTCATGTGATTTTGAGGGAGGTAGTTATTAATTGCGGTCTTCTGTGGATTGTTTGCCATAGCAGGCACTATTGGGTTTTGGTTGTTAAAGGCTTGGGGATACATCATTGGACTATTTGGTTTGTCTGCACTGAAGGGTCCTCCATATGGACTAGATGGAGGGCCCACAGGTGACCAGCTTGAGGGTTGATTTGGATGCTGCTGCTGCTTCTGTTGCATGAGCTTAGCTCTTTGCTGCTGCTGGGCTGCCATTTGCTTGAGCTGTTCAGCTGGAGACAAGTCAGCGGTTGGCATATTCCCAGGCCCAGGCCCCGGTCCTGTCACTGTTGCTGCTGCTGGATTCATAAGATAGCCGTTTCCAGATCGTGACTGCGTTTGGACTGGAGTGTGGGCCTGGCTGGGAGTCTGAGGTGACTGAACACCACAGTTTGCTGGTGAGCCAGCAGCGACTGGGGCTGGTGGGGCACTGGACACAGAAGCTATGCTGGAAGCTGTGGAGACATTTGAAAATGGAGGACCCGAAGAAGAAGGCCTTACCTGGGGAGACCCTAGTGGGACATGAGCAAATGGAGAATGAGATGGATCACTTTTCACGCTTGCACTCTCTTGAGTCTCTGTGGCAGGCCTGGGAAATTCCAGCTCCTTCTTCTCTTCAAAGTCTTCATTGAACAAATCTTGTATATCATCTTCTGGAACGGTGTTCGCCAGTTCATCTATTAACTCCTGCCACTCTTGATCGTTCAGGTTAATGTCTGAGAAGAGCTTGTTCTGATTTGAAAGAGACGTTTCAGAAGTGTCTATGCAGCTGGGGTCATCCAAAGGCTCTTGCTTTAGCTCCTTGTTCTGCAGGATGTTAAAGCTATCATCTAGCTCGTTGCAACCATTAACAGGGAGCTTTATCTCAGAAAGCCCACCATTTTTACCCAAGTCTTCTAGACCACTACTGTGAGTTCCACTGTTCTGCAGGGGCAGGGGAGCTTTCATGTCAAGCTGGTGAAGAGGCGAAACAGCAGGCAAAGGCAAATTACTGGGCAAGCTGTTGATTGCCTCAATGCCTGGTACATCCTTCCTTACCCGCTTGCTGGTTGGAGAAAAGTTCCCATCACAAACTCCATTCTGCTGTTCTCCATTGAGAGGTGAACGTGCCCCTTCCAACTTCCTTTTGACTGTCTCTTGAAGCTGAAAGAAAAACAAGAAGAAAGAAAACACCGTTAACCAGTTGCAGACACAAAACTAGTGCTTATGAGCCTTGTGATAGATACTTCTCATCAAGCCTACCACTGACATAAGTTTGATTTCATTCTTAATGCCTTGATCAGTTTGAGAAGGTGGTCCAAAACAAAATAAAAACCAATAAAACCCAAATAAAACCCAATCAACCAAAAAAACACCAAACAAACCCAAACCAAACCTGCCTCTGAATAGCAGAACTCTAAAATATGCGCTCTCCAAGATACCAGAATTTTATGAAGCAATTTGACTAATTCAAGTTTTTGGTACTTAACACAGTGATGAGTCTTAAATTGGACCCCCAAAAAAGAATCACTAAAATTTCCTATTTACTCTGAAAATCTTTTTGTTGGCAGTTTCTAGAAGCTTCTTGACAAATACCTGCAATACAACTGAATGACTACTTTTATTGAAACAAGTGTTGTTGACACTAGATTTTTTGGAGAAGATTCATTAACATAGTTTCATTTGATTAGCCCTCTGTTCTTGGCTCCAAAGCACACTGAGAATCAGTTGTAAGTGAGGAAAAAAAATATCCACCGTAAAAATAATAAGGTACTTTGCATGATATTAACTCAATCAAATAATGAAAAAAAAAAAAAAAAGGAAATAACCCATGTGCTGGGAGCTAACGTGAAAGATAAATAACTAACAGAAATGATAGTAAGACAAGCCTCCAGGAAAGCAATTAAACTAGAATATAAGACTGTTATTTAAAAAATAGTGTATTAATAAAAGCTTTCAGTCAGGTTAGAAGCAGCATAGCAAAGTACTGTAACAACCTCCAGTGCACTCCTATCACACCAAATGTTAAGTCGTCCGCTTATGTACCAGGCTAAAAAAAGCATCCCTATTCGGTGAAGGCAAAAAACAATAGTGGGGAGGGGAGGAAGCAAAGAGGTCACAGCTGCAGCAAATGCCTTCAGGACACACTTGCATCCTTGATAGTAGAACAATAGAAGACAAAATACTGAAAGATTTTATCAATTTTTAAAGTATTTTTACTGTATGAAAGTCTCAGACATGCAGCTCCCACCCCTTCCCTAACCTAAAGGTCCTCAACCTTCTTTCTTCCCACAGTCCAGCTCCAATTTATATCTCCCATCCCAGAGAGCTACCTCCCATTTCATCCCATGTGTAAGACAGGCAAGCAAATCCATATCTCATCCCTAGGTTAGAGGGAGTGGTTCCAAGAAGGCTGTGCCCTTCTCTTGCCCTTCAGGCCAGCATGGCCTCTTCAGCATGCAATGCAAAAGGACATGGTCATTGCATGTGTTGCTGCAGTCCCAGCTGAATATGTGTGGGACACTAAACTGCGTGCCAGTCCTCTTCAGAGATATGACCTTTATAACAAGGCAGAAAGGCAAGTCAATGAGTCCTTAAAAGAGATCATCAACTCCTTGATTTGAACTGGAGCAAAAGAGCTTTTTTATGTGGGAGAATGATTAACACGTGGCTAAGAGTCACCAGCGGGTCCCTATTGGTACACACACCCAAGACTTTGCTGCCTGTCCCCCATGCACAAAGCCAATTAATGCCAAGCCTCCATCAGGCTGAAATTCCTTCTCCTCTTGGCTTCCGTGGTGCCGCAGCACAGAGACCAGTTTCTCTGTGACCACAGCCTCTGTCATGCAGACCAGTGCAAGATGCCTGCATAGCTCCACAGGGACTGTCCTTTCTCTGCGTTTTTTCCTACCCCTGGTTTCTGGGAAACAGCAAGGCCAATGATTTCACACTCCCTATGGCATGGGCTGTGATGGGGAGCCCACCTGCCGTGAGGCAGAGATCAGGAAGGCTGTTTTGGACCTCCGCACTGTGTGTGTGGAACCCATCACTGACTCCCACTCTTCTGTCCATTCACCCAAGCACAGCAGCTCTTTGCCCACATGAGCTTCACAGAGGCTCAGAGATGGGCTCCTGCATGTGGCGGCAAATGTAGGCAGGAGCATGCACACCAGTGTCCCCATCACAGCCAAGTTAATCAACCATGGTCTGCAGGAGCACACCAGGCTTCATGGAGCCCTACAATGCAGGCATCACCTTTTCATATCTCTATGCCACAACAGTAGGAAGCTCTAGCAAGAAGCTTGACCAGGGGTGGTAATTTCCTCATCTGCACCAGTTAACAGCAATACTGAAGGTAAGTCAACACCCAGGCTAGTGTGAAGGAGAAAAATCAGATCCCACAAGGAGGTTTATGATACGGCTGTCACCTCCACTGCTTCCCTTCCTTAAACACCCATGTTAGGCTGAACACCACTGTATGGCATTACAGTTCCCTGCTGCTTTTGACCGGTGTAACTGGTGTGTGGCAGAAGACTACAGCTGAGCCACTGGGCTTGTTTCACTGATCTTTATATAGTCCTGATTCAGACCCCAGAGACAAGAAAAGGACAATACTGATGTGGCAATGGCCCCGCTTCACAGGTACTATAGCACGGTCATTTCTGAGATTCCTTTTTTCAGAGGAAGAGCAGAGCAAGCACAGTCTGGCCTCAAATGCAGGTGGTCAGTAACACAGTTGATATAATGGCTTAAAATAGCATACATAAATGTGGCCCCTAATGGGCCACTGACACAATTTACAGCTGAAATTGTTCATTTCAGCTCCTAAGCTCTCTCAATACAAAGTCTTTGTCTTCCACATCAGGAAAACAGTCACTGAACAGGAAATACACTAAATACTCAATACAAAGTCTTTGCCTTCCACATCAGGAAAACAGTCACTGAACTCAAGACCAAGTTCAGTGGGTATGTACATGCAAAAACAGGGGTCAAAGAAATGTCCAAAACTTGTGATGGCCCTTTGCCCTGAGCTGGCCAAATACTGGACTAAAGTAAGAACAGTCATACCAAAGGATGTGGTAACAGCTTCTAGTCATAAAATAAAGTTCATATAAGGTAGTGATGGAGAAAAAAAATCATCATAATGACAAGTCAGGGATTATGGAGAGCAATTATCTCCTGAGAAAAACAAGATAACGGACTCCATGTATTGCACAACAGTTTGAAAGTGAACCTTACAGAATATTGGTAAGAGTGACACACTTTCACATCATTTCACACTTTCAGGTTTCACATCATTTACTAATTTATCTTGAATCCATCACCTTATTTGTACATAAATGTTTACCAAAAGAATCAAAACTATCCAGTGGCAAATAACCAGACCTAAAAATATCAGGTCCCAAAATTTCATCATGTGCTGAAACTTGGATGTCCCCCTGTACAAATATACAGTGACTTTAGTGAAAAGTGAAAGGAGGCCCAGTATATAAATATTAATAATTGTGTTTATCGTGCCTTACAACAGAAAGCAGCTTTAACATAGAAACTATTTTCAATCAAAGATCAAATGTACAGAAGAAATTGTGCCTTGTTGCAAATGAAAACAAAATGAAGCCTATTCTAAGTCTGTAGTTCCACAATAATCTCCTCAAACACAGGTTTTAGGATTTGGGGGATTAAGAGCCTTTGCAGGCAGGGAAGTACCTCGTCTCTGGCATTTTGGGAGTGGAGTGAGGTGTGTTGGGAACCATAACAACAGATGCATCTCATCTTTTTGGGGTACAACACGACAATATTCTTAGTGAATTATTTCAATGCAAATGCTCAGTTTTATATCTTGAAAGCACCTCTCCTAGGAAGACAGGCTGAGGGAACTGAGCTTATCCAGCCTAGAGGAGAGAAGGCTCTGGGTAGACCTTAGAGCAGCTTCCAGAGCCTAATGGGGCTACAAGGAATCTGGAGAGGTACTTTATACAGGGGGTACAGGGGTAAGAAAAGGGGGAATGGCTTAAAACTGTCAGAGGGGAGATTTAGATATTATAAAGAAGTTCTTCGCTATGGGGGTGATGAGACACTGGCACAGGTTACTCAGAGAAGCTGTGGCTGTCCCATCCCTGGCAGTCTTCAAGGCCAGATAGGATAGGGCTTGGAGTGCCCTTCTGTAGTGGAAGGTGTCTCTTCCCATGGCAGGGGGCTGGAACTAGATGAGCTTTAAGGTCCCTTCCAACCCAAGCCATTCTATGATCCTGTGATTCCCAAACACCATTTAAACAACTTGATGGCTTGAATATTGTACAGTGACCATATACTGGTAAACAGTTTACCACCACCCGGACTCCATAGTTTTTTAGACTAAAACCCCAGTAACTCCCTATTCCTCTTCCCTCTGTAAAAAATGCCTGATGTAAAATATTCTCCAGAAAGTATCCCCCCTTTACTTCTAAGGAGTAGTATATAGCTTGTGCATGTGATTTACAGTATGCATCATGGAGATACTCACAGGAATGTAGAGATTTATGTCTAGGTGCAGAAAACTACTGGTTCATCAAATAAAAAGAAAAATATGAAAATAAAAGGAAAATATGAAAATAAACCAACAATATTAGAATACAATAAAACTTGTGTCAGCTCCTTAGGTCCTTAGCTTTATTCACACAAAGTATTTGGCTGATGAATCTGTATTTCACAGCAGGTTTCTATCCCAGAGCAGAAGAGGGCAAAGCAGGACTCATTATCCTTTATATGCCTTTGAGGAAACTTCAGCTGCGGAGCAAGAAAAGGTCAAACTTTGGTGGGGTGACTTTTTAAATGACTTGACTGGGCAAGAGGCAGGGGGCACAGAGGCTGTGCACACCGACATGCAGACCAGGCTGGTTTAATCAGAGTCATCCTGGGATTTTCAGTGAAGCTACTTGGACATGCCGTGACAGAGCCAATACATAAACAGGAGAGCATTGAGGCTGTCAGTGGGGCTTTCATCTGCAGGGAGGAGCTGCTCTGCTTCATCCCACCAGCAGCAATTCATTTTTTGAAAGGTGCTGTTGTTATAGCAACAGCTGAGCCACTCGCTGGCCCATCCTCCACCATCGTGCTGCCTTCAGTGGGTGACTGTTCTAGTCATCCACTGGCAGTGACCAGGGCTGTGCCAGAGCCTCAGCCCTTCACTCCTTTTTAAAACATAAAAACAGTGGGGTGGGGAAGATGAGAGGCGAAATCCTCTTTTTGCCTGTGGAGGCTGAGCATGCTTTGCAGGGTCTAACACAGTAGGCAGGTTGATCTGTGAGCCTACAGACAAGGAGGCTGGCGTCACTTTTAGCTGGTGATTTCAGTGCACCAGCTACAGAACAGACATGTTGCGGCCGAATCCTCTTAAGGCAGCTCCAGACACTTCAGTATCAGGCAAGCGCAACAACTTGGAAAGATCTGGCATGCTCACTCCCCAGCTGTGCTGGGATGCACCTTGCTCTGTAGTTATCTTTACTGCCTGTGGGAAAGCAGAGAAGCTAGCTAAAGCCCAAAGTCCATCCCCCTCAGAGAATATGCATGTTTACAGAGAACAAGGGTTGTCACATTCTCCACACTGCTCTTCTGCGACTCTTTCTGTTAAAAATAAACATTGATCTTTTCCATTCTTCGTGTTGAATCATGGTCTGGCCCACCAGCCATCCATGCTCAACTGGGCTTCAGTTCCCCTCTGTGGCAATGACTCAGTCTTGGCCCCTCCTTCAGGACTTCTTCCTCCCGTCAGTGGCTTAGCACCTCTTCTTCCACGTGTTCCTGAGCTTTCCCCAACTTTCTTCTTCCTTATTCTCCTGGAACTTCTCCAGGCAGATCTTGACCCCTAACCTCGGACAGGGATTGCTCACCATGCGCTCTGCCACCCCGCATGCCTCTTCAGCCATCTCCAGCCTGCACCCTGAAAACCAGGTCAAGTTTGCTCCTAAACTTCCTATACTGCACTCAAATCCTGAACTCAAATCCTACCAACAACATAGCAAGTCCCTGGGATTGCTGTGAAGTGACACCAAGCAACTAGATTTGATGTGACAGCTCTTCTAAGCAAAGACATAATGACCATAACCACCTATCATGCGATCAATGAGGAATAATCAATATTGCCATTTGCATGCCACCAATCCACTTCAACACTTGAAAGGATTCCTCATTTCTTGCATATCCTTTCTTGCTGTACTGCTACTGAGATTGCCATTGAAAAGTCAACACTGGCCCAAGGGCACCACTCCCTGAGGTACAACCACATCTTCTGACTAGTGTCTGAAGTCCATCAGCTCCACAGTGGCCTCTTAATGCCACTTGCTGTAGCTGGGGAATGCAGGATAGCCTTTCACAAGCAGAGCCGGAACTGAACTCAAGACAAGTGGCCAAGCAAAGTGGAGGTGGGTTACACACCACTGCTTTCAGCAAATAAAGGTATTTCATGCATCAAACCACTCCCCTACTACTCGAATTCCCTCAGACTGCTGCAGGTACTGCATTGACACCTGCTAACTCACAGGATAAAGCCTGATGTAGCAAATTGATTTTGGATCGCAATTGCTCACTTGAAGCACATGCTGTGCTCTTCCATGCAGGGTCTGCCAGCCCAGTTCTTGTTGGCTGGGGAAACGTTTCAAATACTCACATTGTGAAATATGTTTGAAGTTGGGAGCAAAGATAGCTACAGACAGCTAGCAACCTGCTCAACTCCGCAGGCTTACAGAGTACGCTCTGCCTCATGAAAGAGGTCAAACCTTCGCCTGTGACCCAGGCTGTTAAGAGCTGCTGGGGACTCTGTCATTGCCTTGGGTTTTGCAAAGAGTCATCAGAAGAACAAACCAACTCCCATTATGATAGGAAGATGCTCATGGCACCAGTTAAACCTGAAAGAGGCGAAGTCAAACCAGGCAAACGCCATGACTGTAACTGCCCTCAGACAGCCAGGTAGGGAGGCTGATGTGTGTTAAAAGAGCTTGAGAAAAGCAAGAACTGATATAAGCTTTCATCAGAGCTTTGAGAGAGGGATGAGCGAGAGAAGGGAAGGAGACACAGTTCCTTAGAGATGAAGAGAGAAAGAGAAGCTTTGTCCAGAGAAGCTGTGGCTGCCTCATCCCTGGCAGTATTCAAGGCCAGGTTGGACAGGGCTTGGAGCAATCTGGTCTAGTGGAAGGTGTCCCTGCCTGTGGCAGGGGGTTGGAACTGGGTGAACTTTAAGGTCCCTTCTAACCCAAACCAGTCTGGGATTCTACAGTTCTCCCATGGCTCAACTCTGCCTCACCACATGTATTTTCATCACAGACTAAAGAACTGCTTTCATTGCTCAGGTTGTGTGGTAAGAGAACTTCCAGCTCTGTGTGTATTTAATTTCATCATAAAGAGAAAATAAACATGTGTATCTTTTCTGCTGCTGTTTATTGAGTGTTTTAATGCACCCCACTACATTGCTGCCAGAAAGACTTTTTCTGCTGTAGAAATGAACACTGTGGAAAATGTCCAGTTAGTGAGGGATGCAGTAGTGAAAAAATCTGTACAACATTTATAGAAGAAATATATATATATATATAACAATATCAACTATGCTGCTCAAATTGTGTGTGTCTAGAACAGGCTGAGGAATAAAAATGTGATCTTTGGAAGCATAAGTTTATGTATCACAGAACCACAGAACCATCGCTGCCAGGAATGGGGCAACTGTAACTTCTCTGGGCAACCTGCTCCAGTGAATTTCTTCCTAATATCTAATCTAAATCTACCCTCTTTCAGCTTAAAGCCATCCCCCCTTGTCATATATATTATATGTATTTGATTATATACCATATCAATCCCAGTTTTCCTTTGAAATATTTTTGTCATAATTTCTGTCCCTCCTTCCACACAACTCAAATTTGAATGCAAAGACACTAAATGACATGTTTCTGAGGGGATTTGGCATGCAGGGGTCCCTGGGGAAGCTGTTGAGTAAAACACAGGCAATGGATGCAATTAATTTTCTCAATCAAAATTATTGGCAAGTTTAACTGGACTTTGGAACACAAATACACAAATTATTTCATGGATGAAATGCTGTCATCATTGTCAGACAGCCTTCCTGACCAAGTATATGATCTACACGGCTTCCTCCTCTTCAGGCCCGTCCAATTTAATTCCGCTTCAGCCCAATAGGGTAAACCCTGGGAAACCAGTAACCTCATAACCTGGAGGGTGCCAGCATTCCTCTGTCTGTGGAAAAGTATTAATGAAGGTGCTGAGAGCCTAAAAGCTGAACTACTACTGCCTCCCATACCAGACAGCCAAGCTGTGCTCTTCCCTGCGACTGGTCTTGCAGATGGCAGGAGCTACTTTTTCAGTGTGTTACGAGGATTTAGTCAGGCAGCCTCTAATTGACTTCTCTGGGAGTTGTGTTGATAAATCTTCACTCTTTGAAAACATTGCCAGTCTGCTTTGTATCTGGACAAGAGAGAAGCTAATGATAAAAAGCAGACACTGTAGATTATTACAGCTGTACCTCCTGAAGGACTCCTGGAAATCAGGGTAGAAAAGAAATGCAGGAACTTCCTGTGTTTTAAACTAAGAAGCGGCAAAGCAACATAATGTGTAGACAAGGTCCTTAGTGACACGGTTTAGTGATGAACTTGGCAGTCCTGGGGTAATGGCTAGACTTGATGATTTTAATGGTCTTTTCTGACCTAGTTGATTCTAGGAGTCTGTATCCAGCATTTTTGCATATGCTACTCATACACTCATATACTCGTTTTTGCATAAGCTACTCATTCACTATCTATGAGCTCTTCAAACTGCATTACGTGACACTAGAAACAGTCTCCTGAGTAAAATCTTGCCCTTGGATGGGCACAAGTCATAACAAGCTAGTAAGGTGTGCTGGTGGCACCCTGCCTGCCCAGTAAAAGGACTTCTGGGACAAATAAGTGTTCTTGTGCTCTGAAAAGAAGCAGCAGCTCTCTGACACATCCTACCAGTACCTTAATGGAGAAAGAAAGCAGAGGCTATGAGCTACGTTTACGGCTTCAGAACCAACTGACTAAAATTTTGTCTAACTGAAGATAAAGCCCTTCCTTTGCTTAGAGAAGCAAACTACCTACACACATTCTTCAGAACATTCTTAGAGAAACTCCAAGGAAGGAACCAGAAGAGACAAGGGATGGTGGAGGATAGTACTCCTCCGATGACACTGTTGGTTTCCGTGGGCTACAAACTTATATTCAGCCTCTATTATTACCAAAGCCTGTCTGATATACGATCTCTAGAATCCAATAGCAAGTTGTCAAAAGGCTGAATTCAGAAACAGTATGGTTGTCTCCCATTCATTTCACTGATGTGATCTGACAAACACCACCTCATGTCAACATGGCTATCTGTTCCACAATTGCATGAAGTAGCATCTTCCAGTTCCACAGATCAACGTGGGGTAATTTCTGGGATTCTCCCACACAACTAAGTTCAAGGTCATGCTTTTCTTTTTCCACATGCAAAGTGTTTAATACAATCAGAAAAGGAAGAAAATCACAGCCAGATGGCCTGTACACTGTACCTGTTCAAGCATACACATTTTAGTCACCCTCTTTGGGTAACATCATCATAAATGAAGCTTCCATTTGAAAATAATTTAAGGATCAGAATTAACAGATTTCTACAACCAGCACATAAAAAAAAAAAAAAAAAAAAAAGAAGAAAAATCCTATGAATCAATCACAGGACAAGATACACTGTACTGCAAATAAGATGGTGGCTTTGTCCCAGAGCTTGTCTCCATAAGCCTCCTCTTCCCCAGCTGCGCCTGCCTGTGCAGCTTTATCTGAGGACATGCGTGACCTGAAGATTTCTTTGCAAGGATACATACTTCTGAAGGAGTGAGGTTATGTAAGTACAGGTTAAACCATTAACAATGCAGTAAGCATTGCAAAGGAGTCCCAAGTATGAGAGGGAAGAGGGAAGGAAATTAATCTTTCGCATGCTAATGAATTAGTACTCATATTTTTTCAAAGTCCTAACTCTCATTATGTTCCTGAGCCATGTCTTTTGGGGAAGGGGCTGGGGGGGGAAAGCAACCATGGGACAGATTAGTTTGGAACTAGAGTTGTGTTAGGCTATAGATCATAAAAAAACCCCAACAAACAACTAACTGAAAATTCTAAAACAGAGAAAATATCAGAAATATCCAAAATGGATCTGGCTTTTTCCTTCATCTAAACTGTTCCCTACTCAGCAGAATCAGCTTGATACATCTCTAGGAAAGAGCAGCAGTGGTAGAACTGCTTGTTTGCCTTGCCTTTGCATATCTATTTAAAAGAAGGCATGCAGCAGCAGTTTTGTAAGACTCCTGTACAAAACTCAGAGTCCAGTCATGAGAGATGCTGAAGCCCTTAGCTCCTGTCAAGCTCACTAGGAGTTAGGGGTCCATTGATAAGTTCACTTCTTCTGTACCTAAATTTCTTCAGAGATGGGCACTAAGTTGGATGGAACAACTCTTTTTTACATTCCTTTTTGCTTTCAATACAAATTATAGCCAGCACTGTAAAAAAAATTAGTAGATGTGCAGGATCACTGAAGGTCTGTGAAGACTCAAGCAGTCAAAGGATTATACAGGATGCCCCAGACATGTTCTGAATTATTCTGGGCACAGTTTGAGAGCTATTTGCTACAGGCTAAAGGCCAGACAGCACTGAGTAACAGTTTTGCTCTAAGTATGGCCAAGCAAACCATAAAAACCTCTTTGCTGCTTCAGTACTTTCACCACAAACTGACCTTGGGTCCCACAAAGGCATGCAACACCTAATGGAAAAGTACAGGTTTGGTCACCCACATCCCAGCAGTTATCAGAGTTACAGACTCCCAAGGCTGACTTGCTGTGTGGGGTGAACTGCAACATACTATTTAAGTCTACTGATGAAGTGTAAATAAGAAACAAGAGATTCTAAACAAATCAAGGCAGTGATTCAGAACAATATTAAGCACAGGCTTCACCTGGAGTACCCTAAGCAACCTAAATTACAAAGAATGGTTTATTCAACAGACAACATCAGACTAAGACCTTTGCTCAGGTCTTACCTTCCTTACTTCATGTACAGCAGCTGACTCCAATCCAGGATAAATCTCTTCCTCCCTTGCATATAGTCTGAATACACATACGCAGAGTATTATGCATATTCATATAATTTGCAGAGGTGCGCTGGCTTCATGCTTCCCCAAAGGACAGATCCTAAAAATGACACACTTTGTTGCAATCTAGTGAATCTCTTCACTCCCTTCACATAGCTGGAGCACCCAGGAAAGACAGCAGCCATGGACAACCTACCCAAGCAGCTCATATTGTTTGCTTCTGAGTTTCATGCCTGCATATTTGCTCGTCATGTGATAATGATGCCTAACATGGGTACGGGTGCAGTATACATCCAGTGCTGGGGAATGGGCTGCAAGGCATCCATGAAAAGATAGCTGCTAGGAGCAAATACCAGCAGTTACTGTAAAATCATCGGGCCTAGAGTCTTCCTTTTGTTAATGTCTGAGTGGCACCAAGAAAAAAAGGTGACCATGCTCAATCTAAATGAGCAACACTGACAGGCAGGAAAGGGCACACCTCAGCAGTAACCCAAGTCTTATGAATACATGTCCCGTGCTTGCCTGCTCTGCCCTCCTAAAACTGCCATGTGAAGTTTGCAGATACCTTATCACCAGAATATCTTATCATTGGATGCTTTCTGTAAAGCGTTAGCTACTGTTTGGGGGGGGAATCACATCTGCCTTCTTAAGCCATCTGTTTATAAAGGTGCTCCTTTCTGCTCAGAGCCTGTCTAAAGCAACACAGTATCCTGGCAGCAGGCTATCTGAAGGCAAGTTCCCCAAGTTGCTACCCACTGTGGGGTTGAACTCATTGTAGTAATGGCATGAAAAGTTTGCCAAAATCCCAAAGGTGTGTAAGGCTTCCAGATGTCTTCATATAAAGGAAAAAGAAGGCCAGGAGAAAGGTGGTCAGTGCTCTGCCGAACAGGTCAAATTCCCAGATAGCTGTGGCTGCACACCACTATACTACCAGACACTTTTACCTACTTGTGCATTTTGAAACTAACCCTCCAAGGGAAGGAACTACGACTCATAATGCTACACGTGTCTGTACGTGCTCATCCTGCACAGTTTTTAACTTTTTCATTTTTCTGGGGAAAAAAAAAAAAAAACAAAACACCAAAAATACTTGCATTTTCCGCACACATGCACATGTAGTTGTTGCCCATGATACTCACATACATACTAAGCATATATTAGCAGCTAACCCAAATTAGATTTATACTTCAAGCCCCATTCACCACTGAGAGTTTGTGCCTTTAACAGTGTCTAATAAACACAAGAAGACAAGAAAGCATTTGCTAATCTTGGATGGTGTAATGGTGTAGGTAAGACTGAGTCATTGAGAACACTACAGTTCTTTCCTAAACCCCTTGGAGGTATGATAGTTTGCTGTTAGATAAGCCATAGAAATGCACCATAAGCCACCTGTGCATTCATATAATGGGCTTCCACTAATCTTATTTTCCTTCTTAAAAGACTTCTCATTCCCGCTTTTTTCTCCTGTTCTAGGAGTGATGAGCCACCTAGTACTAATTCAATTCTAATCTGTTAGTCTGGAGATAAACTAGGCTTGGATTGCTACCAGAATTACGTGGCTTTTTGTCTCAGAGAAAAACAGAGGTGGGCTAAATCTAAACAGGAAAAAACTACTTTTATGTCAACACCTCCCCCCCAGGCCATCACTTAGCACTTAAATGGTGTCTGACATTCAGATGCAAGCATATAGCAAACCTCTGAATTTCACTTAAGAGAACAGGGCAGGAAGCTTACCTAAAGCTGTATATAAAGTCAGGGGCAGGATCAGAACTGAACTCAGGTCTCCCAAATCTTGTGGCCAGCAAATAGGTATACAAAATACATCTTCTCAGATGAATAGCTGCTCTTGCTTCTGTTTCTTTTCCAATTCAAGAAAAAGAAAGGGAGGAAAACAAGCTATGAAGAGGACAGAAAGCCTGGAAACTCCTATAGGCACCATAAGAATACTGCAGGCAAGAAAGACTGGAATGAATTGACTCTTAAGGATGTAATTCATATCCCCTATACCAAGCTGAGACAAATCATCCTCTAGAAGTGTCTCTTTCTTTTCACTGACATTAAAAGGAGCCTTGATAACTAGCTCAGTGAGAGGCAGCCACAGTCAGATGCCTGCATCTGGATCCTCCCCAAGCCACCAACATTATTTGCCCAATCACAATTAGGGCACTAATTACATGCTACTGCTGTTGACATCTGTGTTTAATAAAGATTTCTGTCTGCGGGGGTTGGGTCTTTCCTCCAGTTTCATTTCCACAGGCTTCAGTTGTCCTGCTCAACTGTAAGAAAAAAGCTTCAAATCTTCTTAAAGTTTGGCCTATAATTATGATATTACATTTGCTCTTGGAAAGTCTTACTTTCTTGTAGTGCCGAGGGGAAGAAGATTGTGCAGCTCCAAGTGTTTGCTTAGTAACTTACATGCTTAATCACTTCTGGATTATTTAAAAGAGGCAAGGATAAGGGAAGAGGTATAGCAGGAGGGGCTGTGAGTTTAAATTCCAGATAAATAGTACTGCTAGAACCATGATGGTCTATGCAAAGCCCCTAGAGTAGAAAAAAAATTAAGAATTTTAATTAGATGCACAGATAGCAGGGAAATACAGACAAGCTTTGGCGTAAGCAAGCACTTCTCCCTTCTTAAAGAACAGTTGTAGTAACCTTAGTAACAACTTTAACAATGAGCAAGCATGCTTAAGAAATGATGGAAAATTATGTAGATCTCAGGCATACAGGATTGTGTGCAAATCTGCTGTGATAAAGCTTTCCCCAGTACGAAAGCTTGTTTTTAAAGGAAATTACATAGGCAGCAGGCTGAGGTTTTTCCTAGGGCTATTTACAATACTCCCTTTATTTTTCCTCCTTTCTTCTAAGCTTCTCAAAACTGTCAAATGAAAACAAAAGCCTGGCAATTAGCATATTTCAGAATTACATTAAGGACCCAGCTTTAAAATGCACAGCTGCCCTAGTCTGACTTTTTTCAATGCCAGGTGGAAGACATGAGGCCAAGAACCAACCTTGGATGCTGTAGGTCCTGATGGCTGTAGGATTAGAAGGAGACTGTGGTCTCAGTATGGCTGGGGACAGAAGTCACTACTTTTTCTTCCTATCCCTCTCCCCCCCAAACCCAAAGCTGCCTGGCACTGACAAACTCCAAATTCAGACCCACAATAGTCACACTAGAAGCATTCAACTGCAAACATTGAGTATTTTCCTGACTCATCAGTTAATTAGTGGCAGCCTTTTCCTCTTCCTGCTAACGAGAAATGACTGCAATGCCTGAAACTAGAGCAGACATTTTCTCCCCTTCAGGTGTTCCCTATGTCTCTGCTCAGCAGCACAAACTACCCCAGGCTGATTCTGCCACAGAGGCCTGGAAATGCTACCAGACAGAAAGGTACTAAATGAATGCTTGATGAAGGGCTCCCTAGGGAGTTGTGGGGGGAATATAGCAGGGCACAGCACCCTTCTTGGAAACGCTGTCTCTCCACACAGCCACTGCCAGCAGAGGTTCAGACCACGAGGATTCAGACTAAGCCACAGACCATACAGATTTGCCTCTCAGCCTCAGCACAGCAGGGCTGCAGGCAGCCTGTGTGCCCTGGCATTCCCAGCTTATGCTCCAGCATCACTTAGTAAACACACGCAGGCAGGAGTCCCTGGGGATATAAAGCTGCTCTTATGCTCTGTACTTGAGGGGCTAAAAGCTACAACTGGTCCCTGCCTCTTGCACTTGCCAGAGCCCTGCCAGAGCCCTGAAGCTCTCATCTGGGTGGCAGCAGCCATCAGAGGTGGCTGTGACAAGTGGCAAGCTAGCAACAGTGGCAGCAGCTCTAGGTGGTGATGGGAAGCTTTGGAGTGGGAGCCAAGGATGAAATGTGTATCAGGCAGGTGGGGATGCTCCCCCCTTGCATAATCCCATCTTTTTTCCTCTCCTGTCATGATTTCCCACATTTTCATAGGTCAGATCTCACAGCCTCACACAGAAGTTATGGGGCTGCAGAAGGCAAAGTGGCTCTCGAGCATTTAGCCTTCCTTCTGACAGTTACAAGGCCTCTTCTTGCTTCCACCCTCAGTGCATATTCATCTTCTCCCATCTATCTGAGTGCTGCTAGTGTTTGGAAAACAAGTCTTGGAAAAAGCCAAGAGAAAAACTGACCTCATTGGCAGTTTCCTCAAAAAGTCATTTGGAGCTGGACATCTATCTCCTTCAACAAGCCTTAAAAAAACATGAAAGGAAACAGCCTAGGGTTGCTTCAGGAATTCCAGCTACTGCTGCTGAGAGGAATTTGCATAACTCGCCCCTAAGAAGTTTCTGCTGCAGCTCTTTCACAGCTTTCCTTGCTTTCACCTCACCCTTCAAGAACAAGAAGAAACCTTCTCCATGTATGCAGGGGGCTGCAAAAGCAAACTGCTTACAGACAGATTCAGCAAGTGGTTCTTAGATCTGTGATGGCTGGAAAATGCGAGGATATGCCAGGGAAGGCTGACTGTGCCTGCTCTTTCTTACACTGCTTACTGGCTTCTGTTGCAGAGAGGACCCAGTACAATTGCTCTTAACCCACAGTGCCTGCAGAAGAAAAGCCACTTAGAAGCTTTTTACTAAAATAAAACAAACAGAACCCTCCCTTTACCAGTTTTTCAGTGTACTATTTCTTCAGGAAATATTCCGAGGATAATACATGATTTTATAAAGGCTGCAGCTCTACAACACAAAGTGGTACAAACTCATTTCCAGTGACCCCTAAATAAAGGGGAGTTGGTGCAGGAATAACAACCTCAAGTACTTGCTTAACCGCTTTCTGAACATGGACTGAATGCCATACTGCTGTCATCCTATTTAAAGATAAAAAAATGACCATGCTTCCTCCTCTTCCCCTGGTCATCCCTTACCTCTTCCCAAAAATCCCAGCTCCACAACATAACTATGACCTACCTATCTGACTTCTGGTTCCTAAAGACTATTATTGCAGTTTGGTATCTAAAAGGAAGAACTGTGATAACTGTCACACCAAACATGAGAAGGTTTAAGTAAGCAATTTTAGCTGTTACTCAAGAGGATCTCAATACTCTTTATATGGAAAACTCTTCTTACTAATATTCAGAGCATACAACATAAATAAAAGATATTATTCCATACACAGAGTGGGTATCATAGTGAAAGGCCATGGAATGTGAAAGACACCAGTGGAAACGGCAGACAAGGGAGCAGGAAAGATATGGACCTGTTGGAGAGGGTCCAAAGACCACAAAAACAATCAGAGGGATTGAGCGTCTCTCCTATGAGGAAAGGCTGAGAGAGTTCGGGTTGTTCAGCCTGGAGAAGGCTCAAGTGAGACCTTATTGTGGCCTTTCACTTCTTAAAAGGGGCCTATAAGAAAGATGGGGAGACACTTTTTAGTAGGGTCTGTTGCGATAGGACAAGGGGTAATGGTTTTGAACTAAAAGAGGCGTGATTCAGGCTGGATGTGAGGAACAAATTCTTTACAATGAGGGTGGTAAAATACTGGAGCAGGTTTCACAGAGAGGTGGTGGGTGTGCCATCCCTGAGCACATTCAAGGCCAGGCTGGGTGTCGTTCTGGGCAACCTGATCTAGTGGAAAACTTACCTGCTCATTACAGGAGGGTTGGACTAGATGACCTGTAAAGGTTCCTTCCAACCCAAACCATTCTATGCTTCTATGATTCTAACCTGCTAAGGCCTCTGATAGGAATGACAATGTCATGTACAAAAATTAGGCTTTGCTACAGAACAGACCAGCCATGTCATCCTCTCAGAAAATGTAATCTAAGTTTATTTAAACAATCAACTCATTAAATTCTTGAAAACATAGAAAAATAAATACATGGAGATCCCAGACATGCAAAGAGACTATTTATTCTTTTTATTAGAATTCGTTACTTTTCTCGTATGATGCTGTGACTCAAATAAAGCTCCTCATAAATTCTGAATATAAAAAGATCGCCAAATTAATTTTTTAATAGGGAAGGGGGGGGGGAAATAATCAACCTCCTTGGCAAAACGTGAACTCCATTCCTCAGAGTTTGGCCACTGGAGGGCTCCAATATTGTTCCATAAAAGCAAAAGAAAGTTTACTAGGAAAGATAAACATATAACAAATAGCCTGGGCAATAAAGTTCAAACATAATACTGGGTCTGAACCAAGATCTATGGGCTTGCAAGCATTTCGTAAGAGTTGGAGGCAATTTAACTGTTGTTTTTCTCTTGTAGCACAAAAGGAGTTGCAAAAGAATGATTTTCTTAGTTTGGCAATAAACGTCTCCTCAAATACAGCACCTATTAAAATGATTTTTGTATGGAATAGTAGCATGACTAGGTATTTACTGAAAAGCAAAACCTACAGGTTTCATTGGTACGTGTCAGTAAAACACTTCTGAAGGAAAATCCAGTACTGCAGAGTGCAAAAAGAAGTATATTCTGTGTTCCTCTTGTGACTCAATTCTCCATTAAATTTGACAAAGATAAATCACAGAACCCAGCTACTAGGAGCACAGGAAGGAGAGCCTACTACAAGTCCTTGTTTGCTCTTTCTTGGATAAGCCATTGTTGGGAGTTGCCTCTTATTTTCTAAGAGGATTTATATGTTCAGGTATAGAAAGTCAAGGAGGAACTGGCCCTAAAACTAGTGAGTATTTTCACAGTAACATGGCAGCCAAGACTTAATCAGAAAAACGTATGTGGTCCTGCAGAAGCCAGTACAGGCACTGATGTCAGCTGATAAGCTAATGACTGCAGTTTATCAGCTGATAAGTTAATGACTGCAATCCTCCAGTTAAGGATAAAACAAAAGCTATTTCAGTATAGGAGCATGGTAAAAAAGTCTTTCAGACATCATCCTAAGTACAAATATACCGAAGGGAGCAAAATGTCAAAAGTACCCCGCACACTTCCCAATCTGTCCTGTTGGAGGTGGGGGGAATTAATCCTGGGCTGAGATCCTGAATGTTGGAGGTTTCACACTGAGCCAAATTTTACAGCTGACTTAAGCACTCCTATAAATAAAGGAGGTTTACTAGAAATACTGAAAGATCCTAGCAGTTACTATGATAAGCCCAACTGAGCACTGTTCTTGTCTGATGAAGTGTACTGTATCGGGCCAAGGCACAAAACATCATGGTTTGCTGGCACTTTGCCCTGCACACACTATTTTTTCTGCTTCTTCAGTGTAAAGGAAAAAAAAAAAAAGGGAAAAAAAAAAAAAGCTAGCTTAAAATATCCCTGCTGCTCTCCTGTAGCCCCTTCCTCCAGCACATCACACGTTAATGCCAATCTGCTGGGAGACTGCAATTCGAACATAATGAGATATTAATGAGCTTTGCACATGTCCCCAGTCGCAAGCTCCCCCCTCCTGCCTGGCTCATTTCTCACAAACCTACAGAGATGCTCTGCTTGTTTTCCTGACACTGCATTTGTGTCTCCCCCATCCTGCCCACTCCCTTCCCCCAAGCAAGCCCTGCTGCACTGCTCCCCTTAAGCTGCCAGCATTAAAGAGCACCAAATGGGCTGGCACCGTCTTGTTTCCTGGCCTAATGGATGCTTGTTTAAACACCGGAGCTGTTTGCATTGCTGCAGCTCACTGCATGTTAAACACAGTCCTCTGAAACCCTACGCCAATCCAATAAAGGTATCAGCAGTTCAGCGTGGGGAGGCAATTACTATGAAGTCCCAAGTGTGCCTTCTGAGCTCAAGGAAGGAAAATTTGATCGAACAACTAAAAGCAAAATCTGATTCGGTTCAGCATCACTTGGAGGACACAAGGTTTAACTGCAGCCAGGCCTGTGGAGGGCAGGAGGAAATCAATGGAAGAGCTGGGGAGAGCAACTCACATTGTTAGGAGCGCTTTAAGCTGGCCTGTTAGCAATGCTCTCCCCTGCCTTCACAGAGCTGTTTCCCTCCCCCTTTCTCTCTATGCCAAGGTGTGATGTCTTTCCTCTCCTTCCTTTCCTTTTCTTTCTTTTAAATGATATGCTGCCAATTTCTTTTCACCCTTCATCAATTCTTGAAACAATTCTTCTTCTGGTAAAGGTCCTTCCCCTGTACAAAGTCATTGTCATATCAAAGGGGAAATGTTATGCAGGAGCAGCTATGATAAAGGGTTGATGGTAACCAAAAAAAGAACTGTGCTTTACCAGGAGATGAAAAAAATCCAAATCTCAGACTAATGATAGTCAATATTTCAATGCACCAGCTCTTTACCTGGAGAAGGGCAGAAAATCAAGGGGAGAAGAAGCTGTATTTCAATTCATTTAATCCATAGAAACAAAGCTACTTTGAAGCGTTCTACTTCCTTTACTTTTAAATGTGAGATAAGGAGATAGGGGAGAGAAGGAATGTTTCCATTTTATACTTCTTTTTTTTTTAACTTTTAAACAGACTATGGTGGCCTCACTTCGAGGACAGCTTTGCAAATCCAAGCACTTGCCATGGCCATGGATACATTCAGGAACCTAGGCAAAGGGGACTTGCCACACCAGGTCAAGCCAGTAAGCCAGCAGGCATGGCACTGTGCCCCTACGTGGTACCAGAACTCCAGCTGCTGAGGGGTTAAACACCTCCCTTCCACACTAACAGGAAAAAGGATTGTGCATACAGCTGGGAACCAGGGGAGGTATCTTTGCGGGGGAACCCACCCTTCTCAGAGCTGAGTCCCCAATCATGTGGGGTTTTGCGCCATGGAAGGACATAGCTGACAGTGCAGAACTAGCACCTGACTGTGCCCAGAGGTACTCATCATCACCTCAGCCAGGGCTGGCATCTGGCTAATGGGCTTAAGGATCAAGCTGTCCCTTCAAAGCAGAGTTCTCACAGGTCAAAAATGCAGTGTGATCCCAAGAAGTGCAGGCTGAAAGGTAAAGGCCTGTGCCAAGTAACTGATTAACGGAGGATAAATGTCACTGGGCTGCTGTCACTCTTGTCTGGAGACACTGCCATTCACAACACTGAAACAAGGAGTGTAGGGAAAAGAAGCACTGTCTAGTTTTAAACAGGTCTATCTGCAAGGGGAAATTGTTCTCCTTATTTGTTTTTTACAATTTAAGGCAACAACTTGTGGGGAGAGGATGAAGTTAATCCCAAGATCTTGCTTTCCTCACCCCTGAGTTACTCTGGGAGCTGAAATCCCTCTGTGGACTCAAATCTCAGTACAGACAACAGGATGCCACTGGTGGCCTGAGTACAGCTAGTTAAAAAGTTGACTGCATGATGGGTGTTTTGACAGAAATTATGGGCTTTCAACCAAGATAAGAAAATTGTTGGGAAATATCTGTTTTGTTAAAAAAAAAATAAAAAAAACAAGCACAGTAACTTTCCTATTTTCACTTTCATAGCAAATACAAACAAACAACACTTGGTTTTGCTGGCATTCCTTGCCAGGGCTGGAGGGGCGGAGGGAGGATAAACTGGAGACATAATGTCTAGGTAAAGGGGGAATCCTTCCACACACTGGCCTTCAGTTCAGGCTTTGACTCTGGAGATTTCATTTCCACACCTTACAACAAGGATCCCTACTAAGACGGCAGGGCAAAGAGCACACTGGGTGGGTGGAGCAATGCAACAGCCAAAGCTACCCAATACCAAAACAAACAAAAACCAGGCTGTCTTGAAAGCATCAGGCCCAGAGATCCCTGAGAGACGCTTGTCACATTACAACTCCTTTTCTTCTTTTGAAGCTGAGAATACAGCTTCTGTGAGGGCTTGAGAAACCCACTCACCTACTCACCAGCGGTAAGTGGAATGATTTCCTGATGAGACTGGGGAAGGATGTGGCTCTTGAAATCATCTGCTTCTGCGGAATCTGGCCTTTAATTTGAACAAAACAAAACAGCAGCAGCCAAAAAAATAAAAATCCAGCCTTTGTGATTGCACAGATAACTTTCCAAGTATGACCCACTGCCACGCTGTGTTTCTGAGTCTGCAGACAGGCTGATCCTGTTCCCAAGAAGCCACACAGTGAAATCAATAAGACTCATTAATGATAATCGGTATCCTATGGGCAGCAGCAAAACTGCCAAGAATCCTACCAATTCCATCCTTCTGCTGTTACTTGGGGAAGCTCTGATTGACAGGAAAGGTAGGTTTCTTACTTGCTTGCACTCAGCCGTGAGAGGAAGTTGCAGAGTTATTGAGTCCTGTGAGAAGGCCCAGCTACAGCATCCCATGAGAAGTTATCAGCATTTGCTCCAGTCACAGAAGGGTTTGGACTCTCAGCCACCTGTTTGTGGGATGAGGTTCTTTTCTTTCTTTTACATCCTGATTTACTGCTCATCCCTCAACACTGCAACAAGCTTTCCTGCCTCCTGATACAACCAAGCTGGAGAGCTGATAAGCTTCAAGCTCTGACACAAGCCAAACCCTCAGCTTTGAGATGCACAGAGAGCTTGCTATACCATGAAAGACAGACTAGGCTTTTAAATAACACAAGGTGTGCTAGACGTGATTTTCACTTTCTTAACTCTGGCACAGTGACTAGAAGATCTGCCACACAATGTCTTTCCATCTGTTGGTGGTAAACCACTAAGGAGATATTTTGGGACTCAAGGAAATGACCCAATGGTCCCTTCAGTTTCTTCAAGGACTGCTTCACCCCAGCTCTTCTTCCACTTCAAGACTTCCAGTTTTCATTTGTTCCCTTTGAACCACAATCTCCTTGGGCACCATGCATTGTTTCTGACATGGAACAGCACAATAGACAAAAGAGATGTGTAAACAGGGCCACGGAAGATGAACTCCCGTGGAGATTTTAATTTCAGGATAAAATTATTACTAATTTTTTACTTGTTTAAAGCATATTTCACTCTTTGATTTAAAATTATACCACTGAGGGACTGATTGGTTTCCATCTTTGAGATCCAACTCAAGAAGATACGTAAAAAACACAGGAAGGTTTTAAGTAGCAAGAATTTCCTCTTTCCCATCATCTGCACAAGATGTGCCACGATAGCATAGCTATACATTTATAGTTTGAGTGGATAATTCCTAAGAAAAAAATAGCCTTTTCCAGAAACTAAGACTACACAATAGAGATAGTTTTCTATTAATCAGCGCTGTGGAAGAAAAGTGTAATAAATTGATGTCCGTACATCCAATGTCTGTAATCTGCTTAGATAAAACACCTGAACATTGTCATAATTCACACTTTCAAGGAAAATAAATGGAAGGATTGACAGAGCCTACATTTGTCAGGAGAAAAAAACCTGGGGGGGTGAAAAAATTTCCCCTGTTTCTCAAGCATAGTATCAACTCATCAGGAGATGCACAGGGTGATGCTGAGCAAAGGAAATGGAGAAAATGCCATTTCCTGCTTCATTTCCTCCAGGGAGAATCTGGAGCAAGGTTTCATCAGATTAGAAATCCAAACAACCACATGTAGACTAAATGTTTTGTTTGCAGTTCCAGGCCTCCAAGGGAAGCAATGAGCTACAAGAAGCAGTGAGTTAGCTCTGCCTCCGTGAAGGACTGGTGAAAAGTGAAAGAGGAGCAAGAGAAACTGGTGATGTGAGGAGTACGGAGTGGCGGTTGTCACCTCCAGCATTGGTTTGTAAGCTCTGAGAAGGGCAAATACAAGCTCTGCTTCACAAGACAAGGTTACTGGCCCAGGAGAGGGGTAGGAATTTCAGGTGATCAGTTACAGGAACAGGAGAGGAAACAAACCAAAATCAAAACCAACCACCTATCTTTTCATTTCCAGAACAGTTCAAATACTAAGGATGCCTCAATTACACACATAAAGAGTCAGGTTTTGAAAAATGCCAAGTATCAGTTCTCTAAATTGATACGCATATACAGGAACCCCAAAATTAAAAGTTTTGGAAATGTTTTCTGCCAGCTCACATCAATAGTCACTTCCTTGAAATTGACGAGGAGGGCATTTACCCCTGCTAAACACACAAGTTACCACATAATGGTGCACAAAAATGGCAAAACAGTTATCAGTTTGACTCTATTTCAAAGAAGGGATATAACAAGAATGTTATGTGCCTGAACATTAATAAACTTATAGCAGGAAGCTGCTGACTGCATTTGTTTTCGGTTGGGCTCTTTAAGAAGCCTAAAGAATGGAAGCAAACTGAAGCCTGTTCAGATTGGAAAGCACTTTGCAGAACACTCCAAAAGAGACCCAGAGGGCAAAATTTGGAAAGCGCAGAAGGGACTGAGGGGGCTTTGGACACTGACACATGAGTGAGTTTCAAACAGCTGAAAACATCCCCACTTTTGCTCATTTGCTATGCCCCACACTGGAGCCTTTGGTGCTGCGCTTCAACCACCTCTTAAGACCCCCACAGCTCATAGTACAGCATTTAAAACAAACTGAAAATGATGCTAGGTTTACCTTACAACGTGCCCTGAAGTCTTTCTGAAGCTAGTCCAGGGCCTGACTGATAGGGCTGTCAGGTGGCTCTGGGACACCTCTGTCAGCCGTTTTGAACCAGGCGGCCTGTGCTGCTCCACTACAGCCCTCAGCCTCATCTCCAGAATGAATGCCAGTGCTCCCCCGACAGAGACAAAGTGATCCACTCACAGTCATGCTAAAGACTGGTGATGGCCAGTCTGTGGCATAAAGGCTGGAGCTGGCTTGCAAGGGGCTTTTTTCTTGGTGTCTGTATCAGCAGGGCAAACAAATCACAATTTTCAGCATACTCCTGGGGTCTTGAGTGTCCATCTTGAAGGGGCTGACAGCTATGGAAAGGACGGTGGTTGATCAGGGCACCGGGCATTTTCTCCCAACTAAATGGAGCAACTGTCCTTTCTGGCCTGAAACACCAGGACTTATCAATCCTCCTATCAATCCTAAATGTAGATATAAAGGTCACCTAGCAGCTCTGTTGGATACTTAGATGATCAGAGAAATGGATATTAACGCTGACCATGGTAACAACAGTGCTGAGCTGCTCAGAGTAATGCAATTCCAGTGACTAGCAGGGGTAACTTCTTAGGGATCTAAACTCAAATGCCAACCTGGAATCGCAATTTTCCAGAGGCCATGCTAACATTTTCCACAGGCAGCTAACACTGGTGAGCCCAAGAAACCTCACCCAGCTTTGATACAGGTACCCAGCCCCTCCAAGTCACTCAGGCCCCATGGTGGCCGAGAGAACTCCAACTTAACACTTCTCAGACATGCTGTCAGAGTGCTCTCTTTACATCGGAAACACTATCACATACCTCTTTGCTTGTAACAGCCTCCTCCCTCCCTCCCTCCCAGTGCACAGTGAAGCATGTGGATGTGTGAGAAAGTTCACTACACATTTCAGATCTCTGCTAGCTAGCTGATTTGCATCTGCTCAGCTGTACTTTTGCCTTTCATCTGTTTTGCACAAGGAGATACTGTAGAAAGCTTCCAGAAAGAAAGAAAGAAAAAATCCAGGAAAATATAATGCTCCTCTTTGCACTTCTGTGTTAGGAGCCAGGTTGATAGTTCTGCCTATAGACGCGACAATTTTTGCACTTGTTGTGTTGTCTGCCATTGCACGTACATGTTGTGTTGTCTGCCATTCTCCTTTGGAAGCAAGCACACAGACTCTAGTAGCAGCAACAGTGCTGTACAGATTGAGAGAAACAATATAAATCTGTTCAAGGCCTTCCCTGGAAGCTTTTCCAATAAAAGTTGAGGGATTATTTTCTTTGCAATTTCTACAAGTGATCTCTCTGAACCAGAACCCCCAGGACTGAAATATTCCTGGGCTGAATATAATTCTAGATTCTGAACTACACTTCACATAAATCCCCTGCACTGCAAATCAAAACCAAGACAGGCATTTTGCTTAGGCCAAGCAGGCAGCCTTTTGGGCTGCATGATTCTGGCAACTAACTCGTACAGCAGCTCCTGCCTACCCGCTCCTTGCTGGCCAGAACAACCTCAGGAAGTTGGCAGATTTTGCAAGTAACACGCTGTGGTGCAGACTCAGATCCACCAGGAACCCGTTGTCTTGTGTCAACCGTGACCGCAACCCAGCTGTGAATGCCACAAAATTAGAGAAAACTTGAGTTGTGCTTTGTGGGTAACCCCTCCTCGCCTCATTTTGATTACTTGGTCTTCCGGGACTTTATCTTCATTCTGGCTTACAAAGCATCTCCTGCTGGTGGGCTGACACAAAGAGAGCCAGTTGCAAAGGAGCCCGCTATTGCCTTAGTCAGAAAAGTCTCCTCAGAAGAGTAAGTGACAGGAGGGAAGAGAAAACCCTGCAGAGCAAAAGTACACAAAGACTGTGCTCTGTTTCTCCAGCTCCTATTGATGTGTATTTCTGAAATGTGTCAGAAACAACAGAAACATCACCCAGTGTTGATGTGAAGAAGGGAGAAGGGAGAATGTCCTTTTCTTCTCTTCCCCATCTAGATAGCAAAGCCAGCCCCCTGCCCACCTCCTTGCACACTGGCTCTTCAGCAGCTGGGGCTCTGCCAAGGAGGCTGTGCCCCAGATCAGAGGAGTGAATGCCCTGCAGTGTTGTGCTTGCATTTGCTAGGCCTCTGGCCAGTATTGGTGGTTTGCCCTGTCATATATACACCTTTATGTTCACAGGCCCAGCAGCCTATGCCTGCTAAATATTTACTCAATATAATTTGCCCAATCAAACTTTGGGTCTGATAAACGTCTTTATAGTAACAGCCAGCTCTTGACCTTTTGTGCCTCTCCACTTCCTGAAGTCTATCCTGAGTGCGTTGTGAAACCGGAGCCTTGATGTTACTGCATTAGAGTCTGGGGAGAAATGATGACAGAAGTGACTTGCAGCTGAGACCTATCACAATTTTGGTCTCTGACAGAAAGACTCACACCCTCAACAGACTGAAGTTGCTAGCACTACCTTTTATAGGAGGAAGGATGCAGACGGACTACCATTATCTCCTGTGCTACCCTGCTTCTCCTTCCCATACATCTACACTTCACAGGGAGCCAAAGGACAGAAAGTTTCAAGATGCCTATTTTCCACTTGGCTATTGCTGCCAGACCAGGCTCTGAGGTGCCAGCAGTAGCCTTGCAATGAATTAAAGGAAATTGAACAGCATTAATACAGTTCAGCATACTGATACTGGGACTTGGAGTAAGGAGATTTTACTTCTTTCAGAAGAAAAAAAGAAAAAATATCAATAAATCATAGCATCCTCACAGCTACCTTCTATTCAGAGATGCTACAGAAGCCTTTAAAAGAGCAGAGAACAGATGGAGACAGACCGACAGCAGGTAAAAATGTTCTGGTTATGAAACCCTTTGCCCAATCTGCTTCAGCAAGTCAGTATTTCTCAGCGTCAACCAGCCCAATTCATAACATAAGTAACTTCATGCAAATAGAACAGTGTTCAACAAAGAAATTCTCTGCTTTGCCATTTACTTGATGTCCTGGGGAAAGTATTACTCAAAACATTTTTTCTATGAAGATACATTAAATCATCCATTTCAGTCCCTTCTCTTCCAAAAGCTTTGGTCCACTGCAGAAGAGTTTTTCTCTACACAGCCTGCAGAAAGACAAGACACTCAGTCTCCTTTTTTCCTAGCCAAATATTCTATTAATCCTTACTAGTTTATTTTTTTTTTACTCATAACAATCAGTTTGTTATGTAATTCTTAATTGTAGCAAAAATTGTCTAGAGATTAATGCTTAGATCTCACTGACAAAGGGGAGTTTTAATGTCTTAGATTACATTTAAAGAAAAATAAACACACCAAGGTTGTTCTAGGCATATACTCATTATACTTTCCCAGTTGATGCCACTTTTGTTCTGGCACACTCAATAAAACAAAAACAGAATTATAAAGGTCTCTGCTCTGTTTTTACTTGTCTTAGAGTAGGTAAAGTGCAGAATTGGAACATCAATATTTGGTCCATAATTAATAAATTCAGCTCAACAAATTCTTTCCTTCACTGTGAGAAGCATTGTTTGAGCCAACAGCCCAAAATCCCAGGGAAAGCAGGGACAAGTGAGGTTTATTTGTTTGACTCAGATAGCAGTGCTACTCAAGCAAGTTTCTGGAAACAGAGACCTGCAGTGTTTCAGAAAATGAGTGAGCTTTTTATCCTTTATGTAGGAAATAAGCACCCTTCTCAGGGGAGGGTGCCGTCACACTGTTGAAGCCGAGAAACACAGCATATATAACAAAATACCACTTCGTGATCTTGAATTATTCTACCCACCTCCAGCCATTGGGGTGGTTTATTATTGTAGCAGTAATTTTCTAGTAAAATGCTCAATGTCTTTGAGCATGGTTCTGTCTAAATTAAAAATGTTTTCCATTATTATTATTTCCAACTATAGCCTCCCTCTTTTGAACTTTTGCAAATGCCACTTGTGTAGATTTCTGCTCATCAAGTGAGCAGCCTCAATAGAATCCTTGGCTTCATGCTAATAGGAGAAATTTGTGTGAGTCCCATGGGGGCAGGAAAACAGTTTACCTTAGATACATGAATTTATATTGTTACATTATAAAAATGTTGCAGAAAGAAGAATCTCTACCAGGTGTCAAGCTTCTGTACTGCCTAATCTATCATCAGTTCTCAAAGACATCTGGCCAATTATTTTATTTTCCTTTTAAAAACCAAACGGGAAATAAAAGCAAATTTAACATTTACATTATGATTTGTGAAAGTGAAAATAATGTTGCTTCCAGTGAGTTATGTCATATTTACTTTCTTGTGTAACATGTTGACAAATTAAATATTGTGTAGAAAACCTATCCACTATCACTAAAAAAATGTGGGGGGTTTTCCCCCACTTTATTAGGGCAGATGCTGCTCACTTGAATTACTTTGTTTCTTTACAGAATCTTTTCCTAGGTGCAAACCGGACTTTCAAATTGCTTTGTCTGACCAAGCAGCACAGCATATGTGGGCTCTGCTTTACTTCCCCCAGCACAGACCCTCTCCCGGTTCCCCATGCAACTGCATCTTTGCAGTGACACTCTCCTTGTTGCCTGTCTGCCCAGCATCCTCTGTTGCAGTATGTTCCACAGTGCTGCTGGGAATTTCCCTCTTACTGCCACAAATGCCACCCCACTGTATTACTAGGAAAAACTTGCACAATTCTCTTCTTTAGCTTCAGAGCAATCCCCCTGAAATCTGACCTTCCATGTGTCTCCTCACACCTATGCTTCTCTGAGGTTCACGAGCTTGGCTTCCATGTGTCTTCAGTATAAAATGACCCTTGAAATCAAGTGAGATGCTTTCAGGAGGTAACACTTCCATCTTTTCTATCTCTGTAGGTGCTCTAAGCTAGAGGACATCACAGACAGCTAACAGGTCTTCAGGGCTTGGTGACCAAGAGCAGCACGCAATATCTGGCTGGTGCAAAACACCAAGACCCTTTCCTGCAGCAGTGTTTGCAGACATGCAGTCTTCTCAGAGTAACGTTAATGGGAACTCAGTACTGCACAGCATTTGAGAACTTTCTGAAAGGTGCTAGATGTCTTCCACAGCTATAGATGTAATTTAGACTGTAATCCTCATACTCAGCAATGTTCAAGATATGAAAGCTGCACCACCTGAATAAGAAACATGTATCCCTCCACATAGAACAGTCTGGAGAGAGGTTAAGATTTTTACACAGCTTAAATTAAACTCTGGATGTGATCCCCAACATGAGTTAACTTGTACATACACACAGTACAAGGGTACAGACAACAACTCCATGGAATGAGGCAAAGAGACCTTAAAGAAAAACACATACCACCCAGCCCTCCCTCCTCCCTATCTTCCATGTTTCCTAATTTCTAAACATTTATCTCTGCAGCCTTAAGATCCTTTGCTGTTCAAATACAACACACACACACATCACAAGCTCTCTACCCCCACAGCTCAGGTGCAACAGCTCTGCTATTCTCTGGAGCACAGCGTATCTGCCTCTGCAAACCACATCCTGATTCCACGATGAGGACCTAAGTAAGTCTCCTTACAGCTTAGCAACTATTGTAAGGAGCTAGCAACTATTCTCTTCAGGCAGATAGCCTGAATCATGTGTACCTTTTCATTGTTTTTGGACATAAAACTTGCTAACTTACCAGTTTTATTTTTCTATTGCAATCCTATAACAGTTACCCAATCAAAAGCACAGCAGCAAAAGCAGATCCACATTAAAATCTTAACAGGTAATTTAGGGTGTAACAGAAAAGTGAATTGCAAGTTACAGGAGGGAAAAAATGAAATAAGGGAAGGGAAGGGAAGGGAAGGGAAGGGAAGGGAAGGGAAGGGAAGGGAAGGGAAGGGAAGGGAAGGGAAGGGAAGGGAAGGGAAGGGAAGGGAAGGGAAGGGAAGGGAAGGGAAGGGAAGGGAAGGGAAGGGAAGGAACAGCAACCAGCTATACGTTCCTCCTGACACTGGTTCACCTCAGCTGCTGATAAGTTACGAGCTGGGAAGTGCACAACTACTATCACCGGTTTTGTCAGAGGATCCTTCTCAAGTTTCACCAAACCCATTTCAACTCCTGCTGCTGTTACAAAAGCACCATAAAAATAGCAGCAAAACCATGCTTTCTGAAGCAAGCAGTGCAGAAAAATATCCTTCACAAAAGCAAAGTTTGCAGCATGCTGTAATTAAGCTCACATCCTGACAGTAGGAGCATGAAGTTTTATTCTAAATATAGCAGAAGTCTCTCCAGTGTACAACTCCCTTTTCATGCAAAATTTACAAAATTGGTCATTATATGCCAGCACCCTCCTAGGAATTCTTTAAAAAATATTTTGGGTTTTAATTCAGGGAGCATTACAGCAGGGATGCAACGTAATCTCTAGTGTCAAATAATTTTGGTTTCACTTCTTGCCTACACAGTGCTTGGAGTAGGGCAGGCACTTACACACCAGCAGGGAGATGCAGCCTCTGCCAGGCCTAACAGCTCAAGCAAGCAGTAGCACATACAGAACACAAAGCGTAGACAAATTCCTTGACTTTTCCCTTAACATCAATCTTTTCCCAGCTTTCAGCACCTGTTTCTTACGGTGTTTTACCTTGAGCTGGCAGGCAGTAAAGACTCCCATCAGCTTTGGGTTGTCTTTGTCAAATTCAGTCTAAAGCAGAGATTTAAGCCAGCTAGTTCATGCTAACAGGCAGCTTGGTTGTGTGGCATGAATGAGACCACACCAAGTTTAAACTGAGTTTGTAAATCATGCTCTTATATAGGTACTATAAAAATAGATCAGGTCCAAATACTGACCCTAACTGCATCAATTGATGGCTGAATAATTAATAATTTCTACAAAGGAACTGTCCTATAACTCCAGAGAAATGAGATTCTGACTTGCGTTTTATCTCTGTGTTTCTGGTTCAGGTTGCAGGCTTCATCTGCATCCTGCACTGCCTTTGCAGTGGAAGTGGAAGAGGAAGGAAGTTCTGGGTCATCCTCCATGGCAGTGCCCATCTTGTAGGAGCTTTTCTTGCATGTGGGTAAGCACCCTGGCTCCTAGGGTCAGCCTCTGAAAAGCATGACTTAGCTCTTCATGACACTAGGCAGAACAAGCATTTCTAACAAGGTGTGCACTACAACTGTTACAGACAGCTGAAATGGCTCCAAAGCAGCTGGGTAAACTCCTATAAAAATAGCAACCGGCTCCCTACAAAATCCGTTTTTTACTGAGTCCAGCCTACCCCCTTCCCTACACTCTGTAAACTGAGTCTAGCCACTGACACAACACACAGCAAAAAGCTGGGCTCTGGGAGTTATATCCAATTCCATCAACTGGTGCACCACCTAGGCAAGTTTGGTAGGAGCAGAATCCAGCTTCTCAGCTCTGTGCTGACTGGCTAACCAGAAAAGTGGCAGGAATGTTGGGATACCCTGGTGATACAAGCAAGTGCCAAGACACCCGGGTGCTTACAAGGGAAGCCTTGTTTCCCAGTCTATGCTGTTGCAGATGAGCCCAACACTACCTTTTTCTGCCCCCACATGCCCAGCGTTTAATCTGTGCAATATGCAAGCCTGCTGCAATGCAAAGTATTTAATACTGATCAACATACACTCCGCAGTTTCTACATCATTCACTTTCCTGAAGGTGGCCATGGCAATGATGGCACAGAACATGGGACCTATGAGTACCTCTGATGCCCAGGATGTCTGACTGAATTACATGACTCAAACCCCAGGATCCTGCAAGCCTATGGCTGCTGCTGTGCTTAGAAGTCTTCGTATTTCTTCTGTTCTGTACAGTATAATGCACAAGAAACAAACCTCTTTCTTACTGCACACACCAAAACTCACATGGAAAACTTAACAATGTCATAGCCTGTATCAATTCCCTTTAAAAACAAAATTCCAAACCCTGTATTTTGTAAGAGGCTCCGGACTGTGCCTGGAAGCTGTGAACATGTAACAGTGAGCAAATCCACCGTTTACCCAAGGCTGTTTTCCTTGTGGGTTTTTTCAGCAGCATGCATGCATGCCTTCTGTGTTTACTGTCAGCAATTTTCAACATGCTGACACGGCTAAAAGTGACCACAAAGCCAATGCAAGCAGGCAAAGAGGAGAAACAGAAGTAGAAATGTCAGGGGGTGCTGGCTTAACTTTGCACTTCTGCAGTACTACCAAGGTAACCTGGCTATCACAGGGAAGAACATGATTAACACAACTTGGAATAGCCTCACCTTTTTTTCTCCTCTTTCATTAACCAATAGAGCTTTGTTCCCAACGTTACTATTTTTGTGGCTGACTCATGCAAAGAGCAAAGGAGAGTGCCTATCACACTACAAGTGTTAGATTTCTTTCCTCACTGAGGGTGGTTGGGTTGTTTTTCCAGCAGTCTCATGGACTTCTCTGCTGTTTTACCTCCAAGAGGAATTTTTGGTTTGTATTTGCTTATTTCTGAGCAGCAGCTGAAAGCTAGAGGAACAATACAGGGCCTGAAAACATCATGGGAATGATTAATAGAGACTTTAGAAACATCACTACAAAGATAAGGTCCCCACAGCTTAAGGTTTCAACTAATACATGCAGATGTAAAGTCTGTAAACTAATACATGCAGATTTTAAAACATTCTGTGCAAAAGCAAAGATATTAATGAACCAGAACAGGCATAAAAAGTACCTCTTAATCTGAGACTTCATAATAACAACTTGGTTTTAGTTTTACAAGCAAAACTTGTCAAGCTGTCCTCTCTGGGTTGCCCTTCTGCCTAAAATAAGCAGCTGGAACAAGCAGAACAAAGCCACACAGGCTATTGTTTCCTGTAACTCCCAAGTTGATGCAGAGCCAGTTTTTAGAAAATGGAAAGAACCAAATGAAGATTTTCTTACAACTCCACTGGAAAATCTGTACTATACTAACTTGTAACAGTACACATGAAAAGTTTCCATGTGACAGAAGTTTTGATTTCTCCTTAAGTTTACTCTTTCTCCATTTTTACATTTCAGCTATAATACAGATTACAAATCCCAAGTAACGCAAATGCAAAGCAAACCTATGACACAAGCTCAGAATTAAACAAAACTTCCCTGATTTTCCTTATTTGGGCAGTATTTCCAATGCTAATAGGCATATATACATTAGAACAAAAAGTCCCGAGGCCACCACATCAAAGATTAATGTACATACTACATGGCATCTGAATAACAAGCACTGAAAAAGCATTGGCACTTGAACGTGTCTCTGAAGAGCTGCAGCCAATTACAGATTTAATCTATAAATAATGGCAATGAATGATTAAGTGTCAGCATTTTTGAAAAGAAAGATACAGCCCTTTGCAGAAAAAAAGGGCTAGGAAGAACACGACAAGGAAAGCACATTCCTCTGTACACCGCTGCTTTCACAGAGAGCACTCAGTCTCTCCTGTATTTACTGACAGTGTTCTCCTCATCCAAAGTTCACTGCTGTGTGTGCCTCCCTGTGCAGAGGGCTGAATAACACGTCCAGCTATGATGAAGCATTTGATGTCATTGAACTGCTGGATGCCTCTGTCGTGATGGTCATAACTTGTACGCGTGAGGAAAGAGCACAACAATATAGATCACACTGCCTCCCTGTCCTGCGAGGCTGTTTGTCAAGAATCAATAACTTCCCCAGCCAGGGTCTGACATCCCAGCCTACAGGATCAATTTGGAAGCATGATTTGATAGTTATGCTGCTGTGAACTCCTTGCAAATCCCAGCAGTGATTTAAGAGCTGTGCTAAGAGAAGAGCCATGAACTCTCCTTACTGCAGGCAAGATCCAAGTTTCCCTGGAGTGACATTCAGCCCAGGTTTGTTCCTGAGCTGTGCACAACCACCACCATCTCCTTACAAGTGCCAGACCAGGAGTGAAACATGGAAAATGTGGCCATCCCACACTGTGTAAGCACTCCTCCCATCCAGGTCCAGTTTTGGGCTGTGTCTCAGCAGGGACAGACTCCTCTGCAGTGGCTACACAGGTCCTTCCAACACTCCTCTGCAACAGCTTGCCTCCTCCTTGCAAGCACCAAGCGCTCATTCACACACACAGCTTTGAGTGAAATAATACAAACTAGTCTTGATGTCCCAAATGTGGGCTTGTTCACCGAGTGTGCAATAAGCCAATCTCACCCATGGAGTCAAGGTATTGTTTAATTCACATTTGCACAAGGATGGGTGCTAGGAGGCAGTTCCACAAAGTTAGCACACCCTTAGTTTGCCAGCTATCCCATTGCTGGATAACAATTCCAGCACAAAATAAAGATGACAAGGGGAGACCTTCAAAGCATACCTGGGGCCTGAGAAAATAGCCAGCAAGAGGGGGGAAAAAACAAGGTTGATCTATAGGCACTTTTCTCTTTGTAACCCAAATAAGATCCCCACTATGCTCCACAATATGAATTTCTGATTTCTGAAGAATTTCCTTACATGTCCACTTGAAAATATTAAAAATACACTTCTTTTTAGTCTAATGCAGAGGCATTTTTTGAGGTCTGATGGACACTAATGGTCTTCAGTGGTCCTGATTAGCCCTATCTGGGCCCCACACCCCAGGACAGCTCTCCAGGGCCACCAGACCTACAGTAGGGTTGGTCTCCAGCTCTCCATGTCCCTGCCCAGCTACTCATGGGCCCATATCCTAGTCCATCCCCAGGATGGTGCCCAATGCCCAGGGCTGCCCTGCTTCTGGCTGGGATGGGCCTGGCTGCCCAGCCTTGCCCTGACAGACCCTTATGGAGAGACCCTGCTGTCCTCAGCCCTAGGAAACCCTCACCTCATGCAGCATCCTGATAAAAGTGCTGGAGGCTTAGAACCAAGCTACCCTTAATTATTTTATCAAAATATGTTTTTCAAGGTCAGTAATTGCATAAAATTTGTCAGGTTTAGATTTTTCTCCCTTCACAGCTGTTTTCAGTCCAAGATACCAGAAAGGCAGCCATAAAAGATAACTGACCCTGTCCATTTTCCTTTGTCCAAATCCCAAAAATTGCAAAGTTGGACCAACTTCAACACAAGTACATATCACAGCTGAAAATCGTAACTTTTATTAATGTTCTCTGTAATTATAGAAGGCAGAATTATTTATGTGGCAAGTTGTACCCACAAGCCCTAATAAACTACCTTGTGAATCTTTTACTTCACTGTGGATGCAGACATTTTTTAAAGAGAAAGAATTACAATAAATTACGGCTTTGTGATGAGCTTCCAACATCACTTAACTTTAGGCACTGGTATATATAGCTCCCTGTCTACTGGACAGGGATAGGGGAGCTCTTTAGAGAGCTACTTGTGTCCTCTAACTTGGTTCCTACTCCAAATATTCACCTTTCTTAACAGAATTTGTCTCTGCCCAACAGATGAGGTTTATGCTGGTCATCTTTGTGGGAACTAAGTTCACTCATCATGAGGATAATAAGCTTGTAAAGCTCTAGCACAGGAACAGGGACAACCTGGTGCTTGACAGCACCTATCAGCACAGGCCAATACAGCACATGCAAAACACATCACCTACCCTACAATCAAAATGCCACATCAGCTGCAGTGGTAAGACTTTAGTAACTGTGGGTTGTTTTGTTGCTCATTCTTCCAGACCCTGTCCTAAACCGCAGCAAAAACACTCCCCCAAACTGAAGCCAGACGAGGCAACACAATTATGGTAAGAGTCACAAAATGTAGTCATTTGCATATCTGTGACTGACACAGAAGATCATTAATTAGGCATTCTGAGTATAAGTATATATGTATAAATTAGCATCTATTCACCATTTAAACTGTAATAGTTTTTTTATATCTGAATATTAACTATGTAGGAAAATTACTAAGTTTTCTAGGGCATCCAACAAGAAATTTTATCAGCAAAAATAGAATGAGAATTACAAAAATAATCAAAATACTGGAGTGAGCAGTGAAGAATCTGACCTCAGTAGTGCCTATCACTGCTCTCTTCCACATCACTTGCTGCAAGCTCTCTGCTACCTCTCTCACCATCTCTCTAAACACGGATGCACACACATCCCCAACAATTCTTGATGGCAGGAGCATTTCAGGAGTATTATCTTTGCCTGAATTGAAAAAGCGATGTGAAAACCTTCAGGATTTCACACATCTGCTGTTCAAGCAATCCCTACCTCTCATTAATATTAAAGAAGACGCAGACTGAGAGCAGAACTTTTAACTACACCTCTACACAGCAGAGTTCCTGAAGACACACATCTTGCACCAGCATCACTAGAGTGATTCTTACTGGGAAAATAATTAGAAGGAAAAGGGAGTGCTAAGTTTTCTTAAAAGCTGATGTAATCTCTTTGCCAGGAAGTACAAGACACTTCAAAGACTGTACTTCAGCAAATGAAAGAAATCTGGTGATTGTGGAAGTGTGAGATGATAACTTGGAAAATTACCAAAGCTCACAGCTCTTGAGCAGCAGCAACAGGACAAGAATGCTGGAAAATTGATAGGCAAGATAGAAACTAATGAAGATATAATTGCCAATAAGGATCTCAGCAAAGTTTGCTTGGAGCTACAAAATGCACAAAGGGTAGATAAAAGATAAAAAGGGGGTTCTGAGGTAGCATAAGTGGAAGCAGCTTTTCTATGCTGATTTACTATTTCCATGCATCTGGCATGTACTTTTAAGAACACTGATGCCTACTGTCAACCAGTGGGAAAAAAAAGCCAACAGAAACAGAATCATCCAAACGGTGGGTATTTATCTAGTAGAGAATGAGGGCGAGTTTCATCACATGGGAAGCATGCTAAAAAGAACAAAGTATAAAACCTACTTTCTTCTATTATTTTTCCCTTAAGAAATAGGGAACATTGCCCCCTGTCCATCATAGTGCTGGCTTTTATATGTTATGGGCTGGCAGCTGCTGTCCAGCATCTTCTGGTTTGGTAAATTTGAAAAGTCCATAACAACAATATGTCATTTAATTCTGTGTGATATCATTGAGAGTAATACAACTGTGTGACTGATACCTAAGTATTTCAGTTGGATCATAAAATCCAGCAGCTAGGAAAGAAAAAGAAGGACAGAAGAAGGAAAAAAAAAAAGAAAAAAAAAAAGGAAAGAAATTTCAGGAAAAGTCTGATTTAAAAAATAAGAAGTGCATGTTCCTTTCTAATTCAGGTTTGCTGAATTCAGCTTAATTTAGATCCAGCGGTGGCAAGCACAAAGAACATACTCTTACAAGCCCTCCTCATTCCTCTCACTCTTTGGCTTCATCAATATGCAAGCCCATTGACCTTGCCCAGGCTTATCCTATTACTAAAATGTCAGTTTATTTGTATCTTTAAAATATCTGTATACAGAACCCATTATGAGATTGAAAACTTGAATCATGTACACAAACACAGCCAAAAGAAGCAAAACTGATACCAGGGTATTTAGTGGTCTAGGCTTCTCATCTTCAACTTAAAAAAAGGGAGTAAGAAAACTCTTGTTTTAATTTTCTGCCTTTCCACAAATGTGTCTGTCATACATCATCTCTGCATTTTGGGGTTGTTTTTAGCTCTCAGACTCCAGGTCTGATCTAGAGAGTTGTAGAGCACTGACAGCTCCCACTAAACAGATGCATGAATGACTCCAGCTTTGCCAGAAGTAAGCAGGGGGCAAGTACAACTTTCTAAAGGTCCTTCAGAGCAAACAGAAAAAACTTGTGATTTTCTGCATGCCAGCTTTTGAGTTCATGCCTGCTGAGCCCTAAATGACCCCTAAAATTACAGGGCCCATGAGAACAGGGAGAAGACACGTCACAGCTATGTCTTGGGGTCAAGGAAAGCTGCACTGAAGAGTATGTGGATGAAGCCAAAGTGAATCACAGATAACAATACACAGACAAGCATAGTCCTTCTCCTGTGTCAAGGCAAGAATTATAATCACCAAAGCTAAGAAGATCAATTTAAGCGACACAGAGTCCTTAGTGTCAAGAACATACACTTGCCAATCCAGAATAACGCCTGCCATGCAACAAGTCATAGGTGCCACACAAACCAAACAGAAAATTCAGATAGATAGTAGTTAAGTGAAAACTGACGAGGTAAACAGGCATAATTTGGTACAGCTGGGTCTTTCCAAATGTCATGGTTAAATATGAAGAGGACAGGGAAGGGTAGCCTACAGGATCCAGTGCTCAAAGCAGCCTCAGAGAAGTGGAAGATTCCTATTTCAGCGGTTAATGAAAGAGCAAAGGCAAGCCTGGGTCATGGCCTTGAAGATTTTATCACAAGGACCTGTTCTTCTGTGCCTAAGAAGCTGCTAATGATCTGGTTGAATGGGCGTGAATCCCTGAAGGAAGGATCCTTCAAAGATAGAACAAAAATCTTTGATTGAGGCTTTGATGTAAATAAAGTGGCTTCAGATAGCTTGGGACAAATTCAGCTCTCTAAGCTGAGCATAATTCGAGCATTCATCCCAAACTCTTATAACATCTAGCTATAGAAAGGGACTGATTTCTTGAAAAGACTGTTCTGGCAAGAGGATGAGGGGAAAAAAGCTCTGTCATTTACATGGAAGAAAAAGACCACCTTTGGTGTGCTAGGCCACAGCGTTTCTGTGAGGGCAATTAGACTGCCTCACACTCTATGCAGCTGCAGTACCTGCCTTCTGGAGCTTGGGACCAAGCAGACGTCTTGGTGGCACACCACAGCCCAGGTCCAACTCATACCCTGTAGTTGGGGTGAACTTTGCTGGAGGGTTCAGAGGAGAAAACTTACAGTGCAAGGACTCTGCTGGAGGACATCACCCTGAGAAAGAAACCAGACTGAAAGAAATAAAAGGGAACCACCTACCAGGGTAAAGTAGCATCAGAGGAGGAGGTTACCCAAGGTATGGGAAAACTATAAAAAAATCAACCAGCTGCCAGTTTGCTTCTTGCTCTTGCCAATGGGTACCCTTTTGTGAGCCTCAAAAATGTGAATTTACCACAATTCTGCTCTAGCTAGAGCAACACTCGTTATACAACTTGATCTTAATTGAAATATTTGGTGCCTGCTGATATGTTCAAACAAATTCACCAGATCTTGATTATGCACTGGCAATTAAAGCCATTAAGTCAGTAGACAGACAGCAGGTTATTTCATTGCTATTTGACAAAGCCAGCCATCGTTCTTTCCCCCTGTCTATGTGACAGCACTGTAATTAGCAGTAATCAAATACTATTTGTGCTAGGTGTTGTGAGTTTGCTTCCTTAGCTAGCAAGATACCTCTGCCAACCGCAGAACATGGAAATCTACCTCTGGTCAAATGACATACAAAAAAGAGGAAAAAAGAAGACAACTTAACATGAGGAAAGAAGGATGATTGACTGAAGGAGTTTGCTCTTGAAAACAAGATTCAAAATTAAAAATGTTTTTTATTCCTGCAAGTTATATACTTAAAAAAAATAAGCTAAATTACAAAAGCCTGATCAAGTAATATTGTGAAATACAATAATAATTACAATTATATTTAACATTTATTTATTCCCTGCTTGAGAAATGCATGCAGCTGCCATTAGCATTAATGGGTGTTCTACTCATGCATCAAGCAGAGACTAGAGCCTAATAATGCATTACATCTTCAAAGTGCTGTACAAACATTAACTAATTAATCCTCATAACCACCCTGCGTGGTAGGTAAGCGATACATGAAATGTGTATCTGAGCAAGCCCAAGAGCAAACCAGCACCACTCTGTGCCCTTCACACAGACCAGAAATTAATCGTATTTATACTGCTACTGAATTCAGATATATTTTACAAGAGCAAAAGTGGGACCCATGGTGAGCCAGATTCACTGAAGCCAGCAAGAAAAGAAGTGAATTATACCTCCGTCTTTCCCCCTCCCCAGGCTCTAGTGGGCTGCTCACATCTTGATGAGCAGGAATGCCCACTGCTTTCCCTTTGGGTTTCTGCTGGGAAAAGAGAGCTCTTGAATCCTGAGAAAGAGAAAGGAAAAGATCCATGGAAGCCTCATCACTGCAGACTTCTCCTCTGACACTACCATCTTCTTTGATACCTTGATCTTTCCCCACTTTCTGCTACTACTCTTCCTGGCAGGCTTTCTGCCTTTAAAACCTTTTGACAAAGTCTGTATATCAAAGGTACAACAGGACCCCAGGAGGAGAAACTCTGCCCACAATTCAGGTATTCCAATTAGAGCAGTTGAGTGATTTCTCTTTAAATAGTAATCTAGCAATTAACATGTTTCATCTTTCCCTGATGAAAAGATACTGCATTCTGAACACCCATTTTGCAACAGGCTATAGGCAGGAACTTTGCTGGTATAAACTTCATAAGCAGCCAACTCTCTTAATACCATACAGAGAGGACCCTGAACATATATGCTCAGAGAGCATTTTAGAAAGATAACAGGACAACACAGTAGTACATCATGAGAGAAGGGTGATGCTCTTGAAGAAGGAAAGGGGGGGAGAGGGAAGGGGATAAATGTCAAATCAGAGGGAAAAAAGGAAAAGCAGACCACGTATTTAGTGAAAATATTGTACTGCACCATTTTTATCTCTGTTTTCCAAAGCTCACTCAGCCACTATATGCCACAGTGAAAAGGCAAGGCAGCTGGTGCTGTAGCAAAAGGTGCATCAGTTTCCCCCAAAGCCTCATAAACTCAGTGTCAGGGTCAAGGCTACAGCTGAAATCCACGGGTTTCTGACAAGCTGGTCTTCTCCATGGAGACAGGCAAAGCTCAAACTTCCTTCCCCTCTGCATGCATAGTCCTACTCTCACCAGCAGCCACTTTTCCATGGTTGCTACTTGCCTGCGATGTGTGTCATTTACAAGCCCCAAAGCAGATGGGTACTCTGGGAGAAAAGCAGGAGCATGAACAAACCCGCACATTCAAGAGAGAAAGATGCTTCTAAAAGTGTGCTTTACTACCTTCTGGTGTCATATCAAACACAAGAACAGCCGGTATGAAATAACAGAAACTTTCTTTGAAGAAAGCTTAGAATTTTGTTTAAAAGTAGCCCACACAACATAAATTATACTTCATCTACAGCTAAAGGTGGTGCTCAAAACTGGCTCACCCCAATTACTTGAGCATGTAGAGTTCAGGGCTTGTATGGCAATGGGAACTGTACAAGGCTCAGCTGGTAGAAACACATTTGAAACATTCTGTTTTCATTTGCACAGACTGCCTAGAAAGTTTACAGACACATATCCTAAATACATATGTACTTACTTATATCAATCCACAATACCAAGGAAGTTTCAACATGGCTACATATAAATCTTAGAAAATCAACTTTCACGTGCCCTAGAGCTTCCTGGCCAATATTTCAATAAAATGTACAATGGCATAGAGAGGAAACAGTAGTGACAACTGTGAAACTCCTAATGCTTAGGAATGAAAACAGATCTGAATTGAACTTTCTGGATAGTGCTTTTCTGTTTGTAAACATCGGGTTAAAACTTTCAAAACTGAGTGTTCATAGCTAGAGGCAACCAGACCCAATGGGCATTACAGTTTACCTTCTCTTTATTTAACATGATTCAAGAAGTCCCTGGCAGCAAATGCAGCCCGGGTGGGTGCCCCTGCACTGACTATTTTTATATTGAGTGATAGAGAAGTGCCTCTTCTAACATAAGGCAAGCACATGCCTGCAGAAGGGAACAATGCATTTTTTTTTTCTGCATTAGAACTAAGAACTTGTGTGTTATTTCTATCTGCTTTTATTCCAAGGAAGCAAAGGTTCTTCCCAGATCTTGTCTTGGTGAGAAATCTGTCCATAAGCATGAGGAACACAAGGCAGCCTCCTAATCTGGAAGCTTTCTTGCATGATGAAAAGCCTGCTTTGAGCTTACAGGTATCAACTTTTGGGGCAAGTGTGTGCCACCAGCTCGTCCACTTTCCCCAGCCCTGACCAGTCACCCAGACTCACCTTCCTTGCCCTTAGCAAATGGAATCCCTAAAACAACCCCTTCACACAACACCACCCTCACACTGCTCCTACTTCCCAAAACAAAGAAAACTAAAGGAAATTTCTTTCATGCCTTCCCTAATCCTGTTGCTTGATATGGAGAGAAAGAGAGAGAGAGATAGAGAACAGCACACAGAAATGAGATTGTGAGGAACTGGTCTCATTTCAAAGGAGCCCTCCCTCTTCGCTACTAAATAAATATTCAGCAAATGTTGTGACCATTTAATTTCTATCCTCTCCCTCCCCCTCAGTCAATAACTATATAATTTCCAGAGATGTTGAGGAAATAATCCCTGATCAGCTGAAATTTAGAGTAGCAAATGCAAGGTAACGTACATAAAAAAGCAGCAGTTTCCTCATACAGACTGATGAATGTTATCTTAACTCCAACTGCCCTGGAAAATTCTTCAGCATTGCTGTAGGCAGTTGAGTGAAAACACCTGCTCACTACAGAAGGACAAAGAAACAAGACAACAGGGTGGGAGAATGTGTTAATAAATGGAAAGAAAAAAGAAAATACAAAGCCATGTGTAAAGCCTTCATGCACACTCCAGCTCAAGTACTTGCTACCTCATTTCAAAAAGGATAAAGGAGAACAAAACTTATTGCAGCCATGGACAAGTTCTCATCTGAGGAAGGACTTAAAAGATTATAACTATTAAGTTTAGAGAGAACTCAGGTCAGAACTAACATGATAAAAATATGTCAAATGATATATGTATTAAGGAAGGTCCTAGAAATGTGTCAATTTCCCTTTTTCTTATTTTTTTCTTGAATAGGAGAAAATGAGGGCCCAATCATTTAATAGGAGATATACCTAAAGAGCACTATATTTAAAAATAATGCTCAATGCCTTGTTGAGGCAAAAGTCTCTAAGATTTAAAAAAAAAATACATATTCATAGCTAAAGAGATTTATAGCTTTGCTACAAGTTAGCATGGATTATCAGTCCTCCTGCTTCAGCCAAAAGATAACTGTGGTAACCAGGTAGGGGAAAAATATCCTCCTTGAAGACTCATTAGATCATCTCTCAGCACTTCCAAAGCACCTATGCAAGCTGAGCAACTACTTCCTCCTGAAATCCACGGGAATTTGGTACTTAGATCCCACAGTGCTGTTGACCACCCCATCAACCCCAAAACCACAAACCTACATCTTCAAATATCCAACACTATGCCTATGTGCTTCAACAGGCAAGCAATACCTCACCCTGGGGGGCTAGACTAGCTCTGAAAGGAGGAGAGCCCAGCTCACCATCTCTTCCCTGAGCCTGTACACCCAATGCTCTGGTTCTGGCCACTGCTGGGTTGGTTGGAAAACCAGGGCCCAGTCCAATGCTGAGGACAACCCCCTCCTTTTGTACCTCACACAGCTATCATCAGGGTTGAGTCTGAATCATCCAGGCCTCCGGGTTCACAAGCAATACAACAGGCTTCCCATTCAAAGCCAAGATTGAGTTGCATCAGATATGATCCTGGTTTGATTTTCAAACAGGCCTAATTCTGCTCTCACTTTGACTTTTTCATTAATGCAAATGAATTAACTCCAGCTATATGCTAATGCCACGAAGAATACGATTCAGAAATTACAGAAGGCTATTTTGGGGATTTTCTTTTATTTCATGAAAGACCCTTAACTCTCCTAGTCTTTCAAAGTAAGCCAAAGCATTCAGATGTTGCTGGTACAAACTGCATCACGCAAGACACAGACATAAGGAGTGAAACAAGTGCTATAATTTAACATTCAGGCAACCACTGCAAAGCCCTTACATATTGTTGCAAAAGAACAAAAGTTTAGAATTGACTCCTCTTTCCAGAGAAGTAAAGGACCCCCCTTCCCACTGGCTTTTTGTTTTGTATTTTGTTTTTTAAATTACAGTCTCATGGTTTGTGCAGTTACAAGAAGAATGTATAAATGGAGCTGCTTGGCCTAAGGAATTTCTCATAACACAAAGCAATCCAAAACACTATGATACTTGCCTGTTTGTTTGCTTTTAATGTCACTGTTCACTTCCTACCACAAATCCTTTCTAGCCTTTGCTGTATTACTCATTGCCATAGTTCACCAGTTTCCCTCTGCTGCACTTCAGCACTTTCAGCACAGTAACACAGAAGGGTCACATTCTGCAAAGCACCCAGCACAGCCAGAATCAGAATCACAGCAACCATTCTCCAGCAGTAAGGGCTGCTTTGGCCAAGCCAAGCACATTGCAGGCCTGCCCTCCTCACTGTACTTTACAGTCAACCAGCACACTCCATGTCCTGGGTTTAGCAGTAGCAGTCATTTTTCTCTTTCTTGGTAGCTGGTGCAGTGCTGTGTTTTGACTTTCGGGCTGGGAACAAAGCTGATAAAAATGATGTTTTGGTTTGGCCAAGGACTTTGTGGGCCTCATGCTCTGCCAGGGAGGAGGGGAGCCGGGAGGAAGCAGAGACAGGACACCTGACCCAAACTGACCAAAGAGGTATTCCATACCACAGCACGTCATGCCCAGGATGTAACTGGGAGTTACCCGGAAGGGCAGAGGGACTGCAGGGTTGGAGGAGGTATCGGTCGGTGCTTGGTCGGGCTGGGGGGGCGAGTTATCGGTCACCTGGTGATGGGGTGTTGTATTCTCTTCCCTTGTTATTTCCTTTATCATTACTATTATTGGTGGCAGCAGTAGTGATTTGTGTTATACCTTAGTTACTAAACTGTTCTTATCTCAACCCGTGGGAGTTGCATTCTTTCTGATTCTCCTCTCGATCCCTCCAGGAGTAGGGGGAGGGCAAGAAGAGGGGGGGGGGGGAGTGGGTGAACAAGCTGTCTGGATGGGTTAAACCACGATACTCCATTTCATAAGGATTCCAGAAAGATGGCAGTCAAAATGCAAATTGCTGTGGAAAGAAGCCAACTTATCCCCCTTAGGGCAGAAAGGCAACTAGCCCTGTAAAAAAAAATAACACATACAAGACTAAGCATGTTGTAACTATAGGCCAAAGGAAAGTCTGGAAGAAGGCTCTCTGAGGAGAAGAAGAGGTGATGCTGTCAGCCAGCACATCCCAAATTCTCTCTGGAACCCAAGACAATACTGTGGGCACAGAAGCTTCCCAAATACTGGCACAGGTTCCCCAGAGTGGTAGTGAATGTGTCATCCCTGGAGTCATTCAAGGCAAGGCTGAATGTGCTTCTGAGAAACCTGATCTACTTGGGGATGTCATTGCAGGGGGCTTGGACTACATGTCCGTTGAAAGTCCCTTCCAACCCAAACTATTCTATGATTCTAAGCTTCCGTTTCTCTGGGCACAGGTGGTGGAACAAAGCACAATCTCCGCTTCTGTAGCTTCACAACATTCTGCGCTGTGTGACTGTGGTCACTGTATTTCTCTCCCCATTGCACTGGGAATGAGAGCAGACCGTAATGCTCATTGTTCTCAGGGATTTACATGCCAGAAAATCACGTGAACTTTCTCTTCCCCCCCCCATCCCTTTTTGGCATGTGCATGCACAGAACAGCCATCCTGTCCTATCCAGTTAACCCAGACAGACCTCCGGGAGCACATTTGTAGAGCCACACCTGCTCCTGACTCTGGGCTCTGGCATGACTCATGGCAAAGTTGCATTTCAATGGGTTGGGAGGTGAAGAGATGTGTGAACAATACCTGGGATTAACATGAGCAGCACTGTGTAAATCATGGTATCGTAGGTGTCTCTTTGCTACTTGCACCAGCTAAAAGCAATAAATCAAAGCATAAACAAGGCACCTCCCCCAGCACAAGTTCCATTCAGACAAGCTGGCTGACACTGGGCTTGGTCAGGAACTGGATTATTTTACTGCAGTGTTGCAAAATTTTACTGCTGCACTCAAGGCAAGTCATATTTTGATGGACAAGTGAAGTACATAGATTTTTCATTGTAAGTGTACTGTTGAAAGGCTGACAAATAAATTTCCTGCAGTTGTATTAACTTTCGTAGTAGTTTTGGTGGTCTGAATACCAGGAATAAATGATAGGTATTTAAATGAATTTGTTCATATTTATATAGAGTTGCTTTTTTGCAACAATGAAAGTCCAAGTTTTTGTCTTGGCCATATTGGTGTAGATCCCAACTAAATATACTGACATGTCCTGTTTAGGAAGGGCAAGCTTATTCCAAGGACATTTAATGCGATAGTATCAGACAGTCCACCAATACTTCTTAGCACACCCTCACCTGGTTCCACAACCCCCCTGCCACAGGCAGGGACACCTTCCACTAGACCACGTTGCCCCAAGCCCTGTCCAGCCTGGCCTTGAACACTGCCAGAGATGGGGAAGCCACAGCTTTTCCGGGCAACCTGTGGCAGTGTCTCGCTAGCTCTGCTGCTGGAAATAAAACAAAGAAAACAAAAAAGGAACCACACTATCAAAGAAAACAAGAGGCTATGTTCTCACTTCTCATTTTCTGGGTGCATTTAGAATTCATGGGGGTCACTGTACAACATTGTTCAATAGGAACTTCAAAAGGTGAGATCGTGATCTACATAAATTAGTCATCTCCAGCAAAACCTGTCCTAACAATAGAATTCTTTTTCTTGTCATGCTGTAGAACGAAAGTATTTCTGAAAGGTTTTCCACTTTCTGTAGCTTCCTGTTTACAGACAGATAAAACTCTTTCAGAGCTAAAGCACAGTAAATTACTGCTTCAGAGACCCATGACTTCCCTTTGCTCCCAGTTATGCACATTAATATAAACTGTAACCCAGGTGTAGTCAAATTCCAAAGGCCTACATGCTTTTAGAGTCTGAAATGCAGTTTTTAATTTAAAAAAAAAAAAATCCATCTGCTCAATTTTGGGATTTTTACACTCCTGTCATTTGAGCATGTATCCTACTACCTGAACAGAATTAGAGAAAATCAAAATCTGCTTCAGTGGTTGACTACCATCAAAAGATGGTTTTATCCAGCTTCTTCACACAGGATAAAGAATATAAAGGGGATTTAAGCACAAAAAAGTGTAGTATCTCCATTGCTAATGGCACAGAGAATGCAGGGAGCAAAGCTACCGCCTAAGCAAGGTAATAGATTCCCTTTAGCCAGCCCTGCACACTCACACAAGCACATCTGCCAGCAGAGCCAGTGCAGGCACCAGCCAAGAACTGTTTTAAAAGCTCAGCTTATGGAGCATTTCCTCAAACCAAATGCAAACCCAGGAAGAGGACTTCCTGTCTGGCACGGCTACAAGTACACTTCGGCCTCAACAGCATCACCCAGAGCGACGCCACAGACTGATGGGACATGCCAGTGGAGCACAGTCCATGTCCCACTGAGGCTGACATCTCAGCTGGCCAGGAACCTGCAGGTGACCCCACCTCCCTCTGCTGCCACCCCAGCCTATGGCCAGTTCACTTGGCCAAATTCAACCTACTTTCATAGCTCTCTCAGGAAAGAAGGAAAAATAAGATGGGATTGTGCTGCCTCCATTTTGAGAGCATGGTGTCAGACACTGAAGTTCAGAAAAACTCCCTTGGGATTGTTCAGACTAGGAAAAAAAATGCTGTTTCCAGTGAACTGCCTTAACTCAATTGATTATGCCACTTTAGTGCCAATATAGACACATCCTAGCCCCTCACACACAACACCAGCAGGCCAAATAAATGTTACAGAATAACACACCATCGCCAACAGGGCTATACTACACTGGCCTTGAATGAGTCTGAGATAAAAGGAGCTCTATTTTGTTACTAGACTCCAGCCGAAAACTATTTGTAGGCACACAAACTATCGTTATTGTCACCATTTATTGCTCATTTACATAGATCATGCAAACATTCAGCCTCTACATGAGTGCTAAGATAACAAATTTCAATGCTTAACTGCAGGCATGTTAAGAACATGTTAAAAATGTCCTTCTCTTTCCTGTCCCATCTTCTCGTGGTTTAAAAGAAGGTGGTGATTTGCAAGGATTCAAACACATGCTGATAGTCTGTATTAATTTGAGTTATATGCCAAGATGTTCTGTGTAAAGCTCTGCCTTGCCTTCATTACCTACAGTTTTAACTGTGACAACTTCGGACAAAGTCAAACAATATCTTCTCTAAACTGTTTTTTCTTGGAAGCTTCCTGGTTTATGATGGACACAATCTTCTGACAATAGACAACTTTGGAAGCTGCAGACATGGGAGTCCTGTGCTGAGCATAGGCAATGTTACATGAAGGCTGTTCATGGGCCCTCCAGGATGGCTAGTAGTAATGACAGGGATCTGGGACTTCTCCCTTGCCAGAACTAGCTGCCTGCCTTGACAGAGGAAGAATCTCACTGAGCAGATAAGTGACTAAAGATCTGCATCTCCATCTCTGCTCCTTCCCCTCCTGCACAAAGGGTAATCCTGGCTGCATCGCTGCCTCTTGAGACAGAGTCCACACATCACACCACCATAAAAAATGAAAACCTGTAAAGGTGCCCCCTGCACTAGTCTGCTCTGTCCCTCTGATCTCTGTTCTTGTGAAGATCACAAGTGCAATATAATATGTATTATTTTTAACTGTTCAACAGGATTATGCTGCCAGGGCTGGCAGCAAATAAATTAAAAGAGAGGTTGAAAGAATGAAGAAAGGCCTTCTCTTTGTCAGAGCCTTGAAGCTGAAGCAAAGGAAAAAAAACTGCTTAATCATAGACACATAGAATGGTTTGGGTTGGAATGGACCTTAAAGATCATCTAGGTCCAACCCCCTGCCACAGGCAGGGACAGCTTCCGCTATCACAGTATCACAGAGATCGAAAGGGACCTCAAAAGATCATCTAGTCCAATCCCCCTGCCGGAGCAGGAACACCTAGATAAGGTTACACAGGAACATGTCCAGGTGGGTTTTGAATGTCTCCAGAGAAGGAGACTCCACAACCTCCCTGGGCAGCCTGTTCCAGTGTTCCGTCACCCTCACTGAGAAGAAGTTTCTTCTCAAGTTTAAGTGGAACCTCTTGTGTTCCAGTTTGTACCCATTGCCCCTTGTCCTATCATTGTTTGCCACTGAGAAGAGCCTGGCTCCATCCTCGTGACACTCCCCCTTTATATATTTATATACACTAATAAGGTCACCCCTCAGTCTCCTCTTCTCCAAACTATAGAGACCCAGCTCCCTCAGTCTTTCCTCATAAGGGAGATGCTCCACTCCCTTAATCATCTTAGTTGCCCTGCGCTGGACTCTCTCCAGCAGGTCCCTGTCCTTCTTAAACTGAGGGGCCCAGAACTGGACACAATATTCCAGATGAGGTCTCACCAGGGCAGAGTAGAGGGGAAGGAGGACCTCTCTCGACCTACTAACCACCCCCCTTCTAATACACCCCAGGATGCCATTGGCCTTCTTGGCCACAAAGAAGGAGACTCCACAACCCCCCTGGGCAGCCTGTTCCAGTGTTCCGTCACCCTCACTGAGAAAAAGTTTCTTCTCAAGTTTAAGTGGAACCTCTTGTGTTCCAGTTTGTACCCATTGCCCCTTGTCCTATCATTGTTTGCCACTGAGAAGAGCCTGGCTCCATCCTCGTGACACTCCCCCTTTATATATTTATATACACTAATAAGGTCACCCCTCAGTCTCCCCTTCTCCAAACTATAGAGACCCAGCTCCCTCAGTCTTTCCTCATAAGGGAGATGCTCCACTCCCTTAATCATTTTAGCTGCCCTGCGCTGGACTCTCTCCAGCAGGTCCCTGTCCTTCTTGAACTGAGGGGCCCAGAACTGAACACAATATTCCAGATGAGATCTCCCCAGGGCAGAGTAGAGGGGAAGGAAGACCTCTCTCGACCTACTAACCACCCCCCTTCTAATACACCCCAGGATGCCATTGGCCTTCTTGGCCACAAGGGCACAGTGTTGGCTCATGGTCATCCTGTCATCCACTAGGACCCCCAGGTCCCTCTCCCCTACACTGCTCTCTAACAGGTCGTTCCCCAGCCTATACTGGAACCTGGGGTTGTTCCTGCCCAGATGCAGGACTCTACACTTTCCCTTGTTATATTTCATCAAGTTATTCCCCGCCCAACTCTCCAGCCTGTCCAGGTCTCACTGGATGGCAGCACAGCCTTCTGGCATGTCGGCCACTCCTCCCAGCTTAGTGTCATCAGCAAACTTGCTGATAGTACACTCAATTCCCTCATCTAAATCATTGATGAATATATTAAATAATACTGGTCCCAGTACCGACCCTTGAGGCACTCCACTAGATACAGGCCTCCAACTAGACTCTGCCCCATAGACTACAACTCTCTGGCTTCTCTCCTTCAGCCAGTTCACAGTCCACCTCACTACCCAATCATCCAGACCACACTTCCTCAATTTAGCTGTGAGGATGCTGTGGGAGACTGTGTCAAATGCTTTGCTGAAGTCAAGGTAGACCACATCCACCGCTCTGCCATCATCCATCCACCGTGTTATTTCCTCATAAAAGGCTATGAGATTGGTAAAGCATGTCTTCCCCTTGGTGAAGCCATGTTGACTGCCCCTCATAACCCTCTTATCCTTGATATGCCTTAAGATGGCACCAAGGATAAGGTGTTCCATCATTTTCCCAGGGATGGAGGTGAGGCTGACTGGTCTATAGTTACCCGGCTCCTCCTTCTTGCCCTTTTTGAAGACGAGAGTGACATTTGCTTTCCTCCAGTCCTCAGGCACCTCTCCCGTTTCCCAAGACTTGGTTAAGATGATGGAGAGCGGTCTAGCAATGACCTCCGCCAGTTCCCTCAGCACCCGCGGGTGCATCCCATCTGGACCCATGGATTTATGGATGTCCAGATTGCTCAACTGGTCTCTAACCCATTCCTCATCGACTAAGGCAAACCGCTCCGTTGACCTGTCTTCATCTGAGGTCTCAGCGGTACAGGGCTCTTCAGGACTGCCTCCGGCAGAGTAGACAGAGACAAAGAAGGCATTCAGTAACTCTGCCATCTCTGTATCTTCTGTCACCAGGGCACCCATCCCGTTCATCAGTGGGCCTACATTGCCTCTGGTGTTAGTTTTACCTGCCATGTATTTGAAAAAGCTCTTTCTGCTGTCCTTGACCCCTCTCGCCAGCTTTAATTCCAAGGAGGCCTTAGTCATCCTAGCTGCCTTCCTACATCCTCTAGCAGCAGCCTTATATTCCTCCCAAGTGGCCAGCCCCTCCTTCCATGACCTGTAAACTCTCCTCTTCCACTTGAGCATACCCAGCAATTCCCTATTTAGCCACGCAGGTCTCCTGGCCCTCTTCCTTGACTTCCTACGTGTCGGGATGCTCTGATCTTGAGCTCGGAAAAAGCAGTCCTTGAATGCCAGCCAACTATCTTGGGCCCCTTTACCTTCAAGCAGCCTAGCCCATGGGATTTCCCCTAGCAATTGCTTGAAAAGGCCAAAGTTTGCCCTGCTAAAGTCCAGGGTTGCAATTCTACTTGCTATTCTACTGGTCCTACCACACAAGATCCTGAATTCCACCATCTCATGGTCGCTGCAACCAAGGTAGCCCTCAACCTTCACTGCTTCGACCAGACCCTCCTTGTTAATGAGGATGAGATCCAGCAGCGCTCCTCTCCTGGTTGGCTCATCCACCATTTGCATGAGGAAGTTATCATCCATACACTGAAGGAACCTCCTGGACTGTGGCTGGGTTGCCGAGTAGTCCTTCCAGCAAACATCAGGGAAGTTAAAATCCCCTACAACGACCATGGCCTGTGACTGTGAGGCCGCTCTCAGCTGCCTGTAGAAGGCCTCGTCAACTTCCTCACCCTGATCCGGTGGCCTGTAACAGACCCCCACAACAGTATCGCCCCTGCCAGCCTGCCCCTTAATTCTCACCCACAGACTCTCAACTCACTCGTCATCTGTCCCTGGACAGAACTCAAACGCATTGTAGCTGCTCTCGCACATAAAGAGCAACCCCACCACCCCGCCTGGCTGGCCTGTCTTTCCTGAAAAGAACATAGCCCTCCATGACTATATTCCAGTCATGTGAGCTGTCCCACCACGTCTCTGTAATTGCCACCAGGTCATAGTCTCCTGACTTAACACAGGTTTCCAGCTCCTCCTGCTTATTTCCCATGCTGCGCGCATTGGTGTACAGACATTTCAGGGAGCGAGCTGAGCACACCGATTTCACCCTAGGTTTACAGGAGGCCTCCCAGTCTTCATCAGTTCTGGAGTGCTGGCCCACTTGGGCAAGCCCAGCTACAACCCCATCTCCCTTCGAATCTAGTTTAAAGCTCTCCAAATGAGCCCTGCTAGTTCATGCCCCAGCATCCTTTTGCCTCTGTGAGATAAACCTTTCCCACATGCCATTGTCCAGACTGGTGCTCTATAAAACCAGCTGTTATCAAAGAATCCAAAGCCCTGCCTGCAGCACCAGCCTCACAGCCAATCGTTTATGGACTGAATTTTCCCATTCCGCCCCACATCATCAATGGAAGCAGCAGTGAGGAGAAGATCACTTGAGCCCCAGAGTCTTTCACAATCCGCCCCAAAGGCTGTAGTCTTTCTTCATCCCCCTGAGCAGGTTGCTCCAAGCCCCATCCTCCCTGGCCTTGAACACTGCCAGGGATGGGATAGCCACAGCTTCTCTGTGTCTCACACCCCTCATAGTGAAGAATTTTTTCTTAATACCTAATCTCAATCTCCCTTCTTTCAGTTTAAAGCCATTATCCTGTCAGTGCATTCCTTTGGCTTTCTTATTCCTTGTCTCCCAACATATACCTTCCTTTCCCTACAGTTCATGAGATGCGATGTTCACATTTCAGTAACACAGATGAAACACTTCTTAGAAAGTGCTGGCCCAGGAACTGATAACAGACTTCAGCGATGTGCACCCAACAGCCTTTTGAGCTATAATCCTGTTTCTTATGAAAAATTTCAGGCAATGAGTAAGCCAGCACTGCTGGATCAATGCTCACATAGTCATGCTGCTGCTGCTGCAGACTCTAAACCTGAGGCCATAGAAGGATTATGAACCACCAGTCCCACCCAAAGGAATTTGAACTGCAACAGGCACCAATGCAGCAAACCTGTACTAGGGCCTCTGAACCCTGGTAAAATGTTTTAACACAGAAGATGGAAAAAACTCTGGAAAAGTTACTCAGAAGTGCTATAAAATTGATACGAGTTCCCTCAGGTGTCATGAACCATCTAGCAGGACTCAAAGGCCACATCATGTCATTGATACCGGGCAAAAAACTTAGATGTTGCAGCATTGCCATCCGAAGTAGCTGTAATTTTTATGAAGTTCAGGAAACCATACAAAAACTGTAGGCTTCTGGAGAACTGCTCGTGATTCTGCATCACCATTATATATTGACTGATAATATATGTTGTTAAAATATGCTTGTTTGTGTGAGATGTTCCAGAAAGATGCCTAGAACTGTTCATTCAACAAAAGACTCAACTTTCTGAAGCAAACAGAAATTATTCATTAAAACACTTCTGAAGTTCTGAAACTTAATTGCTGATACACTTTCTAAAATGACTGCTCTGTCTCACTCGGGCATAGACACCCATATATCCATACGTCAACATACTAGACCTGTTTCTCAAGTGAGGCTTATCACTTTACTTGTGTACTCCACCTCCTTTTCCCATGTCAGCAGTAATGTTCATGTAGCTTCAAGCTGGACAGCACTCTATTGAATTTGAACTCCTGCTTCCCCAAAACCAGGTGAATTTTCATGCTGGACATAAGTGACTGGAATAACCTTGGCCTTAGGGTACTCTCTTGCCCCAGTACTTGAAGCATTAAACACACTAATTCCTACCATTAGCTTTATTTAGAAGCCACACTGCTCACTGGTGAAAGAGGAACCTCGTCCTCATACCCACACCGAGTTGTGTTCCATGGTATTATTTAAAGACAAAATGTACAAACGGGCAGCTCAGCTGTATGTCAAATGACAGAACTGGGTTCCTTTTTTAGTAGGCAGTGGACACCTGCAGAGCCTTCCTCAGTGCACCGAAATGTGTAACAAGCAGCTCACCAGCCAGGGCCAGAGTCTTTTCCTGCCTGCCTTCCACAAGCAGTCTCACTGGTGTCAGTGGAAGTATTTGTTCAACTGCAGGGAGCACACTTTGGTAACAAATGTGTCCTTCAGTGTCAACAACAAAAAAAGCCAAATTAAAATTCATTACCTGGAGGGCTGGTAGGAAATTCTTTCTCTCCTTGAAAGGCTCTGGCACATGGCAGAAACGCAGAGAACTGACATGAAGATGTCTGCCTCTGATTTGAGCAGCATTCTCCAAGGCTGACACCAGCCTGATTCCCACGTGGATAGGGATCATTCCTGACTGAGCTACCAGTTCAGGAGCATCTGATATGTTTCAGATTTTCTCCCTATTCAGGACAGCAAATTCACCACACAGTTAAACACATGCACAGCAGCAGAGGACTGATGGGATTATATAGCAAAAGAGTTACTACATCCTCTCATCTTTCAGAAATGACCTGAATCAAGGTCAAAAATATTGGAAGTGCAGAGAAAAAAATGCACTGCCAATGCCCCTGTGGTGTCAGTTCTGTGAATAAAGGACCCCAGTGTTCACTGCTGTCATTTCTGTAGCTGTTACCAACGCAGAAAAACCCAACTTATAAATAAAAAGCCCAAAGATGCTGTAATAAGCCTCGAGTCTCCGAACAGTTTCAACAATTAAATATTACTCTAACTTTAAAGGCTGTAATTGGCAAGTGGTTATTTAAAATTAATCTTCAAGTACAGCGTTAAAAAAAAATGGCTTTTCCTGTGAAAAATCAGGAACCCCATCCAAGTCAAACACTTGTGATCTTGCCACCCTCCACTGCAGTGCTGAAAAAAATGCATTGGCAGACTATAGGTTGGCTTCCTCCCCCTTTTCTGCTCATTACCATCAGTTTTGAGAACTGATTAGCTGCAGTTGTTATTCATTAGTCACATCTCTAAAATCTGAATTATAAACACCTCTGTGAGGTCTTATTCTAATCAACCTATTTTGAATCTTGCAATTAATACTAACACCAGAAAAATAATTGAACAGTGTACATTTAAAGACCACCCCCTCTTCCCACAAAAATCCAGGCTCAGATTTGCATGAAAAGGAAGACTAAAATGAGATCCACGAACCCTGCCATCTCTGCTCTACACCCTTCTCCCATGTACACTGCAGCCAGTTCAGGTGGTTAAAACAGGTGACATAATGGGTACATCGTAAATACAAAGCAGCCATCAACGATTTTCCTGATTGGGTCAGATGCTACACAGCTGATAGATCTCAGGAGGACAAAAACATGCAGGCATGAAAGATTAAGTGACTGCCATTGGCTGTGTGCTTGCTCTGAAGAATCAGCTATGGACAATAATTAATTCTTTGGAGCTGCTAATGATACTGATCAAATGCACTTAGCGCTCAGCAGCTTGACGGCTATCATCCTGACATTTGGAAAATATACAAACTACCCACGGGCAAGATGAAATAAGAGGCTGGTACCAGCAGAATCCTCAAAGTCAAAAGGAAACCCAGCTTGTCCCTTCTTTGTCCCCCTGCTTTAAACTATGAAAAAAAAAAAAGTGCTTAGGAGTAAGCACAGTCTTTCCCACAAGACAATACAATTTAGAGATGCTGTGGCCATCTGTGAAAAGTTGGGGCCAGCAGTTCACATGGAGGGACCTCACCACAGCTTGAAGAATGACTTGTTACAAGGAACCCAAGAGTATACTGCCACCATATATATCGGCTTCCGGAGGCCTATGAGGCCTGTGTAACAGGCCACCTAGCTTCTGACATTAGTCCCCAGGTTTGACATAAGATCCATGGTGATTTGGCACCCTCACCATTACCATCAACTCAAGATGTTGATCTCTTTCCATCTTTTACAACCAGGGAAAGCAAAAAAATATTGCCTCTGGTTTCAGAGAGTGCACGATCAGGGAAAAGTCCTTGTAATTTGCCTCAGGCATCCTAAACCACAACTCCCTCTTTTAAAAGGTGGGATGGGGGTGAATGTCTTGGGTTTTTAAATAAGGCCTTATTCATGCACAGAAAATCCTTTGCTTTGACAGTACAGGTTATTTATTCCTACACAGAAAAAGGATTCATTGCACAGCGATATAAGGCAGTGTTAGACACACTTGAGATTATATCCTTCAATTTAAGGGATTCCTCGAAGGGGTTCAAAAAAGTATCACTCTGACAGAGGACATCACTTCTCTAATTGGTAAGAAAACCAGTAAGATAGACCAGACCCAATCTCCTGACTGCTTCTTTGCTCTCAGATCCCAGAACTGGGATTCTGGGCATCCGAAACCAACTTTTCATTCCTTTGGAATCACCTTAACTTCTGCTGTACAGCAGACAGTCCCACAGCAACACTCAGATTGACCACAGGGATCAGTCAGCAAGATGGAAACTTGTATTTACAAGTGCACTGCATTTAATCACACAAGAAAAATTAATTTTGAAGAAATTATCGAACAGAACTGTCTGAGAAGAATCTGTGACAGTTAGTGCTGCAGATAACTCTGCTTTCCATGGCAGCCCTTTGTCTGAATATGAGAAATTCACTGCAGAAGGTATCTTTCTTTTCAAATAATAATAAATCAGAAAATGAACATAGTGCAGATCTGTACCACCAAGTTGTTTTTGGAAACCGTGTGCCAAGATCGCTGCTCAGTGTGCTGGGGTTACCTCATCAGCAAACATCAGCCTAAGACATGAGGCTTCATGTGTAATGTAAATGCTTCAAAAGCAAGGGGGAGTTTCAAAAGGCAGAATGCAGTAACTATTTGTATTTTTAGCTAAAATCTGCTCATTGTATAGAACGAAAAGAAGAATCCTCACCACAATGCACAGTGAGGAATCATTAAACTGGTAAGAAAGAAACATGTACTAAGAGCCCTACTTAGTAATTCATTACTGAAAGAGCTAGCTCTAAGTATGCCAGCAGTGATGTTTAATCCCTTCTTTCCCTCTCTTGTTCCTACACAAAGTATCGGAGGAATCCTTCACAACTGCTAGCTTTCAAAAGCATGGTTCTAGGGCTCAGATGCCCCAGAGGGACAGCAGCTTCTTACCTCTCCAGATGCTCCAGCTTTCCACAAAGTGCCAACTGAGGCTGACAAGTTCATGACATAAAGCAAGGCTGCTGGGGGCAAACACAACTTGGTTTGCACAAAATGATCTTATGCAGCATCAGCTCCAACATAGGTGCCTGCAACTCAAAGTATTACATCCTCCCCACTGCTGCCTACAGTAATGACAGCAAACTGGGTCTGTTATGCCCTAAAAATGCCAAAGGGAAGGTTTCCTTGCTGTCTTTGAAGAATGGGAGGGTGAAGCCAGTCTCTCAATGGACCACGTAGTGGTTGATAGAGGGGTAAAACACTGACTTCAACACAAGAAACTGCAATTAGATACCAGGAAAAAGGTTTTCAGTGTGAGTGGAGTGAAACACTGGAACAGGCTCTAGAGAAACTGTGGGTTCTCCATCCTTAGATGCATTCAAAGCCTGACTGAACATGGTCCTCAGCAACCTGATGCAGCTGACCCTGCTTGAGCAGAGGCTGGGCCCTCCAGAGCTTCAGCCACATTATTCTTATTCTACAATGCCAGTTTTAGAAGAAGGGCCTACATAGCTCTAGAGATTTCTTCTTCCTTCTTGGTGTTTAGCCCTGCACAACAGAAGAACACTGAAAAGTGAGAATGGAGAAACAGGCACTCTCATTACTGATACTCAGTTATTTCAGTTCTGAATAATGACAGCACAAGGGGCGCTTCTTTTCTGCTGTATCTGTGCTGCGCAAGTATGGATACCTTCAGCTGCTACAGGAGATCCTGGTATGTGGCATCGGCTTACAAGCACTTCTACAGCCAGCTTGGAGAATGTCAGTGAGGTGCTTTTTACTAGCATGGAATGCACTCCAACATACCCTGTCAAACACACACTTTCAAGAAAAAACAAACAAACAAACCAACAACCAACCACACTCTGCTCAGTTAAAGTACATTAAAAGGCAGAAAAGGAGGAAGTGTATCCTATCCTTGTGAGGAGACAGTAAACCAGTGAGGGCTGTATTCTGCAAGCCGGAATCATTTCCCAGCAAGCCTGCTGGCCACAAATGCCTCAGAACACACCAGAGAGGTAGATACTTTAATGCAAGATGCATTAAATTATTCTTGTTCTTACAGCCTGTTCCATCTAAGACCTGCTTTAAGGCAATTACTAGTAACTTGTAACTGCATTGCATTATAGAATTCAACTCTCAAAAAAAATGCAGTAAACTAATTCTTTCCTGTAACACACTCAGTCTGCTCATGCTTCTGGTTATCTTGCATACCCAGCTAAAATACAGTATCAGAAACATCAGCATTTCTACACAGCGTTAGCTATCAGATACCTAAGATGCATACAAAAATGCCTGAAATGCCACAAAAATTATCCTTGATAAATTGGTATTTTGAGCAAACATTTCAGAAATAAAGTAATTTCTATCATTTAAGTCCTCCAGAATACTTAATTCATTGTGTCATTCCAGTCCTCCCTTCCCTCATTCATCTGAATGTTCAAATGCTGCTCTCAGACATGTGCCTCTCTTACCTTTCTCTGGGACTAGGAAAATTAGTTTTGCATATTGAACCATTATTTATTTCCATGGATGTCTCTGGGTTCCTTTGACAGCTTTATCTTACTGATGAGGACAAATGTTCTTTCAGAAGCTACTGCCAGGCTGCCCTCATTCTCAGATGTCAAAGTATGCGGTCACCAGAATCTGTAAAAAATAACTCACATGGTCTGAGGGATCTCAAAATTACAATTGATTGATAGCTTAGAAAATACAATTGATACGCAGTAGCTTTGGGTAGGTCCAACTTCACCACCAGCACCCAATCCCTTCTGGTCTTTTCCTGTCTCCTGGTCTCCATGGGAATTATTCATTTGAAAATCAAATTAGAGAGAGGCAGAGACAGACTTCAGTATTTCTGAAAATGAAATAGCTTTTTCTCCTCAGATCCCTCAGGTACTCGTGTCTAGAAACTTTTTGCAGCATAAAGGAAACAGACTAAAAGGAAGTCAATTTGAAGTTAAATCAGAATTCTGTAATGGTTTGAGGCTTCTGTAGTGACTGCTTTTGCTGGCATCCAAATCCGACTCTGGAAAACAAAGCCCATTTTTCAAAGATAAGTGCAGGGCATGCTAGTTGAGAACGATTAGCAGAGGCAACAAGACTGATGCCACAAGTGGCAACAGGTACAGTGTGCATCTCCTGAGCCAGGGAGGGCACACGCAGCAGCGGGCTGGCTCTTTCCCCCTTCACTCCATCTACTCTGTGGAGAGACAGGGATTGCATTTCAGGAGGCCCCATTCCCAGACCAGCCCTCTCCTCCCCATCTGTGGCTGCACCAGTTAATTCACACATTCCTGCTGCCAGAGAAGTGATGCCAAGAAGCTTTCAGAGCAGTACCTTAGCTTCAGGCTCACCTTCCCTGGGTTCCCAAATAGAACACAAGGGAGCAGGAAAGCTAACTGCTTCCGGAGAATGATGGTGGGACCATGTTTTAACTTCAGAAGGGCTCTTACAGAAAGGAAAACTGTTCTTTGCAACCCAGGCTACTACAGGCGCAAGAGAAACAGCACAGCTTGATAGCAAGCTCTCTAGAAAGCAGTTTCTTCACTGATGTTCCAGAACTGAAGTATACTGACTTTCATGGTTTAGTGTCAGGCTTGCAGCTGGGTGGCCCGAGCTGATGGTGGCTGAGATGCAGTGGCAGGTAGCATGCTGCTGTACTTGAGGGTGCTGCGCAGGTGAGCAGCACTGACAGGTAAAAACATATGTCAATTAATTTTAAATTCTTACATCTATGAAAGGGTGATGGCAGTCCTTTGGGTCAGAGTTTACACAGATCAGAACGAGCTGTTTAGCTCTTACCAGCCATCAAGCCCTGCATGTATGGTCACACACACATACAGACACACACACACACACACAATGCAGGGCAGCTAAGCCTTGCTACAACATTTTATCTTCACAAGTGAGAAGATCAAGTGGCTACAGCACTTGAGAATTATCCAGTGCCTCCTTTCCAGTGAAGATAAATACAACGCTCATATCAAATCTGAGCAATTGTGAACTGCATACTGACTGACAGCAGCACATTTAGCCTGTGTGTTCTCCCAAGACACTGTCTCGCCAGCCTTTTTCTAAGGGAAGTAAAATGATTCAAAATATGTATTCTTAGGCTTTTCAGAAGTACTGCCCTGTTATAATAGATCACAGATCCACCTAGCCTATCATTTCTTTGACCATGCCCAGCAATGGGTGCTTAAAGACTGCAAGAATTTAATTTGCAAAGTCAAATACAGAGGATGCTTTCCCATTGCACACCCTACCCAGCAGGTCAGGCAACCTCAGGCCTGAAGAAGGTATCCGGACCATCATAGCTTGACATGCCCCTCCCTTCCAGAAATTTCCCCAGTGTCTCTTTTGATCTCAGACTTTCACCCATTACTGCAGCCCACGTTGACTACAGCTCTGTCACCTGCCCTGCTTCTTTTGCTTGTACTGACTGCCTGGGATTCCTCCAGTTTCCACATTTACCTTCTGCACCCATTTGTGATTTTAGCACAACTCTCACACCTCTTCAACTTACTCTTACTGAGGCTAATCAAGGCTCACATGTTCACAGTATTCCACCAATGGAAGTCTTCAGGTAGCAGTATTTGCATCTGAAAGGGCCCCATCTTACATTTTAATTGTGATTTTACTGTACCTTTGTACAAAGAGTAAAAGCGTTCATGTGAACACTTGTGAGCTGTTGCTTGCAATGTGCCTGCAGTTTTGGTGTAAATGAACTGGAGAACTTCCTACATTTAAAATGTACAGCCTTTGCTGAGGCTCAACTCAGATAAAGTAGTATGCTTCCTGCAGTGATGTACACCCTTGCAAGAACATGCAGCCTTCTTTCATTCTCAATAAACAGAAACACCAAAGCAATCAAAAAACTGAAATCAAGAAGCTGTATCTCTTCTGATGTGGCCAGGAGTGCTTTGAAGCATGTTTTAGATAAGGCCAGCAGGACTCCTGAACCACACATTTCCCTGCTCAGGCTAGTCTCTTGCAGCCCCAACACAGAATCCCCACAGTAGACAAGGCACACACCAGAGCAACCCTTTACTGCCTGAATCTGTGCAGGTGGCCAAACTGGCCAGTTCATCGACCCAGGTGTGCATGTGTCATTATTAAGATGGGACCAGCCAAGATCCAAGCCAGCTCCATGTTTGGTTCCTCTGATGTGTTGCCCAAGTCATGAGTTTGACTGGATGCTTTATCCACCTCACTGCTGTAGGTGCAGCTGAGAGAGTGAAGACAGCACACATGAATGCCTGTTTGCATTTACCAAGGAATTTGTGCAGAGAAAGAAATCCTAAACTGTCCTTACAAGAAAGCAATTACAGTTTGCTACTAGTGATACCTCGAAACCTTTGTCTGCAATGGGTTACCTGCCACAGCTGTGACTTAAACTGTCTTTTCAAGAGCCCATTCTGGGATGCAGCCAGCTCTTTACAAGGTCCTGCAATTTCAGTAATGAAATTAAAACCAGAATTTAGCACTTGTGGGACTGAAGGAAATGAAAGGCTAAGTAATGCCTGCTCACATTGCTTTTCGCTTTATGACATCTTTCAATCTGCTAAATAATAATCAGACAATTCTTCATGATCAAGAATGCAAATCATAAAAATAGGTTCTTGATCAGGTAGCAAGCGTAATGCTGGGAGGCTTAACAGGATATGGCTAAACAGAAAATACTTCTTGTTCTAGGAAAATTACATGAATGAATTGTCCTTGGATTTCGTTTCTGTTGTGCCTAGTAGATCTGGACTGGTATATTTATGACCATTCTATAGTTTTATGGCTTAAACAAGCCAGAATTCATAAAAATATTTTTAAAAATTAGTAAATTTTAAAAGCTGCTTGAATATTAGACAGAGAAAACATTCTGGTCCCAGATAGGACTAAGATCCTTTTGAGAAATCTGGGAATGCACACTGGTTAAGTTCTCAATTCCACTGAATTAAAAAGAGGGAAGATCACCTGCCTTATGTGCTTCTGAAAAAGTCTTCCCTTGAACTACACATAAATACATTTAGTGGAGACCATGTTAAAAGACAGCTTTCATGCATGGGGTTTATATGGAGTGCAAATGATACATATATGCCAATTCAGTTGTATGCACATCCAAAGCCCTGAAAACCAAAGCTCATAGGAAATCAGAACACACATGGCTCCAACCCAGGGTTTGCCATCAACCATAGTCCAAACATTAATGCAAACAGTCTAAATTACTTCTTAATTCCTAAATTCCAACTAATACAAATTTTACTCATCAATTTATAATCCCTTGTGTCCCCTCCAATGAAAAGGAGGGAGGAATGAATACCAAATCTGCAGCAGACCTTTCCATAGAAAAAAGCCTGGAAATGGCTGCTGTACAAACACAAATTATATTACTAATGTGATCTGGCAGTTTTACTTAAGTCCAATAGCTGTAGCTTAATCATATCTTTGACACAGCTAAATTGCTAGGATACAATGGGTCCTGTAGCTAATAACACTGCTTCAAAAATAAACAAAGTCATGTTTTTCTAAAGTGATTATGAGGAGCTCCCATATATTTTAAATGAACTGCATCTGCTTAACCAGCCTGTTTTGGAGTGGCATTGCAAGTAACTTGCCTGGTTTGTTTCATGATGGTGGGAAGGGATCAGACAGTGTTTTTGCAATAGGCATCCATGCTGATGCTCTCAAATGCTGTCTTTTGGTTTACACGGACATTTAGCACAGCAGCAATAGAGAGTGGGAAGATTTTGTTCTTATTTTTAACAAGAGAAAACAAGATAGTGTAGATATAAAATCACAACTGATAGCAAGGACACAGGGCAGGTAAAAAGAGCTAGGTTTAACCACTGTGCCCAGCTTCCAAACTGATGGGGTAGCACAGGAACTCTCAACCTCAAGTCTGGAAATTGCTGCATCCAAGCATGGCCAGGCTCAGGAAGGTACCAAATGGCTGACGTCTCCTCTGGCCCCACCACATCTGTAAACTGCCCCTTGCTTGAGAGCTCCCTAATCTTTGTCAATTAAACCCACTTGTGCTTAGTAAATGCCAACCGCTTATCTGAAGTCAGCTGATTTTTGACTGAAGTGCATAGAGGAGCACTCATATGAGCAGCGCCACCACGGATTGGCAAGAGGACTCATCTCCTGAAAGGGTTAGTGACAGCTGTGGGTTAAACTCTTTCTAACTCGATACAATTCTCTGAAGACCCTGCCCCTGTCCTGACCTTGTGTATGCTGGCTCTGAGTATGGCTCAGAATTTCCGGCGTTTGCAAAAGCTAGAGGGAGATGTCATTCCACTACCATGTGGATTGCCAAATGTTTGGAAATGAGATATTTTGAATAAAAATTATAGGAACTGTAAGCCAACCCTCTTCCTCTTTACCATCCCCAAATTAATGCTGGAGACATCCTGAACTGTGTGTATGAAATAGAAGATAGTATAAAACCAGCCTTCTCTGTCCATCTCAGTACACCAAACACCCATGGCATAAGACAAAACTGGGTGTTTAGCTGTTTCTTCCAGAAATTTAAGCAGTTGCTTTTCAGGCCTTTGCTGATAACTCTACTCTTGCAACAACTTTGCCTCTACTACTAAGGCTACGCAATGTGAAGTTGGAAGCAATATTTCAACCATTTTCTAGTTTGAGTACAGTGAAGTCTCACTCCATCTTATTCACTTCTGGGTGGCACACAGGTAAAAGGACTTTTTCTAATTACCCACCCTGCAAAATCACACTGGACACTGAAGACGAACTCCTGGTACTAATGACACCAACTCAGTCTCACAACTAACTTAGTTGGGATCAGGGTTTTCCCCTCAAGTTGATCAGGGTTTTTCAGTCTTAAATTATGACCAGTAATAAAAGACCTACTATGCCAAACCGGTATTTCAGTTACATCTATGCTAGTGACAATTCTTATTAATTTCAATTGATACTTCTTTTCTATTTGTGAATTTTTAATTAAAATAATTTATTAAAGGGAGTCAATCTGATCCAGTCAAGACCGGTATCTGCCTGGAAGCTTCTCCACTATTTTAGTGCGTATACAGAAAGGCATTAGGCTTCACACATGTGTCAAAAAAAGCTCATTTCGATGTATTTCAGACAACACAGGTTTCTTCACAATGGATTTATGGTTGTGTTCTTTTCTTTATTAAAGTAAAAGCACAAAGGCTGTTCTCAAAGAGAAGAGTCCCAGAATGCTTTGGGAAAAAAAAATCTAAACAACTACTCCGCTGTTCTCTAATGTGTTACTAAAGACACCATCATCCTTCATCCCTCCAGAAGCGTTCTTAATTAAATAAGAATCTATTAAAAAATACAGTGCCCCTCAGTGTAAACTCCCACCCCCACCCTTCTCTTTCAATTTTAAACATGATCTGTCTTGCCTCCTCCCTGCCTAGGAGCTCATTAGAAACAGCCCCTTCTGCACATAAGCATCACCTAACACAGATTTGGAGGGAGACAAACAGGAGAAAGGAAGAGAAAGAAATTAGGACGTGAATGAAAATAGTATGCCTGTGAGATGAGAAAGCAGCTGCAGACAAAGAACACCCAGTGCTCACGAGGGAGAGCTGAAGACTGGGACATGAGTGCTGGTGCCATGGGATTAAAACAGAAGCTGTTGCTTAACTTTGCAGCAGAGATGCAGTGTTGCTGTAACTAAATTCAATTATAAACAAGAACCAAGGCAAATCAGACAGATCTATCACACTGTTTTCTCTGGGTGGCTAAAGGTCAACACTAAACATGCCTTAAACGTCAAATGGAAGCGCCAAGCACAGGCAGTGTTCGTGTTGCACACACAGCCCCTACCTCCCAATTGCTATGAAATGCTTAAATTATCATTCCCTGCCACCCTCTTTCCTCAGCACCTACTTCCAAATATCGCACAGCAAACCTGTTGTCTTGAAAAGTCCAAACTGGTCAAACCGAAAAGAACACTGACCAACTACCTCTCTGAGAAATACAGAGGTGACAAAACCAGCAACCCAGGAGCAGCCAAATTTTCCATCCATTTTCTATAATCAGAGCTTTACTTGAGAAATTAACTCATAGTCTCATAGGATGGTTTGGGTTGGAAGAGACTTAAAGCTCACCCGGTTCCAAGCCCCCTGCCAAGGGCAGGGACACCTTCCACTAGACCAGGTTGCTCCAAGCCCAGGCCAAGCTGGCCTTGAACACTGCCAGGGATGGAGCAGCCACAACTTTTCTGGGCAGCCTGTCTTACTATCGCTTTTCCATCCTGTAAGAACTCTTCCCACCTCATGCCAGACACCCCAAAGAGCAGCATGACAATGATTGACAGCAAATGAGTTCAAACAAGAAGTTCCCTTTCAGCTTTACCCTATAACAGGATAAATAATAAAATAACAAGTATATTCTCAACCTCTCTGACACCAGAAATGGTGAAGATGAGGGAACCGGCATCACAGGATGGAGACAAATTCAAAATGCAGTACACATCTGCCTGCCTTAATGGTAGGAGAGGCTGAATTCACACTTCACCTTCAGCCATTGCTTAAAATATCTACAAAGAACAATTTGAACTCTAGGCTTAACTGAGGCCTTTTACATAAATTCCCAGATCCAGCTGCCTAAAAGGTGGCTTTGCTGTCAAGATAGCCTCCACTTGTCCTGCACAGATCTCTGAACATAAACCTGCACCTCCTGATACTTGAGCTGTAAAATCACACAAGCCCCATGGCTTTATTGTTACTCATTTGGTTTTGCTTTGGTTTGGGGTTTTTTCTTAATAAAAAGTTGTTTCTTCAATGGATTTTAAGCAGCTTCATACCTGGCCCACCTACCTGGCTGTCCCTTCAGTACTGTGGTGGGAAGATCCTTCTGTCTCTGTCCCTGGGGAAGCTGTGCTAGAACTAGGAGTGGAGATCCCAAAATGAGGCCCCTAAGTAAGCACAACTGCAGGGTTATTTGGTTTGGAACCCCAATTTCAATTAAATAAATACCAGGCATCCCTCTCCAAGACTGGTGCTTTCAGACAGAAGATGATGCAGTGTTTTATTCCAAGAGATTCCCAGGAATTTGTTTGCTTGTGTTAGTAGAAACAAAGGGAGGCAGCGTGACAAAATGTCTTACTGATCTGGAAAAATAGAAGAGTATCTAGAAGAGATTTTGTCTTCCCTTCCAGCAAATTAAGATCAGTTGACCTTGTCCTTTCTCCTGAGGTTGCAGTCACCCCCTTGATGACACTCCACAGCATTTTCATCTGATGGGGTTTTTTTTCCAGCACCCCTGTGAGAGTTTTTTTCTTTACGATGGCTAAGCTCACACTTGTGAGCGAGGGCAGACAGCAGAAGCTGCAAACCAGAGCTAGGTAACCACGGTCACGCTGAGTAGCAAGTGATTAGGTTTTTAATAATGCCAACATATTAAGCAGAACTGTGACAAGAGGAACAGGCTCGAGGAAGCCAAGGAGGTAGCTGCAGTTTTAACAAATCCTTTGCCGATCTGGCAATTGGGAAGGTAAGAGAGCACTGATCTCAGCATGGAAAACTGAGGCAGAAGCTTAGAAATTAGACCTGGTGTGTTACTGGACTACTGCTGGGAAGCCACACAGAAAGCCATAGCTTCATATTCTAGAATTCAAATAGTCAGTTCTTGTTTTCTAATGTCTCTCCCCGAAAAGTGTTTTTAAAAAAAACCTAAAACCTTAGGGAATTTTAGGAAGCAACCCCAAGCTCTGCATTTAGAGCTATACGATCTAAGACTCTAGAATACTTCTGAGTTTTGCCACACACACAGTTGAAGTGAAGGTGATACACCGGAAGCTTGCTTTCAGTCTTTTAGCCTCTGCTCCACTCAGGCCACAGCATTGCTGGCAGCTACCTATCTACAAACCATCTTGGCAGATTCTGTGCTCCAATGCCTGGCTCAGCTGGGTGTCAAAGGAAAGGAACCATCTTGTCCATATTGCAGTGGCTCTGTAGGTGTTCTTCTTATTGCTTGTCCCTGACTATCCTCTCCTCATGTGGACTCCCTGGCTTCCAGGCACTTGGACATATCATCAAATAATACATTACCTTGTGCTTTTGGTTGGTCCCTGACCATGCTTTCACCTGCATCTTTAGTTTTCTAATTTTTTATCTTGACCCGCACTGGCTTCTTATTTTTTCTTGTGTTCTAGGCTCAAAAGGATCTAAGTGAAGCAAATTTATTTGTAATTAACTAACACAACCCTACATCTAGCAGCTACAAAGCAAGTCTCCTTGCAAAAGAAAAACAGGATCAGAACTCTGTCAGTAAGGCAGAATGTTTTGTTTAGCTGTTAGTAATGAGGAAGCATGATGAAAGGGAAAGGAAGAATGTTAGAAAGTATTAAGAGTCGTTAAAAACAATTAATACGTACAATTTTGCCAACACCCTTGACTTCCAGGTCACAAGAAAATGCTATTTTATTTTACCAGCAGCTTAAAACGAAGGAGACGCCATTTCCAATGAAGAATCTTATCACTGTCTTCAACAGGAAGGAAAATAATAAAAAGGAAAGAAAAAAAGGCCTTCAAAGACAAGTTTTGTCCTTTAACATGCAGACCTGTTACTGCATCAATGGAATTTTTAGCTGAACGCCACTTGGGTACAAATTACATCAGGAGCTTTAAGTCTCAATGGATGCTCAAAGTACTTGAGTACAGGTGTTGCTCATACTGTCTTTCATGCATATAAACCCTATCTTTTATATGCAATCCAATTACTGCCCCAGGACAGACCTGCTCCTTCTCAGAAATACATCTGGGCATTTGCATATATTTCAACATGAAGATAACAAAAGCATCTTGTCCAGGTATGGAACAACCCTGCTTCTAACCTGCCTGGTTTGCTAATGAACATAAGCAGAGGCATTGCCTCCAGATCCCCAAGGGGTGCACTGTGGATGCTGCTTCAAGTTGCAGGAAAAGAAAATACAATAGTAGCACAGGGCTACATGTACCCAGGCTCCCACTCCAGGCATAGGAACAACACTTGTGCATAATAGCTACTGGAGCCCTTACTATTTAAATTACTTGTTTTTATGTTATAGTGAAGGCCAACTGACAGAAATAAAGCATTGCTTCTCTTGGTGCTCTCTACTTAAATTGCAGCAGTAAATACTTCTAAGAGTGGTGTTGTCAAGTCTCAAGTACAGGTTCATCACTCCAGATTGTATATCATGCTAGCTCGTTATCTACCATTTCATTATGAGCTTCCGCAAATAAAGAGGGAGTTACCTCTCTCCTGGGCTCCAGAATTTGTTTCAGTAGAAACTTCTGCCCCTCTACTCTTCCCACACAAGCAACTGCTTTATTTCTGCTGTATACTTGCCCTACCTGCCTGTGAGGATCTGTTCAGTAGCTACAGATCCAACTTTCTTACATAACACAACTTTAAACAAAACATGAAGATTCACAGTATCACAGTATGTTAGAGATTGGAAGGGACCTCAAAAGATCATCTAGTCCAATCCCCCTGCCAGAGCAGGAACACCTAGATAAGGTTACACAGGAACGTGTCCAGGCGGGTTTTGAATGTCTCCAAAGAAGGAGATTCCACAACCTCCCTGGGCAGCCTGTTCCAGTGTTCCGTCACCCTCACTGAGAAGAAGTTTCTTCTCAGGTTTAAGTGGAACCTCTTGTGCTCCAATTTGTACCCATTACCCCTTGTCCTTTCATTGTTTGCCACTGAGAAGAGCCTGGCTCCATCCTCGTGACACTCCCCCTTTATATATTTATATACACTAATAAGGTCACCCCTCAATCTCCTCTTCTCCAAACTATAGAGACCCAGCTCCCTCAGTCTTTCCTCATAAGGGAGATGCTCCACTCCCTTAATCATCTTAGTTGCCCTGCGCTGGACTCTCTCCAGCAGGTCCCTGTCCTTTTTAAACTGAGGGGCCCAGAACTGGACACAATATTCCAGATGAGGTCTCACCAGGGCAGAGTAGAGGGGAAGGAAGACCTCTCTTGACCTACTAACCACCCCCCTTCTAATACAACCCAGGATGCCATTGGCCTTCTTGGCCACAAGGGCAAAGTGTTGGCTCATGGTCACCCTGTTGTCCACTAGGACCCCCAGGTCCCTCTCCCCTACACTGCTCTCTAACAGGTCGTTCCCCAGCCTATACTGGAACCTGGGGTTGTTCCTGCCCAGATGCAGGACTCTACACTTTCCCTTGTTATATTTCATCAAGTTATTCCCTGCCCAGCTCTCCAGCCTGTCCAGGTCCCTCTGGATGGCAGCACAGCCTTCTGGCGTGTCGGCCACCCCTCCCAGCTTAGTGTCATCAGCAAACTTGCTGATAGTACACTCAATTCCCTCATCTAAATTGTTGATGAATATATTAAATAATACTGGTCCCAGTACCGACCCTTGAGGCACTCCACTAGATACAGGCCTCCAACTAGACTCCGCCCCATAGACTACAACTCTCTGGCTTCTCTCCTTCAGCCAGTTCACAGTCCACCTCACTACCCGATCATCCAGACCACACTTCCTCAATTTAGCCGCAAGGATGCTGTGGGAGACCGTGTCAAACGCTTTGCTGAAGTCAAGGTAGACCACATCCACCGCTCTGCCATCATCCATCCACCGTGTTATTTCCTCATAAAAGGCTACGAGATTGGTCAAGCAGACTTCCCCTTGGTGAAGCCATGTTGACTGCCCCTCATAACCCTCTTATCCTTGATATGCCTTAAGATGGCACCAAGGATAAGGTGTTCCATCACTTTCCCAGGAATGGAGGTGAGGCTAACCGGTCTATAGTTACCCGGGTCCTCCTTCTTGCCCTTTTTGAAGACCGGAGTGACATTTGCTTTCCTCCAGTCCTCAGGCACCTCTCCCGTTTCCCAAGACTTGGTAAAGATGATGGAGAGCGGTCTAGCAATGACCCCCGCCAGTTCCCTCAGCACCGCGGTGCATCCCATCTGGACCCATGGATTTATGGATATCCAGATTGCTCAACTGGTCTTTAACCCATTCCTCATCGACTAAGGCAACCCGTTGACCTATCTTCATCCGGGTCTCAGCGGTACAGGGCTCTCAGGACTGCCTCCCAGAGTAGCAGAGACAAAGAAGCATTCAGTAACTCTGCCATCTCTGTATCTTCTGTCACCAGGGCACCCGTCCCGTTCATCAGCGGGCCTACATTGCCTCTGGTGTTAGTTTTACGTGCCATGTATTTGAAAAAGCTCTTTCTGCTGTCTCTCTCACATACTTAGAGAAATGTGAATCTTTTGTAACCAACCATTCAAATAAATTCCTATTGCCTTTCTCCAACAGAAATAAAGGCAATGAGAGATTGAAAATACAAATTTCTAATTTATTAACCTAAAGAGAATGAAACCAAACTGATTTCCAACTAATCTGAGAAAGGATGACACAGCAGTAACTGAAAAACACTTTCCCTGGTGTGCTAAGGCTGTGACTACCTAAGATGATTCCCCTTTCAAAACTCTCCACTCCTGTGACTCACAAACATCTTTGATAGTGATTTGCTGACAATCTCCCAGGTGTCGTCTCAAAAACGCACACAGCTTGTCCAATGAAGTGCTAAACCTCAACATTTCACAACCCCCAAGTTTATCTAGCAATTATGTTTGCTATCAAAAAAAAAAAAAAAAAAGCTGCTGTTTGCTGAAACACATTTATAATCACTTCAGCTATTTCCAAGAGCGTATACAAGAACAGACTGCCCTAGCATATACAGTAACTAAAAGTGAGGGACAGCTCTCTTTTCTGGTTGTTACATGTGCTGCTGACAAAGGAGATGCTGTTTGGTAACTAAATATATACAAAACTGATATTGGCCTTTATTTCTGTTTCCTGATTTAACTTTTGCTTCAGAACGTTACTGTTTTGGCATACACACGTTACCTTCCAGTAAATTCTGAGGCACTGGAACAGGTTGCCCACAGAAGCGGTAAATGCTCCATCCCTGGCAGTGTTTAAGGCCAGGCTGGACAGAGCCTTGGGAAAACTGGTCTTGTGGAAGGTGACCCTGCCCCTGGCAGGGGGGGTGGAGCAGAATGATCTTAAGGTCCATTCCAATCCTAACTATTCTATTAAAACACAGCACACACAAATACAGAGGGAGGCTCCAACTTTTCCCAGGCGCTCAAATGGCAATTAGAAAATGATCCTGTATCATAAACTTCAGGTCTGAACCTGATGAGTGACACACAGGCTATAGAAAGAAGGAAGCTGAGGGTGGGAAAGGGAACTGTTGCATAGGTTGCAGGTAGATTTATTGTCTATTTAATTACTTACTGTGGTTTGCATTGGCAGAATAGACTTCAACTGAAATTATTAGGGTTTGAACACACAGGACTCCATAAACATGTGAACATCTAAGCAGTGACACAAACTCCAATTGCACTGCAGGGCCTGACTAGTTTTGAGGCTCCCCATTAGGTTTTACCTGCTCAGGGCACAAGGATACAGGACAGCACTGATGCTAAACTGGCAGTGCTGCAGAACAGTTGAGCCCTGTATACCTGTGTTTCACCACAGAGGACAAAAATAGACGCAAGTTTTACAACTTGCAAACCCAGCGCCTCATTCTTTTCCTCCAAACCTCTTCCTACACCGTTAGTTCTTTCCAAGATGTTTACCCATCTCCCCACCCCCAAGACCTTGCCTGCAGCATAGCAGTATATGAATTTGCCTGGCAACCTGACATAAATATCCAACCAACCAGCAAATAAAGCCTGGCATGCTCGTAGCTACAAGGTTTCTGTGCACAGCTGTATGACAAATCAGAACTGTCCACCAGACAAGGAATTAACTCATTTTCTTTAGCTCAATTTCTAATCTGAAGTTTGAGGGGAGAGGTGGGTATTTGCCTCCCTTTATTTTACTTCGCTGTATGCAGTGTTCAGAGCTCTGCTATAGACATCTCCATCTTTATTCAGAAAATACAAAGCAATGAATTTTCTCTACTAATTTTTAAACTGGTTAGATAAATAACTCTATCAGGATAAGGTGAGATAAAGTGCAAAGAAAGGTGGGGTGTGAATGAGTGGACATGCACTGGAAAATATACAGGCATAAACTATGTTTGGATTTAGGATTTTGGGATCCATGAGGTGACAAGCACCTTGGCTCTCTTCACTGAAACCCACTGCAATTCTGGAGCTGTGCCTGGTGCTGTTGGCACCCCCCATGGAACGGGGCAGAGGTCTGGCACTGAATGGGGTCATACCACCATCACCACATCGCTAAAGGGATCGGTGCAGGGCAGGAATCTGTGCAAAACATCACGGACAACATCCACCAAGATTCTGGCTAACACCATTCCTTCACAGAGCCCTGAGCTGCCCTGGGTGGGGGAGAGAAGACCACCTGCCCTGAGCAGCTCCTCATATAACAGCTAGTAGCCAGTGGCCTTTCACAGCAGTTGCAGCAGATAACGGGAGCTACACTCTGCAAAGACAGCAGTGCAGCGTCCAGGCACAGCCAGCTTTGACCATTCATTCTCTGGGGACAGGCGATACAGAATGAGCATTTCAGAGGTCAGCATGTCCTCTGGGCTTCAAACCAGCAAACTCAAGATAAGCACATCACAAGAAATCCCCATCTCATTTCTTTCAACTCACAAATGTGGAAAAATTAAATGTGACCTGCATCCTGTATCAACCATGAGCAGAGTTGAAGGGAAAATAAGACTGTGTGACATTAATACTTTCCCTGTAATTAAACAGTTACATGCCATCCTGCCCCACAAAACAAATTGCTTGAGACTGGAAAACACAAGAGAGGACCAATTCAAGTCAGAAACAAGGTTTCACTCCATCCTTGTTTGCCACTGCTCCTGCACTGGCTTGCACAAAGGTCTGAATTGCTGCCGAGCACATGGGAGTCCATCCCACTGCTGCTGCCCTTTATATGTGCGATAAAGAACCCAAGTGAGAGTTCCTCTGTAAAAGAAGTAGACAAGGAAGGCTGACATGAAGTGCCATGCTTTGACACATCGTAGAAGTCTTTTTTACCTTTTGTTTAAGATAAAGCGTTGCTAATGCAAATAATTTTCAATAATAATGCAGTGCGATAATACTAGGACCTGGTTTGTGTGGGATGGAGGGTAAATTTAAATGACATGCTTCATAAAAAAGAACAAATAGAGATTAGCAGCCGACAGGCTGTTCCACATGTACTGTTCTGCATAGTGGCATGGTTGGAGTAGAAATGAACAGAAAGCCTTAACCCCTAATATGCTGCTGTTTCCCAAATCTGCTTGCCAACTAAATGGTGAGCAAGAGTGATCATCATAGAATCATTGAATGGTTGGGGTTGGAAGGGATCTTAAAGCTCATTCAGTTCCAACCCCCTGCCATGGGCAGGGACACCTTCCACTAGACCAGGTTGCTCAAAGCCCTGTCCAACCTGCCCTTGAACACTGCCAGGGACGGGGCAGTCACAGCTAAACTGGGCAACTTGTGCCACGGCCTAACCACCCTCACAGTAAAGAGCTTCTTCCTAATATCTACCCTAAATCTCCCCTCTGTCAGTTTAAAGCCACTCCCCTTGTCCTGTCACTACATGCCGCTGTAAAAAGTCCCTCTCCAGGTGAGGCACTCTCAGGAGCGTACGGTCAAGAGAGAGGAAGGACAACTAAAAAAGTGTTTCTTACAACTGAGATGAGAAATCCAAAGGATAAAGCTAGCTTTGCCTTCCCTCTCTACTTAGCTTCAATTTGCATGGTCAGTCCCTTCCATTTGTAGCTGGTACTACATAGCACTCTTGGCCTGGTAGATGCACCTGGTCATTGCTACGGCATATACTGCAGTAGGTTTATCACACACAAACCCTTCAAGCCTGTGGGGTTTGCCCACATACTCTGCTAGTATCAAGACAAATACCGCATCTTTTGGCTTCTCGCTCCAAGTTGATGTCCCCAACTGTATGGCTTCCCACACTGCTGCAAGCAGGCCCCAAGCTCTGTGGCAAGCAGCAAGACGTTTCTATTTCCCTTTCAAATCCCCATGCCAGAATGCCTGACATGGCATGCTGGCTTACACAGGGGGCAGGAGACAGAACTAGGACCAATATGATGCCACCAATATCACCTCTGTCCTTCCTTGGGCAACAGCAATGGGAAGCAAAGGCTTTCTTCTCTTGAGCTTCCACGTGGCTAAAAGCTCTCTCTGTTATGTGCACAGAGCATCACTTCCTGCTTTGAGTTTTGAATTTATTTTTTCATGTCAGTACAACTTTCCAGATAAAAACTGCCTCCGTTCTGTTTCTCAAACTAACCAACAGCACATCGCTTGGGTAAGCCTCTCAGATACTTAGCTATGCCTAGCTGAAAAAATGGCCACATCAAATGCCTTCATGCTCTGCCTTTCCCCACAGGAAACAATGGGAGCAGAGTCAGACTTCAGAAAAGTGGGTGAAGTTTCAACAAAGCAGAGGTTAAACAAAAGCAGAGTCTCATCCACAACCCACATTTCTAGAGGCAAATGACCGTAAACAGGCAAGAATTCTTACAGTAAGCCATTTTCCTCTGTCCTCAGAAGCTTCATTTTATACAGTTTGGTGTTTTATACAGTATGACTTCTACCACTTGTGAAAGCACATGCTGAACATTTAGGAAAAATCAGTCAGTGAACCAGCTGACATTTTCACAACCAAAGGAATATAAACTTTGTTTTCCTGTTTGTATTTTACTTTCTAAGACAAAAGCTTACATTTAGAGAGATCCTGGAACACTTGGGAAAGAGACTGGTGACACAGAACAGTCCAGAGGTACAAAAAGGGGGCAGCTTGCTTTATTCTGCTAAGAAAGAGAGGAAAAGCTAATCCAAACAAGCCATATGCATTCTGCTTTGTTGGTCAGGTATGGAGAAATCACACGCCAAACACCCAAATTATACAGCTTGTCTTCGGAAACCTGAAACACAAGCTAGTTTGGCTGAATATGCTCATTTTACAGCTTCACTGGATAAAGTAAAGAAATTAATCCTTCATGCAGTTACCCAACAATGGTATTTGCCAAGACCCTGATAATTAAAGTCATGTTGTGAAACTGGATAAAAGAAAGCCCTATTCTGATCAGATGCCACATAAATGCAATGCTCACAATCAGTCTGCAGAGTCCTGCATGATGCCCAAGCTCAAGGGCTTTTCTTTACGACTGCCCATTGCTCTGAATCAAAACACAACTATACCATCCTGAACATGGGCACCATAATGCAAACAAGGTGTAACATCTCATCTGAGGATCTGAATGGGAACAAATGAGTGACACTGACAAGTTTTAGTTGAGACCTTTATAAAGCTATTTCAAAATGTGTTTGAAATATTCAAATAAAATGTTCACTAACACCGTGACAAAGAGAAGCACATGAATTTCATTCTGTTAACTGCGGTAACCCTCTCACCCTACAATCAAAGTTTCTTACTCCAAATACCTCAGGAACACAGCATTCTTTAAGCTATTGACAGTTTGTGTTACGGCACTACTCAATACTACCTCAGTTACAACTGATAGAATATATATTTTTTATGTATATGATGGATCCTGTCTCCCCACGAGATAAACAGAAGTAGCAGCACATTTTAAGCATATGCATGAAACACCACGTTTTTGAAGTGGCAACCGTGACAGCAGCAGCACTGGCAGCAGGTTAGCATTTGGCTAATTGAGCCATTCAGGTTAATGAGCTCTACAATTGTAAGGATCCACTGGAAAAAAAATTAAATAATCATTTCTTTAACAGCATAAGCACTGAGAACTCACACATCCAGGTTTCCAGAAGAATCCTATTTGCACCAAAGAGAAAGGAGAAGGACACAAATCAGAGACTGAAAAGAGCCTGTCCCACAACCTGCATACCCCCCAGGAAAGCAGGACTCTTCCCAGACACCACCTATTTGAGATGCTGAACTGGAACACCGAAACAAGACCTTTACAGACAGCAAATTGTGCAGACTCTCAAGCTCCTTCCTTCCAGTGGAATAATTAACAATGCTGGCAAGTACATTATCATAAACTTCAGCGTTTACACCCCCTCTGCAAAGAACAAAGGCGGTTCACATCCCTCCCTGAGCTCCTCCTGCAGGCTGGGTGCTGATTCTGACAAGTTGCTCTGTGCCAATTTAGATTCTGTTCACATTTGCAAGATTATGCCCATAACCGCAAGCTAGGCAACACGTTTTAAACGGTGCTGGAAATCACAGAGAACAGCTCTCTGCAAACCTGCAAGCCAGCCCAGATCACCTCCTGATTACACTGCTGATTTAGCTGTTATTTATGCAGAACTCAAACAAATAATTTATAACAATCACACATATCATCCTTTATCTCAAAGGATCCTGAACTGCTGCTAGACTGAGGCTGGATCTTGAGCACTCATTACAAGACACACTCTGCCTTGATAGGCCTGCAAGTTGGAAGAAGCCAGATACCTGCAAAAGTAGGTCCTAAACATGTCCATGAACACTTTTTCCACGAACACTTTTTCCACCTCTGCCACCTAGTCAGCAGCTGACAGCATACAGCAATGTTTGATCTGGGTGGCGAGGCACTGGCACAGGTTGCCCAGAGAAGCTGTTGCTGCCCCATCCCTGTCAGTGTTCAAGGCCAGGCTGGATGGGGCTTGGAGCAATCTGGTCTAGTGGGAGGTGTCTCTGCCCAAAGCAGGGAGGTTGGAACTGAATGGTCATTAATATCCTTTCTAACTCAAACCCATCGGTGGTTCTATGATTTCAGCACTGGGCAAAACTTAAGACCTGGTGAAAGTGAGGTGGCTGATACGCACTCCGCTAGATAGAGTCAATTGAAGGATGAGTTACATGAAGCCGGTGTTAGCTGGCCAGCTCGAGCCTGCTCAACACTTCATGCATCAGTAAAGCCTACACTGTGAAAATCTGCTGAGGATACGAGTTGTTTTGGAGGCTTATTTTGACATACAAGCAACAAGGGCACTTTCCTACTCATGTGTGGTGTCTATACAGCTTTCATTTGGATACAATATCAACAATACAATCCATCTCTAGGCCATTTAGAGATTAACGAAACACACTGAGAAAGATGTGTCCTACGCTACTGTCAAGACTGGAAATGCTGTGAGGTATTGCAGCTCAGAAAGGATACACAAGTGGAGCCTCTGGTATTTCTGACTTACGGTCCTGAGAGAAGACCTCAGGTTACTACACTTTTTTTAATGTATACACTCCAACTGGTCTGAGAGCCACCCAACACAAGCACCATGCTTTTTCATGCATCAAGCTTCTATTCTATGGAGGTGCAGGTTTACAACAGAGGAATAATTTCTGTAAAGGTCCTTAGGGGCAGGACAAGGGTCTGCCCCTTGCCAGGCAAAGTCTCTGATTGTGGGGCTGGTGCTTAAGTTTCTTTTGAGCTAGTTAGGCATGGAAGGGGGAAGAGCTGCTTTGTATTTTTAATGGGTTCTAGTGAGCAAGACAGGATTTCACACGGAAAGCCAAACTTTGTACAGCACCAGAAAGGTATGTTTTTCAGTGTGCTGAAGCAAATAACAACAGCAATACAATCCAAGGTGCTTCACTAAAGATACTTTAAGTTCCCGTGGCTGTTAATTTATTTTGCAAAGTTTTCTTTCAAGCAGTTGTCACAAACTCCGTTAAGTGAGACAACAAAAGCTGACATTTCCAGGAGGCCAGTGATGTCAAAGTGCAGCAACCTTATCCACTAGGTAACAAAACAAAGGAGAAGATTATAAGGCACTGGGAAAATACATGGCCCGGAAAGAAGCAATTACACTATAAAAACATACCAAACAGAGTTTCCAAACAAAACAAACCAGGCCATCCCTTACCATTTCTGCCCCTTCTGAATATTTCTGGTTCCTAGCCTCCAGGGCACCAGGCTCTCCCTTTAACCAGCAATCAGTACATAGAATCACAGAATGGTTTGGGTTAGAAGGGATCTTAATGACCATCCAGTTCCAACCCCCCTGCCATGGGCAGGGACACCTTCCACTAGACCAAGTTGCTCAAAGCCCTATCCAACTTGGCCTTGAATACTTCCAGTCATGGGGCAGCCACAGGTTCTCTGGGCAACCTGTGCCACAGCCTAACCACCCTCATAGTGAAGAATTTCTTCCTACTGTCTAATCTAAATTTTCCCTTTATCAGTTTAAAGCTATTCCCTCTTGTCTATTCCTACCTGCCCTTGTAAAAAGCCTCTCTCCAGATTTCTTGTAGCCCTTTTAAGCACTGGAAGCTGCTCTAAGGTCTCCCCATAGTCTTCTTTTCTCCAGGCTGAAAAAGCCCAGCTCTCTCAACCCGTTTTAGCCAGCCCTCCAGTGTCTGGGAATCTAGTGTTTCTGTCTTTTACAGGGAAAAAGAAATAAATAAAACCCCTCTCACAGAGAGCAGACCTGTGTTTCACTTGACCTTTCTCAGCTAAGGATGCTGCACTACATTTGGACGTAAGTAGCAACAATGGATATGACCTGCCTTGTTTACTCAACATTAAGTATTAACAAGGCCTGGGTTATATCAGCCACGACCACATTTCACTAGGCAAGATCTGCCTGCATAAATGGCTTTATACAAACATCAGCCCAGCCTCTGGGAAGGACAGTGCATCCCAGGAACAGGGAGAAGAGGCCGAAGGTATTTTCATGTTGCTTAGAAGAACCAAGTGGTAAAATAAAAGGGAGGATGAAAAAATAAATCTGTGTTTGTAGGAAACTCAGCTGTTTGTCAGTCACAGAATGCTTATTTCTATCTTCAAGAAATACAGAAGGTTTCACCTCCGGAGGTGACTTCTGGATTTCTCTCACAAACAAATAACTACTTCTCAGTAGACAAAGAAACTATGGTCCTCAGAATCCACTCTGCAGGGATTCATCTTTTCAGTTTCTTACTCACAGTGGAAATGTAAATTTTGTTATCTGTGGCTGTGGAGAGGGAAGCCAGTGAAAGTTTATTGCAGCACATTCTCCAGATTCTAAACATACCGTATCACATACACACTGTAATGAGTTTTATTTTAACTGCTTTTGGAGATTGCTTTAGTGGACACTGAAATTGAATAACCAGCTCTGCTCACAGAATGAAAGAAACCATAACACTATACATAAAAGGCCTGTCATTATTTTACAGAGGGCCTTGCACATAACCCAGGCAGGAGGGACGTGATTGACACCTATTCTGCTTCTTGAGTCTTTAAAACACAAACAAAACAAACAAAATCCCCAAATCAAAACAAACAAAATTCCTACAGAAACCAAAAATCCCAAAATACCATGGACTTACAATTTCAGTCACACACACAGAAGCATTAAGGTAGTTCCCTCCCCCCCAGTATCCAAGTAGCAGTAAGTTAGAACCTAAGAGCTTCCTTGGTAGATCTTAAAGCATGAAGAAAAAAAGACATCAGCAACTCCTAAACCAGTAGGAAAACATTCACAAAATTCACAGACATTACAGGCCCAGACATCCCTCTAGGCAATGCCGGGGACAGCCTACAGAACAGCCTTTTCAGGAGCTCCCAGCCTGATCATACCTTCTTCCTTCAGCTGGTCTCAGTACACTCTTCTGGTACATAGACCTGGCAGCTTGTAATCATCTACCCTTCATTTGCAAGTGCAAAAACTAGGGAACTTGGAGTTTCCTAATGTCTAGGGAGATCTGAGTGGCAGAACTTACTCATGGAAAGTCATCTGTCTGAAGATGTTTCATTTGCAGGGGAATATGGCACTGCCGTACCCAGAATTTCTCATTCCTAGCTCTTTCTCCTTCTCTGGACTTCGTTAATACTTAAACATACATGACGCATGCTACAATTTTATTCCTCATCTCTTGCACCATTTCATAGAACCACAGAATTGTTTCAGCTGAAAGGGACCTTAAAACTCATCTACTTCCAACCCTCTGCCTTGGGCAGGGACACCTTCCACTAGACCAGGTTACTCCAAGCCCCATTCAACCTGGCCTTGAACGTTGCCAGGGATGGGGTCAGCCACAAGCTTCTCTGGGCAACCTGTGCCAGTCCCTCACCACCCTCCCAGTAAAGAATCTCTTCCTAATACCTACCCTAAATCTCCCCTCTGTCAGTTTAAAGCCATTCCCCCTTGTCCTGTAACTACCTGCCCTTGTAAAAAGTCCCTTTCCAGATTTCCTGTAGGCCCCTTTAGGTGCTGGAAGGCTGCTGTGGGTTCTGTGTCACCACACAAAGAACAAATCAAGATATGTTACAGCAATGTAGTAACGTTGGGTTAGTAAACCCACAACATGCTGCATTGCCTTCCCCACCCCTCTTTCTCCACAGCCTTCATCCCTTCCCACCAGTTCCCCCAGTGAGAGCCCCTCACGCAGCTGCACTTCCACCCACCGGGCAGGCAGCGCACGCCACACACGTCTTCCCCAGCCTGCTACAACTCTGTATTGTTTGGTACATCTGCTCCATTTAGCCTCCACACGCTTGTGACGCCCACCCAGCAGCAAGGGACAGAGCTCCCAGCGCGTAATACCGTAACAGCCTGGTGAAGCATCCCCTGGGAACGCTGTTGGTCAGAATCAGGGAAGGGTGAATGAGACAAAAAATAAACGCTTCCGAAGCAAAAGCACGTGGGAAAGGATAAAACTAGCGAAAGAGAATGAAAGAACTGCTCATTATTACATTAGCAAACCTAAACTATTTATAAGCACTACATCTATCTATTACTTCAATTACATGTTTCTAAATGAGGCTGAAGCAAGATATCCATAATTATTACTGAAATGCCATTTTTACATTAGCCCAACAGTTGTGCGCGCTCTTCACAAAACGCAATAAGCAAACCACTAATTTATTATTTTCTGCAAATTACAGATAAATCAATTTAAATACCTCTTCTACAATAGATCTGGTTTTTAACTCAGAATTCCTATTTCCTTTGAGCTGCAGAAAGCATCCATTTCCCTTCTATCTCTTTGAGGGAGCTTTTTCCTCCCCCATTCTGTTTAGTCTAAGGATGTTCAGAGGGTGAAGTGACATTCAGAAGGCTTGTTTAACTTGTTTGATCAGACTGAGTTATTCTTTATTCACTCCTTTTCCCCACTTTTCTTCCACTTGTCCTTTTGTGAAGCTTTTTCTTATAACCCCATCATGCTACCTGTTCCATTCTATTCTCTCCTATCACACTGCCCTTTGCTTTTTGCTTCCTTAGCTGCAGGAAAACTGGAAGTGATGTTTGCAGCCCAGGGATGAGCTTCCTTCATTTAGAGAGAGCAGGAACAGAGGCTGGCCACCCCCTGCTCCTCACCAGCCCCGGAGCTGAAACTGGCCGTGCCGCATGTTTGCAGGCTCACCCCAAATCAGTGTGTGTACCATGATCTGGGGACCGCCTATACTGTATTCTTGTGCCCCTCCTATTCTCCCATCTGCACAGCCTTTACACCCAGGTATTTACTATCCCACTTGTTCTTTCCCTTACTCATTGGAGAGGGACCATCTTTCTTTCCAGGCCTATCTCATCACTGCTAGAAACACTTCTCCATTCCCATAAAAGCACCAGGGAGCTTTACAAATCACAGACTTTGTCTTCAGACTTCACGTAGAAGGAAATAGATGCATGAAGAGAGGGGACGCCATTTCCGAAGTCAAGCAGACCTAAAGACAGATCATTAGAGGTGCTGATCTGCTACTGTACATTTTAGTTTGCTAGAGGTGTAGCTGTGGTCTAAATATTCTCTCTCAAGCCATATTATTTCCCTGCCTGTGCTTTTAAAGGTTTAAGCCACATGAAAAGTACAATCTATTCTAGGATAAACTACACTTTTTCCTCCAAATCAAACTGTTACATCAACAGAAGTTGTTTAAAATGGTTGTGCGGAAACCCCCACTACCAACAAATCTTTTCCATCACTATCCACACAAAGAGCAGCAACAAATCCCTGCATCATACAATGACTTTTTTATGAAAAACTGTATTAAAACTAATTATGAAAGTTGATGAAATTTTAGTCAGACAAAATCAAGACAAAAATCTGTATCTGAGCTGCAACAGATCAGCTGGGAGCCCCAGCTCCCCCATACCCCTGTACAATATGCTCAACCCTATAAAGTACCAGCAACCTGAGGCCCAGCCACCAACTCAGCTTCTTGTTGTGCTTCAGTGGCATGGCAAAGCAGAGAGGCATGGACAGAGGAGTCCCATGCCTGTGACACCCTCTTGCCCAGGTATAGCCAGACTTCTGGCAGGAGCCTCCTGCTCCAATCCACCTCTGGGGGAATTCGAGTTTGCATTTATCACCACAATATTTCATTCTCAACACCACCCTTGACAGAGAATTAACCAGCTCCTGAGCCTGGGTTTCGTCTAGAAGGGATGCACCCTGACAATCAAATGTGGGCAACATTTGAGGTAGAGGAGCTAGCTATTAAAAACTGAACACAAAAGTGAGAAACCTTCCACATCTGCCAAAAAAAGGAGTTGTCATCTAATGAAAAATTTTAATTTAGTACATCAATTGATAAACGCTTTATCTTCCCACCCCACCAAGCTTTATATTTGGTTACAGCGTAAGTCCTGCCTTTCTTTCCACCTCTATCCCTTGCCTTCTATGCTAAAAGCAATTCTGAGGATCTACCTGTGCTTTTTTTCCTATTGCCAACATCATGCTCAAATCCTTCTCAACGTGACCTGACCTTCAGGACCTTATCTGAATTCTAAGGTTTGTGCCAGTGCAACCACAAACACTTCTAACACCCTTCCTGCAATAAGTTTGAGCTGTAAATGTTGCTTTAACTCCATTGAGCTATCAGGGTGTATTGCTAGAGGAGTGCCAGTCCCACAACCCTGTCCTCATTTCATATTTACCTACTGCCATTTCTGCCTGTTCAGTAAAGCATCCTTCTTCTACTTCAATGTATGACAGCACAACATTTTACTTGGGTCTTATGACAGGAAAAGTCCCAACCCCCTGTCAGGGACACCTTTCACTAGACCAGGTTGCTCAAAGCCCCATCCAACCTGGCCTGGACTACAACTCCAAGGTACTATTAAAATTAAAAATAAAGGAAAAAAATAATGTCCTGTGTTTACATAAGTGTTATCTATGTATTTGCATGGCCTTTGCCTATATCCAATCACACACACTGCTTGAATGACTTTGTAATTCAGATCTCCAGCTTTCTGGGTAAAGGAACTTGCCATCTGGGGGTTACTTTGAGAATGCAATGCCAATCTTTGAATTAAGTTTTCAAAAGCAGAAACTAGAACCCAGATATGGATCTTTATTTTCACACTGTACAAGTACCATTATAGAACCAGTTTAACCCATCCTAAGACCATGTTGTCACAAGTACAGAAGGAGTCTGGGTTTCATTTTATCAGTTTATTTTCTGCTGGATCAGCCCCACCAGCCAGCTTACTCTGCAGCTGTGGGAAATGTGGTGCTGACACAGGAAGGCAGCAGGAACAAGTGTCCAAAAGTGGGGCCTCCACTGCTGGCAGCAGTACAGATTCATACTACATGAAAGTGAAACAGTAACAGCAGCGCTATAGGTGTTCAGTTTATGAACTGTACAAAAAAATAAAGCCATTGACAAACCTCTTTTAAAATAGAAACTTGACCCAGTACAAGCTAGATTTAGATTAGATACTAGGAAGAAATTCTTCACCGTGAGGGTGGTGAGGCACCAGGTCTTTGTCTGGGAATCCTTGTGCTTGTTCATCCTGGAGAAGAAAAGGCTTCGACCTTAGAGCACCTTCCAGTGCTGACAAGAGTTCTGGAGAGGGACTTTTTACAAGGTTATGTAGAGACAGGACAAGGGGGAATGGCTTTAAATTGACAGAGGGGAGATTTACATTAGACGCCATTGTGAGGGTGGTGAGGCACTGGCACAGGTTGCCCAGAGAAGTTGTGGCTGCCCCATCCCTGGTAGTGTTCAAGGCCAGGGTGGACGGGGCTTTGAGCAACCTGGTCTAGCAGAAGGTGTCTCTGCCTGTGGCAAGGGGTGGAAGTGGGTGATGTTTAAGGTCCTTTCCAAACCAAATCACTCTGTGATTCTAGGATAAAAGACACACACAAAGTAAAAATTCTAATATATTTTTCTAATGTATTATTATAAACTATTATATTCTCATGTAACTATTATAAACCAGACTCTGGGGACACTCTGCAAGCCAGCTCTCCAGCACGGCACCAGGGCTGAAGAGGCATGTCATTTTGTCTGGAGGGAGCATCATACCAACATTTGAGTAGTTGGCTCTAAGATCTCCTGGAAGACGTGTGTCATAAAACCTTGAGTAATTCCTCACGTGCAACAATGAAGGGCTACACATTCCAGTATCACGTCAGGCAGGGCAGAAACTTACAATGGAACTTTGAAAGCAACATTTAAAACAAAGGCAAAAAGTTGGAATGGCTCACACAGACAATGAGCAGCAGGTGTTGACTCTGAATAAACCCCCACTTTGGCTGGCTATGGCTCGCATGTGGGAAAACACATTATTAGCAGGTGGAAGAAAGCAAATGGATACTTCTTTACTGACTCTAATTTCAGCCTTGGCCCAAACTGTCTTTTTCCTCACCCAGGAGCACAATTATTGCATCTTGGGTTGCATTTCTTAATAAATATATAGCTTTTAAGAGACAGCTTATTTCTTTACCTTTAGGGAATGCCTGGGAAGTCTTTTCATTAAAATGCTAATAGAACAATAAAGTTTAACACTGAATTTCCCCCACTTGAGTCTGAAAGTGAATGTTTTAGTATAATTCAGATCAAAACACTGTCTATTTTTTCATTAATGATTTATTCTGGTGTATTTATTATTGAGAATCCTATGAGGAGCTGCATTATATTCAAGCATGAACTGAAATGAACTTTGAAGCAAGAAACAAAGCCTGTCTATGCAAGGAAGCGGACTGCACAAGGAATTTAAAGATGAGGCTTACTGCATTTTTAAGTGGTTTGTCACTGTAATATAGCAGCATTTTGTTGTTCTTAGGGCTTCTAACTGCACTTACCCCTTTGGTCCATTTATTTGGTGTATTCATTAAGTAACAAAGCATCAACACTTAGCATGCACACTCGTGAGGTGACGCTTCCTAGCCTGGCTCTTGATTAATCTACATACTAATGCAAGAGGACACATTCTGCAATACAAACAAGCCCTGTGTCACGTTGAGTTACATGTTCTCTGCCTTTTCCCAGTGTGTGGGAGGGTGCAGAGTCGCTACAAAGCTACTGTTACCCAAAAAACGGGGCGAGAATGCTTCCAGCTTCCATCGTCCTTTTCAGTCAGTAACAGCAGAGGATGAAAGAAATGCTTAGCTTAAAACTTGCCTTTCTCAAAATAGCTGTAAGATCAGCGGTGCCCAGTACTTCTTTTATTTTGCTACTGCAGCAGCCCAAATATATAATTTGTGGGCCAGCCATGCAGAGCCAAAGTACATGACAAGATTTAAAGACGATTCAGTGCTCCGGCACATTTTCCCTTTGCTCCACTCAGCCCTCTTGGAGTGCTTTTTAAGAGCACTGGCTTATAGGCTCTCAGTAACTAAACACTTTAAGAAAGCGCAATCCATGCACTTGCATGCACACAGCCATGTGATTTTATCACAGTAACCCTCTCCTTTCCTCTGCCCTTTCTCTCATTTCCCTTTTCTCCACATCCATTCAGATTACAAGCTTCATAGGACAGAGCCCAGGCTCTCTACCTGACATCCTCTGCGGTCCTTGCTATGAAGGGGCAAGAACATAGAGTGAAGTTAGAAAGGAAAAGAGAATACAGCATGCATGTGCCTTCCAATTTGTATATGAAAAGGAATTCACATCCTCTTGTGTCACCTGCCCTTATTTGAGAAATTTCTTTTCTTCTGGTTCTCATTATAGTTTTAATGAGGCAAGGAAAGCTTATTTAAAATGATTCTGCTATAAATGAGCTGACTTAAAAGTAATATGTTACAAGAGATGAGCTTCCAAGCCAACCCTCTATGAGGGTGTTTGTACAGAATCCACAGGGAGCACAGCACCAGGAAGGCAGTCCTCTGCTTCCAGGAGACACTGGAATGGCACAGTGGGCTGCAGGGCTCAGGGAACAGTGCCAGGGCAGGAAAGAACAGGATGAATAGAGGAGCTCTGCATGGCTGTTCCTCCCAAAACTGTGAAAGCAACCCCACAGGGAAGCACTGGCCTTCCTGGCAGCTTCTGTCCTTGCCACTGATTCTTACCAGTTCCTGTGTTCTCTTTAGCCCTCCATCAAAATTCCTACGAAGGTGAACAAAACTCAAGTGCATGACACACCCCTCTTTTCTCTTACCAGTATACAATCATAGAATGTTTTGGGCACAGAATGCCATGGGCAAGGACACCTTCCAAGGTGACCAGGCTCCTCCAAGCCCCATCCCAGATGGCCTTGAACACTGCCAGGGATGGGGCAGCCACAGCTTCTCTGGGCAACATGTCAGGGAAGAACTTCTTAATATTTCCTAATATTTAACCTAAATCTCCCCTTTTAAAGCCATTCCCCTTGTCCTGTCTCTACCTGTCCTTGTAAAAATTCCCTCTCTAGATTTCTTGTAAGCCCCTTTAGGTACTGGAAGACTGTTTTAAGGTGTTGCCCAGGCCTTCACTTTTCCAAGCTGAACAAGCCCAAGGATTCCAAGACAAAGAGCTGGGCTGCTCCTGTTATGGCTCAGCTACCCTATGCTTTGTGGGGTGGCAGCAGCAGTGCTGTGCCACAGGCTATCGGTGCTGAGGACATGGGCCAGACACACTCCAGACCCCACGTTGGCTTCCTGAGCTCAGAAAGAAGGAATTTGATCTTTGTCACTGATGCTGGAAAAGTAGCAAACATTCCCAAAGTGCTGGAAGTGAGGACTGTGAGAGAACTGTACAACATGCTCTGCCTGTCTCCAGAAACCTGCCTTGTACTAATTATAAAGAGAAAAGAAAAAAAAAAAAGGAAAAAATCCCTTTGCATCTCAATTACTGCAGGAGCATTCCTTGAAAACTGTTAAAGCTACATGAAAGGAAAACAAGCACAAAAAGAATCTGAATAATGCCCGTGTCTAAGGGCTACTATCTAAATAGCGCATACCCCAGCACTTACGAATCATCAGGCTCATTCAGGTATAAATCTCTCCAGAATACTGTCTGTTAATACCTCCTGATGCTTCTGTCTGTCTTTAACCCTCCGCACCCACTTAAGGTCACTTCATGTCAAGCACTAACGCACAACCCAAAATCAGGGCAGGGGTTGCCTGATTTACAGAAGTTTCAAGGCATTCTGAATTGTGCTTTTACAAAAAAAAAAAAAAAAAAAAAAAAAAAAAACCAACGAAACCCAAACCATAAAACAGAACAAAAAAAAAAAAAACCTCACCCAACAGCCAAAAATACTCAACCAAATAAACAGAAAAAGCAAAACACAAATAACAAACCCCAAAAGAACTAGAACCATTTAACAAAATCTCAGCTGGCACTGACTAGACATAACATTATAAGGGTCTTTTGTCTCTGCCTAAAATCTTCAAGACTATAGCACTCTTTGCTGTGATAATTGCTTTGGCTGTCCATTCCACCCATCAGGTGATAAAAAACTATCAATCAGACTAAATACAATGTGAGAGAAGTCTCTTTAGCCAATTAGTTGGTAATGAGAACATTAGCCACAGTATCTTCTGCAGAGGGCACCTTAGCAATTCCAGCAGAGCCCACAAAGATGACAGTTCTATCTGGATGATTAATAGCAAGCGTATGACACTACAGAAATTCTGCACAGTTGTGTAAAACCAGGGAGGAATGATCCACTTCATGCTGTTAAATATTTTAAGAGCCACAGATTATTTTATATTACATTCTAATACATACACTTATTTTGTGTCTTGAAATTAACTCTCTTGCACCAAGAATAGTTTTGGAGTTCTCCAGACAAGAGAAATTGCATAAATCAAAGTAACTGGGGAAATGAGAGATTTGTCTTTAAACAGTGTGGGTTTGAACACCAGGAGGCCAAAACTAAGCCTGTTTCTCCACTTTCACCATAAGTATCTTCTTCTGATTCTTTAGAAAGCGGCTTAGCTTCCAATCTGGCAGGTCAGAAATAACCACCTGTGTCACATGCACGTCAAGGGGAAGTCACTATTTGCTTTTCCCAGAAAGATTTTTGGGACATAGAGTACTTTCTGTGCGAACACACGTCACGAATGCAAAGATATAGCCAAACATGCTCTGATCTCAGTGGGATCTCACCCCAAAGTCCTTTGTATCAAGGAAAAGCAAGGGGAACTGCATCCCCTCAGCTGTGGCATAGCGAGGAAGGGATTTGGGGACCACCAAATGATCTAATGTCAAGTTTCAAGCCCCATGTCTCCATTGCTGGATTGCACTACAAAAAGAAAATACTATAACAAACAGCACCTGAATTATTTTAGTTGCACCAGTGAAAAAGCATAATCTTTAAATTGGCAGGCTGCAAGGCTCTATTCCACATTAGCCTAATTGGAGTTAATTGCCAAACCATCTTAAACAATTTGAGTTTCCTGTTGTGCTAGAACGGTGCTTGTAAGAGAAGTCTAAAATGGGCAGCTATTGATACATCAATTTATTTACCCTGCAGCATGGCTCTCACAAACAAAGCCCGAGTGAGCTGTCTTGGGGCAGGAAAAAGAACACGGAGAAAACAGAAGAGATTAGAGAAAGCTGCAGTTATGGGAAGTGACAGGGCAATCAATAAACTCCAGGTTCAGAGGGTAAATTGAACTGACAAAAGTCGGCCCTAAGTTTGCATACCAAAATTTTATTTGTATAAATCCTCTGTAGAAAAGTAACCACCAGGATGATCTGAACCTAATTTTCTTCCCAACTACTCTTCCGAACTGGTGTTTCTTCTTTAGCCCTTCTTCTTATCAAAACTCTGTTAAGCTTGAAACACGCAGCAAATTTCAGATGGAATGTATTAAAAAGTGCTTAGATACCATGGTGATAGGCACATTGGGAACACCACACAACACGACAGCTGAGATAGACAAATGGGTTTGCATGCAGTGGATTTTGTACAGGAGAACTAAAATAAATCTGCAAAGGCCGGGGGGGGGGGGGGGAACAGTGTTGTAATTTTACAACAGCAGTAAAACATAACAAGCCTATGGTGCAAACTCACACCTTTGGTGAGTGAACAAGCTGAAGTAGTAAGAAACACTCTCATGCAGCATTATACAGAGATTTCAGTAACTTTAAGTAAGCAAAAATAACCTTGTTGAAGTGCATGAACATACATATATATATGCACACACACACACAAACACACATACATAGCAATGGTCACTCTGAGGCAGGGGAATCATGAATGCACTCTAACACATCTGAGAGCAGAGCCTCTGAGCAGAGACACAAATCTATCCCTAGTTATTTTCTTTGGTTTTGTGAAATGTATGGATCACAATTATTTTATTTAAGCCTTTCAGTAATTAAAAGGGGCCTATAGCAAAGATGGGGAGAGACTTTTTAGCAGGGCCTGTTGCAATAGGACAAGGGGTAATGGTTTTAAACTAAAAGAGGCGTGATTCAGGCTGGATCAGGGAGAAATTCTTTACAATGAGGCAAAATCTTGGCACAGGTTGCCCAGAGAGGTGGTGGGTGTGCCACCCCTGGGGACATTCAAAGCCAGGCTGGGTGCGGTTCTGGGCAACCTGATCTAGTTGAAGATGTCCCTGCTCATTGCAGGGGGATTGGACTAGATGTCCTTTGAAGGTCCCTTCAAACCATCCTATGATTCTTTTACGTAAAGCACACTTCCATGTTTTTATGTAAATTATCTGAAGTGAGGGCAGTTAATCTGGTAATATTGCAAAGGGAGCAGTTCAAAACTGGAAATTAAGATGAGACTGGCAATTGTGGATTGACAACATGTCATCTGTTAATTAAAAGTGACAGCTGTAACATTATATTTCACCGCACAATGCAAAATTATTGACTGCAGCGTGCTCTCTGAAGTTTTATCGCTCTTTCACAGTAGTCAGCAGAGTTAAAGAGGCAATCACGGTGTTAATCCTGAAAAGCACTAAACAGATTTGCCAGGTACTTACTAACAGGTGGTTTCTGTTGGCTTGAAAGGGCCAGTGTCATGTCCATTCTTGGTGGCACAGCGGGAGCTGTGACATGTCAAAGCAAAAGGCAGGAGTGATTCACATGGTACCTGACTGCAAGTAGAGCATCCTGTGGTATAAAGGAATGCCCAGTGAATCACTGCTGACCCTATGTTAAACTACAGATTCACATGGATTCACATTTCATTTTCCTTAACAGACAGGATCAGTGTCTTCGTCCCCAAAGCCTTGCCTTGATAGCCTCACCAGACACCACCCTGCCTTCCGTTTCCCACTGTAGGCAACTGAACCAACTAAAGTGCTGAAGTGGAGCCATTCCAGCACTTCAGGAAAAGCTCAACTGTCTTTTGGTTCAGTGTACATGTTCTACTACATTACCTACAACCGGTAGCTTAAATTATGCCCTATGATGTACAGCAGTGGATTTAACCGTTTGCTCATGGTCTGCTGGTGATAACTGAAGAAAATCGGTCTTTGCTGATCCTTTTAGATTATCAGTAAACCCTTAACTGCTACTGCTCAGAGCCATCGATAGATAAACTGTCTGTTAATGATCATGATGGGGCTTAAGTGGATCAATTGTCATCTATGGGTACAATCTTTGCAAAAAATCTCATTCCCTTAATGGTGTATTTGAGTTTCCCAGGTTTACTCAGCTCATTAGGTGCAGCCACCAGTTCGGAGGGGCAATTCACCCCGTGAACCATTGACCCCCTGCAGATATTGTTTAGCTACCCACCATTTGTCTTGACATTTGCAGCTGGGGAAACTTGATGGCTGTGGCACCCAAACAGTAACTGCTGAACAGGTTCCTCTTGTTTACACTTATAAAAAGGTTATGTTTTCTCCTTCCAGATCCAGAACTAACTGGATCATCCTCATTGCTGCTCAGGGGCAAGCTGAGTGCTATATTTCCCACATACAACAGGAGAAGCCAGCCAGCCACAGGGCAAACACGAATACTTTACACTGGCACTTTGTCACCGGCTCTGACGGTTGACAGATAAAATTTACTCACTTATTTGCTGTGCCTAGAAAACTTCGATCACGATGCAAACATATTTATACAGGGAGTCCTCCAAATACAAGAAAAAAATAGCCTATAAGAAGGCTTCACAGTAGGTTAGCACTGAACATGAAGCTCCCAAGGTTACCACTTGAAACGCAAAAATCCCGTGCTCTGCTCGTGAGAAGTGAGCCACAACCTGTTTCTTTTTACAGAATATGACTACAAGATGGCCAATTCCTACAGCTACTGACCGTGTGGCTGTTTGCCACAACCAGACAAGAGTCTGCAGTGCGCTGAGCAACCCCCCCTCCCCCGATCGGAAGGAGAGCAGGGAAACAATAGCTGTAAGGTGATAAATGTGCCATAATTAGCGAGGGGAAGGGCTGAAGCCCCTCTCAGTGTTTCTCTGGTTGAGGGAAAGATGAGCCTCACAATGTATTCCACTCCCAGTGATTAGTAGAAGATTAACGGCAAAATAACTTCACAGTGTTAACTCATTTCCTAATCACAGCTTGGAGCTCACAGCACAAGGAAAAACGTTGCTGTCTGCGTGTGCTCGTATAAATACAAAGGAGCATCATATTCTCTTTCTTTCCCCAGGTATTACTGCGTTTATCTCCAGAACACGACTGGCTATTATAAATTATCTCCACCATCCTATGTTCTTCCTCTCCCCTCCCCACTTCCCTGTGAAAGGGAGGGTGAGAGGAGAGCAAAGAAAAGACGGCACCCCTGGATTCCCTTTCTTCAGCTTTTACCAGCCTCCGGAGGTCAGGACGCTATTGGCTCTGCTCTGCGTGTGAGCTAGAGCTGTTCACTTAGCAACAGAAAGCAGAAGCAGCAGACAGCAAAACTATCTCGCTACGTGTGTGCGCGCCTGCGTGAGAGAGGAGGAGAGGGAGATGGAAGGGTTCAGGTGATGTACTCCGCCGCTGTGTGCGGAGGGTCCCCTCTCCAGGGTGCACCTCCAGGGATGGCAGTGACAGATGCCGGTGCTCTCCATCCCAAAAAACAGAAATGCAATATGCTTGAGTGCTCAGCATATTGCATTTTTTAATATAGGAGCTTAATTAGAGCCTACTACCAACAACAATCTCAATAAAGCCTTTATTTAACACAAGTCGTAAAGAGTGTCTTTTGGGTATGAAACAATAAGGATAAAATGTGATGTGTAAGAAGGAAAAAAAATGAGAAAGGAATGAATCCAGAGCTAAGGTAATGCAGAAGGGAGGGATGAGTTTACCTTATCTATCTCTTCTCCCACTGTCTCTTAAGGCAAAAAGTCAAAATTTAACCAGCCTCAGGAAGACACTGTATTGTAGTGTTATTCGACCTCCAAAAGGATGAGCTTGTGGCCCAGCTACTTCTAAACAACAGCTTCTTGCTAAGAAAGGAAAGAAATAGCAGAGGAAGGTGTAAGACAGAAGAAATAACTTTCACAGATCTTAGTTTCTTTATGAAACACAAGGGACGTGTTCAGAGGTTACTGAGAGATTATTCCATGCTGCCATTCAGAGTGACAGAAGAGATTTCATGCAGATCATTCCACAGGAAATATAGACCCTGCAACCCTCCCTTGCCACCGGCATCGGATATTCTCCTTCCTGCCACTGCTAGGGAAGAGCTCTGAGCACACACCAGGGAAAGCATCATTTTCCTAATATGAAGGCATGTCTCCCTCTTCCCCACCCAGTCCCTAAATGAATTAATTGTGAAATCAACATAACTGACCCTTTTCTTTTTCCCAGCTGCTTTGCATCTCTGTTCACCTTAATTTTAAACCTATCTATATGTAGAGTGTATCACTGCCAGTCTTTTCAGCTTTTAACACCTAACCTCTTGAATCAAACCCACTCTGCAAACTGCTAAAGCCTACTGAAATAGAGTAGCTGAACAGCAACTTCAGTTCTTCACAGCTCCAAACAGACAAGGTCAAAAAACCCATCCAGGACCCTCTTGCTCTTTAGAATGGGGGGCTTAAAAGCACCCAAGGTGTTGTTTTATCCTTTTCACCTCTTTTGTATGACAATTATATTACGTTTTCCTTATATTCAACAATACAATGGATATGTTATAAAGGAAAGGAAACGGTACTTCCCTAGATTCAGTATCTCCAAAACCTATATGTAATTGTTAAAGAGGAACCTATATTTTCAAGGAACAGAACTAGAGCATGGGTTGCACGTCTAGTTCTATTATTTCCTCCATAGGACTTCATCTTGTTAACAAAGCCTACAGCTTACAGGAACTGGGCAGAGGTGGAAAAAGTTGGCTATCAAGAGTAGCACATCAGTACTATGAGAACCAGCCTGGTGAAAAGAAAAAAGAAGCAAAGAAGTGTGTGCGTGGGGAAGACAGAGAGGTTCACCTGCCTGGGCAGGATCAAAAACCACTGTAAAATCCAACAACCCAAATATGAAAAAAATCCCGAAAAACAAGTAGAGATAACAGCTACGCAGTGCCAAACCTGAAGTTTCCTGTTGTATAGTTTCAAGAGATAGGAAAAAATCATGAAATCATCATAGAATCATAAAATAGCTTGGGTTGGAAGGGACCTTAAAGATAATCTAGTTCCAACCCTACACACCAACCCTCTGCTAGGCCAGGTTGCTCAAAGCTCAAAGTGTCAGAGCAGGTCTCCAATTAACATGAATGTCTATGAGCATGACCTGAAAGATATTGCCCCAGACCTCCACCTAGAGGATCAGGAAGCGTGGGGCACAAGTGGGAAGCAACAGCACAGCCTTCTTGGTGCACAGCGTAGCTGCTGCTCCTCACACCACAGAGCTGCTCCCCACACCACAGAGCAGTGAATGTGGTGGGGCCTGCAAAATGCCTGCTTTCCATTCTGCATGTCCTGTAAGTGAGCAGCAAAGCAGTCCATTCTCAGGATGCCCTGGCTAAGAAATGGAGGATTGATTCCCTGAGGTGGCACCTCCCACCATCACCCAGCAGGCTTGGGAGCTTTACCACCCCACTCCTCCCCAATGGCAATGGTCTGAGTTACAAAACAAGGCTGTGTGGGAGGAAGCTGCCTACCTGGCTTCCCAACCTGCTCCTGCACAGAGCAGCCTCTGCAACCACAATGCACAGCTTCACTTTTCTAGGTCTCTCAGAACAGCAGAGCCAAGGTCTGACACCAGCCAGGCTTGGCTCCGGTTCTGCCAGCCTCACCCTGCTCCTGGATGGATCAGGGCAAGCAGGGACCTGGCCAACCTGCTGGGCCACCTGGGCTCTCGCCCATGGCTGCTGATTCACAGTTACCTCTTTAGGCTTCAGAGCATTTCCAATCAGATTCACCAGCTGCTTCTTCTCATAGAAAAGTTTGGGTTGGAAGTAACCTTACAGCTCATCTGGTTCCAAACTCCCAACCATGGACAGGGACACCTTCCACTAGAGCAGGTTGCTCAAAGCCCTGTCCAGCCTTGTTGTTTGCTTGGTTTTTCTTTTAAAATCTCTTCACCTCTTCTTTCACATTGGATATGTTTTTGCCCATGACTTCTGCTTCACATTAGGGTTTTCTTCATTCCTGCCATTCTTTCGCTTTTTCAGCACATCTTTATTGCACTCCTGATGGGTTTTAACCTTTATTCGTTTTTGAATCATTGCTAATATATGTGAATAAATCAAAGGCACTATAGAAAGAGGTACAAACATTTGTCCTGAAGATGCAAACAGTGATCCTCTCAATTTGCTTCCTGTTGTTCCTAAAATGTAGGCATTTGTTTGCATTAGATCAATCCTTCTTTTCACAGCTCTTTAAGACTGAAAGAGCCTGACACAAGTGAGGCCCTGGCATGGTCACCTTTCCTGTGCCTCAGCTAAACTCCTACCAAAGCGAGTTGTGATGTGAATGGTCCCTTACTGAAAATGGCTTAATGCTTCACATTTTGTAATTTAAAGAAAAGAAATAGTGGTCATCTTCACCAGTAACGCAAAAGGTTTGATGCAGAAATAAGTCACACTGGTGTTAACCCTGGACAGAGATGAAATAATGAAAAACACCCAACATGTTGGCAGTAGTTTAGATGTTACCCAGAAGATGCTCTGTGTATCCAAAATTTGCATTCTGTTTGTCTGCCATCACATGACTGTGCTGACCTGCATTCAAGAGACATCAAGAGGAGCATTCCATTTCCTCAAACTCTGCAGGGGCATCGGTCCTACATCACCTACAGCTGAGGCTGCAGCCTGTGATCATCTCTCCAACCACCGTGGTAGCCAGTGATTTCCCCAGAGGTTTGCCTGCCTTGTCCTCTGCAGAACTGCTCTGAGAATGCACAAATGTGTGACACACCAAGGGCAAAGCTGCCAAGATCCAGGGAAAGGAGCAGGGATTTGAGGAGTGAAAAAGTCCATCCAGGAGTTAGACAGACTTTTTAGAAGGTGCCTTTCAACACTTTTTGCAGGGAGATTACTTGAGGCATTTGAATTCTCAGTCATCTTCTACTAGATGACTGACTGAAAATGTAAACTTAGGTATTAAATAGCTTTGAGGATTCCCAATGGGATACATTCATAACAGTAAATGAAGCCACGGTCATTGTTATAATCTCATGAATGTGAAATCTCTTTGCAATATCCATGCAGTTAGCCAAGATGAAAGCCCAGACCCAACAATGTATTTCAGCTTCTGACATCCCAATTTCATCTGTCTGCACATAGTGCTTTAAGTGGAGAAGAAAACAAAAAGAGCTGTGATATCAGGGCTCCAAGCTCAGCGGCGCTGGGACCTTCTGCCTGTCAATATGTCTGAGGTGCTTTCCTCATCTCTCATCTCTTTGCAGCAGCAGGAAGTTGGAAGTAACCACTTCTCTCAGAGATCTGGTGCCCACCTCATGTGGAGCACTGAGGTCCGGGAGCAACAGCCAACAGCCTTGTGGAAGGCAGGGGCTCCAGCCAGCCGAAGGCATCACCTCCTATTTGCAGCTGAGCTCTGAGCTCAGAAAGAGCTGGAACCAAGGAGCAGTACCCATCCTTGCAAGGAGTACCATCTCTCAAGGCAGCCTGCTTGAAGGAATTAGGGTACTGAATGTATTTCAGATGTAGTGAGTCATTCTCTCTCACTGGTCTCCAGCCCCTTCCTTATCCCTTGTAACCTTCTGTTACCTCAGTGATACCTAACAATGTCACCCCTCAAGTTGCTTTTCCCAGAGCAGAGCCTGTGCCTACAGGCCAAGCAATGCCAAAAGGACTGGACTACAATGCTCATCCATCTTGCTCACACCGTAAGGAGTGGTTTCATTTGTTTGCTACTTACCATGAGCAGCATGACCCTAACCAATTCATCCTGTAATCCAACAACACCAGTCACACCAAGGCAGGTCTGGCTGAACAGCCTGCAGATTTTGCACCTTACCTGAACTGAGTGAAGGCACACAACAATGCTCGGAGAATCACCGAGACCTGAGAAGGCAAAGTCCTTTTGTTGGACCTTGGGATAGCACCAACACATGGCTCCAAGCAGGGGTGCAGTGGTTGCTCTCTCAGCCATCCACCAAGGAAGCTGCAGAGATACTGACTGTACCCCCATGATGTCTGCACAGGCTCAGAGCTGTCCCACCACCTCCATGTTACACATACACAGTTCATAAGCTCTCACTTTAAGGACTGAGATGCATGCCCAGCTCTGAATTGGCACGACCTGAGGAAGACCTACCTTTGCTAACAGCCCATCTTTAATTTATTCTTCATGTTACCGGAATAAGCAGGGGAGAGGGAGTCATTAAGGATTTTTTTGTTTCATTTTTTCTTGAACACCACAAACATCACATTTCCTATATGCTTCAGCAGTTTCACTGTAGGAGACAAATCAATACTCTTCTCTTTGGAGTTAAAGATTCTCATTTGGTAAAGGGAGAATAGAGGATTTGCCTTAACAAAAACAATATGTACTTCTTTAGAAGGAAAAAAGAAACCTACTTCCTTTTGTCTAGTTTCCATTATGTTGATAAAAAACTAAGCACACTAGACGAAAGGGCTTTTCTTTACAGACAAGATTTTCATAAACATACTTTCAACACATTAAAGACAAAGCAGAAATGTATGTTGCAAGCAAAAAAAAGCCTTCAGGACAAAAACAGCCTGGCCTTGAGCATTTCCAGGGATGGGGCAGCCCCAACTTCTCTGGGCAACCTGTGCCAGTGCCTCACCACTCTCATAGGAAAGAACTTTTATTTAATACCTATTTTTTTCCTAATATCAAATATAAATCTACTCCCTTTCAGTTTAAAGTCATTCCCCCATTTTAGAAATGGTCTGGATTTCTTTATCAAATCCCAGCTATCTTCCTGAGTGATCACGGAGGAACAGCTCAAGGCCAACAGGACAGCCCAACAAAGCAACAAAGTACATGCCCTCACTCTCTTTGCACATGATTCAGTTTGGGTGGTGTTTATGGGAGATGGAGGGATAGGTTAGCACTCCTCACCCAATCTATTGTCCTATTCATGTCCATACCACATGCCAGTACAACCTTTCTGTCTGTAATGAGCATGGCAGCTAGCTCTAAGCTTCCACCTTTCCATACCACACATTTTAGCATAGCTGGTTTTGCAAACTAAACTGAAACGTTTACACAGAAGTTTTCACAGTGTAAACAATCTGGAATTCTTAGCAGCCAAAGGAATTCCCCACTGCTTCGAAAAATGAGATTTACTTACATTTTATATAGATTCTTTTTGAGAAACAGCTTGCTTTTAAAGTGTCACACCCTTTGTTCACAGGGTGGATCACCAGACCCTGCACAGTCCAAAGCATTTACTATCTGACCAGCATTCACAGCACATTTACAGCACATCTACAGCTGAGGATCTAGAGAATTACTCCCTTTCCTGTTACAGATGAGAAGTGAGGCAGCTGACACAACTGTTACATCAGACAAGGAAGTAAATAACAGCATGACAATGAAAAGCTCAACTCCTAGCCTTAAACTTCCTGTGATTAAATAATTAATTACCTCTTAATAAAAAAATCTTTAAAACTGTAATAACAATACGTTTTAAAATAATCATGCACTATTTGATAAAACTGCTGCTTTATGTCACTCGCATCACGGGTAGCAGAACACCAGCTGAGAACCTTGCTGCCGGTGTCAAGTGGTTCCACCAAAAACCAGGCTTCTTTTTCAAAGCCTCAGTAGAATGATGGCTCTTATCATGGAAGGAGAATTTCACGAGGCAGAAGAATAATGGCAAAATGCTCTGTGACTGGCAGAGTGAAATCCAGTCTCACAGACAGCCAGGAAGGCAGCAACAGTAGGTGGTTATCAAGACAGTTTCATCAGGCAGTCGAAGGCCATGCAAAGCTTTATAAATCAGTATGAGGAGTTTACAACTGACACACCACTGAACAGAGAACACTAAAGACTTCTGTTCTGAAAAGCTGATTTTTGGCATCAGCCTTCCTGCAGCGTTTAGATTTTGCTTACTGGAGTTAAGGAATGGAAGCAGATAGAATCAAATAAGCCAGTCTCAAACCGAAGAAAGCATGAATTAAAATCTGTCTCCATGACTGAGGGAAATTATCTGTTGCTGATAATATTCCTCAGATAATAAAAGTCAGTATGTGAAACAGCCTAACTACTGCAGGGGAACCAAAACAATAAATCAGGGCACTAGACAAGTGTGACCTTCTCTATTACTTGAAAGACACTTTTGCCCACCTGAGGCTGAACCTCACTGCCAAGGTCCTACCCCCAGTGAGAAACCACAGGGGAAGATCTGGCCACAGATGCAGGAACCCCAGAGCAGCCCTGCCTGCAACCAACCTCTAACAAATATGAATCTTACAATAAGACAAACATGGTAAGTTCCTGCAAGCCCAAAATGTGATTCTAGTGACAACTGCAACAATTCAATAGTCGACATTTTTAGCCAAGAAAGACAAGAACTGATAAGGGCAGCCAAACAGCATTTACAATTACACATTTCATTTGTCTAGATCTAGCATTAGTGAGCAGTAATGGAAAACCTAAAACTACCGATAGATGGTAAAGTATGGAGGAACAGCCATATTCTACATTACCAAAAACTGAACTGAACTTTAATCACTACCTAACAATATCAGTCACCAAATAAGAAAACTCCTCCTCCACCATTTACTATCAAATGGCGACAACTCAGAAGCACAAACAAGAAATCTACACAGACCAGGGATGCAGGAACTAGTGATGGGCTCAAAGACCTCACATATATATCACTAGCTGAAAACTATCCAAGGTATGAAGTGAGGAGGACTTCACTTTCCAGCAGAAGTATCATGAAGCAAGAGGAACAACCACCCAGACAAACACTCATATGCATTTTCGCTATACAGGCAAAAACTTCTATAAATAAACCCCCAAAAGAAATTCACAGAATATTTTTTAACCTGTAATTCAGAACTATTCCTCTACTACAAATAATATACCAGGATTTTCATGCTCTGTGCAAACTTAGCTTTTCTAGGGGGAGGAAATGTGAGAGAGGAGGGAGAGATAAGAGACACAGAGTTCTCATTTTAATTCTTGGAAAGACTGACCCTCCAGAGAAGATAATTAGCAACCTGGCCAGTAATACTTTAGCCACACAAGTACAGCTGTTAACCTGCTCACTATAACAAGAGCAAAACACTGAGATAAAGGGTAAGTAAACTGCAGTATGGATCTTGTGACACTCCAACAGCCCAACATTTTCTTATCAAGTTTGACTGGTCCTTCTGCATCAAGCAGATGATGTAAGAGTTCAAGATGTCATCTACATGCAAGGAAGTCCAAATGAAGAAAAGAATGTGGTAATTAAGGAAAAAATCCCATAAAATAAATAGAAGAAAGCTTGTAAAATGTATAAAAGAAGGAATATTAAAAAAAAGTTTCCCTGAATAATAAATCCTTAGTACAGTTCAGACGTGAATCATGACAGAAATCCACCTTAATGTGCTAATCACATGATGCCAAGAAAGAGAGACATCACTGTAACAAATCTATGATAAAACCATGAGAAATCTGAAAGAAAACCTGAAATGGGACTGAGAAGGCAATAAATGGCCAAAATTAAAAGAGGATTTATGGTGTCACAAGAAACAGTAATGTGTTCAAGAGAATTATTGTGAACTGAGTGCCAATGGAACAATTTAAAGAACAGAGACACATAACAGAAGTGTTACCATTGTACCCAAGGAGCAGAGATTTATGGGCAGCATAGACATCTGTGGAGTATGTTTTGGCTAGTATAAATCACTGCCTCTTCACCATTTAAAAAGCATTCCAGGTTTCACAGTGATCTGAAACCCTCTTAGGGCCAGAGGGAGCTTTGCTGATCTACCTCTTCGAGGATAACATTGTAGGATGCTGATGAAACGAGAGCAGTTTATGCCAGCAAAGGGCATGCTCCTGTGACTTTGGAGGAGCTATGTTAAGTTTAGGCAATGTGAGGGGCTCCTCCTCTCCTAGTTTGCAGGTTTGGACCAAAGCAGTTCAGTGTCCAGCGTGAGGCCACAGTGTCCAGCGTGAGGCCACAGTGTCCAGCATGAAGCCACAGAAGAAAGTCAACAACAAGATCTTTTCATACTCAAACTGATCTCCAGCCTCCCTGCCTGAGTGGATTCCCATCTGAGTCTGAATTTGGTCCAGTGAAATAAACACCAGCTTCTATCATGAAAAAAAGTTCTCATTGAAGAAACAAGCTGTAAAACACACCAACAAAAGTGGCAGTAACACAACAACATACACTCTTACCCAGTTTAATCAAAAGAATGGATATGTGCCACAGCACACAGGGTATCCCCCCAACAGCGCACCATCATATCCAGGCTTTAAACCAGAAATAGAGACACACTAACCTGTTAACAAGTTGTTCAACATTTTGGTCCAACCTTTACTGATACAAGTTTCCATGTTATGCAGCAGCTCTCGTTAATGACTGGACTGTGGAACCGTTTTGTTATTAAGCAGCTACTTTAGACCTGAACACTTAGTTAAACTTCAGGGGTAATAATCTAAACTCATTCCACACAGGGAGTTTCGTGGTTCATTAACAAACCTTTTTATTTGAACCCGTTTGAGAGCTACGTGTCCCTTGTAGTGCTGCTTGCTAGCAAAGAGCATCTTGTCTGAATTGCTGGATCAAATCCAGAGGAAAAAAAAAAAAAAGGCATAGTAACTGAAAGCCATGACCATCTGGTGACTGTTCAACATCCTATGTGGACGCTAGCCTGCGTCCAGCATCGGGTGAACAGGTGTCCACATAATACCAGCCATCACAGTTGTCACTGGTTTGTAATCCCATTTGCAGACTTGACACTCAGGCAGAATATTGAAAGCCTGTCATCCTTCAGCTGATCCCCCCGGCATGCTTGTGTGGAAACTTGTGGCTGCTGGCGAATTCTGTGCTGGATTTCATTCACTAATACTTCCATTCTTGTTCATTTGAAAAGGACAAGCAAACAGCACCAACAAAAAAGAAATGCCCTTGGAAATCCAGTGTTGTGCAAATACACAGGGACTAAGACCTCTCTCACTGCATTCAGAAGCACCAATACTCCCCACAAAATGGGACTCCTTCGTGGAAGCAGCAGTGAAACCAGCTATTATTTATGCCCAGTAAAAAAAAAGCACTTGCTACCTATAACTTTAGAGAAAAGAGAAATAACAGAATGACAGACTGGGTTCAGTAAATGTCTAAGAAAAATTACCATTTTGTTTGAAAACAGCTGACCCAACTGCAAAGCCTTCTTACTAGTGTAAAAACATATACTTCTGATAGACAGACAGATGTCAAATCACTTAAAATTGAAAGCAAACAAACAAAGAAACCCCACACAGAATGAGGCAGGCTGTGGCTTTCTCTAGTGTCTGTGAGTTCACAGAAGTAGCAGTTTACAAGCAGAACAAATTATCAGGACTCAGATGAACCACAGTAAGCAACTGTTTGTGCATTCCTAGATCATAGCAAATATGAAGGAAAGGTTCATTAACTTACAGCTTTCCCACTGAGGTATAAACTAACATGTTGTACCTGGTATTTTCTAGGAGCACACATGGTCATTTAACTCTTTAGCTGAGGGTGGGTAGCTTGCAAAGCCATGAATTCCCCCCCAGGCACAGGACCCCTGTGCTGAGTGCTAATAAGTAACCCCATGAGCACAGGCAAAAGCATTCTCCCTGTGCAAAATCCCATATTGATAGCCACTGCCACACATTGTGGCATCGGACCAGAGCTCCCTGCCAGCTCCCTGCCAGCCAACCTTGTTATGGTCATTTGAATCCCCTATTCCACCCAACAGAAGCACTCTAAGCCTTTGACAGCCAAGTTGATTTGAGCAGTCTTGACAGAGACTAAGTACATGAGTGCATTCCCTGACAGTTTCACAGAGGTGAATGTCCAGCGTCCAGCTGGTTTAGTTTGCTCCCTCAACAGTCTGCAGAGAACGAGAGCAATGAAGAAACTACACTCCAAAACCTCTGTGCTGAGCTCTTTATAACCAGCAAAATGACCCACAGTCTTCTGTGGACATACATCATGAACCTTCTCCACAATTAGCAAATTAGAAATATCCCCAGCAAGTTGCCACAGATCCTCTTCTGAGTGAAGGATGGGCATCACAGATTTATGCTCTCTTTGGCAAGCGATCCATATTACCTAAGTATTTTCCAGCTACCATGTCAGTAACCCCCTCTTGCTCCCCAAGGCTGGCTGCTTTCTCTTTATTCCGTGTAAACTTTACCAACATTTCCACGTCCCTAAAAGTACAGCCACTCTATGCAGTGATCCAAAGTGAAGCTTTCCAATTAATAAGAGAGCATAGTAAAGTTTGCTAGAAGGGTAAAATATGGTTACTTTCCAAACACCAAGAGAAAAACAGTTTCAGAAATGCTTTGGCAAGATGTAGAAAGTGAGATTCTGAAGCTGAAACTGGAAGGACCCAACTTAGAAATCATGTGTTTACCATCAAAAGCACATATCTAACTCATAAGTCTTTGTGTGCAAACAGCTAAGGTTTGCCATGCTGTTGCTCCAGTCTTCTAACAGAAATATTCCGTTTACATCATGGAAGTTAATCACACCAACACCCCACAACAGAAATGGAGTAGAGAATCTGAATTTTATGCCCTGTGCCTGTCTGCATATGTTAATACATGCCTATATGCACACATACCCATGAACACGCACATTACACTGAGATAAATCAAGAACAGAACAATGAGGCTTTTGTCATCTTTAACACAGTCCGGTTATATATAACTTTGCAGCTTAAATATAAGCTTAAACCTGAATCTCTCACCCGCATAAAGATATATACTTATTTATAGCTACAGCAATAGGGAGGCTGCTGAGAAAAGTAGAACATCTTTGGAAAAAGTGGGTGGTGATAATGAAAAACAGAATCCACTTTTCAACTTCACTAGCATCTCAGGTCTATGAAAACTGTGAACTTGAATCCCCTTTTTCTGCCCAGTGGAATACTTTGAATCATCTAACATGATCCTATCTTTGGGATTTCTGAATCTGCCCCATTCCCTCAACTGCAGGTCAGCAGTTGGCTGCATTCTGGCCATCAGAAAACTGCTGGAGAAATGGAAATGGCCTCCTTCATACTTTGTGTACTCATACAAGCAAAAGAGCAACAGAAACCAGGCAGTGCTGGGCATGAAGACAAGTTAAGTTCAAAGCTAACTTGCGCCACACTGCGTGAAACTCTCTGAACTCTGCAATGACTATTGGAAATACTGGGACATGGTCTCAGAGCTGAGGGTGCCTTACAAAACACAGACCTGCGTGGCCTCCCTCACTGTTTAATATCTGTGGTGTAGATATTGCTCTTGTTCCCTTCCCCTGAATTATGAAACAAGTTCACTGTTGGGAAAGTCAGTCACTTGAAAGACTAGTGCCTCAAATCTTATTGCTCACCAAAAGGGAGGTAAATGCTTGAGAACAAGTCATATGGTGCTGAGCTGTACCCAGGAGCATCGTGTCGTGTGTACCAGCACGGCACTATCAGAAGCAGAGGACACGGTCTGTCTGCAGTAAAGGCACACTTGACTGGAACTGTATAAAGCTTGATGGTAAACATATTGTGGTTTGTGGCTTATTCAGCTCCCTCTTCATCCCTTTTTTTTTTTTTTCCTCTAGCCTTTTATCTGTAAAGGGTCTTCAGGAAAAGCTGTACTAAAAAGTAATTTAAGATGCTTGTTATACACAAGTTACATAGTTTATAATAGCCAGTAACCCATCACAGGTTGTGGTTTTATGTGTAAATCATGCGTCTCTCAAGGGTATTTTGAATCCTATATCATATTTCTACATGCACAGGTTGCCCAGAGAAGCTGTGGCTGCCCCATCCCTGGCTGCCCCATCCCAAGGCCAGGTTGGACAGGGCTTGGAGCAACCTCATCTAGTGGAAGGTGTCCCTGTCTGTGGCTGGAGGATTGAAACTGGGTGAGCTTTAAGGTCCCTTCCAACCCAAACCATTCTATGGTTCTATGTAACTGCACAGACTACTTAGAAGCTCTTTTGGTATATCCTCAGCCCTCTGTTGTTCCTCTCAGCTCACAGTAACTGCAAGAAAATAAAGCTGCATCTGTCTCCTTACAATGAAGGTGATGAGAAATGGGAAACAATGAAAGGTACAGGCCTGATTCTCAACTTGTTATGAACATTGCAGGTAATATTGCATTTCCCTACAGCCACCACAGGGCCAGCCACTTTCTTCAGACGCACCAGAATTTCACCTATGCACAAGCTGTCTTGCCTTTACCCAGGCACTTACATCATACCAGCCATGCTAGTTTTAACTACAGCTCTAAAATACTGCAAGCTAATTTCAGTATTTAACACTACGTTAGGAAGCCTCAGTGAACATTATGAACATGGAACAGGCCTCCTCTGCCTACCTTGTGTAGGCAGAGACTTTGTAAAGCCAGCAGATACTTGGGCAGGCTGTGCAATAACTGTTCAGCTGTTCAGGAATTTTGCTGATCCCTTGTTTGAGTTAACTGCAGACTTAGAGGGAGATTTGTAAAACATCACTGCACTGCTTCTAATACGTTCAGTTTATAATCAAACAACTTGTACATGGCTCCCCAAAACTGGTCAGGCATGAAACGTTTTCTGTGGATAAGGCAGATAAACCAACTGTATTCACTCCCTGTTCCCTGACCTTAGTTGGGCTGTTGGATTTTGCATGTTGAGTCAGGCAGAGAGAGCACTTGAAGAATGGGGTTAAAACTAAGTCAGCCTTTCTGTTCTCTCTCAATGGTTTTCGATCGATTCCAACCTCTGCTATTGTCAGCTCAGCACAGATCCACTTTTTTGCTTTTCTCTGCCTCTTACATTACAGCTGCCCAAGGACTTTGCAGTGCTAGAACAATCTGACAATTTTGTTCAGAGAGACCCAGCACTGCTGCTTCAACGACATCGTGATGCTAATAGGAGTAAAATCTTGGTTGTGTCATTGAAATAAATAGTTATGATGGTGCTGGATGTGCTAGGAAAAGATCTGCTGAAACAGAGGGAATTGACAAGGTGGTTTAATCTTGGGAGCAGCTGTATTCCAGTCTGAAAGCTTTGCACATTGTACTGATGCTCTGATGTGCTCATCTGTGGGGCCCTGCACACATACAGAAGAAGAAAAAGATCCTTAAACATAGAGATAGCACAACAGAGGTTGGCTTTCAATACAAAGATGGGAGGAGGTGTTCCCACATGCTCTGGAAGAAGTGGGAGGCCACACGGAAGCACGCTATGGGTCTAGTGCGACACGCAGACCACCAGCTGGAACGTTTCATCTGCAGTGCAGACTGGCAGCATGACATATCATGTTATCATGACTGTGGTGATAAAAATATATCTGGGGGATATATGAGTTATGTCCTACTGTCTGAAATCTCTGCAGGCCCAGTAACTAAGCAACCTCTAAACCTTTGCATTCATCATTAGAGTAATGCAAGCCCATTAACTTTGCTTGGACTGATAAGGGGCATAATTTAACCCAGTATTTCCAAGTTGGCTTTCTTTTTCCAGTGCTGCCAAAAGTCACACATAAGTATCTCACAGGATACCAACAGCCAAGCGAACACTCAAACAAACCCAGCATTAAAGGAGACACAGCTTTTCATGTCTCCCATCTGTTAGGGACTACCACAGTTACCACACTACCACAGATCTTTATTTTGTATGTAAAAAAAAAAAAGAGCAAAGCCAGGAAACACTGGGTTTCATTCACACCTCTGCCATCCCCCTATAGAACAGCCCTAGGCACATCACCTATTTCACTCTTTTGCTTTGTCTCTCTTCCCTGTGCCATTGGTGCTATGTGTGCACGTCTCCCTCCAACCCTGTCCAACCCACTAAGCAAGAAAAATGGAATCAATTAAAACGAAGCAGAAGATTAAGTGAAATGGAAGCAACAAAACACTTGCTAGGCATCACCAGATGTTTCAGGAACACACTCCATACCTTGCCTTCAGTTTTTCTATTTCGGCCCCATTCAACAAAGCATCCTTATTAGGATACAATCCAAACAAGTGCTTAAATGTCTACTTAAATGCTGTCATCAATACAGATGGTTTAAATACTTTTCTGAATGAAACCCTTTAACTGCAAGCTCTTCAGGACAGAAAGAGTACCTTAGTGCTGGCTTATATAGAATTGAAACATCAGATAGAAGAAAGTTATTCAGGGCTGCATTGGTGGCTCACTGACAGCACACGAACCCAGGAATACCTTCTTGCTTTCTCTCTTTCGGACATTAAAGAAGGAGCATGTAACAGAGAACACTTACAGATTTCATCAGACAGACCGCTAAGCATGTGCTCCAAGAAAATCCTTGAAGCTGCCATTTCTAGAGCAGAATTACAATCCTTCAGCGTCAGAGCCTTCACCAGTGTAACAGGAGAACAGCTGCTCAATCCATCCCAAAAGACATTAGTACGATTTGCTGCTTGCCCAGTGCTTTGAGACAGAGTCCTCTTTATGCCAATACTAAAATTACCAGAATCTCAGGCTTTGCAAATGAGGGTGGTAAAATACTGGCACAGGTTGCCCAGAGTGGTGCTGGATGTGCCACCCCTGGAGACAGTGAAGGCCAGGCTGCATGTGCTTCTGAGCACCGGATTTAGTTGAAGGTGCCCCTGCTCATTGCAGGGGGTTTGGAAAGAGATGATCTTTGAAGGTCTTTTCCAACCCAAACTATTCTATGATTACTGAGTCTCCAAGTGCTGTTCATGGCCTCCTACTGTGGGCAGTCTACCTCCTCCTGACAACAGCCAAGTGCAACTTCCACAAATGCCTGTGAAGCAGCACTGTGACAGAAGGCAAAGGGATCACCACAGGGCAGCCACAGATGATCCATTAGGGCTTCATGGACCTGCAGCACGCCCCAGACCTTGCTGGTTTTAGAAGGGAGCATGCTCAAGTCAGCACTTTTTGAGTTAGGATTTGCATTTTCCCTCCCTTTCCTTTCCATCATTTAATTAAATCTCTGGTGAAAAAAACCCCACAAACAGCAAGACACCCCCATCCTCCCATCTTCCATCTCCATGGCAGAAAGCACAGCACACGTTCTGACTAGGCAGCCTCTTTCCCAGCTGTGAACTGAGTGAACCGAAATTCATGACTGCAGCAAGGCCACGAAGAACATGTGCAGCTTGTACAGTCTTCAGCACAAACAGGACTCCGATCGTAGCAGCGTGTTTTGTGTCACTTTAATGACGCACAGCACTGCTAGCTTCCCCCCACTCCAAAGCTTTATGTAGGAGGCATAATTATGTAATAAAATTCCTGTTTCTGCAGCATTCACCCCGTACCAACACAGAAATGCAGGCTTTATTATTCTCCCCAGCTGGCAGGCACTGAATTACTAGTGTTTTAACCCTCTTTGCACTCAACCCTCAGTTTGATTCCTGACTCGCAACAGCAGGAGAAACAGCCACTGATCATTTCTCTTCTTTCCACTTGTGAGGTTGGTTCTTGACCTCTGAGATCATTTTTATCAGCTCATAAAACACCTGCTTGTTAAGGATCCAATCTATTTCCTGAGGAAACTTTTAGTCAGTGTGCTTGAGTTGCTTCCAGGACCGGTATGCCTCAGCCTCAGGACAGAACTACCTGACCTGGTTTTACACTGGGACTGCACAGAGAAGGATGGCACGCATGCTGCAAAAGGGCAAAGGTATAACTGAGCAGTACATTGTGCTGCTCTGTTGACTCCAAGGCCTCCATAAAGGTGAGACCCTGGGTATGTGATTGATACTGAAAGGGTAACTTCCTTTGACATCTCAGTTTCACTCCTTGAAAGAGCAGGGACTGCAGGCTCACACGACATCTTCCCTCACTGCAAGGAGCCTGGTTGCTAGGCAGTCTTTGTTTCTGAATAGCAGGGCACAGGTTTGCTTTTCAGTACCCTCCCTGCTGTTGTCACTCAGGGGGGCAGTCGTTTCGGACAAGCTGTTAAGCAAAATGTGGACGGATATCTCACCGAGATATGAGTTAGTGTCCAACACGCCTTATTGGTGTCTTCTTCACCAAATTAAATTCCCTCTCTATTGTAGTGGGGGCATCCAAGTCCAGACAGTAAGATATTGATCACCCAGAAAGGCAAAGGCCCCTTGCATTCCCAGATCCATGCTCCTTCAGCCAAAACGTTAAAGATACTTTACAACAAAGGTGTGTGAGCAAGATGCTGCCACGCTTTTGTCTGAATGGGCAAGCCTTTACAGTTAATCACCAAATAGCCCTTCCTGTGGTACTAGAACTCCCACGGGTGATTTCGAAAGCCATCAGGTACCTGGGAATGTGCACACCACTGGAGCAGCCTCGAGCAACATCACATCTTGACATCTCCCTCTAGTGCCTAGCACCAGAAACCAAAGCACACCCCAGGACAGATAGGGAAAGAGGTGCAAGGGTGCTCACACAGCTCCTCTCCCTGTGCTGCAGAGTGGAGCCTGTTCCAGCCCCAACCACACTGGCCTGGGGCCTCAGTTCTTCCACACTTGGACAGTGAGCCATATCACATCTTATCCCTGTATTTCCAACTCTCCTCCCTAGAGTGCAACAACTGCCAGAGCCTTGCTGCCACCTTTCCTCATCGCAGTGATCTTGCCAGGTCAGCTAGCAAGAGGGGACAGGATTTGGTCCCTCGACATGGTGCCTGTTACCAAGAAAATTAGTCCCTAGCAGAATTAATCAAGAACCTGAATTCTTCACGTTTCAGAGCAGAATTATACCCCAGCATTGTGCATCTGTATATCAATTCCACAATGATGATTCACAGCAGCTTTCTTACTAGAGAATATGGCTGTCACCACTTTAAACAATATTCGCTCATCAACCCTGACTGACCTTCATTCGCAATCTCCCTGAACAAGTATTTCCAGCTACCCGTCTGTGGTTAACTTGAAACACCCAGAAGCCTAATTCTGGGATACAGATACCTTGCTAACCATTTATTCACACGGAGCTCTGAACACGATACATGATCTTCCCAATAATCTGCACTAAGTAAGGTCTGCTGAGTCAGTACCTTAATTTTTCTGTAGGCATAAATTTTCTCAGCTCACGACAAGCACAGAGTAAGCAGTTCCACTGCAGCACAGACTGAAAGAACAACCTTAACATGAAGGAAGGAGGGGTCTTTTATCATCATGACCTGAACACTTAAAGTCAGTGAGAACCGTCTTTCCCCAGTCCTGTTGCTTGACCAATCTGGTCAGCCTTACTGCTTCCACCAGCTCCGCTCCAGGAGGGGTAATAGGGAATCATGGAGAGGTTTGGGTTGGATTGGGTCTTAGAGGTCACCCAGTTCCAATCCCCTGCCATGGACAGCGACACCTTCCACTACACCACGTTGCTCCAAGCCCCATCCAACCTGGCCTTGAACACTGCCAGGTATGGGACAGTCACAGCTTCTCTGGGCAACCTGTGCCAGAGCCCCATCACCCTCGCAGGGAAAAACTTCTTCCTAATGTCTAATCTAAATCTCCCCTCTGTCAGTTTAAAGCCATTCCCCTTGTTCTGTTCCTACCTGCCCTTGTAAAAAGTCCCTTTCCAGTTTTCTTGTAGGCCCCTTTAGGTACTTTGAGGCTCCTCTAAGGTCTAAGTAAGATGATACCCTGTTGGTTAGCAGTGTCTCAGACCATTTGAGCTGCTAGTTAATGGAGCTGTCATCTGCTTATTGTGGATTGGGTGCTATAAATAAACTTCTGCTTTCATCAACAGCCTCAGTTAACAAAATTCCCCACAGCATGGAACTCTAAAGAAATTCTGCATTCTTAAATAAAGTTGCATACAGAGCTGTAAAATCTTCATCTCATCTCTCCTTTCATTCCTGCAACTGCTTGTTTTTATTATGTAAAATCATTTAATTGGAGGAAGAAGGAGAGGAAATAAAACATTTTTAAATATTAGAAAGACAAATTCTGCCCTTTCCCATTCCCCAGCTTCCCCTATAAACACACATAAGAGGTGGATTTGCTTTCCCCCCCCTCCTTGAGCCATGCCACAAGAGATAGTGTGAGACTGGGAAACAGGCAACAGAAGAAAAGATGATCTGACCTTTGCTATAAACAGCTTGGGAGGGGTGGGGGGAGCTCAAGAAGGTTTTTCCTCCTGTGAAGCTCCAGGCAGCCACAGGAATGTATCTCTAGGAACAGGCTGGCTGCATAAACTGGATAGAACAAGTTCAGAGCAGTGCTGCAGCTTGCTCTGGCACCACGTCGGAGGGGGAGAAGGGAGGGAGAGTTTCAGTTAGGGAGGGAAGCAGCTGCTGCAGGGCCATCACTTGCACCCTCAGTGACAGCAAGGCACGGTACAAATCCTGGTGGAGCCTGTAGCAAAGAGGGGGGACAGCCACAGAAAGCAGACGGGCACGCTGTTGGTTCTATTGCTGCTGCATCCCGAATCTGTGTTGCCAGAGCTGCATGTGTTGCCAGGGCTTGGCTGTGGTCATGAAACAGCTAGGGTAGGGCAGGGATCAGGCTGAGACATGAAGCTGTGTCCCTCAATAAGCAGGGATGGGATAGCAAGGTTTCCACTTTCTAATGATAAGTCTTATGAACTCTGTATAGCAGGAACATCAGTGTGTGGGTGTGTTTATGGTGAAATTAACTGAAGTTTAATCACATACAAATAGTTAGTTTTCTGTCTACTTTAACAGAGTCTGTTTCCTCCAACAAAAGTACTTGCCTGAACTTGAACATTAATTCAGATTAAGGTAGGATGTGAAACTAAAGCACAACTGTTGATCCTGAAGAACTGCAACTGGGGGTATCCCCCTGTGGAACAAGAATATCTTGATCCAGTTTGGTTATGCTTAGGTAAATGGGATGACAGTGTAAGTCACACTTCTGAGACTTTCATGAAACCATCAATTCTTTGCACAGCTAAATTCCTATAAGCAGATTAAATTTCTATTATGTACAGTCAATGAAGTAGGATTTTTTTCCTTTTTCTTTTGAAGCAGTAAAGAAAAAGTAAACAAAAATATTTTCTTTACTGACATTTTACTGTGGAAACTGAGATTTACCTTACTGGGCTATTTCTGTGTGTGTTTGTGGTGGGTTATATTTGGCTGAAGAACTATCCAGACTGGCAAGTACAGTTTGACCTGCTAAGTGGATGCAGTTGCTGAGTTCGGTCAGGGCTAGGGACACTTTGCCACGACAGTGTCCAACATTCACAGCTCTTTTGTGGAACGTTCAGCCTCTGCGCTTGTTTGCCAGGCGAAAGTGAATGTACATACTGCCAATAAGCTGTGGTTTAAGGCATGGAGTTCCTTTTATAACACTAGTTTTATAGTGACATTACTTGACTAACTTCCACAGAGGCAACACTGTTTTAAAATAGAGAAAGTGTAACACGAATCAAGCCCAGCAGTTCTTAGGTCACAGAATCACAGAATGGTTTGGGTCGGAAGGGATCTTAAAAGCTCACCCAGTTCTAACCCCCTGCCATGGGTAGGGACACCTTCCACTAGACCAGATTGGTCCAAACCCCGTCCAACCTGGCCTTCAACACTGCCAGGGATGGGGCAGCCACAGCTTCTCTGGGCAACCTGTGCCAGTGCCTCACTGTCCCCATAGTGAAGAATTTACCTCACAGTAAAGACGGAGACCAGTGGAATGGGTTTTCCTTTAAGTCTCACTTGAAAACTCTAGGGCATCCCTGTACAACAGGCATCTGCAGATACGGACTTAAAGTGGTCCTGATAATTTGCAACTTGGTCCTGATGTTTAAAACATCCTTCAGAAAGATAAATTTATATGAATTCTACAGATCCCAGTGACAATACGACCTGATGCACTAACAATCTAAATGACATGCCCAAACCTATAAAAGCCAGTAGAGAGGAAGGTAAGGATTACAGAGTCTCTTACAAAAGACAGAAGTTACCCAAGCTCATGCACTGTCAGTTCTGTGTATATTCCATTTTAAAAAGCCAAACAATCCCACCACATTATTTATATTATTTCAGTTCTTCATAACCTGGAAAGCAAATCTAGTAATTCAAATAGTTTTTATTTCAATTTACAGCTATTAAAGATCTGATTAAGTAGTATATATCTGTAGTTGTAAGCAATGCTTAAGCTTTTTTTATTAAACAGGACTAATTAAAGCTTTTATATCGTAAGTATATTTGTGCGCAAATACAGCTCTCCTGCAATGGTTAATTTGTAGGGAAAAAGAAGGGAACATATGTAATTAGCACAAATGTAATCAGTGTAAAATGATGGGAAGGGAAGACAAATGAAAGTGCTTTAGAAAGGCTGTTGGTAATGGCATGTTCTTTCAGATAAAGATTTTTCCATTCTTCCTTTCCAGGTTAGATTACGATTGCTCTCTCAGCAAGTTTAGAAAGCCTCAGCCAGATTCTTCCTCGGTGTAATTCCACTTGGATTGATGATATCAGGATGGATTTAGCCTAGTGCTTTAAAAATCATGCTTAATTTCTTTGTTAGGTAAATCTGAATACAAATTATGAAACTAAGAAATGAGACAGAGCAGAACTAAGCAACTTGAAAAACAGCTTATCTTTCTGGCTTTAATCAGGCAAAATTCCAACATGAGTTGGACCTAGTTAGAGGTAGGGCTTTTCTTCAAAGAATGGGTTGGGTTGGAAAAGACCTTAAAGCTCATCCAGTTCCAACCCCCTGCCATAGGCAGGGACACCTTCCACTAGACCAGGTTGCTCCAAGCCCCATCCAACCTGGCCTTGAACACTGCCAGGGATGGGGCAGCCACAGCTTCTCTGGGCAACCTGTGTCAGTGCCTCAGCACCCTCATAGTAATTAATTTCTTCCTTATATCTAAATAAGCTCTCTGTCAGTTTAAAGCCATTCCCCTTGTCCTGTTACTACCTGCCCTTGTAAAAAGTCCCTCACCAGGTTTCTTGCAGCTTCCTTTAGGCACTGGAAGCTGCTCTAAAGTCTCTCCAGAGACTTCTCCAGGCTGAACAAGTCCAGCTCTCTCAGCCCGCCTTTCTTCCCTTGTTAAGACTCACATTACCTTTTCTTTTTCTCCCTGTTTCACTCTTGCTATTCTTACACTTCACATTTTTTTTAAGTATTTTCATGAAAGCACATTAGATATTAAAAAACCCAACCTTTTTCAGAATGCCTTTTCTGAATTGCCAACCTCACTGCGGTACTACAGTTAACTTCTACTCTAAGGGCAATCTCATTGCACTGAAACAGACAGCTAGGACATAGTGACACTGTGGTTACAAAACACTAACTAGCAGGCAAGTTTGGGTAAGTGCTGTCTCCAAAACAGCTTATACTACTTGTAATTACCCTTCCAAATTATAGCTCACAAGATTTCATGTGAACTCTTAAGATTTGGTTGGACAGGGAGTGCCGCGACGTCTGGTCTAGGTTATGCTTTGCCTAGAAAGATTGGACCAGGTGATCCTTGACGTCCCTTCCAACCTGGTATTCTATGATTTGTGTCAACTACATCCTCTTAAAAACCATGGCTGTCAGCTGGCTTGTCCTCTCCTTTTGTCTTCATGCTACATGCTCTGGCTTCACATTTTCTGTAATGATGGCTTATCTAGCTGGAGTTTACTATGTTACCAGAACTACAAGAATTTAAAAAGGCTCTAATGTTAGCACTGAATTTTCTTCCCAGTTGTGTGTGGATATGCTACTGACAGGCACGTGTTTAAAGAAACCCAGATCCCCTGAACAAATCCCAAACGATAAAACAAGTGAAATCAACAGAAAAAGTGTAAAACCACTCATTAAAAATACTTGCAGAGTTCAAAAGAACTGTTTCATTGAGAATTGAGGCTGCCCCACCACCACTCTTAACCTGTTGTGTTTTAATTCCTGGCTGATGTACAGCCAGATAACGAACAAACTTGAAACACTCATGATAGCAGCTGTTCAGTTTTTAAGAAACCATGGTGACATAAAAGTCATAGAATCACAGACTGGCTCGGGTTGGAAGAGATCTTAAATCTCATCTAGTTCTAACCCCCTGCCATGGGTAGGGACACCTTCCACTAGACCACGTTGCTCCAAACCCTGTCCAACCTGGCCTTGAACACTTCCAGGAATGGCGCAGCCACAGCTTCTTTAGGCAAGCTGTTCTGACAAATCACGTCTGAAAACTTTCTTCCAGGTTATTTAAGTTTCTTTTCAGTGCTACGGAATATTTTTTCCTTCCATTGTAAAAAAGCACACACATAGAAACTCACACACACAAAAATAAATGATCTCTGGAGGAGTCAAGATGCAAACTGTGACTGCAGGAGGTGAGGAAGTAACACGGACAGCACAACAGAGAAATGTATTGGGCTAATGGTTGCCTTCTGCTGCAATCCAAACAGGTGGCTCCTCATTCTGAGGTCACATCTGGTTATTTGGGCTGAAACAGATAAGGTCACATGCATATGCAGGCTGCTGCTGGAGCTATTACAGGCAGTGGTGGCAGGGAGGAACCAGCTCCACTCCATCACACATTCCTCAGGAGGGGAAAGCCACAGAGAGCAGAGTGGGAAGGGGATTAAGGCCACAATGCTTCTGCTCAGTACAAGCACACACCAAATTCTGGCAGATCAGATTTCATCACTGTTCTAGTAAACAGGGCCTATATTTGCCATTTCACCTGGACAGAAGCCTAAAATAAACTATGTTCTGTAGTCACACAGACGGGCAGCATGTGCCTTTTCCACCTTAATAAACAGGGAATATCATCTTCAAAGGCCCTTCTGGAACGGAGCTGAAGTTGTTTAAACTATCACTCCTTCTATCAGATTTACATTTCCCACACTAACCTTCACCCAGTTTATTGCCAGGTGCCTTTCTGCAAAACGGGAAGCTTTGAAGGCCTGCTCTAAGGAATCAAGAGGGGCAGTAAAGTTAGAGCAGAAGCCCTGGCAACAACGGGATCAGCTGAAGTGACTGCTGCCATAGGGGAAAAGTAGCCTGAGAGTAGCTGTCCAATGAGGTTTGCTGCCTGAGCATAAGGAACAGGATGGGAAGCTGCAGAATATAAAGAATTCCTGCTGTGTTTCCCCCAATGTGTCTCCTTTATATTCAAGTGTGTTCACTAAAACAGCTTCTGAATGCGTTATCTTTTCATATCTGGAGCTGCGGGTTCAACCATGTATTACCCTATACGGCTCCATTTCTTCCCTAACGAGAAAAGCGTGTCCATAGACAAGCAGGTATTCAGAGGAATCCCACAATAACAGGGAAAATAAACGCACCTTAACTCCCAAACAGACAGAATCTTGCTGCAGGTTTTTAGCACCTCCCATGCTTCCTTCTGAACAGCACACAAGCTGTAAAGATCTCCCAGGTTTTGGAACAACTCTTAGGAATGTGAGAATGTACAACCACAGAGAAGTATGGATGAATATTGATGAGATTTACAGTCACACTTAGAGCACAAAACCCCTTACCAGCTCACAGCTACTGAAAACAGGAGCACCAGTGCTCTCCTATCATCTCACACCTCTCACTCCTCCCAGCCATAGCTCATTAAGCTTACACTGTACTGCACAGATTCCTGTTCTCTGCCAATGAGCCATCTTGATTTGTTAAAAAGGTAGAAAGCTGGGGGGTGGACAGGAAAGTTACATTGATTTCCAGTGGTTTACAGGTAAAAACAAAACAAAGTCTCCTCAGACAGCCTAACAATTGCTAAAAAGGTAAGAAAGTAGAGACCAGGAGAAGCTGGAAATGGCAGGCAGAGGAACTTGCACACAGAAAAGGTATTTCTTTCCTTGCCAGGTTTTTCATCAAGCCATCTTCCAGGTTTTCAGAGGCTTGAAACCCACAGAAAAATAGCTGCCTGCTGTGCAACTGCAGAGAACCAGGCAGACCAAAACTAGGAATGAGCTCAATCAGGGATTAAAACAAGTTAATAGATTGTAGATCCAACAATTGTTTCTAAACAAGAAGGTCTTTAGTTGAGGAAATCCCCTGACCACTGATTATTAGAAAGTTGAAAGATACAGGGCAGGGTATGAGGAGAATCGCTTCCTACCCCTTGGGATCTGCTAATGGCTACGACAGAAGTCCAAATACAACTTGGCACAAAGGAACCCTGCAAGACACTGATTTTAACCAATTATATCCCACTAAGAAAGGCCATCAGACCTGCATTAGCTAGCTGAAGCTGTTTCCAGAACAAGGCTATTTTCCAAGCATGGATCAGAGTTAGACAAAACCACTTCTGACTTTTCCATGCAAAGGTGACTATTTCCCCATTGAGCCTCTTGAAAAGGCTTTCACATGACCATGCCACAAATACTTAAACATATTGTCAAATATTTATTATATGCCTGCTTTTGTAACCTGGCCTAGTGGAAGGTGTCCATGGCAGGGGGTTGGAACTAGATGATCCTGAAGGCCCCTTCCAAGCCAAACCATTCTATGATCTTCTTGTTCCAAGCCCTTACACTTCAGTGGATGTTTCCTCTCACTGAGGGATCAGCCAAAATAAGCACTTTGGGAACACCTCTTGGAAGGTTTCCCAGTTCTTCTGTACAGGCTTGATTGACAAAACCAATGTTGTATCTCTTTTAAGGGCTGGTAATCAGTCTACTTAGCTCCTCTTCCAGATCATTAGTACTGTTATCGTTCAGCACAGCAGTGTGGCCCCCAAGGTGCTCTGCTGTTAACATTCTCCCAGGATGACAAACCAGCCTTTCCTCCCAGTAAGTATATGCAATTTCTTTGCTTCCTATCTAAAACAGGTTTTAAACCTGTAGTATGACTATAGGACTCACCTCATGGTTACCAGATTTCCCTAATAGCCTCTTCTGAGAAACTAACAAAAACCATTTAGGAGTATAAAGAAGTTGCAGTGTATCTAACATTTATGCCATTATTCACTATTTTAGCTTTTTCAAAGAATTCTGAGACAAAGTTTACGCTTACAGAAAGCTGTGCTGGTTTGTGCCTCAGGTACTTTATAATGACATCTGTAATGACTTTCTCAACAATTTTCTTAGGTACTTAAATGAGGGTCATGAGTTTATAGTTCACTGGATCACCCTTATCATCTTTTCCACCCCAATAAAAGCAGGATTGGCAATCTTCCAGATGCTTATTAGAGCTGTAATGATAAATTAAATCACATTTATTTTGGGGTTGTTTTTTCCTGTGAGGTAATTCAGTAATAGCAGAGAAATTCACTAGCAACTTCATAGATTAACATAGTCTAAATATTAAAAGTATTCATACTCCCTACACTTACACACATGTATCAGTTAATCTCAAACTGCTTTAAAAACAAAGCCAGTATCTTTATCTCCATTTTGAAGACAAGGAAAATGAAGTTTAGACCAGGGAATTATGGGGCAAAGCAACAAGCAGAATCCAAGTCTCATATTGTCTGCTAAATCATGAGACTCTGTGAGGTCTTATTAACAATAAAAGTATCTGTACTCATGAAGTTTAACCATGGCAAGTGCAAGGTCCTACACCTGGGTCAGAGCAATCCCAGGCACAGCTACAGGATGGGCAGAGAAGAGATTCAGAGCAGCCCTGCAGAGAAGGACTTGGGGATGCTGGTCGATGAGAAAATGAACATGAGCCGGCTTCAGTGTGCGCTCTCAGCCCAGAAAGCCAACTGTATCCTGGGCGGCATCAAAAGCAGCATGACCAGCAGATCAAAGGAGGTGATCCTGCCCCTTTATTCTGCTCTCGTGAGACCTCACTTGGAGTATTGTGTACAGTTCTGGTGTCTTCAACATAAAAAGGACATGGATCCGTTGGAACAAGTCCAGAGGAGGGCCACAAGGATGATCCGGGGACTGGAACACCTCCCATATGAAGATCGGCTGAGAAAGTTGGGGCTGTTCAGCCTGGAGAAGAGAAGGTTGCGTGGAGACCTCATAGCAGCCTTCCAGTATCTGAAGGGGGTCTATAGGGATGCTGGGGAGGGACTCTTCATTAGGGACTGTAGTGATAGGACAAGGGGTAACAGGTTCAAACAGGGGAAGTTTAGATTGGATATAAGGAGGAAATTCTTTCCTGTTAGGGTGTTGAGGCACTGGAATGGGTTGCCCAGGGAGGTTGTGAATGTTCTGTCCCTGGCAGTGCTCAAGGCCAGGTTGGACGAGGCCTTGGGTGATATGGTTTAGAGCGAGGTGTCCCTGCCCATGGCAGGGAGGTTGGAACTTGATGATCTTAAGTTCCTTTTCAACCCTAACCATTCTATGATTCTATGCCAACTCTTTATTTTTACCTTTACCAAAAGGTGTTGCTAAGCTCAAGAGGTATCTCTATGCATGAAGACCAGTTTAAAAAGTATTTTACATTCTAATTTTCTCTTCTTAATTGTCCCCTGAGCTTCCTGAGCTATTGAGACTCATCAGCTCTCCAGTGATTTCTAATATAATTCTGGAAGAAATTACTTCTATGCACATACATACACACACACACACACACACACATATATGTCATTTTAACTTTGTTTTATCCATCTTGCTCTCTAGTTTCCCTACAAAAAAAAAAAAAACACCATGCATTTCACTCTACTTGCATGACTCACGTAGTTTATTTCCCTCCCACCAAGCTATGTCTCCAGTATGCATAAATATTTGTCCTGTCTCCTTTAAGCATAGTTTTAAGTTTTTCTCTCCCTCTGCTCCTTTCTCCCCCATTTCACTAAAAAGATAAGCATCATTATTCTGTGTGATGCTTTTATTCACATAAGCATCTAGTCGCATTCAGTAGTACCAAGCTCACGGATGCACAGATACCCTGCAGCCATCAGTTCCATGTTGTAAGCAATTAGGTTCTTAATTCTTTTTTTTTTTTCTGGGCCAGATCCTCAAAATGGGTTAAACCAGAGCTGTTCAGTGCAGCCAAAGATTAGAGAAAAACTGGTCTCCTTCGTATTAAGCCAGTGGATCACACCAACTTGCTTCAGGCTCTTTTCAATCAGCATCCTCCTTCTTCTACTCTGGTAATAACAACCTGATATTCTTTCATTCTTCTTTCCTGAGAAAAAAGCCGGTCTTGATTTTGTTATCACATTGATGTTAACAACTTCAGTGTACATAGTATCTTTATTTAGCAGGATCGTAAACAGCTTTGGAAACTCTACACAGTTTCATTCACTGAAGTGAGGCACACAAGAACAGGAGGAAGATACACAGCAGCTGTTTATCAGCACACAGAAACCCATGCACAAATAGGACAGGAGTTGCAAACTGACAATGGGGTGAGAAGTTAGGTGAACAAAATAGAACTATTGCACCTGGAATTGGGTTGGACGTTACTGTTAACAGCCTTTTTTGTAGGAAAAGTGTCATGGTATAGGTACTAATTTTTCAGATTTCTGAGTAAGTGTTTCATACAAAATACACAGGATGAAATTCCAGCTCTTGCTTCAGTGCTTGTGTACCAGGGGAAAGGGGAAAGCAGCCCTCCTGCATGAAAGCTTCAGTGATGTGGCAACAGTAAAAGCCAGCCCTACAGCTCAGTTCATGGTCCTCCTTGAGACGTTTCCAACTATGGTATAAAATGAGCATTCCAAGAAACACATTTCAGTGGGCTCCTACCATACAGAATTGCAGACCTTCTGGTAGTGCTGTGGTCCAGAAGCCAAAAAAAAGGATCCCAGGACACACACTTGCTGATGAGCATTTTGTGGCTTACTTGGGACAGCTGACTGAGTGACTTGCTGCATGGATGGCTGTGTGTCTTGCAGCCAATCCTGACTTTCAATAACTACCCAAATTTTAGGTAGGTAGACACCAGATTCAGTATACCTAAACCATCTGTAAACCAGAGATTCAAAGCTACTGTGAGACACTCTCCACATATAGACAGAAGTGCAGCAAATACCTCAGGGTGCTATCTTGGCCAGTTATTCTAATGCAAGTCATCTCTACTTATGTGTCAGACCACTAGGCTGTATGAATAATGTTGAAGTTGCTTCAAGCAGCAGCTCAAGATCAGAAGCATGCAAGAGCAGTTTTATTCTGTGCCATCCTGTGCCTTTCTTAAAAACAGTCATTCCATGTAAGCAACCTTTTTCCTTTATCCTTCATCATGCAATTAACACTACAGCACCTGGAGACGGACTCTAGGCATTTAAGCTGCAGGTATGCAAGTGCTTTGCTTTTAAAGTGTCATGGTTTTCAGTAAAATTATCAGTTTTCCTTCTCCCCCTACAATTAGTCATATTAGTATTTCCCACCAACAGTGACCTGCCCAGCCTAACAATTTACAGATGAGATGAGACAGCATTTCACAGTGCACTGTAACCACATCCCTTTCTGAAGATAGCGACAGGAAGACACAAAACCAGACACTGAAACAGGCCAGCCATACTTACTTCTGGAATGAAACCTTGAAATAAAACTCAAGACACTCTTTCACTTGAGTATTTCAGAAAGCTAGAAACAACCCCTTTCCAAAATATTATTGTTTGAGGTCCGGAAAGATTCCTTAACCACTCCTACAAGCTCTGCCCTATATCATTTATAGCTTCTTTACATTAGTAGGCAGATGGAGCCATTATTGTGCTTCTGGCTGATTTTACCAGCTCTTTAAACTCTTCTTGAGATGCTGCACTTGCTATCACTGCTTTGATCCAGAGACTGACAGCACACTACTTACTGCTGCAGCTTTACTGTCTGTCCTGGAATTTTTATCCCCGCCATTTCTCTACTTTATAGTCCTTCACACTAAAACACTCCTGCAAGGGAGCTCCTGGAATCTTTTATGCAATGCATTACTTTTCCACAGATAAAAACAACTTGCTTTTCCTACAGAGTTTGTTATGTGCCAGTATTAGAATATTTATTGCCCACACTGCCTCAGACATGCCAGTCCAGTCCATTCTGTGATAGCATCAGTCTCTTGCTCCTGGGCTCCCTTCTACTCAGTCTTTAAAATCTGGTACAGAAAGACATTTTAGTTGTCACTTACTCACATGAGTGAGTGAACAATTTTCACTTGTACATATTGCAAGGCAGGATGGAAAGACACTGAGGAAACCCAGTCAGTCTTCTGCACAATGACTAGCTGTTGAATCTCGAGCTGTAAAAATAGTTTCCAAATCAAGGATTAGTTATATTTATACATACATACACACATTATGTATACACTGAAAACTAAACTACTCAGTAAAATAAAATTGTACATTTTCTATCCATTTAAGTTATTGCTGCCAGAGGTGCTCTTCAGATGTAAAGGAAATATGTCATCCCTTACATTGGTCAATGAGACATATACATTTTTAATTTGCAAGCATCCAGACCCATGGCTTAGCAGGAATACTAAAGCATATTTATAACTTGCAGGTAACACTACATCTACCTTGTATTGTTTCTCCCCTAACAGCTCCTACCTTAAAAAAAAAAAAGGCATCTAGTCAATCTTAGGAGATGACATGACAAATGACACACATTTCAATAGGATTTAACAATAAACAGCCACCTCAACAAAGAGAAGTCTCCCCCCACCTCCCCACTAAAGCAGAATCAGACAAGAGACTAAGTGAGACACGTTAACAGAGAAGCACTCCAATTAACATGTTACAGCTCCTTTAAAGCTGATACCAAAGGCAGCTGCTGCTCGGGATGCTGAGGGATGCAGAGCAGTAATTGTCACTCAGCCACTTTACTCCCCACTGCCCAGTTTATCTCTCCCTAGTTACTGCTGCCATGGCAGGCAGGAATTCTGTGCTTCAGTTCTCGCACTCTCATAGCGCCTACAAGCACTGGCAGTGCATTAAGGTCCATGGTGCTCCATAGAAGCCTGTGTTGCACACCCTCCATACAAGAACCACACAGGAGGCACACAGGCAAGAATCAGAAAGTGTTCTCCAAAAAGGAGGGGGACAGGTTGGCTTTGCTGTTGCCAAAGAGAATGACAATGAAAGATCCTTTCTTGAAAATGCAACAAGTGACAAATGGAGCCTGCAGTATGGGCCCAGTAGGTGGAGGAGACAATCTTTAAGGAAAACGACAGGAAGGACAAGGCTGGGAAGGACCTTAGCCATAAAAGCAATTACTTTGTGCCTGATACAAATAGCAAAGGGAGCACGGTGTGAGGTTATTCAAAACAACATGCGTCATATTCAAAGAAATGGGATCAAATTATATATATAATGTAATAAATATATATCCCTACTGCCACATCCTGCAGGAGAAGAGGGAAAGTCAGGAAAAATATGTCACAACCATTGAGAAGTCATGTTATGAGAGACTTAACAAGAGCAAACTGAGATGTCCAGAAACAAAACTGGTATCTTCAGCAAGTTGAAAGCATATCAGCTCAGTTGTCCCAGAGGGAGACCTCAGCCTGTGGCTAGGCCATTTCTATGGAAAATGCCGGAATGAAATGCCAACATTTTAACTTGAAAGAAGAGAAGGTGGTGTACCACAAAGGAGCAGACATGAGGTCATGTGCTAGGAACAGTGGCTCAGATGTTTTTTCCTGCACATGTGATTGCCCTGATAAGTAGTACAGAAGGAAATAAAGGATACCTGCACAGAAAGCTTGAGTGGAATAAGGAGGTTTCTCTAAAGAAAAATTCAAAAAGGCAGTCACAGGGAGAAGAACAAGGAGTGGACAGAGTCATGGCAAACAAAGGAGTCCCTGCCAAGGAATGGAAAGGGTACTCAAGCAGGGTGAAGGTACCGGATTGATCAAGAAGCAATGAGGATAGAATAAGTGTTGTTAGCTTCTTGGCTAGGGAGCAGTCATAAGTATTGGTAGTGTGTTACTGCTTGACTGCACAGAGCTGGGAGTGGATGGGGAAGGGTCTAAGATGAGACTGGGTAAGCTGGAAATCCAGGGGACAACTGCTGACTGCATACTCAGTGAAGGACTTGCAGCTACTCATACCTGTTGCTTTCCTTCTTAGACTGCACAGCTTAAGACAACATCACCTAAGTTTATCAATACTTAATGGATTCCCTTCCCTAAAGGTTGAAGCCTGCCTATTTGCACAGCATCACAACTGAGATTTACCACCCAGTTTTAGAGGTGTTTCAGCTCTTTCAACAATCCATGTACTTAACAGTGTTTGGAGCTCGAGGATCAGTCTTCCTAGCTGACAGAAAAGTCAGCGCTGCCTCCATCTGTCAGCTGCTCTGTGACATCTCATCACTGCAAGGTGCAGCAGATACCCCTGAGGAGAGGGAAGAACTGCTCCAGTTAGATCTAATTCCACATGGCCCCTGTAAGTGAAATAAGATTTCTTCTGATTTCTGCAGCCAAAAAGAATCAGAAGCAGAGAACCATCGGTTTTATTTGCTGACAAGATGCATTTCCATGGGTTTTCCCCATGAGAGAGGGAATTGAAGAAAATCCTGTGGGCAACTCAGACTGTCCACCCACGGCACAAATGGAGTGGGATACAAATAGCCAGCAAGAGCAGAACAAATGCTACCTTCTACTTGAGAGTGTGTTAAGGAAAGGTTGTTAAGGAAAGATTGAGGAGCTGCAATCACAGGGCTATAAACCATCCATAGCATATCTGTGAAGCATTTTGCTCCATGCTAACCAAAGAAACTCAGGGATAAAAATCAAACAAAAACCACACTGCATGTCTTTTCTTCTGTACTAGCCACCAGAAAAGCAATGGAAAGCTAAGGTTTGCTCGGACACCTAGTTTGCTGCTCCCAAGAAACAAAAGCATAAGTGCGTAAAGCTCACACACACAGAGCCTATTTTACCCTGCCATCAAGATCTCTCCCCTTGGAGAAAAAAAGGATATTTAAAAAATAAGCCAAAGCAGTTTTTAAGAAGTAAGTAGCCAGAGAGTGAACTATGGTTAATTAAAGGCCAACGCAAAAGTAATTTGCTCTCTCTTTTGTTTCTTTTTAAGTGTTTTTAAATGCTTTTATTTGGCTGATTGTATATTTGAAACTCTCTGTATTAATAAGCTGATCAGTTACTGGCGCACTATCTGCTAACCTGAGCCAACAAACTGCTCTTTTCTCTTTTGTCTCCATGCCAAAAGAAACTTTTATGGGGAATAAGTTCTCTCTTTCCCCCTGCACTGAATCACAACACAATGGTGATTTGGGAACTTTCCATTTATCACCAGGAACAAAAAAAATACTAAGCCAGCCAGCAAATAAGGGTTTGAAACAGGGTCTCTGGAACAAAAACTCCCACCGCTGCGGTCAGCACAACTCCTGACTCAGGCATTCTGCCTCTGAACACCACCATGGCACAGATAGTGCTGCCCTTCAGTTCATCCTGGCTTGTCTGACCTTGTGCTCTCCCACAATTCTATATCATTAAAGTAGGGGGGAGTTTTTCTGCTACAAAAATATAACACAGCCTTTTGTTTCTCGATTTACTAATCTGGTTCTGCCAAACTCAAAACTTGCACTTCCCTTTAAAAGTGCTTTTAGAAGTGGAACAGTGGTCTGACCCAGGCATCAAATCTGCTAGGTGGAAAAGTCATCCCACAAAGGGAATTTCTTAAGACAAGCTGAGTGACAGCTAAGCAAGAAGAGTCTGCTGGAATCATCTGGGATGAATTCACCAAATGCCACTGTTTCTCAAAGTGACACAGCAAGACAGTCTGGACAGCACCTAAAGACTTAGGCTGACTCCAGATGACTCTGCCCAAATGCTCCACTGCAGGCTTAACCTGTTAACCCTGCCTTTTGCAACTGGTCCAGCTAGCTCAGAGAGCTAAAAGATCTCAGCCACAGAGAGCTCAGCTTCCTGTCAGCAGAGCAGCTGAGTTAGTGCACATTTGTAGTAGCCTCTGTCATCTCTTACAGAGCTTTGACTTGATGCTGCTCCCTATTTCAGTGTCCTTATCATACAAGCTGAGGGACAGATGTGCTCCCATCCTACCCAGAGATGACTGCTCCTTCAAGAACATACAGCATCTACCCTCTATGTACTGGCAGGTATGAAACACTCCACATACAGTTTTCTAGAAAGGTATTAGATATTCTTTCCATCAGACTAATTCACTGGGTTACCATCTTAACATGTACAATACGCCTTCATATAAAATTCTCCGAGAATTAGGCTGAGCATCAGACAGCATCAGACAGCATGAACAACAGGAGCTCGACTAGTTAGGGTATGAGAGCTGTATAGTGGGCCCTCCCAGCTGAGACTGAGCCTTGGCTGAGTGGCAGTGATTATTTGAATGTTGCACTATAAAAAGCCAGACAAACTCCAATGAAATCCTGGACCACTTTGAAGTAGGATGCACAATACAGCCAGTTTCCTTTCTGCCTGTCCCATGTCCCCAAAGAAATACAATGAGTCAGTATGAAAAATCCAGCTCTCACATTAATATTGCATATAATCTATTAGAAGTCCATAATAAAAAAAAAAAAAAAACACAGGCAGAATCACAACAAATAGCTATACAGTTTTTAACCCACATAGGATAAAACGCTGCTCTTTTGGGACTGTGATTTACTGCTGCATCAGAGGCAGAACTCCTTCCCATGCATGCATGTGTACCTACCATCAGAAACAGACGAGAACCTATACATGTCAGTTTTGCTCTTACTGGTCAGCCAGTTTAATAACAGCAATCATTAATTGCTACAGTAGACAGAAGTAACCTGACTATAATTCACATCTTGACAATAAGCAACCAGACAGATTTCCAGGGGCAGATAGCATCCACTGATTGTGGAACTTCATTGAAATTGGGGTGCTTGGCACCTCCCGGATTATATTTCAATTTCAGACTTGGGCTGTTTTCCAGGACCACCCTAGTCACTCAGTGGGTCATCTGGTTCTTATTTTACTTGAAGACCCCCCCCGTCATTTTCTGCTCTTCTACATCTATGGTTCATTTCCCCATCCCTACATCTACTGATGAAACCCTTGCAGCTTATCTTTGACACAGTGTAACTCAAGCTGTAACTAATAAAGCTTGATTGTAATACAACCGATGTAAGACTCCAGCTTGAGCTAAGTCTTGTCTTTAGCCAAACTATCCGGACCAAATTCACAGACTAAAGCATGGCTGTTACAAACACTGAACACTCTATGAAGATTTATTTGATGCTATTACTCCAAACACTTCAACTGATGAATAGTATTTTACAATGTAGCACTGGCAAGAACGAGGCCACCCTTGGAGGAGTTAGCAACTCAAAATATAGGTATCATGACCTCCACTGCAGTGAAGACACAGTTTGAATATTGATGTCCACAATTAAACCCTCTTTCACATCTTATTCCAGTTCAGCAGAAATAGAATTAGGTTGAGGCAGAAGATGTTGATGCTTATGGAGGATACGAAGGGTGTGGAGGCAAAGAAGGACTAAACACAAGTCTTTGCTAAGTGCTTCAACTCCCTCACTGCCAGCGTGTTCAGTCCAAGCGATACTTACTACACACAGTAGATGAAACGTTTCTTCAATCCCAATAGTTGATGCCTACTCATAAATTAAGATGACATGCCTTAAGAACTCCATGTCCCACAAGCAAAGGACTACTACACTGTAAGCTCTATTAAAAGAAAATTAAGGACATAAAGTCAAACCCTGGGAAAGGCTGGAAAATTTAATTTTCTGCCCTGCACCTACACTACTTGGCTACTAAATCTGTGAAGTAGCAAGTGCACCAAGTATACCTTTTCAAAGCTTCTCTTTGTTTCCCCGAAAAGTGAAGTTCAGCTCCAACTTTTCATCATCTATTTCCCTGTCTCAAGGGAACTCAGGAAAATTTTTTTTCCTGGCAAACACAAGCCTTTAAGAATTTCCAAATCAAACGTATATGGTACACCAACTTGCTTTTATTATGGGAGGACAATTCCAACACTGGTATTCTACTATTAAATACTTGATTCAGTAATTTTCAGATGCGGGTGCCTGAAGTTAGGCTTAGGAGTTCCCAGAAGTGTATTTAGGCACCTAAAAAAAGTATAGCATCCTCTACTTCTGAAGCAGGGAGAGACAACCAAATGCAGCAGTCTTTTCTGTTGCCTTGAAGAACAGTATTGCCTTACTAGACCCACCCCAAATGCGTTGCAAGGGGTTGCAATAGGGTCAGATTGGGTTATTTTTACTGTATCACATATCATATACACTTCTCTAGGAAGCTACTTCCTTTCACATTCAAGGCTCTTTATAGCCTCTCTCTTCCTCCAAAATCACATGTAGACTTTCACCTCTGATAAGCCTATGGCAGACACCCACCCCTCTCCATTTGTTCAACTGTCAGACAAACCTCTTCAAGATCTTTCATGTGCTCTCCTTTATGCCTGTCAGTGTGTCTCCACAAACCCTCATAATTCTTCATATTCCTCCAGTGTTGGGATGGAGAATGTACTGAGACTGTTGCTATCATGTGGTTCAGTATCCTGTCACTGCCACTTTACTTGCTGCCTGCTATCCATCTGTTGTCTCTTTTTATATCTGGAACACAACTGGCTTTTAGTATAACACCTAACATAAGAGAGCCTTGGGCTTTGGCTAAGCTCTTGATACTCTGGTAATACGAGCAAGTTAAAAGCAGCAGTAATAGGGAAACTGCAGAAAGGTTTAATAGGTTTAACCACTTAAAACATGAACCTGCGGGAGCACACGCTAGTCCCATTACCTGTACTGGCCTTCATCCCATATGGCTGCACAAAAGCTTCAGAAATCACCACGATCATCATCACCTCCTCTACCACTTGGGCAGTGGCCCTTTTAACTTTCTTCCATTACTGCTAGAAGGAATGGAAGCTCTGCTGCTGGAATTCTTTACCTTGGTCCCTGAAGGCAGGTGTGTTCTCTTCTTCTTCAGCAAATTTATTATTTACCCTGCTGTGCAAAGTTATTTCCAAACAGATAGAAAGGAAGAGTTGCTCACCCTAGCAGGTGACGATCCAAAGGGATAGGGAGGACCCATCAAGCTAGCATGACAGGGATGGCCTACTAAAGCCCAAGCTTTGGTACGTACTTGGAAGAGAACAGAAACTCCCAGAGACATGTAATGTCTGTCAGTCCTGGGAATGGACTGTCTAACCACTTCATTGCAGTTTTTGCTCAGGCTAGATATACTGGAGCTGCTATAAATCACGGTAGCCTATACTACAAGTACAACTTCCTCTTAACATGTGAATAGTTTTGTCTTTCCACTGGCTGGGCCAGGGTACATACTGATCAGTAGGATCATGCACATGCTCTGACCCCCTCTGTTGTGGCACAACTGCACTCCAACTGACAGCACATCAGCATTGGCATCACTGGCAGAACAAAGGAGACAAAAGCTGACACTGGAGGAGACTTTGCTGGGCTCCTGAAGCAAGAATGTTAAAAAATAAAATAAAATAAAATAATAAACCAAATAAAACTTCAGGAAAGGATGTATGTGGACCAGGACTAATTTTCAGAGCAGGAGGCTCTGCCCACCTGGCATCTGTGAAATTGAAGGTTCACCACTGGTAAAACCCAGTCGTTCTTTACGGTTTCGTGCAAGAGGGCATGGATTTGGTGAGCGGTGGCAGATCCAGTGTCTCATTTCCTACGTCACTACAGCCCTAGCAATGCACGTGCTGCCTTATCTCTGTAAACTAGCTAAATTAGGCTGGGCTAAGTGCGCAGGAAAGTATGCTGACCATGAGTGGATTTAAGGTTCTTGGCACTAGACACAGTCACTTGGTTTAAGTGGCATATGTCCTAGTACTAAGGCTCATGCTAAGCGGCTGCAAATGGATGTGGCAGGCACACTACACTCAGCACAGAGTTTAACGCAGGAAACTGTGCATGCTCCAATACAGCATCTTACTGAATGATCTCAGAGGCTAAAAATGCATATTGGGGAATTAAATCTCTAATCTTCTTCTGCCCCCCCCCCCCCCCATCCCCAACTCAAGAGCGGCCTCATCTAACATACCCTCATCTATGCTTATTTCCAGTACTATCTAACATGCAAGTGGCATTTCCAGGGGATGAAAGGCTTTATCTCCATCGCAAGCAGCTCACAAACTGAGGCTACACAGAGAGGGCTGATGTGCCACTTGAGTCTCTCTCTCCCTTAACTTAGCATCGGAGCCAAAAGTTACTTCTACTCACCCAATTAAAAGAAGTATATTGCTGCGTTTATTTGGGTGTTAGTACAGCAAGAGACATCTTCATCAAACCGTGCAAGTGACTTTTGCAAATGCCATTGTTCTTAGACATGGGATTTCATTACATAAAGCCTGCCCACTGAGAAATACGCTGGGGGTGGGGGAGACAGGAAGGAGAGGGAGGGAGGCTTTAAACAGAGGGGGGAAGAAACCCTCAGAGATCCAAAATAAATGATTCTTGATTCACAGGGAGGCAGGAAATACAGCTCACACCCAAACAGAGACACTCCTCCACGGCAGACAAGCATCCTGATGGCTGTTGGCTTTGTTGTTACAGCAGGAAGCTCCCCCACCCCGCTCCGCAGAGCTGGATTGTCTGAGGCAGCCACCGGGATTTCTCTGTTCTGCTTTTCCCTCGCAGGAGCTATCGGGCAATAGTGGCTGGAACATGCTGCACAGCACTGGAAACGAGAAACACCTCGGAGAGGCTGCATCTTTCAACTCACTCGGCAAATATCTGCTCTAATTCAAAGTGCTGGCAGTGAACAAGAGATTACAAAAAAAAACCAAAAGAATAAAAATATTTCCCGTGGGTTAACAGTGCACAAAGAGCAGCACAAAACTTAGAATGTGCCACCATATGGCTTCTGCATGTCTACTAACAATGTAAAACAACACGCCCTGTTGTAACTGCAACAACCACAACGCTGGTACAGCTTGTTTGTGCAGGGATTAAAGTGGCTTTTTATTAACTTTTAGGTCTAGCATTGTATCAAAAAAAAAACCCGCACCAAAAAAAAAACAAACAAACAAAAAAAAAAAACCAAACCACAAACAAACAACCCTGGGGATGGATGAGTATTTTTATTTATTTTGACCTAAACTATTTGGAGCCAGAAGTCCACTTCTTTTTCCAGAAAATCTGGGATGTATAGACACTTTCAAAAAGAAAGAGCAAGCACTACATTGCTAACCTAATAAAAATCCCTTGTAAAAGGCACCGGTTTATACCAAGCAATAGCCGTGCAGTTGCTCTTCTGAGCTAAAAGGATGAGACAGAACCAGATATTTCCTGTTGCAAGAAGCTACAAACTTCATGAGGATCCATATTGGTCTGAAATACAGAATCTGTACTGTCCATTTCCCTCCTCCTCTCCGTATGCTCACAGATGGTCCGAACGTTCCAGCTAACTCTGAGCAATGGATAATGAGGTAATAACTCTGCCCAGCCTTCAGCCTCTGTGGTTACTTCCAAATTAACATCCAAACTGCATTATCAGATTCACACCACCAGAAACAAGAGCTGAGTTCACCAGCAAGACCAGCATGTTAGTCAGGAAATGGTTATGGCAGCTAGGTTTCTACACCTATTTTTGCTCTTTAAAGTTGTGTACAGCTACTGTAAACATACACATCAAACCATTTCTATGTTCCAGCTTCAAGGGAAAAAGAACAACAAGAAACACTGAAAAAACAAAAACAACCCCCCCTCCTACCCAGACTTTTCCTGAATACTAATGGTAAAACTATTCCAAATGCTAATTTGGTACCAACAACCTATGATTAAAAAAACAATGAAGCACCTCAAGCACATGAATTAAGGCATCATCTTAAAACATGCTCTTTTCATCTTAAGCTAGAAACCCCTTGTATATACATCTGGGCCTGGGTTTTTTTTGCTCTTGATGATCTCAAAGCTATATTGAAGAGGCAAGCCTTTATGTAAGATAATCTAATGCATTTTGGGTCTGAATGAAAACTAAAGACACCAGGGTACTTTTGAAGAGAACCACAGATGAAGCCAAAATCTCAGTTAAGATTTCTTTTTTCCTATCAGTAAACATACACTGAAGGCAATCTCATAGATAACTGGGATGCCTATTAAGTTTCTCAAGTACCATTACCTAATATTCAGCACTTGGTAAAGAGCATCGCTGCTTTACATATGCTTTCCTTCCATAAAGGACTTAAAAAGGGGCAAGGATGCACTTTTCAGAGGCTGGAACCTCCAAGTTTTAGTCACACAAATTCATCCTTACAGGTTTTGGTTTATCTCTGTTTATAGGAAACCAAAGCTCAAATGGTTGATTCCATTCCACACATTGCATTGCTCATCAAAAGCCAAGCTTGATATAAAAACCTTAGTGCTTAATTCCTTTTCCTATGCTCAAACCATCAGACACTACTCCTTTCATTCTATGGCAGATATTTTTATTCTGACCTTGTATTTGTGCATAAGGCTTAACCTACCTAATTTCTTCCATCAACAGAATGAAAAAGTAGGCAAATCCCTCAGAATTCTTGTAAGCATACTGGCTATCAGAGAGAAAGAAGAACAGATTGCTTGACAAGAGCAAACTGTTAAACTGCAGGGCCTTCCTTTTCCACCCCATCCTTCACTGATGTCTAACAAATGTTTAGAACAGGGACAAAAACCTAAAATTGGTCAAGTACGTGGCAAAAAAAATCAGTTACCAAAGAAAAGAACCCAGAAGGCACTCTACTCTCATCCAGATCCAAACCTTCCTTTATACAATGTGTCTCTGCCAGATCTTGGTTTTATTTTTGCTAATTCATTATAAATATTAAATAACCCCCTACATCAATAGTATCCTTCATACATTAATCAGTCAGTATTTGATTCTAGTTAAGCCCTCTAGAAGGACTTTCAGAGAAAAAGAAAAGCTCCTCCTTCTCTCAATAAACAGATTTGCATTGCCTAAAAAAAACAAACAGAGATACATCAACCCAAAATACGTAATGCTGGGTTCTAGAGCATGGAAAAGCCGAACGTTAGGCCAGGAAGCACTAGCCAAGAACTTAATAATTTATTTATTTTTGTCATTTGAAAATTGTAGCCTCATCAGACTGATCACACTCTTCGACTAATGAAGCTTCTTTTACCATTATTTTAATTATTCTCTTTGCAAGGAGTCTGTCTCCACTAGAGAATGGAGGTGGGTCAATTGCTAGTACAAAGTACTGAGACTTCACAAAATTACACAAATTGACTAATTTTAGTGTCAGGAACTACTGTAAATCTCAGCAGTTGGAAAGGTGCTGTCAGCTGGGAATGGAAGGGGATTAGCATCTGAATCTATTTGGAAATTTGTGGAATATAGAGTACAAACCCATTAGAAAGATAACTGCCCTGAAAAAGAAATTACTTTGTAGCAAGTCTAACAGGCATTTTTTTATGAGACATCTTGACTTCAGGATGCTATTTCACAGTTTAAGTTTCTATGCTCCTTTAACATCTCTACATCTGGTCAACTTTCTATTGGCCATTGCATCCCAGGATACAGCAGTGAATACATCTTATTTTCCTCAGTTAGTATTGAAGTTCTAGGCTCTACTCCAGCTGTCAGCTAGAAGTATTTGCCTTTCTTCCCATTGCTTTTCCATCTCAGCCTAACACCATCATCATCTTGACTTTGAGAAAGCAGCAAAGACATGATAAAGATGCATATTTATATGTATTTTCCCCTTTGAAACTGATTTTGCTCATATGAAGGCATAAACACTCTAAAGAACCCTCCCCGAGCCATCCACAGCTTTCACAAAAAGCTGCTTTTAAAGCTGTCTAGCTCTTTTCCACCTGATCCTATAAACACTGCTGGCAATTTTTCCCCCATGCCTCTAACATATTTTCACTTAGCACCAGTTTGATGTATAAGATCTGACAGCCAGGCAGTTATAGGCCACCTGCATCACTGTCGCCATGACAACAGTGAAAGACAATCCATGATCCCATGCCCTGGTCACACGTTTCAATACAGCTTATCTGTCCAAAGCCACTGAGTCTAATGGAAGAGAGTAATTACAATCTTCCACTCATTGTCAAAATTCTCACCATATAATGCTCTTCAAAATTATTTTATTCCTCTCACGTGGCTGCTTTGCAAAAATAAGTAAGTAAATAAATAAATAAAATCAACAAATCAACACCCACAAACCCAAAAGAAACCTTCAGTGGGGCTTGGCAGGGAGGGAGAGAGAGAATCAGGGTAGTGAGCAATACAGAAATGTAGTGGCATGAGCAAACTGTCTCTTTGCAGTGTTAAAGGACTAATCAGAAGCAGGGGAATGTACCAACCACTAAGAGAGATAAAGGAAAATTTCTCTTCTATTCTTAGAGCATCACTTCAGATCATTTCGTCTTTGCACTGAAGGTGAAAAGAGGGTATCAGCTGCCCTCTTCTTCCCTCCCCTTCCTGGAAAACTTCCTATCAAAATGAACAAGCACCATCCTGCCCTGTGCAGCAGCAACAGCTTCACCAAGCAGCACGGCTCTACAGATGATCATGTCACTATAAACAGAGAGGGAATCCTGTGTCTGAGACAGCTCCTCCTCTCTGTTTCACCCTCTGTAACAAAGTTCCAGGCTATCCCTCGGTTTTCCATTTTAAAGCAGAGCCGCAGGCAACAGCTTCAGAATTGCACCCTTTCTGGTCACTGTCCCTAAAGGATCACTGCTATCTCATTTTTGGCTGAAAAAGCCAAACATTATTGCTTTGTCTATGGCCACAGGATAAAATGAGGGTGGACTGGTTGAGTACTTTACCCCAGCACAGGGAGTCAGGGGAAAATTAGACTCCATAAAACAGGGACACAACTCCCCATCATACAGAACTGAGATGACAGCCATCCTGAAGAGTGGAAAATACCAGCAGCACCTATTTTGAACTCTGTCAAATGCTGGCCAGCAAGTACCCTGGGCCCTCATCCTGCAGTAGGTACGAATACAATACCTTCTGGCACAGAATGTAGTACTGGGGGATCAAGTCACAGCCATCATCAATGACAGAAGATTTGCTTTTCTGCTGGATGCTCCCTGTCCCAAGTCTTCCTTCTCCTTCAAGCACTCTTATGCAAATTGGACAGGATATTAAAGCTCCAACTCACTAAGCATGTAACACCTCTTGAATTAGTAAAGTACAATAAATCAGACACAGACAAAAAGATACAGTGATTTATTAGAATGTTTCATCCACCGATGTCGAAGCCACACCGGTAAATAAGAAAGTCAGATGACTCCCATTTTAGAGACATATTTTTAGTTGGATGCGTTAAGCCACAGCCTCAGCACCAGGAACTGAATGCCTCATTCACAGCATGCTACTTGCATTTGCCGTACACTGTTAACTGTGGATCAGCTGACACACAGTAACTCGACTGTATGCTTGGGCCCCAGAGTCCTAACTCTCAACTCCCAAACCACAAGGTAAATAAGAAGTCAGTCTTTTTTGGTCTGTACTTACAGGAACACAAATAGGTCTGAGGACCCTCAGCCCTAGCACAGGTCAAGCATGCATCTGTGCATTGTGTTACCTCCAGCATTCATGGCAAAATTACTTTCAAGAGAAGCGATGCTGTGATTTAAGGAGTAACTTTTTAACAGGTTAGCCAAATAAGATGTTATAAACCGACGAAGGCAATAGTATATTTAAGCTTCTACAGAGCTGTGCCTCCCTCCCAAAGCACAATACAAACCTCATGCCTGAATGACAATGCCCAGCCCAGAGATGCAGCCATCTCTGCAGCTGAGCACCAGAGATAGCCAACACTGCCCACTGAATCCATCAAGGTGCTTCCAGAGGGGTAGGACACGTGGTCTGGCATGGGGTTTAGCTTATCCAGCAGATCTTACAGAGGATGAAGCATGGAATCTCTACTGAGGACAGGCAAGCAAAGCTCTGCTTTCACCTAGTGTTTTTAAGATGGAAGGAGAGATTTTTCCAGACACCCAAACCAATGACCTCAATGGACCTGTGCAGATTTGCACCAGGCGAGACTGGCCTAGGGCTCCCACCGCAGAGGGCCCCCCTACCCCTTCCTTCCTCCTGGCAGTGGTTCAGCACCATCTCAAAGGGAAGGGTGCCACCTACAGCACTGCGAACAATGTTTCCGCCAGCACCATGGCTTTCCTTGGATGTCTCCCAGTGAAGAATTAATCAGGTCGCCACCTGACATGGAAGCTTGGCGATTCTTCCATGACAGAGGTAGACACTGTCCCCAAGATGCTTTTTTGACTTTATGAATGAAGAGCTACAGCCTTTCACATAGATTCCTTGCCTTTATTTCCTTGCTGTCTTACTGTTGCAGTGTATTTCCTCTTCTACTATACTCACATGTCAGAACTATCAAAATCACTGCACTATCTTCAACAACAACAAAGTTATCTTAGAGTGTCAAACATGCTTTACTTCAGAACTTGCTCAAAGAAGATTCGGTCTCTGCCCCTCACACTTAATGCCCCTAATTCCCTTTTCTCTCTCTTCCATGGGAAAGATCTATTCAAATAACATTTTCACTCTTGTGAGACACATTTTTTTGAGTTCCTGTGCATGCAATACCTGACCTCTGAAAAGGTATTAGAGGTCAGGTGCCGCTTCCTGCTTTTAATATTCCTAAACCACTATTCATTCATCCAGGGGTTGCACAACAAATAGGGAGAGTCTGAAAGCCAATTCTCACTCCTAGGGAAGCGTGCGGGCTTTATCCGTCAATGCTAATCACAGATAAATATCCCTGTGCAGAACACATGACACACACACACACTGTCCAGAAGGAAGACAAAGAAGCTGAATTAGTCTGACAGAATGCACCTGCCATTGTTGATGAAACGGTTGGGAAATGAATAGGTATCCATAGCCACTGCAAAAACTAAAAGCATAATCCACGTAAAAAACAGAACAACTGTTTAGCTAAATCCGAAGAGTAGGTTCTCCTGCTTTCTTCATGCTCTGGTTTCTGTTATGCAAGAGTTTTTCTAATTATTACAAATTTGCAATGAAAAGCAAGCTCTGGTCACACTATTGAGACTCCAGAAAGTCAGAGCACAGTAAAAATCAGAATTAATAACTCTAAAGGACAGACTATTTCATTCGTAACCACCCAAATGTTCTCCCTGCTTGAGGTGGCCTCAGGAATGGTCCCAGTGAGCCAAGGGCCACTCAGCATGCTTCACTGAAGCTTGACATGGTCACAAAGCATCTTGTCTAGCAAATAGTGGATACTGTGAGGTGGAATCCGCTGCTGATGCACCAGGCAGTGCCTCTCCATGTCTAGCAGTCTGTGCTTGGGGACAGGCTGGAAAGCGGGTGCAGGGGGACTGCCACAGACCACGGCCAAGCAGGATCTTTGCCAGCACTGTGTGCAACTAGCCTGGAGTGAAAGATCACAATGGGAGCATGCCAGAAAAAAGTCAGAAGTCTACCTTAGCACCAGTCCAACCGTTCTGGTGCTCCATGTATTTAGTGCAGTTCAGCTACTGGGAGGAATAGCAGCTGGGAAGCTCTTTTGTCACCTTCCCTGTCTTACACACATAGTGTCCAAACACTGGGCTTCTACATGGTGGTGTGTCTTCAGTTCCCTAAGCTTCACTCACATCTACAGGTGCTGCAAGAATTTAACTCCTTATCCAGTCTGGCATGGTGTTAGATGGAGCAGTATGGTAGGATGCACTCCTTTTGCTGGGATCTCATGCATGCATGGGATCACTGAAGACTCTATACTGCAGCTTACTAGCAAAGAGCCAGCTGGAAAGGACCAGATGGAGAAGCAAGTCAGGTGATTTGACAATAGAAACCCACTGCTGAAATATGAGGGCAGGAACACAAATTCCCAGTATCGGAACTCAGCTGTTCTGCATCCCTCACACTGTTCCAAGGCATTTGGTCTGTTAATACCCTTACTCCTGTGGCTAAGAGCCATCAAAGACTTTACATGTATGTGGAAACCACTACAACCCAATGAGTCTTCAAACTTCAGAAGAGCAAAAGTCTACAACTGAAAGTGGTATGAAAATCTTACATAAGGTCTCACCTATATGGATTTGTGTACATTTATTTATATCTAAATAAAAGGTGACCAGAAAAGCCTGTGTACCTATGCGTGATGTGTTTTTACATCTGTCATGTATATCCTCCATAAGTACAAGTGTCTTCAGTAGGCAGTTTGAAGTAACCCAAGCTGCAGGCCAGTGCTATAGCTGGAAGCATGATGAAGAGGAGGGGTATAGTACTGGATACCTGCTTTACCAAATGAGGTATTTTCAGACAGACATATCAGATATGGATGCATCTGCACAGTTCTTGCATACACTGACTGCTTCTATACTGAGCCACCGTGTTCACAAACAGCAAGTCATACATTCGACTGGACATTCATGTTCAACTGGACATGTCAGTCAGGTATGTCCAGACTCATTGTCACTGCATGTGTTAATGAGTTTCTAACTGCATTTTTGTTCTGATATATATTTATTTGTCCTCTCAGGCTTCATTTATTCAGATTTGTTTTATACAGATGCAGGATCCTTTCTCATAGCAACACCTGTCTGCCAGGCTTTACATCAACCCAAAGACATGCCTGACTGGTGTTGTTTAAACTAGCTATTGTTTAAAAACACCCTTAGGTTAAACTCTACTCCTGCAGGTTTCTGTGTGTTTCAAAATCCCACCTGAAATCCAAGGGTGTTGTGGGCTTGCCAGTTGGATGCAGTATGTAGAACATAAGCTGGGACTAATCCCACCAAGGCTCTTTCACAACAAGCATGTGCCTTTCACAGTGCTGACCTCCTGCTGAAATCAAGGAACTTCACTGCTTCAGTGAGAACTGTTGTCATACAGCTTTATTTGTAGTTCACCAGTAGATAAAGACTTACAGGAGTGAAATCCCTTTTCACTACTTCTTTCTCAGACATGTAAGTAGTATGGTTTTGCTAACAGACAAACAAAGTGCATTCATTAAATGACTGTTTTGTAGAACTAGTACATGTACAGTCTGGTGAGCATCCAACCCCCGCAACTTTGTATGAGCGTTCAGTCTTTCCTCAGGAATAAACACAAGAAATCCCCTAACAGATCCTCACCTTCCTGAAAGGCAAGCCACAGCATTCCTTCCCTAGCATTATTTCCCTACAGCAGACATCAGACTAATGTTAAGAATATATGCAGCAGAGAAGGATTAATAAAAACATTCACTTTTCTAAAATACAACAATTTGTCAGATGAAATCAGAAACTATCTCATGATTAAGAACTCCCTGCAGTGACCATTCCTGTATGCCAACAAGTAAACTGATGTTAGTTGTAAAGAAAGCCACAAAGCACAATCAACTGCATCTTCCAAAGTGAAGTCTGATTAAAGGGAAACACCTACAATGTGAACCTGGATGCCTTTGCTAATGACTAATGAGAAGTATTAAATTACAGGCTGCCACAGACACCTTCCCATGAAAAAGCCCAGATTTTAGGGAAGGTGAAGACTTATGCAACAAACTACTAACTAAGGAGAAACCAACTGAGCCCTCTCTATCACTCAGTAATACTCCAAACCCATCTAGAAACACACACTCTATTTTTATTCCTACTTAGTGAGCCACAATTTGTAAAGCTATGAGCATAAATTTTCATAAATATGTTTAATTTCTCTTTCCACCTTGGCTTAATGAACAGTTAGACATCAAAGCCATTACCACCTTCTTCTCCTTCCCTTCTCATAATAGATTGCCCTCTGAGTGAGTTTACGTATTTCTCATTAATATTTATTATATTAAACCCTAAACCTGCCTACAGGTGTGAGAGTACTGAATCTAATCTCTGCCTGGAATGCATCATGCCTACCTATACAGTCTGCTCCAAACCCTCAGACCAGATTACCTGGGAGTTACTCTGCCTACCTAGTATCTAGAGAAAATATAATGTTTAACTCAAGTCTCACACTGCAGGAAAAGTGTTTTCTGGCAAGAAACTGTTGCAATATTTGCTAAGGGGGAAGGGGGGGGGGGGCTTTTTTCCAGTACAGTTTCTCAGCTACAGCAATTAAGGAAAAATAATTATTTATTCCAGCATAATTGAGGGGCTGGGGGGGAGGGAGGGTGTGCATGAAGAAAATCTGGTCTGAATTTCATAGAAAGGCAAGATCATTGAACCAACTGTGAATGCCAGCTGGATTTGGGCCGAGCATTCCAGATATCATTAAATACAAAAATAAATTCTACAGGTCTGTCTTTATTAAGAAAAGAGATGCATGGCAGACCATTTCTACTCTTGTGCTACTCCATTAGGTATCCGGTTTTATTCCTACAAAATAACCAACAATGACTCATTTTTCAAGACTTCATTATACACAGAAGCTTTGTGCCATGTGGATCTGCAAAGAAGTGGCCTAGATGTATCTGTCTACATCCTAATACAAACGTAACTGGCAAAAGGCAAACGAGCCACATAAACGTTTCTACATTCATCTGTTGCATGGCACAGTTTTTCCCATTTTTCCCACAACCCAATTTTAGAAATTCTATTTATAGTCTATCAGAATTTGATCATTTTCCATGATCAGAAAGGAAAGGTTGGTGGCCGCTGAGATTCACTAATGTTTTCCTAATCACAGAATCGGGGGGGGGGGGGGTGGGGTGTGGGGGGGGGGGTCAGAAATGTATGCAAATATATTTTACGACTCTGCACTCAGTATCTAACTCTGAAGAGCAAAAGAGAACAGAGTACTCTCTTACATATGTATCCACAAATTAACAGCAATCACGGTATTCAAGCCATCTCCAGCTAAGCACTTTCCAATACAGTCCACCAGGTTACACTTGGCAAACTACACTTAAATCAATCCCAGGATGCAAGGGCTGCTCTTTTACTACAGAAAGTAGCATTTACTAGAAGATATCAATGGACTGCTGTATCAGCAACAGTACCAATTACATTTTCATTAGGTAATCATAGACTTACATTAGCATTTAGGGTACAACCACACGTCATGATGTATATCACTACACAGTCTTTAAGCTAACTGTTCATTTCAGTCACTTCTAATAAACACAACCTCTAAACTTGTTTCTTTGTGCACCTCCATGCACTATGACAAAGCAAACTTATTAATCAAAACCAGTGACCCACACTTCTTATTCACTCTGATCAGTGGTGTATCCCAGGTGTGCAAGGTGTTTCCCAAGACAGTCACAGGCTCCTTGTTCCAGGAATTACTGGGAAAGGTTAAACTCTCTTAACTTCCCCTTTGCTTTCTGCTGCAGCCAGAGCTGTACAATCAGTAAAGTAAAACATCTGCCAAATTATTTCTTTTTTTTTTTTAATCCTCACACATAACCCGTTTCCTCAAGGAATTTGACTTGACTATCAAGCACCCTCATATTCTCCACCCACGTCCTTCGAAGGATAAAGAGCTATCAGAATCAAGTCTCCAGCAAATCTAACACAGGCTTAAAACTCACTGGTGATGGAAACATGTCTCAATCTGTACTGATTTTACTGTAATCTATACAGCTAAATAATGAGGAGGAGGTGGCTAGATAAAAAGATGCATTCCAACAAGACAGGCTAATAGATACTGAACAACATAGCTCGGAAACTTGAACTCACCTCTACTAGTGCTTTAAACTTCTTTGATTAAATTAGTTTTTTCTCCACGAAAGAACATGAAAACTAGCCATTTAACAGTCCAGGCACTGAAACTAAGTCTTAGGAGGTAGTATCAGCATTTCACAATCCTCAAGCCTATCTGCTCATTAACACTAAACTTAACATTGTGGAATGAAATCTGGGGCATTACTTTTGGATTTAAACACAAGTATTTCTTTTGTCACAATGTCTGCATGCTAGTTATCCAACTGGGGTGAGGGGGAAATGCTTTTCAGAATCTTCCACCAAAGCAACTTCGCATTTGTAACACTTACTAAAATAGTAGGTTATCAATTTACAATTCCATTTCTACGGGAACTTCTGTGGTTTACATACACATTTTGTCATTCCTCCTTGTTTGTGACACTTAAAATGACAAATGATTCTGAAATTGCCTTGGCAAGTAGGAAAACTTTCCATTATGGTAACTCATAAAACACAGTTAACTTAGGTAAATAAAAGTAATCAATTTACCCTCATTAGCAGCCCAGTACATTCATTAGGTCTGTCTGCTCTGAAGACCACAGCGGGCACCTTAACCACCTGGCAGCTGAGTGTGGGCAAAGCCCATTTGATCTGCAGTGGAAAAAAGCACAGTTTTCTCCTACAATTTCAAGCTAAGGGGAAAGGGACAGGGAAGGCCAGAACTTGATGCCCTTAGTTAAAGGGGAAAAAAAACAAAACACATCTCACCAAGGTCTCACTGAGTCTTAGACAGTGGAAATCAAAAGAACAGAACTGAAAATGGTAAAGAAAATACAACTTTATATAAAGAAGTGTCATTATGATACAAAATATTCAGTGGTTATGAATATCTCTGGAAATTACATATTTGTGCAGCATTATCATCTCAATTATACTGTTAAACTACTCAACCCCTTCCTTATACTGACACAAGATGCATGTTTTAAAAAAGCACAAAGGAAGATGTTTGAACTGGTGAGCATAGCAAAGGAAGTGCAGATGGGTATCAGACAAACTGTAAATTACTTAAAACAGAAGGATGGAATAAGTGTAGTGCTAAATGGTAGAGAGAAGGACTAAAGCCCCAGCCTGTTTCCACTTGGCATGAAGGTAGAATAGCTGATATAAATCAAAGTGATTTAAATTGCTGATTTCAATCAGGATTTAAATTATCAGGCAAGAAATGTTGATCTGAATAAATCATTTGGGGGCATTTTGGGGTTTGTGATGTTTTTTCCTAGGGAAAAGTCAATTCTTACTGGTGGTAACTATTAAAACATGCTACTTGGCCACTCCATATGTCCTTTGTATTAACACACAAAACTCTCTGCATTAACGCAGCAAAATACTGGGTTTTAAATTAACTTTTAAAACTACCTTCAGTGCAGCTGTTGTGCAAGGATAAAACTTTCCAAATCTTTTTGAATAAATCCCAGTTGTATATATTAGTAGACACCTTGTCTTTTGCCCTATGGGAAGCAGAAATCTCCTCCAGCTCTCTCAACAATCAGCTTCCAGTCTTAAATGAACTAACTGGACTAAGTAAACCAATGAGGACTCCATGAGAGTATCAGCACAGAAGGCTCCTATTGCCTTGGTTATCATTTTAGGATCCCCTTGTTCCAGATTATTTCCTTAATGTCAACCTTTGCTGGTTCAGTTTCCTATAAAACTTCAGTATAAATACGGCACTCAGCTGCTTTTTTATGGTTGGATTATTTTAACAGGTGACAGTAAGTTTAGGCATAAACCATCTTATTTTCACATCTAAAATTGTGCGTTAAACACAATTTAAGTTCATTGAGCTCACAAATGTGAATTATTAAGAACTGGGCAAAAATAAGTGTTTGAGTTTAGTGATTTTTATCCACTCTCATTTGAGACGCATGTTAAAAAACAAAATAAAATCACATGCCAAACAAGGGCCTGAGCAGAGAAATGGAAATGAGCCCTTATGACAAACAACTCATGAAAGAATAACTGCAGCTGACATATGAAACAAAACCCCCTCATCCATCAGTTTATTCTGGCCAGCTTTGATTTCTCTTTTTGGAAGACAGACAGCAAGCAACCAGAGGCACAACAGCATAACCTTAAAAACTGCGGGAGGAAGAGCTATTTATGGACCTGAGGAAAAGGAGCATGAGGGTAAAATATTCTAAAGCTCAAGATCTTGTCTCACCATTAAAATTCCTTCTAAGTAGGTGGGTTATATTGAAATCCAGACAGAAAAGTGCATGCAAGGGCTAGTGATGCTGCTGTTAGTGTTTCTTCACTAAAACAGGGACCATGCTACTAGAAATGTGAAAGAAACCCTTCAGAGAACTCTGTAGCAATCAACAGATATGGTTTAATCTTAGTCTCCCTGTGCCCTTCGTCAGCTTGTAAGGAACAGGATCACTCACATCTGCAGAGAAAAAGGCATCAGATCTTTCCTATATCTAACCTAATCTACTTTACAAGTATGGTAGCAGTTCTTCAGCAAAAGACCCAGATTAATTGCTACTATTACCAGCATAATTCACCTTCTGTTTGTTTCTTCTGTCTTAGGGACTTTCTCACTCACTGCCTCTGTCTACTTGCTGGGGCAGAAGATGAGCAAACAGGACACAGTAAAAGGCAAACGTAACGTGTAGATAGAAGTGATCAAAGACTGAAAGTGTACAGTGAGTCTGCAAGTCCCTTTCACATATCAGGCCACACCAAAAAATGCAGAAACAAATGCAAAAATACTGTATTATGTTTGGTTTACAGCTGTTAAGTCTTTCTCCCACTGCACAGAGAGACACTGCAAAGTGCATTGAAAGAAGCAACTACAGAAAATCATTAAATGAAAAAATAATACAATCAGAATATGCCAGGCGGAATATGAAAGGAACACATTTTGCACAGTCTCTCTTTCAAAGTGTTTGCTCCTCTACCACAAAACAGTTCACTGAACAGCTGAATTTTACCCCCAGAAGGAAATACTAGTACTTTGGCCAGTACTTTGATTTAATATATTACATTTTAATACCTGGAGCACATCTAAATTGGATGGTCACCAGCAGCACGCATTATTTCATGAAATAATAATTTTTAAAAAAGAGACATTTCCAACATTAACTCCAAAGTATTACCAACCACCTTAGAGAGAGAAACACACCAAAGCAAGGCAATTTGAATTAAAATCATCACGTTTTTCGTGTGAAGTTGGAAGCTGCTCCAGGGCTGAGTGCCAGCAAAGCCATATATGGAACACACACCATGCTGGGCTGTAGCCCAGCACAACTGCATCAGCGGCAGTGACCAGGCATGTTAGGAAGAAGTCCAAGGTAAAGCCAAACAGATCTGTCCAGTGCCCATCTGAACCGGCACTTACAGGACTATGCACATGCTGGCAGCTTCACAGGACTACCTGACAGAATGACCTTTTGGCTATTTTTCATTTCCTTCAGCTTTCAGAGAATCATAGAATCACAGAATGGTTTGGGTTGGAAGGAACCTTAAAGCTCATCCAGTTCCAACCCCTTGTCATTGGCAGGGACACCTTCCACTAGACCACGTTGCTCCAAGCCCCATCCAACCTGGCCTTGAACACTGCCAGGGACGGGGCAGCCACAGCTTCTCTGGGCAACCTGTGCCAGTGCCTCACCAGCCTTACAGTCGAGAGGTATATACTCTTTCTCTTGTCTGACAGTTTCCAGCAGTGGGTAAAGATTAAATAAATATCTAAGCTGAAGAACAAAGAGGTGATATAAAACCTGCCTTCAAATTAAAATTACCTCCTTTTACGTAAAACCCAGCTCTTGCTTACAGGCTGCTAACCAGCAATGAATAAAAGGGAGAGTGCACATCTCCTGCCTCCTAAGCCTTCCCACAGCCCTGCCACTGCCTGGACATCTGGCTTTATGCCCATCTGAGATGGTGTGTGAGCTCAGGTCTCATTCCCAAGGTTTTCCCCTGCACAGAGCAGTAATACCAAGGATTTCTGAACTTTGTAATTGTGGGCTCCAGATATTATACAACTTACACTTTGTTACACATCTTTCACTTTATGAGAGATCTAAGTAACTTATTTACTTCCCTTACCTTGTATTTTAGGAATAAAGTTCAGTATTTATACTTGGTTATACTTGGTATACTTTTGGTTAATTCTTTAAAGTACCTAATGTACTTGCTCATATGAGCTATTTGGTGCTTTCAACATTAAAACATGGAATAAAACAGTTTTTGGATGCTCTTGTTTGTCCTCCAGAAAAAAAAAAAAAACAAAAACAAAACAAACCACAAAAAACCAAACCTGAAATCACACAATTGCATGGATCTACCTAGAGCTCAGCGCATGCTGATCAGGGACCAGTGGATTGCTGATTCTCCACATTGTCCTTCTCCAGCTTGACCAGCAGGCTAGGGTGCTCAGATGGGTCTGAGAGGACAACAGGGAATAACCAACCAACACTGCAGCCTTCTCATTCCTTTCTCCCTTGTGTTGCTGGTGGCGGGAAGTGGCAGATCTGTGCCCTTTTCCCAGTGCTTCCTCATTTGTCAGACTATCACAGGCAGGAGTTACTGCTCAAGAAACACAAAGGTGGCATCACATTGATAAAAGGCAGTCAGACAAAAAAGCCTGATGGGGGCTTTTTGCCCCTCGGGGTCTCCACGACAGGCTGTGCAGAATTAGCCCTTCCAAGTTGGTGGCTATTCACCACAAAATCTCAAGATACACATTTTTTGGGGTTGTCCTGAAGAAAAGCTGCAGCCGTCATTAGTGTGTGGGTCAGAATAAATTTCTCCTAACATCACAACAAATGAAAATATTTTCACATACCATCACTGGGAAAGATACTGCCACTTCTCCAGTCCCACACATTCTGCTCAATGTGATCACTAGACTAGAGTCCAGTTTTCACTAAAGCAGTGGTCTGACTCACAGTAGTTTCAGCCAGAAAGAATAAAGGCAACATTAAACAATTTTTAAATGCAGCCTAATTCCGAAACTTCATCTCACATATGTAAGCTGTTATCAAGATAAATCCATATGCCAGTAATAGCAGGCACTGAATTGAAGCAGCTAATACAACCCTGTTGCAGAAACAGAGAGAATCATGTTGTGGGTTTCCCACACACACGCTTCCTTTGGAGGAATTAAACTAACTGAGCAGTGCCAGCATGAAAGGCCTTTGGAGAAAAATGGTTTTGGAGGAAATGAAGACTTTTTCCAATCACATAATTTTCTCAAAGTGTCAAAGCCCTCCAATTCTTCAAAATTCCACCTTACAAACGGAAATTAAAAGTATGGTCCCAGTTGTCAAAACACACATTTACCATAAATAAATCCATTAGTCACTGCAAGGTTCTCTCCATATGAATTATGCTCTCTTATGAGCAATTCTGGTGTGAGGCTACTGAACTGTAAAGACTAGCTGTACGCTTCTTCTCTGATACTTAAAAAGCTAATGCAACATCCCTTGCTACAAAGACTGATAGCATTTGATCAATGTGACATTTATTATTATAAAGCACTTGGCAAAGTAAATTTTCTTAACAAAAACTAAACCATCAGAGGACATCATCTATGCTGAATGAAACCAATCATATAGTGACTGCACATATATGAAATGCATGTACAGGTTGACTGTGAACAATCGGAGAAACCGTATTTATGTGTTTTTAGGCCAGTTATACCCCACAGACAAATAAAATTCACTCACAAACACAGGGAATTCTGAAGATTTGGGGCTTTTCCCCTTAGAGGACAAACACAGGCACCTGCCAGGGGAAGTAAAAGTGGTCTGGTTTGCACTCACAAATCCTTGACTCCATTCAGAGAGTACGACTTGATCCCACAAGTGTGGGGACTACAGGTGAGAAATGACAGCTCTGGTTTTCTAAATTCTGAAGTTTAGGAAGAAAGATTATATATAGGGAGTATTTGAAAACAGAGCCAGGAAGCACTGACATCTGACAGCAAACCGTTGTGAAGAAAATAGTCTATAAATCACTCAAATCTAAGCAATGAATCTGTTTGGAGCAGGTTTTTAGTGCAGACTGCCCAAACTCAGCTTATTACAAGAATTGGTGTAGTTCTTCATGCAAGTGTTGGGTTCTGCACGTCGGTAGTAGCTTTCCAAGATACACCTCCAAATTTGCTACAGATATTACCACAAAGCTTCCACTTCTTGTATCCGTAGATATCTTTTACTTCAGTTCTTCTCTCACATGTTCTGTGCCTCAGAAATGAGCTAAATGAAGTTAAATGACCCATTTAATACTTCATTATACAATCTCTTCACAACATAAGAATAAAAGATTGATTTATATTGATATTTACAGAACAACAAAAGGCACAGAAGCAATACATAAAAACACAGCTATCAATAGCAAGAGAGGAAAATAAGTACACTATTACTTAAACATTACCAAAATACATAAGACCTTCCATTAACTTCTAGAGTCTCAGGAGAAAGAAAAGGGTCTCTCTCATGGTTTGGTGCATCCTACATATGAAACCTAATGGATTTTCCCATGTTCTTGCAACAGAAAGTATCTGTATCGTTCTTTGTCTTTACTCCAAGGCCAAAGTCAAACTTCTTGCCATGAAGGCAAGTAAAATCACCTAAACTGAATACAGATACGTCTCAAACAGTTAAAACACCATGCTGAACACAGGCAGTCAGCTACATATGTCCTTCTGGCATCCGCCTCAGATGAAAGGGGACAACTCTGTAGTGTAAGCTTCCTTACTGAAATTTCAGTATTATGAATGTTTACTGATTAAGGAATGTTGGTGTTATGACTGAATCACGAAATACTGCAGATAAAACTTAGTTTTGTCAACTACCCACACAATCCAAGCCTGCAGAAGGCATAATTTTGGATCATACAAATCCGACTAAAAAGCACCATGAAGAGGTTTTAAGATGTCCTTACAGAAAAACTCAGTTCTTTTGCCTGGGACAAGAACGACCCAAATTGCATCGATCTAATGAAACATAGTACTAATTTTCAAGCTGACCTGTTTAACAGTATGCGAGTCAATTATCCACCCCAACAATCTCAAGTGCTAACCACCCGTTTCACACACTATGGCATAGACATGTCTGCTCAGCCAGCAAGAGGACACAATTATAACTATGGCTTATTGCATTATCGAGTGCATAAATCTTCTGAAAATCCTGGTTGTTTGGTGCTGTAGTTTGGCTTCAGGGACAGAAGCTCATTCCCTCCCCACAAAAATATGAGACACTACCACCCAAGGGACAGGAAATCTTTCATAGCTCTTTCATAATATAAGGCCTGAAATGCACTCTGCAGCATTTCTCTATATCCATTAGGAAAAATACAGCCAGACACTAAACCACTGGACATAAAATACTTTTCACTTGTTCTACTACTTTTGAGAAATACACATTGCCTTCTACCTACCATAGCCATCAAGTCTATAAGCTGGTTTATATTAGTAGTGAACGTATACATAGAGGGGGAAAAACGTACCAAAATGTAGCTTGTTCAGCAAAGCGAAGCTAATTCTTCAGAATAAAAACCCACATCACTAAACCAACTTTAGAAATATGTAAATAGGATTTGGACATAAAGATTTTAAAATACACGTGTGTCTATTACTAAAGTATAAAAGGTCACTTGGGCAATGGCTTTCATAGAAACCGCTGTAGACTGTTGGTGACTTCCAAAGAATATACAATAGGTGACTAAGAAAAGGAAGACTGTTGTCTGCAGGCTTACACTTGCCAAATGATTTCCACTCTGGCAATCGTTTGTAGTTTTAGCTGAGATGATTTTCTTCCTAGTAGCTGGTGTAGTTTTGGATTTTGTCTGGGAACAATGCTGATAATGCACCGATGTTTTAGTTGTTGCTCAGTAGTGCTTGCCCTGATCAAGGACCTTTCAGTTTCCCATGCTCTGCCAGTGAGGAGGGGCACAAGAAGCTGGGAGGAAGCAGAGACAGGACACCTGACCCAAACTAGCCAAAGGGGTATTCCATACCACAGCACATCATGCCCAGGATATGAAGGGGGGAGATGGCTGGGAGCCACCGACCACTGTTCAGGGACAGGCTGTATATTGGTCAGCAGGTGGTGAGCAACTGTATCATGCATCATTTGTCTGTCTTGGGTTTTATTCCTCTCTCTCTTTTTCCTTTTATTATTACAAGAAGTTTACTTCATTTCAATTATTAAACTTCTTCTCTCCACTCGTGGGTTTCACCTTTTTGCAGTTCTCCTCCCCAAACCACCAGGGGCAGGGGGAGTGAATGAGCAGCTGTGTGGTTCTTAGCTGCAGGCTGGGGTTAAACCACAACACATAAATTCACTATCTGTGCCACTGGAAAGTGTTTAGCATTCCTCAAATCTCAGCAAAGCCAAAATAAAAGAGAGAAGGTCACCACCTAATATAAAAACAATGCAGTAAATCAGATAGCATAACACACTGTAATGCTTTGATGGATCAAAAAGCAAAAAACCCAGCTCCGGAACAACTGATTTGCCATATATTTTCAGCCAGCCATAAGTATGGCCCTATTAAAAGCCCCAACACCAACCTCTGGCTAGTCAAGACAGCAAACGCCGAGTTCACTACAAGGACCTGTGCTCTCATTGACTAGCTGTGGCCAGCACTTGATGAATCTCAAACACATAGGCAGAAATAAAGCTCTGTTCTCCAGCCTGATTCAACAAGTCCAACACCCTCATATGTATTTCTGTCCTATTACAGCTGATACTTGCTTTGCTCCACTCTGGGTTCTGTTCATCTCCTGACCCACACTTTCTTCCTGTCTTCCCGTCTACTTCCTTAGGTCTCTACATTTCTGATGCAGCACCTTCTTGTTTCTCCTTCCAAACTGTAAACAGTTGGCAGTGCAGAGAAGGCAGACTTTCTTATCCACCACTCCTGGGATGAATGGGATAGCAGTCCTTGCAACCTGGGAGGAGACGCTGGGGGAAAGACCTACCGAGACCCTGTTAGTGTAGGCAGAAACACTCTCTGACCATACTCTGGGCCCCATGGGCACTTAATCAGGGCTACAAGAAGGTAGACTAGATATTCAGCACATGTTAGCAAGGAAATAGTAATCTCATTGAAAGTATATTTCACCACCCTCAACAGGTAATAAAGTAGCTAATCTCTCCTCTGTATTCCCACCGCTGCAAGAGGGACCACAAATCACAGACCACAATAGGTAATTCAGATGTACCACCATTTCTCATTGTCATGGTTTCAAGAACTTCCTAAAAGAGCAGGGAAAACAGTGTATTTTCGCCTAATCTGATTCTCAGATTAAACAAGTAAACCGCTTTAGGCAAATTTCCCCCCAGGTTTCCAACTAAGAAAAAACAGCTTTGAAAATATAAGCAACTGAAACCAGGATTTTTATTTGTATCTAAGAAGTACTACATGACCTTAGGAGGCTTTATCGTGATCTACATGTGAGTGCAACACACAACCTCCAAGGGCAGTACCCAGACAGTTAGTTACAAAACTGCAATAAACTCCAGTAACATATACATTTGACTTTTTCATCTGCACTCAGATCCATCTTCACTAGGACAACTGGAGAGACAACTACACTTGGCATTCTCCCTTTTCAAGCAGAAACTGGCAAAACTAACCAACCAAAACAACCTCCAACAAGAGCAGCAAAAAGTTCACCCCACAAAACCCCCAACCAATCGAAATGAGGGCAAAGTCAAGAAAAATACCCTACTCAAAGTGAATTCTTGAAAAACTTCTGCAATGTGCATAATAAAATTAACAGTGTACGGATCTTTTATAGAAAACAAAAAATTACATTTGATGTTGCACTGATAAAAGCCATATACAACAGCGGCCATTTAGTTTCCTCCCTTCATAACAGGAAAGACAATCGATTCTCAGCTTAAATATTGAATTTTAAAATATGTAAGATCTATGTATTTGTTAAAAAAATGCATCTTCAATATGAAATATTTTATATATTTTTAATGCTATGTTTCTTTACAGAGTTCTGTGTACATGACTGAAGTACTTCGGTTAAAATCTGATCTTCTGTTGTTATTTGAGGAGACCAGGCCAGATCGCTCTTGCCATTACCTTTATGGGCAACCTATCCAGTCCATATCTGTTTTGATAAGCTCTTGATGTAACTTTACAACATATGCCCACCATGTGTTCACTATCCACAGCATATAACTCACAGATCTGGGAAGCAATTCTGAAACCAGAAGCAATGGCTTCTCAAGTAACCACTAGCGAAACTTGACATGTGGAACACACTGTGTTAGAAATACCACTATTGTTAATGCTGTTGTTTACCTGTTGTGCTAACACGTTGGATTCTAACAAGTCAGCTAATTCCAAAATAAGACATCTGAGAAAGGGAGGAAAACAAGCAAACAAGAAACGCCACTAAACCGCCCATCATTACCTTAAATTGCATGTGCTAATCAGCATTTGGAGTTCAATTTCACAAAAAATCCATTCAGAGATTTGTAACTTACACCAGCTTCGCTAATCCCTGTATTACAAAGCAAAGCTGGCAGAAGTTGCTCCATCTGTGATCCTCCCCTCTCCCCCAGACTACTTGAATAAAAATTATTCTCATATTGCCCAGAGCTGGATTCAAATAGAAGGAAAAATAAAACCCCATGCAAGTGTCTTTATTTTGGACACAGCAGCTCACTCAATATTACTTGTAAAGAACACTATGTAAGTCAAAGTATCCATTCCATGAATGGTTTTTACATGGGCCTTTCATAATAATTTTACCTAGTCTGTTATTCTACATGCAATTAAAATACCTGAGTAGCCTGAAAAAAGTGATTACCGTACTGCAAAGATCAAACAAAATAATGTTTCTTCTTGTTTTATCAGAGACATAAATACATTTATCAATTTTCAGAAGGAAATTTGGAAACAAAAGAAATACGAATACAAGCACTTTTTTCCCCCCTCAGGAAGGACAGCTGTCACCTACCTCACCCAAGTCCACACTGCTGCCGGCACAACATCTCCTCTGGACTAGACTGGGGTGAAAAAGTATTCTCCTCAGCCCTCTTTACATTTGGATCATCACCTCATCCTTACAAGTATCTGCATCAGTATTCCCAAAGACGCTTCCAATAACGTTCTGTCTGGTGCTCTATAAACTGCTTGGGTATTTCACTCCCAGATTAACTCCAGCAATGCACCACAGCTACTAGACTTCAAACTTAACTGGAAGCTGGCTGACCAGAGAGCTGGCAGAGAACAAGGGCAGAATCCCAGGGTGTAGGCAGAGCTTCCTCCACAGCCTGGCTGACGTGCTGTCTTCTGCCTCCTCTTTCTTCTGTTCCCTCTTCCTCAGCACCACGTTGTACAGTTCCACCTCCCATTAAAAAATAAACAGGTATTTTTCCCTAGACAGGTAATTTTCTCACTAGCTCAGTACTACAGATGAGCTCATCATACCAGCACCAGTACAGGACTACAGCATTGAAAGCAGGAGACCACCCCATTTAATGGCAGCAAACCGTTTTCTTGCTTCGGCTGACTCCTCTAATGAACCCTAAGGCAGTAACGTGAAGAAATCAGAAAGAGGTTAAGAAGCTGGGTTTTCCAGAGCCTGGAATGTTTTCAGTACCTGCATAATAAAGTTATTCTATTGTATGCAGTGTGCCAGGAGAACACAGATATTTCATTTGGATAAACTACTTAAAAGACAAGTAAACGTAATGTGTTTACACTGGCTTTAAGTAGCACACAATTTTACAGCAAAAAGAGAGTAACAGACAAGTTTGATGTTCCTGAGGAATCACTTTTTCAAGATATTTGGTATTTTGACACAAAACACCATGTTCCTTGTATTCAAATATCTATAGCAACTATAAAGAGAGATGGTCTGTGCCAAGTTCCCAGAATCCCTCTCTGGCTGTAACTAGACTGCCATACACTTCATCACAGTAATAGGTGAGGGAGAGGTGAAGTTTTTAATGACACTAGTAAAAAATCAATTTTGTTTTGCTATTCTACATTCACAAATCTCCATTATCCCTACCCACTGCTGGCATTCCCCATGACAAAAAATGTTACTGAGAAGGGCAGTAAACCCTAGTGTGAACATAAAAGGGTTTTTGTTTGTTTTGTTGTAAATTAAATGAAGGAGAGAAAATAAATGGCTTTTTTGTTCATTTGGTTTGCATGATGCGGAATATGTGTTAAAATGGGTCGGAAAAAAAGAAGCCCCAGTCAGCTCCCCTGGGTGAAAGAAAGTAAAGCCAAATTCTCTCAGGTGAATGTTCAAACCTGCAGCAATCCAGCCCTTAAATAATCTTTTGGTCTACAAAGTAGTTAGCACAAATTAGAAAGAGAGATAGCAATGCAACCTCAGCACAGCATCTCCACTGTGACTGGAATGAAAAGACTGCAAGCTCAGCCCAGAAATGTACTGTAAGAGAAGGACCTTCAGATTATTTTGAACCATTGCTTCATACCCACCCATGGACTATATGCCAGAATGCTTCAGCCAATTTGGAGCTCAAACAATGTGGCCACCGTTCAGTTACAGAATTCCACTATCTTCTGTATGAGGCCACTGAAGTCTTTAAAGCTACATTACCTGCCTCAATGACAATTAAACAGATGTATAGTTGAATGGAAACACCACTTGCCGAAAATACCATTACAAATCGGTTATTTAAGGTCAGTGGCAGTTTTCTCTGTGCCACTTCAGTTATGCACTGGAATGCAAATCAGAGAAATCAGAACAACAACCACCAGCCTCAGAGACAAAAATGAACAGCAGCAAAAATCACAGCTGAAACGTAACCACCTTTTTAGCAGTCTAAAGACAACTACTACCAGCTAAGGCAGTTGCATTTTGAAGTTACTTTCTCAAATACTACAGAATCTGTAATCATCAACAGAAAGTGGCTGGAAATGCTACAGTTTCTCTTTTGGCAAAGTGCTGGTCTATCCTCCTTGATGTAAGAAGACATCTTAAATGAATAAAACACTTCAATACTTTTCAGAACTCTTCCAGCATCTCATATGCCATAACCACCTCACTTCCTCCTTTAGATTGAGCACAGTGAAGAACTGCCAAAACCACACAGTGGGTTAAATGAGCTAAAGGAAAGAGAGTGAAAATATAGCAAATGGGTGCATATAAATTGTTCATAAACTTATCAGACTATCCACCCTCTTTCACTACCAAAAGTGATCACAAATACTTTGTCTTGTAGTGGTGTTTAAAACCCCCTTGTGTATGTACTGGTTTATATAAACACACATCCATAGGCATATTGGCTTCTTGTTGTGATAACATTGAGGGTCAGAGTAAGGTTAAGGACCAATTCTATGCTCTTTTCCTATGTACACAATATCCAAGGACTTTTTGAACACACCCCAGACTTTCACAAGCAGCATGAAGTGGGTGCAGAAAAGCAACACCTTCCCTGCAGCACTTAGCAGCTGTTAAAGCTGCTCCTCTGACTCTAAAAGCAGAGGAAGATGAAGTTGAATTGGTTTATTAAACCCAAAATGGTCCTGTATGGCACATAGTTAAAGCAATGTAGGGAGGAGCCTGAAGTGTGTAAGGAGGAGGAGAAGAGTCACAGCCCAACAGCCCCACCTTCAAACAGTTAAAATGCAGCCCCACCAAGCTTCAGTTGTTGAGAACCATATAGAACATTACAGAGTCCTATATGAAAACTTTACAGAAAGTGGCCTCAAAAAAAAAACGAACAAACAAACAAATATGAGAAAGAAAATCCTTGAGCCGTTAAGTGTTTCTGCTTATTAGCTTAGTTATTCTGAAAGTCATAGATTCAGACCTCTTTTCTGCTCCCTGTGTGCTGTGGTTGTGCAGAACCGGCACCAAGCAAACTGCAATAAATCATTTTTGGTACCAACAGCACTGCAGCCTTAGAAGTTACACAGAGCTACAGAAAATGCAAAGTTCCTGTGGGTGGACACACTTACCTCAGGTCGACTAAAGCTTAAAGTTTATCTCCTCCCCAATGTTAATGGATTGCGGTGGCAAATAAAATCAATATGAAAGAGGGAAGTCTTGAAAGAAGGCTGCTCAGCCCCTTCCTGTAAGCACTAAGTTTCAGCAGCTGCTCTCTTATTAACTACTGCAAGTTTAAAAAGACGTTTTCTCACAACCCCTATGAAACTGGGTTTCAAGTATTGAAAAAGTAAACAGGAGCAGTAGATGCTGACTTTGAGCTACAAGCATTGTGGAACTGAAGTGTGTGAGGGGGGGAAGCAAAAGAGTAGTCAGTTATATGATTTTGTGGTTCACCATCCTGTACAAACTAGGAAACTAAATACTTCAAAGTGCTAAGCCCCTGCAAATTCCCACTGAATGTACAAGTACATTGCTTATCTGAACAGCCTGTGAGATCCAGACTGGAAAACTGATTACAGGTTTGTAACTTCAGCCAGAGATTGTACCCCACGTTTCAATTCATAAAACAATGCACTCGAAGGATTCCAGTCTGCAGATCCTGGCTGTCAGACCTGTCCTTAAACCTCTGCTAATCCAAGCACATCAATATGAATTATACATATTGAAATAATATGCAAACAAATGTTATATACATGCAAGCGATTGAGTAAAAACAAACTCTGACTCCTTTGTTACTTACAGATTCCCCTGTTTCTGCAGTCAGGAACAGAACCATGTGCACAGATACCAGGTGCCCAGGTAAAATGTATGCTACCAGGTGAGCATGTTTTAACTATTAGTTCCCAGATGTTTATCCTGGGATAAGGGGGAAGTTTCACAAGAGGATTAAGGTGTTGTAAGACTATGCTGCCCAAGGGAGGGACAGACAAATGAATCATGGATCCAATGCAGGTGAAAACCAACCCAGAAGAGAAAAAGAAAGAAATGTGTCTGTCCTCGCCTGCTTGGTGAACTAAGGGCTAGTATTAGCAAAGGGAGGCAGCAAGAATATATGGACACTGACACGAGCAGGAAAGACAAGACTTCCTTAGTGGTGGCACCTCAGGTTCACACCAGCTTAAGCCACCTGTGAAGCCTTAAGCTTTAGGTCAAACTCCTGTAAATTAAGGTTAACCTAAATGCAACCATTTGTCTTAACACAATCACATGTTAATGGTTTTGGCTCTGTGCTAGCAGAATGAGTTTTGAACACATTCCTGCCAAAGTTGTTCCTCCTGAACTTGACAGTGCCTAAAACTTCACTGCAGGAATTTCAACACATGCTATTTGGTCAATCTGGAGCTCATTTTTCACTATGACTGGCTACCCCATGTCAAAATAGAATCACAGAACCATAGGATGGTTTGGGTTGGAAGGGACCTTAAGGCTCATCTAGTTCCAACCCCTTGCCACAGGCAGGGACAGCTTCCACTCGACCGGGTTGCTCCAAGCACTGTCCAGCCTGGCCTTGAACGCTGCCAGGGATGGGGCAGCCACAGCTTCTCTGGGCAACCTGTGCCAGTGCCTCACCACCCTCACAATAAAAACTTCTTCCTAATATCTAATCTAAATCTCCCCTCTCTTCAGTTTAAAACCATTCCTCCTTGTCCTGTTCCTACCTGCCCTTGTAAAAAACCCCTCTCCATCTTTCTTGTTGGCCCTTCAAGGCACTGAAAGCATTCTCTCCTCCAGGCTGAACAAGCTCAACTTGCCCTGCTCTGGCTACAGCTTATAATAACCACTGACTATGTTATAAAGGGACACACTTTCTATCAGAGCATATAAAGGTCATTAGAGGCTAGCAGCGCTTGAGGTGAAGAGTCTCTCCATTCCTTTCAGTTTGCTAAACTGAAACCTACTGTGCTGCAAAAAGACAAGCTGCAAAAAGAGGTCAACACAAAAACTCCTTGTCCTAAAGGACACTAATCACAGAGGAGCATCAAGTGTGAGCTGGTATGGAAAGAAGAAAAATGGGAGAGGCTGTGGAATAAGAGAGACACAGAGATACACCCTTATAGAAAGAGCAAAATAAAAGGGGTTACATGATGACTCCTTCTGTGATGCATATGAAAGAGAAGGAGCATTGCTGGCCTGGATTTAATTTTGGTATCATCCCAGTTTTGCATTTACTACAGATTTTGCCCCAGTGCGAGCAAGATCAGACAGCTTATTAACTGAAGAGATGCTTAATCCTACTTAGTCATCAGGCATGAGTAAGGGCTACAGTATTTGACCTCTTGTGGAAAAGAAACACCTGAAAAATCATCTCTCTGTCTCATCTTTGCAATGCTAGAGAAATAGGTATTTCCTACAGTGTAACTGATCAACTTCTGAGCACCTGCAACCTAAGTTAAACAGCCATATTGCACTACAAAGAACACAAGAAACGCATACAGGTTTATGAACATACACACATGTCCGTATTAAATACAACAGGTGTTAAACTTTAAAAATCTACTCAGAAGACTGCCAGCATTCTTCAGCATTCAATTCTGTTACCCCCATTATCTATGAAGCACTAAGACCAACTCAGATGTTACACTTCTCACTCCGGGTACCTTTTTCAACAACATAGGAGAGCCTGGGGGAGAAAGGTGGAACATCTGCCAACAAGGAAGAGATATAATCAGCTTTCGATACATCTGAAGGTGTTATTCTGTCACTACACAAAGCAGTGGAGGACTGGCCTGCACACTTCCCTTCCCTCAGGTAGAAGGACATAGTGATCGATACCTTCCATGAGGCAGTGCATTAGCCTGGAGTAGTTAAAAAGCAGTATTGGAAAATACTCTATTTGCCAGCCGTGTTTTCTGTAAGTTTAAACTCATTTGGAATTGGCATAGTATGCTTTGGCAGGGGAAGAAAAAAGATGACCTCATAGGTCATTTCACTTCTGTCACTAATTTCTGTGAACCAAATAACATTTTATGTTTATGGTGTTTAAATCTCAGTTTCCCAAGGACCGGTTTTAAGGTTAGAAATGGTCACTATGACAGTAGGTATCAAACCAATAAAGATGATAAATAAGAAAAGTCCCGAAGAACTTTTGAAACAGCAAAAAAGGAGCTCCAGCCCCCTTATACCTCACAATAACCGAGCAATATTTATTTGCTCAGACACAAATAAGTGTGCATTAGAAGGTCAGTATGGTAATTACAGGTGTAGTGTTTCATTGGACCAGAAAAAACAAACACACCAAAAAACAAAAACAAAACAACAAAAAATGAACAGTGGTGTCATGGATAAGAAGCAGAGGTGACATAACTTGCAATGTTTATTATATGTTTGCCTATTACATACTTAGCTATGTATTGTATTCTAAATATACATTAACTATTTTATATATAAAATGCATATGTGTATATACACACACACACTATCTATGAAACACACACAGCAGCATGGATGCAGAGCCAGAAGACTCTTACACTGAAAGGAGGAAACAAGAAAGCAGATTAGCTCACAAAGAATCAAAGAACTGACATAATGTGCTGATATTTCCTGCAAGCATCCCAAAGATGAGCAGCAAAGTTTTGGATGGGCTGCATATTTTCCTAATACTTCCTTTGAACACCAAGCTGCTCCAGCATTCTAAATAATCCAACATAAATGCACAGAAAACAAGTTTGACTTTTGCCAGGTTGAACTGGGGTTGGGGGAAAAGGCCCTCCCATATATTTATAAACAACATATTAACTTTTCTGCATGACAGTATGGGAGCAAACTAGTTCTGAAACCCACTGTTCTCCTCGAGTAGAACAGGTTGAAAGAGCTATAAATCCAGATATTCCAAACTTCAGCAAGTGAAAACTTGGTCTGTAACAAGACACGGATTCAGAGTAGATCAGCAATTCATGAAACACAGCCAAGCCTCTGCTCCTACACTGCTTCTTGAAAAAAAGGCTCTCATTGATGACTGCCTGTCAGTTGACATAGAGCCCTCAACAGTGGAAAGTGCATAATCCCTTTCATGAACTCAAGGAGCGAGGGTGTAAACTGTGGGGGTGGTGACAAGGAGCATGGCACAGACCAGAGAGCTTGTATTTCACCACATGAAGAAAATCAGAGCATGTGTCTTCAGATACTCATCTTCTAGAGACAGCTTTTACCCACCCTGCTGAATGGTACCTCAGCACTTGTGTCAGCACCGGCTGCTGGGAGGGTTTGCTGTCCTGAGCTAGTACACATCTCTCCTCCCTTCCCAGCATCTCTCAGTTTGGAGGAGGACGCACACACTGAGCATACTTCCCTTTGTTTTGCCCCGGTGAAAAAGAATTAGAAGCAGCATTTCTTGTGATCCACATTGTGTTTGTTGTCATTGAAGCCTGACTGCTTCATTCTCAAATTGTGCGGTTTCATAATCTGAGGGAAGAATTCAATAATGATTGTGTGTGAGGAGTAAAGCAGTAGCAGACCCAAATGATTGTTCCACTATAAACCTCTCAGCTGGAGTTTACCAGGAAATAAAGAGAGAAACCCCCAAAATGTAGTTTACTGCTTTCTCATGTCAAAAGAAAGTGTTAAATGAATTTGAACTGTTTTGGCAAATAAAAATCATGATGCATGTAAACATCAAAACTCACCAAGCTCCTATGATGGCTAGAAATGAAAAAGCTTCTCTTTTTGTACTCAAAAAGCATAAATGTCTTAAAGAAAATATTTTTCAGTTGCTTCAAAAGGAGCAATTTCTCAGGTTTTGAATATTACTTTCACGTACGCATGGATGCTCCCTAATGTTTTCAACATGAGACAAAAATCATAATTATCAGTCTATGAGTGAAACAAAGCAGATAATGTTTCTATTTTTTTTTTATTTTTTTTTGCGACACTTGTGTACACATTCTTTAAAAAAAAAAAAAAGTTGATGGAAACGGGTCAGGTTTTTAGGAAATATTAGAATGTCTCTTTTCAAGAGGAGAAGCATAGTGCACACTGAGTACATTTAAATAGCACTGAGACCGAAGCACACAAATTCAGTTACGGTGAATTTCACAGCACACACTACCCCTTAGGTTGGCTGCTCTTAACTCCCGGAGTGTCCCAACCTGAAACAAATTAATAATAGCAAGAGTTGCAAATGGATTTCCTCCTTTTGTTACTTTGTTTCCACAACTTTCACATTATAGCAGGGCAGTGTGTCTCCGTCCGGGATCTTCAAGGGAAGGTCAACAAATCACAGAATGGGTTGAAGGGAACTTAAAGCTCACCCAGCTCCAACGCCCTGCCATGGGCAGGGACACCTTCCACTAGACCAAGCTGCTCCAAGCCCTGTCCAACCTGACAGGGATGGGGCAGCCACAGCTTCTCTGGGCAACCTGTGCCAGTGCCTCATCACCCTCATAGTGAAGAGCTTTCTAATACCTAGATCTCCCCTCTTTCAGTTTAAAGGCATCCCCCCCTTGTCCTACCCCTACTCGCTCTTATAAAAAATGAGCTACTTCACTAAAAACCCTGGCCTTTAATGCTTTATGATAAGGTTTGGAAAGAAGGGGAAAGGAAAACCCACAGCTAGCAATGGCCCAAAGAGCTGTTCTGAAGACGGGTGCGTACACAGTGCACCACAACACTTCCCTGGAACCAAGTAATCCTGAGGTCTCCCGAGCCTCCAGCCCCTTTCCTGTATCTTGTGGAAAGGACATGGGATGTGGAAAGGGACCTGAAGACCGTTTGGCTCACGGAAGATAGTCCCTGCTCGTGGAGCTTGATTAGTTACTGAGCTAGGAGTAGATGTGAGCCAAGGCAAAGCGCTGCGGTGCGAGGGGCACCGCGGTAACTGTGCATTCAAAAGTCCTGCGGAGAGGCGGAGAAATATGGCCAGGAAAGCAACAAGATGTCAGTGAGGTTTCTCTGCTTCCTGTTTGCAAAGCGCGCACACACACACAGAGGCCCCCCCCCCCCCACGCTTTGTGCGGCTCCAGCTGCCGCTCCTACCCTCTCTCTCTCTCTCCCTCCCTCCCTCCTCTCGCCGCCGCCGCGGGCCCTGCCCGGCTCCCCGCCCGGAGGGAGGAGGCGGCCCGCCCCCCGCTCCCGGCCGTCCTCCCCGGGAGCGGTACCGGGGAATGCTCCCCGGCGGGGGGGGGGGCTGCGCTCAGCTTTTGTTTGCGGCCGGCTAAGGAACTCCCATCCCATCGCCCGGGGGCAGACAAAGCTCCCTGCAGGACGGTGAGGGGCTGAGGGAAGGGTGCCGGTGCCCGCGGGACTGAGCGGCGCCGTGCAGGGGAGGAGCCGACGGGCACCGAGCCGGCACCGCGGCCGGGGGAGGCCGGGCCCGGAGCTGCTTAAGATAAACACAGTGCTCCCTCCTTCCACGCATTGTGGGGGTGCGAGGGGAAGAGCCGCCGCCGAGACTGCAGCCTCCCCGCCGCTTTGTCACGGTGACACCCCCCACACCCCCCCTGGGGGGCCCGGCGGCAGCTGCCGCCCTGCAAGAACCCTCCCGCACAGCCGCGCAGCGGGCGGGCAGGAGGGAGGGACGTGCAGGGCTTGTAAACCACACACTGCTGTCGCACCTCCCCTCCCTCCTCCCCACCGCCCATTGTGCGCCCTGCAGAAGGCGAAAACCCGGCTGCCCCGTGCCCACCCCCTCCAGCACCCGGCATCCGCAGCACGGCCCCGCACGGCCCGGGGCGGGAGGACACGCCAGGACACACACGCACGCTTTTCTCCTGATAGCCCCAGCCAAGCCGCCGCGACCTACTCTAACCACGGCTCTAGAGGAGAGCGGGACCCGGCTCCCCCCGCACCTCCTCTGATTATGCATCCTCGGTGCAGCCTGGGAGTGGGAAACTCCACTTCCTACTTGCCGCTACGCTCCAGCCGGCTCAGCCCCCGCCCCCTTCCCCCCCTCCACTCCTCGCCCAGAGCCTTAAAACCCACGGAAACTTTAGGAAGCGATTCAGCTGGGGCTGCCGCTCGCGTGGGGCAGCCCAGCCGAGAGAACTACCCAACTTTTCTCATCCTCCTGCCGGCACCCCGGCCTGAGAAGCCGACTTCCACCTCCCTCCGCCGAGGGATTTAGAGGGGGGTTAGCCACCACAACCCGCCCGCCCCCCGCGCGGAAAGCCGTCGTGAACCACACACACAACCCGTCCGTGGGCTCTCGACAGCCTGCGGCGCGCACCCGGCGCCGCTCCTTCCCCTTCCCCAGGGGCAGCTCTTCCCTTCCGAGAGAGACGGGGGGGAGAAAGTTTGTCCGCTCCCCCTGCCCCTGCCGTGAGAAGTTGCGGAGCAGCCCGAGCCCACCGCTCACACAGCGCGGCCGCCGCTGAAGTTGAGCCGAGCACCGGTTCCCCCCTACGGGAAACCGGGGTCCACCTACAGTTCACCGCAGAGCCGACAGCCGCCCCCCAGGCCGCATCCCCTTACCATGATCAGAGTGTGGTTCCTCTGCTCCGCTGTGGCTGGCTCGGCATCTTGCTGCTGTTTGCTCTGCTGCTGCTGCTTGCTGCCGCCGGTGCCGGTTTTCTTGGCTCTCTGCTCCAGGGTCCGCTGGTAGAGACTCACGGTGTCCCTGCGCTCCAGCTCCAGCTGCTCCGCCTGGGCTTGCTGGTACCTGCTCTCGCAGTTGACATGGTGCCGCCGGCAGCCCTCGATGCGCTGCCTCAGCCGCTCCACCACCGTGCTGTGCTTGGGGACGCCGCCGTTCGCGTTATTGTTACTGGGAGCAGCGGCAGGAGGGCCGTGGGGAGCGCTGCTGACCCCGACACCGGCCCCGCCGAGGCTGCTGTTCAGGTTATTGTTGATGCAGATACTGCTGCCATTCGCGGCGGCAACGGGGGCTGCAAAATCCCCCATCCTGTTCCCCGGGCACACTATTTTGGAAGAAGTTTTTCCCCTACCCTTGGCACACACACAGTCTCCTCCGGGGTCCTGATGGGATACTTTTGAGAGAACTGGGGGGGAGGGGGCACCAGCATGTATCAGGGAAACAGCGATCCCAAGCAAATGTTTCTCTTTCCCCCCAGCCAATCCCTCTCGAGAAGCTCCAAAACATTAAAAAGAAAAGGGGGGGGGGGGGAAGGAGGAGGGAAATAAAGAGAGAAGGTGCTAAAAGGTTATCACCAGCAACACAACCAACGAACACACACACACACACAAAAAGCAGCACAACAAACTAAGCAGCAGCAATTCGGGTAGCAAACTCCAGGAGATATCAGAGCAGCTCCTTTCCTCCTTTTTCCTTTTTATAATCCATTATTTCCAAATAGATTCCGGGAGATTTCCGGAGGTTTCGCCCAAAGCCTTCTCTCCCCATGGATAAAGAGCAACACGCGCGCCCCTCCGCCGGCACACACACACAGAACCACATCCACAGCCGCTCACACGCGTGTTCGCGCACACGCATCCAGGCACAGGCACACACGGACACACTCACTCGCACTCCCTGGCAGCAAGAGACAGGACGAGCCGCTTTCTTATTGTATTTTTCCTTCTAGAGAAAAGTTTGGGTGTTTATGCCGCACCGTGTTCGCAAAGTACTTTGGCTGCTGAGTTGCATTTCAACAGGAACCTAAAGAGCAAATCCTCGGGCTGGGGGAAGTAAACACATGGACAATCCGGACCGAGCTGGAAGGAAAGGAAAAACAACAAAAAAAAAAAGAAAGAAACAAAAAAAAAAAGTAGAGCTGTGAAGTCTCTGCAAACCACCGAGCTGATAGAGCCTAACGCTTTGCTCTGCTCTGCTTGCTGCTGCTCCTCCTGCCACCATCACAATGATCAAATGCTCTCCCCCTCCACCTCCTCCTCCTCCATGCCAGCGGAGTGATATCAGGACAGGAGCGCTCAGTAAACACCGCAGCAGCACCACCAGCAGCAGCAGCAGCAGCGGCAGCTCCTCCAGGCCGGGAGGCAGACCCGGGGACAAGGTGCAAAACCCGGCACGGACGTCGCCCAGCAGGAGCGGACATGGCGCTTCCTCCACAGCGCCCCACGCTCCGCTCACGCCCGGCGCCTGCGGGCTCGGCTCGGCTCGGCTCGGCTCGGCTCGGCTCGGCTCGACACGGCTCGACACGGCTCGACAGGGCTCGGGCCACCACCTGCCGCCCCCGGGGCTCCCCAGGCCGGGCGGGGCGAGCGGCAGCCTCAGAGGCCAGCAGCCGGGGCGAGCACGGCGGCGGAGTCTCGGCGCTGCAGCTGGGAGCGGCGGAGACCGGGCGGGAAGAAGGTTAAAGGGGGGTGGGGGGGCAGCGCTTCGGGTGAGCGAGCCCAGTGCCTCTGTACCGGAGGGTGCGGAGCACCCCCGGAGCCCAGCGTGCGCCATGTCTCCCTGCCAGTGTCAACTGTTGCATAACGCGGGAGCGGAGCGGGCAGCCCGGTGCCGCGCGGAGACCGGGCTGAACTTCCTATTTTAAACAGCGGCAGAAACATGACACGTTGGGCAGGAACGTTGTTCCGAGAGAGCGAGCTAGCGGGCTGCCGGCGGCTGCCTCCGTGCAGAGCTCGGGTGATTCATGGATCAGGAACAGCATCCCGGGAAGCGAGTGCTCAACCATTTGGCAAACAAAGCTACTGCTCGCACAGTTTTAATTGATGGGGATTTTCTAACTAGCACCATGAGATGCGCACTTTCAGTTCTTTATTTTCTTCTTTTTCTGTTAAGCATACCTCTGTGACCCAGAATCATCTCTGAGAGACACCCTTGTTCTATAACATGCAGCTGGAAATCTAGAAAATTGGGAACTCATACATTAGTCATGAGATCCGATTTAAACCATCATTTCTGCCACTGCAGATTAGCATAGGATACTATTTCTAAGCTACTCTCTGTAGTAAAGAGCTGTCTTTTGTTTAAGTGCTCAGCAGTATGAAGTTTGAGGTTAATTTCATCCCTATTGCAACTATTCTTGACTATGTTGAGATGGAAATAAAAGTGGACAAATAAAATTAGTAGCTAGTACCTTCCCTGTGCTGGGACTAAGGAGCATATTTCCCCCCCTTTCCTTAAAACTTTACTATCAGTTTGAGAACTGAAGTGCAACTACTTATGGTTGTTAGTGACCACCCATTATTACTTTATCACAAAATGAACAGGGCAGAACTATAGCTAAAAAGCAGCCTCAGAGCAAGGGGAAACAGCAAATCCTGCATCATCTCGTGGTCTCTCTCAATCTGGAGCCAGGGAATGTGCTATAAGCTCTTCTGTAACTCTCCGTCTGACTCCACGAGACAGTGATGTTTTTTATTTGGTTGTAGGAACATCTAGGAAAAGACTGAATGTAAGAACTGAAGGGGAGAGGGTAAGGTGTGTGTGTGGGGGGGGGATGATTCCTCATATGGTGGGGGTTTTTATTGTTTGAGTTTTAGTTGGAATGGAAAGTGTCATCAGGCCAGACATGGGCAAAGCTCTGAACTAAGTATAACTTCAAAGTCGCTTTGAGTTCCCCCACTAGAAACATTTTTTTATACCCACAGAGCCAGAAACACAGGTAAAAGCACTGGAGTTTTGCAGACTGTGCTCTGGTGTGCTTGACAGAAGTTGTCTTCCTACAACTGGGATAAATGCCATTTTTCAACCTACACGGAGTCACACAAACATAACTTCCAGTGTATCACTTTGGCAGCAAACCCAGTATTAAATTTTAAGTGCATGCTGGATTGCTACAGAATTATTCCAGCCTATTAAAAATGTAGGGATTTTTCATTTCCAAGCCACATTGCTCAGTTGTGCCAGGCTGCCCAGCCCAGGGGGGATGATCTCAGTAACAAAGTGCTGAAGTAACTGCTGCTTACAGTTAAAAGTTTTGCAAACAGATCAATCACCAGTTTTGTTAATAAAACATCTGGATGCATACTAAAAATGTTTATTCTGATCAAAAGATTCTTTTCTTTTTTTTTAATTGGCTGAGGTTAAAACAAAGCAAATACATATCTATCCATTTCCCCACTCATTTTAGCAGCAACAGTAGTTATACTTGTATCACTTTATAGCAGAACCTTTTATAAGATAAGCCCTATCCCCTGTATCAAAACTCGATCAGTAGAATCAGCATTTCATTAAGAAGTCAGTCGTGCTGTGTTATTTACAGCTGTCATCTTAAGAGCTAACTAAGAATTTTTGTCTGACAGGAGGGGTTTCTTTTGAAGCCAAGTATCGAATGGCAATTGTGAAATAACATCATGAAGACAAGATTCACAGTTCATTTTGGAATCAGTTTTATTTTAAGGAGACTTACTCAAACAATTACCAGCCTCTGGAAAACTAAGGCCAAAATGAGCTATTTAGGGAACTAGTTAAATTCAGTTTTTGTGAAGAACAACACTTGTGCTAAGCCACTGAATCTGAGTAAGTAAAAATGAGGGGAATCCCCTCAGATTGTAGACTGGGTGTTGCAAAAATAGAGAGATCTCAGTGTTGTTCTGATTATTGTCATTAAAACAAATGTTGTTCAAAAACTTGGCCAAGCAACTCTGTTCTGTAATCAGCCACAAGCACAAACTCACTCGTGATAGATGCATGCACTTAACCATGGACTTATGCACACTCACCTCTTACATAGTAATTCACTTTGCATGCACAAATGTGCATATTTGCTCTTTATCCCCCCTGCACATCAGCTTTGTAAAACTCTCTTCACAACTGGAATGTCCTAAGAACCAAACATTTCAGAATTCAGAGTGATGTGATATGAACTTGCTGATGCCAGCGGTTGAACACCAATGCCTGCCACTATCAGCTGACAGGACACTAATTACTACTTGCAGGAGATGATTGCTTGGTAAAGGATCTATTCAGTGAGTTAGGATTGTGAAAAATTACAAAGTAAAGGCCTGTTCTGTGAAAAGATATGCAGGATGAAAATACAGCATACGTTCTCAAGATGATTATCATGACAGAGATCTGTCTAATTAGGAAGAATCTATTTTAATGCTAAGATATGAAAGAGCCCAGCTGGGAGAGGAATTTAGAGGAAGACACAGAAACATGACTGTGAAGCTGACAGCAAGTGCAGCCTAAGCATGTTCCAATGACAGCTTCTAAAAAAATATTTCATCTCAGCATTAATCAATAGTGGTTTCAGAACAAGCACAGCCTTACAGATCCTCTAGCAAGTCATATTAGTGGGAGGAGCTCCATAAATAATATAGAAAATAGGCCTTTGCACAGCAATACACAGAAACCACTCTCATTTTGTCAGCAGAGATAGGGGTTATTCCATATGTAGGCAACATTCCAAATATCACCATGAGGATAAATATGAATCCTACTCTATTAGAAATCATATTCCAGGTCCTGGTGCTGCCAGGCAGGTTGGAAACTGCAGTCATTGTGACAGCAGTTTCAAACCATTTTGGGCAACAGATTAACCTTCAGAGTAGCCACCTGGGTAGAAACCTGTCTGAAAGTTCCTCCTATAATTAAATGGTTTGTCTAAATTGATGGATGACATAGTGACATAGGCATCTGCTGGAAGGCAAACCTAGAGTCAACCACGCAGTGTGTTTGCTGGATATCACTTTGAAAACCAGCTAACAGATACTTTTTTGGGTCTGCAAGAAGCAGCTTTCTCATGCAGCAAAAGTTATACAACAAAAGGGTTTTGGAAGATTGTTGCTGAAGGTTCTCTTAGATGCAGTGCTGAGCAAATCAGACCTACCTCAGTTACTACCACAAGCTGTTTAAGCACATGCTGCCTAATATAGCCATAATCAAAAAAGAATACAGTAATAATGTCATTTGGAGAGTAGTCAAAGCAAAGCCATGTAGTTTAGGCTTGACTGAAAACAAAAAAACTCCACAACGTCCGTGAATGTATATGTGAAATCCAGCTACAGCATGGCAAAAATTCTCTTGACAGCTGGGTGGACATGAGCTGTGGCTGTCAGAACCTCCAGCGCTGCAGGAATTCTTCAAGGGATGAGCTGAGTCTGGAGCTAAAGAAGTTGCTCTAAATAGTTGAGGAAAAAGTTGTCAAGGCTGCAGAGGAACAGAAGAACAAAATGATAAAGGGAGGAAGTGGAAACAACAGAGAAAATCAGAAAGATAATTAAAATGGAAAAGTCAGGGCTTTAAGGCACTGCAGAAATCATCACTACGTGTAAATACAAAAAAACCCACATCACCTCTTAAAACTACACACTTCCTAGCTTATGCATTTCAAGTTGCAGGACATGGGGGATCTAAGTCAGGATTTGTACAAGATCTTCCCAGTTGTGAACAGCATTGAAAGCTCCAGTTCAGCAAGGTGGGACTGGCACAGGGACCAAACTACACACACACCTAAGTACTCTGCTGAATCAGGGCTGGACTAAAATGGGGAAGGAATGCAGAATATGTACTCCTCCTCTCCTGTGCTGATTACAGAACATAAAAAAAAGGAGTGAGTGAATGCATAAATCGGCATTGTTACCCACGCACTATCCTGCTGGATTAACGTTACTGAAATACATCCTGGTTTAGGAAGCAGAATTCAGATAATTAATCCCCATAGACCACAGTATGTCTTTCTGTTATTTTAAAAACCTGTTTCTGGAGCTAAGAGCTGTAGGATATACCCATGGAGAGAGCTAGCAGAAAGCTTGAAGGAGGGGAAAGTAAAATTGACACTCAGGCACAGGCTCTGTCTAAGCCCTCATCTGTCACACTGAGCTCAAGAGAATAACCGGGTTGTAATGGAGGAGGCAGGGGAATGGTGGGGAGAGAATACAAAGGAAGGAAATCAAGAAAAATCCCGGGGAGATGCTTCTGGGGGTTCCTTGCAGCTTGCGCTAGAAGTACACATGAAGGAACTTTAAACTTCACTGCTTCTCAGTAAAGACTGTCCTACTTCCATTTAGCTTGAATTAACAGGTCAACAAACAATCCCTCATCAATAAAAGCAAATGCCAACCTTTGGTGATGAGGAAGCAGCTTGAGGATGTTTTTTTCCTCTCCAAGACAATTGGTGTTTTGATATCAGCCACTTATAATAATTTCAGAGTGAATGCTGAATTTTCTGCAGCAAAAGAAAGACTGAACCCGTTGAAAACTATCGTTCATCCTCCTTCATACAGGAGACTGATGATTGTTCTGCAGCCCTGGGCATAATTCATCAAGTTTAATATTCAAACAAGAGTATTTTTATAAGGTCTTAAATTACAGGGAAACAGAAATAAAGGATCATTTTCCACAATGGTAATTTTTTGTAAGATACATATATGTTCAGACTTCAAGATAGAGAAATGTAGTATTTTCCTCCCCATGCCTATAAATGTGCTGACACACACCATTGTTTCATTGAAATTGCTAGTTTATAATAAACAAATATACAAGCATATCAGCTACAGTTACAAACCTGTGTTAAAAGTACATCACTGAAGTTGAAGTCTTGCAGTCAAGGAGTTTAAAACCGCCAAAATCAAAGCACTGTGCAGTCTTTACTCAGCTTCCTTGCGCAATCCACAGTATGATGGAAGTCTTCAAATACACCCTTACACACTATTTTTCCACAGGATGTTTGCTTCATTCTGTACACAGAATTGTCAGTGCTCACCAGTGAGCAGCTATTTAATACATTTTTCCCTTGTTGTTCTACATATCACCTCATGTCTATTTACTAATTCAATCCCTGTTCACAGACGCTCATTTTCTCAGAATAGCCACTACTACAGTTTCTGAATGTTTCACATGTACCAATAATCTAATTTTCATGACTCATTGCAAGCAAAGGGACAGTGCTCTTACTTACATTAGACTGGAAGCTGAAACAAAGAAATTTAGCTTAAAAGGTGTTGTTAAAATGCCCCATTTGAGCTGATTTTCTGAAAGACTTAAACAAGTTAGAGTACACTGTGTTGTACAAGAGCAGCCCACTCAACTTCAGTTGAATCTGTAGGTACCTGGAAAATGAGGAACGCAATTAGTGATCTTCTGCAAGAAGCAGAGTTTACACAAACTGACTGGCACCCCTTAAGGCAGCTTAAACATTTCATCTTAAACACATATAGTTCAGTAAATTCCAGGCAACACCAGAAATGAGACCTTAAAAGAAAGAAAGAAAATATTGCATGCTGGTCTTCAGTAATACTTTAAAAGAAATCTTTTTGTCCTGCTTTTTCTGTAGAAATACCTTTCAAGTAGCCTTTGCTGAAGCAAAGTCCAAACATGCTGGGTTTAGAAAGTACTGCTCAGGGAATGTTTACCTGAAGCCAGAAAATGCTAAAGAGATAAGACACTAAAATAACATGAAAATCCCTAAGAAGATACAGAAAAGATCTCTGTTCCTGCTTGGTCACATTTACCAAAGTACAAACCCCAGTAGCTACTAGCTATGTTAAAAACCAAGCCTGCATGCAGGCTACTTCCAGAGTCACTAAAGTTACTAGACAACATTCATCACAAATCTAGGATGCCTCTATCATAGCTCTGGCTTGCTGTTAACTAATGGTTTACAGTAAACAAGAGCTGATTAGATTCCAGTTAGATGGGGGGGGGGGTGGGATCCTTCTCATAGTATGAATAGTGGACTTTAAATAGATTACTTATGGAGGCTGTTGAGTCTTCACCACTGAAAGCTCTAGGAACTGGTTAGACAAATTTGTTAGTAAGGACACAAATACAATTTATTTTGCCAGGGAACAGGGTAATGGATTATTAGGTGACTTCTTAAGGTTCCTTCTGGTCCTAACTTTTCATAATGTTACAATTATTTAGGAAGCTTGAGAGTTATAAATGTATTTAAGCTGTTGATAACTTCATTTAATTAATTCTGACTTATGTGTACAGTGAGAAGGTTACTTATGAACTTGTGCACTGGTTCAGACCAGATCTGGCATGGAGCTCCATCTCGCACAGTAACCATGGGAGTGGATGCTCAGGAAAAACAAGAACAGGCTAAGCACATACTGCCTCCCATCTCCAAACATATCATCAAGTTAGGTTGGGTGATTTATCTAGTTAGCAAACTCTACAGCACCTCTTCCATGTTTTTTTTTCCCCAGTCTCTCCTTGCATCTCTATATACCCCTTGATGTATTTGAGGAGTACCACCAGAGGTCCATATAGGTTGAATGAAGAACTGGTTCCTCTGGTTTGTTCTGAATGAACCTCTCACTAAATTCTTCCAATATCCCTCATGCCTGTATTAAAAGAGACATTGAAAAGCCAATCCCACTCTGCTCCTCTCCAGACCTCTCAGTTATGTAGACCTCTTTGTACATTCCCCCTATGTCATATTTTTTTTCCAAATGAAAGTTCTTGGCTATTCAACAGATGGAGTTCTTGCCTGTTGTGCCGGAAGGCACAGAATACCTTTCTTCTTCAAATGTAGGACTGCACAATTATCTACACTGGATTGCACCTCTTGTTTTATTGTACAGTCATTCTTTCAGCAAGTACGCAGTCTCCCTTGTCCCTACTACCTTGCATAACCTCAAATAATCAGCAAAGCTTTGTCCCCCCACTGGTCACCTCCCTTCTTCAAGTTGTTTAAGACCATATTGAATGGTGCAGACCCGAACACAGTCACCATTTCACTAGTGATCTCCCTCCTGTGCAAGAGCTGACCATTTACTTCCATCCAACAATGGTCTATCCTCTGTTCATCTCTTTTAAATCATATTCTCATCCATTCCAGCTCCTTCCTCCTTATGCCAGTGACATTCTTATGTGCTTGTTTTTCCTAACCTGCTTTGACAAAAAGTTCTGTCAAAAGTCTTCTGGAAACCCAAGTTGGCTCTATCAGTCAGATGATCTTCATCTATGTATGACTGACCCCTTCAAAGAACTCTGAGAGCTTGTTAACTCTCACTGATTAGGTAATATTTATTCAGGTAGATGCCATTTCTCTCTCTTATTACAATATCTACTCATTCACCTGGAACAGATGTAAAATTTTAGTTTGCTGGATGCCCTTGAAGCCTTTCTTAATGACTGACATCACATTTGACACCTTCTGATTTTCATGTACTGAGGAATACAGAAGAGACAGGTTACATGCTGCTATTAGTAGATATTTCATCCCTGAGTTCTTTTAGAATTCCTGAGTGAATCCTTCAGATCCTGGAAATTCATCTGCATTCATCTGCCTTCCGTACCATTACCTCTTCCAGATACTTCAATTTCAGAGACATTCTCTGCTGAGTTCCCTGAAAGCCCCAGAGGGCTCTGGAAGGACAGTTTACCTGCTTTCTTCTGTATGGGTTTGTATAACAAGGTTTTGGTAGCAGGCAGCTACTGAGGTGGCTTCTGTGAGAAGCTGTTAAAAGCTTCCCCCATGTCAGATAGAGCTAACGCCAGCTGGCTCCAAAACAGACTCACTGCTGGCCAAGGCTGAGCCCATCAGTGACAGGGGTAGTGATTCTGGGATAACAGAGTTAAGAAGGGGGGAAAATATCCAACCTGTGCAATTGCAGCTGGAGACAGGAGTGAAAACAAGTGAGCAAAACAGCCCTGAAGACACCAAGGTCAGTGAAGAAGGGGGAAGAGGTACTCTAGGCTCCAGAGCAAAGATTCCTCTGCAGCCTGTGGTGCAGCCCATGGTGAGACAGGCTGTGCCCCTGCAGCACATGGAGGTCCACGGTGGAGCAGGTGCCCACCTGCAGTCCATGGAGGACCATAGGGTGGACTAGCACTGGAGAAGTTTGTGGAGGGCTGTCTCCCGTGGGGGGAGACCTGATGCTGGAGCAGGGGAAGAGTGTGAGGATTCCTCTCCTGAGGAGGAGTGTGATCAGAGACAAGTGTGATGAACTGACCACAACCCCCATTCCCTGTCCCCCTGTGCTGCTGGGGGGGGAGAGGTAGAGAATTTAGGAGCAGTTAAGTCTGGAAAGAAGGGAGGGGTGAGGGAAAGGTGTTTTTAAGATTTGGGGTTTATTTCTCAGTACCTTACTCTGATTTGATCGGCAATAAATCAAACTAATTTCCTCAGGTTGAGTCTCTTTTGCCTGTAATGATAATTGCTGAGTGATCTCTCCGTGTCCTCTTCTCAACCCACGAGCCTTTCATTGTATTATCTCTCTCCTGTCCCCCTGAGGAAGGGAATGACAGAGGGACTTCGGTGAGCACCTGGCATCCAGGCAGGGTCAACCCACCAGAGAGACGGGAAAAAAAAAACCCACAAAAGATAGGCCATTTTCAAATCCTGACCCAAATTACTTCTTTTTGCCAGTACCTGGAGGAGGAGCCTCCCTTCTCACCTTCTTTCTATCCTTTATAAGCTCTCTTCTAGTGTGGTTTTGGTGGGCAACTGGCATCTACCCAGGGTCAACCCAGCACATCTTCTACAGTGAACAAGGATGCACTCTCCAGTGACTTTGTTCTCCCAGAGACTTCATTTTATACCATATTCAGACTCAATGACAATGTTTTTTCCTCTCTTGATGAACTGGAAGAAGGATATTGAACTGTTTTTGGTTCTCTTAACTAGTCAGGTCTCAGACTCACCTTTGGTCTGCCTAATTGTGGTTTTCAGAGTATGCATGTTAGTGTTTCTGTTTGTTTGGTGGTTTAACCTGCATTGGTCTTTAGCTTTTAGAAAGACTTTCTTCTTCTTAACAGCCTTTCTCTGCTGTTTGGCCATGACTGCTTCTTTTTACTTTCTCAGGCATGTCCAGGAAATCACATGCATTGGCCTTGTGCTTCCTGTTTGGTGTCCTTCTGTAGTCTTCTTGCCCCTTTATGGCTTGGGTACCAGTCTTTGTTTATTCTTGGTAAACTTTGAAATGAACACAACAGTGGTGGCCAGTTTGGTCTCTATTGCTCCCCAAAGGTATTGAATCCAATAATGTTATGCCATTCTTAAAGAGAAGTCTCAATGTTCAGCAAGATATAAATGCATATATAGATACATATGCATATGTATGTGTGTATGTATATACATGTATTCATTATATATAATTGTGCAAATTGCTATATAGGGCAGCTGTGGATGTTAAACCTAGGGCAGCAACTGTGAAATGACTTCTGGTTCTTTTGGATATAACCAGACATTCATTTAGATCTGATCTCATTTCTGAGATTGCCTGAAATATATGCTGATAATAATTAGCATTTAGTGCATGTAGCACTCAAACCTTCTAAGCGTCATTATTCCTCCTTGCAGAGCAATTATGAGCCACAGAACAGTGAAGTGACAAAAGACAGTATCTATAATTCTTCATTTCACTCTGCTGCCTATATTGCCATCTTTTTTTTACTAGGAACAACTAACTTTGCAAACTAGAAGGCATTGCTTTCAAATCATGCTGTTATAGTTGATTTTATGTGTTGAACTTGCCCAGATGAGGTGTTTATATCCTTATTTTCAGACCCTCTTCAGTCTGCATATAACAAATATTTGTGTTGTAACAATGTAACACAGCATGACTTTCATGCAAATTGGTATTTTAAGGTAACTTGTTAGCTTCTGAAGCTTGTTTTGTATTTCACAGCTCAAGGCATTTCAATTGAATAAGGTGATACAAACACATAGCCCATGCTGTTGGGGCTCTGAGCTCATGGATTGATTCATGTGGTACACATTCTAGAGAAATCTAGCACTACAGATCAAGAATACTAATGCAGCACCTTTGCATAAATACACATCTATAAAAAATACCCCATAAAATAGGAAATAAATATGAGCATTTTTAACTTTTTCATGGTCTAGCACCAAAACCTGTGTATCGAATTGGGGGGGGGGCAATTCTTGTCCTGTGAGATGTAGTCAGTTTCCACATCACCTTTCTGATTCTCATGTCTTCTATTAATGTGTGTTACTCATCCAGAACTCAGTAAAAAAAGTCTTAATTTTGCATGTCTCGTTCGCAGGGAGATAACTTGTCAGCACAATAATTTTCATATTGGTCTATACTGATCTAGTATAGATCACCCAATATTTTCCACCTTTTTATTCCAGCAACTTGCACATTGGTACTTTAAGTTCTAGGTCAGTACATCGACACCACAGTTTCATTTTTGGTGATAGAGCTACTTGCTTCACTAGCCAGCAAACTTGTCTTGTCAAAACCTGCAAATTATAGAACATGGGAAGGTAGTAAGAACCTTTTCATTGCATGTTCAGTGGGTTTTTTTGAATCTACATTTCCTTTCTGGAAAAGGAGCCACATGCTGCCTCAGTTAGTATGTCACCAGAAGCTTGATGCCTTTTTCTCTGAATTGCCCACTATCAGTCATTGTTAATTACCAGTTAAAGCGGGGTCACACACTTCCATACAGAAGGAAAAGCTGAGTTGTACACTACCCAGTGGGTAATATTTATCAGTCCTTCCAGCACTCTCCCACACTGAATGTAGTTTTATTTAGTAATGCTCTGATGCTAAGTCAAGCTCTGTGTCACTTATCATCTCAACCTGGGATACACGGAAGTTACTCCCTTTAAACCCATCTTACCAGCTTTGTCTGAGATGTAGCTCTGCACATTGACTTACTTACTTGTACATGACTTCTCAATTTAATGTTATAGCAGTGACACCAAAAAGCCCAAAACTGGTTACATGGTTTCCCCATTTTTCTGTCTTGTGACTCAGAAAGAGGCCTGTCATCTCCCCCACATTGCCTGGTACAGTAACTTGATTGGAATTTCATTTCCAAGGCACAGTAACAATAGAGGTTTGGTTCTCTACCAATATTTAAAATTCCTTTACAGTCGTTGCTAATTTACTGATTCTTAGCTCTGCTGAATCAGCATCACTGAAAGCAACGTCTTCCCTTAATCACTGACAGAAAGCAGGGCCTCTGCAAGGGCAGAGTCAACAAAGAACAGGACTGGGACAGACTGACAGTAGCTGTATCTAGCCCTATACTATCGTTTTAAAATTAACTAAAATCCCTAACCTTTCACTTCTGGAGCAGGAGGTTCAATTCTTTGTTTAGCCATGCATGAAAATGAGTTCAGCAATCTTGGTTTAGCCTCAACAGAATCATTCATATAATTTGTCATGATTGGCAGATTTTGCTCTGGAGAAAGAGTGAATATGAATTAGGAAATAAAAGCGAGGTTTCTTCGGGTTGAAAAATCAAACATTAACAAATCTGAATGTCAGAATCACAGAGAGCAAATTCAAATCTGAAAGGCTGGACCTTCGTGCAACCCCCACATGGACGGAATAGAATAGAAGGCAGGATCTACTGTAATCTAGCAGACATCATGGTATCAATGGAGCAGTCCCTGAAACAGTACTGTGAATGAGCTGGCTGCAAACCAATGGACTGTTTCTGAAGCCTACTTCTCAAATGCACAGTGTCTTCCTATCCACAGGAGGTGCTCTCAGCACAGCAGGGAGATTTGTGTCTCAAACATGCCTGACATTTTGTGAGAGCCAGTGGCCCTGCTTCACCTGTCACCATGAATTCCAGGGTGCTGCTCAATCAAAAAGTGAACAGCCTGTTTCTAGAGGGTAAGGAAGACTGCAAGTTCCTCTTTTCCATGAAGGAGCACTTCCTGAACAGCAACAAACTACAAATGAAAAACTATAAATACACAAGAAAGGGAAAAATTAGAGAATGAGAAAATGGGAGAGAGAGAGAAGTGAAGACTGGCAACTCCTCATTTGTCATAATCTTCTTCTCGCTTGCTTTGGGTGACTAACTCTTAGGTCCAGACTGAGCCTCCTGTATGAAATGAACCCAGGTGACAATGGATACTCTTTTGACTCAGGGTGTACATACAACTGCTCTGTGATATTCTCCTTATGTATAATTTCTTTTTTTCTTTGACAAAAACTAAACTTTGCATAGTTAAAAAGCTTTGAAAGTAATCATATAGAAATGCACTGTCATCTCAAAGTTTTAAACGGAACTGAAAAAAGACAGTATCTCCTGTGACCCAAATCAAGACACAAGCCTAATGCAGATGGTTTAATACTACATATTTTCAAGAATGAATGATGTCCTTATATGTGCTTACACAGCATCAGCCTCAAAAGTGCATATATGGATTGTGACCGGAGCCCTGTGCATTACTGTAGTACAAATACTGTAAAACTCACCTACACCTTTAACTCATTGCTCAGTCTAAAAAAGAGAGCCAAGGTGAACAAAGAGATAGAGAAACACAAGAGGCTGTTTGGTTTAAAATAACTACTAGCTGCAACTCTTTCTGTAAGATTTAGCTAGTTTACTTTAATAAAAACAGTAATACCATGTGTACAACAGACATTAACAAAGGGGATGTCCAAAGCACCCATCGCCACTGAAGCTCTTCAGATTATACTTAGGTCTCCACAGTCATCACCTTAGGTGGGGAACCCTGCAAATAAATCTGTAGCAAATCTAACCATCTTTGTTACTCAGCTAGGAAATGGCTTCTGTTTCTACTCAAAACCTTGCATGAAATCCTGTCAGATTCACAGCAGTAATTCAACCTGTTGTAGACTAATTTGAATGTACAAGGACTTTCTACCTTGCACAGTGATAGTCAATATTTAAATCTCAAAGACATTCTGAACTGTGATTTGTCATAGAAAATTTTTCAGTTCTAGGAATTTGTTAATTATTCTTTTCCATCCTCTTGGATATGTCTTCTGCATCCAAGACTATAGAGTTAGGCTGGTGTTAGTGTGCTTTTTCCTCTCTGGGTTCTCTGACAATGTGCTCTGCTTTTGGGAAGAGTCAGTGCCACTGCTACCAGGAGTGAAATGCCCTGTCATACTCCTAGGTTGTATCATCAAGACAGTCTTCTAGTCCGCCTCTAATTTTCTCAATACTACTTCAAGAACTATCATTTAACAACAAAAATTAACCAAAGCAAAAGAATAAATGAAAGCAAAATCTAATTTAACCGTCCTTTGCCTAAATCCACCAGGCACATCAGATCCCAATCCACCATAGTCTTATTAAAACATGAATGGCTGAAAGGTGCTGTAGGAATTATAAAAAGAAAACAGATTGTCTCAGAGGCTGATGCCAAATAACTCATTGCCTGAGTTATCACTCTTCAATCAAAAAGTCTATGAAGGAACTACATAAGTCATTTAGACAGCAATCACCATGGAGTTATGCTGGCCTCTCATGTCAGTGATGAAACAGCCAAATTCCCTGACAGTGGTGAGTTATTCCTTTTATCACTGGCAGAGCTGCCAAAAGAATCATCAAGGCTACAGGCATGGAAAGCATAAGGCCTTCCCAAATTCAAGTGATAAAGATACAATGTGTTTTATTACTTTAATCTTTACAATTTAAGTTTTGGGAAAAAAAAAAAAACCCAAACCTGCAACAATGTCAACCATAGTTAGGTAACAATATGATTAACTTAACTTAAACTGAGCCTTTAATTACTGTAAGGAAGCTTTCTTCCAGGTCATGATCTCTGGGATCCTGTTCCCACCTCCCTCCGCCCTCAATCTCTCTCCTAACTAAACACGTATCTTTCAGCCCTGACAAAGCCAGCATAAAATATTGGGTGTTTTATTACAAATTGTAATTCTGTCACTTTGGACAGAGATTTTCTTTCTCTAGTTATAGTAATGACTTAGTCTAGGAAGTTGGTCATTTTTGGTTGCACTTTAACATTGCTCTAGAGGTCACATACTGTAAGAAAGAGTGTAAGTGTTTAGAAATATTTCTCTGCCTGGCCTGATTGCCTTTAAAAATCACAGAGAAAGTAAAAATATATCCATTTTCTTGCATAGTTTTAAATACTTGTTTTAAAATCCTAGTGTGTACTAAAGCAAAGCAAGTTTTGTGGGCCTGATTTCAATTTGAGCAGAATTTCAGTTAATAATGTTGCACGCATAAACCCTCTTTTAACAGTCCATAATATTAAACTGAAGACAGAACTGCTAAAGAACTTCGTTATTTTTTCTGCCTATTAAATCAGCATTACAGACTTTCAGCAGATGTCTTTAATAGACGTTGTTATTAAAAAAAAAGTATTACATAAAATAAATTCAGACCGTTTCTTCAGCATTACTTATTCTCACCATTAAGAGCAGGATTTCTCCTGTATCTTCAAATTATTACTTTTATACCTAACACAAACAAAAACTCATCTCCAGACACTATAAACCTCTGTCAGCATCCACACTATTCCTGTATTTAAAGGACTGTCACTACTTCCATTGACAGTAACCTCCTACTTTTACAGGTTTAAAAGGTAGCCTTAAGAACGTGTTCTAGTAGAAACGTTCCAGCCCATAAGCAGGTTTTTTTTAAGTTGGGAAAAACGTCCATCTTCTGAAGCTGTTGGGTGCCAAAGAGGTTTTGTAGTGCCAGGCATTTTTCTGAGCTTTTATAACTTAAAAATAATGTCAGTGTTAACTTCTTGCAATGTATCACCTAATAAATTTGTACCTTTGTGGTTTTACTGTTCAGGAAATGTTATTAAACACAATCATTTTTTCATGGCAAAAACCCACCACAGGTGATGTCTCTGGGTCAAACTGTCTACATGCCTAAGATAAGAGGGGAGATTAAAATTAGACATTAGGAAGAAATTCTTCACTATGAGGGTGCTGAGTCACTGGCACAGGTTGCCCAGAGAAGCAGTGGCTGCCCCATCCCTGGCAGTGTTCAAAGCTAGGCTGGACGGGGCTTTAAGCAGCTTGTATGTCTTTAAGGTCCCTTCCAACCCTAACCATTCTATGACTCTGTAAGTACCTGAAGTCACGCTTATGCTCCTGTCATAAAATAAGCCTTGTTGCTCTGATGTGAGCATACAGTTCCTTATCTCCAACAATTAGGCTACTTATTCACCTAAGTAAATACAGATTTATGAGCTACAGATCTCCCCTCTCTCCCCCCCCCCCATCTGCACAGGTAACCTGAGTATATATAAACTGGGAGATGTCAGAGTACTCCTGAGTTCCTAGGTCTCAACTATATCTTGTCTTCCTATTGATATAAGCTTCTCCCTTGACAACCTGATTTCCACAGAAACCTAATGCATGATCAGATGGGAACAGCAGCAAGTTCTTGGTCTGGGTAAATAGGGAACGGGATCTAGAACAACCTTAAGAAACATCTGGTGACACAATGGACTCTGGAATTAGGATTCTCTCGAGTAATTCTACTGAGAGCAGAATACATACTGCATACATATTTTTGTATGTACTGTATATATATAATATGTATTTTTATACTGAGTAAATTAAAGTAGACCATCAGTGGTCTATCAGCAGTACATAATACTCTTCCTTACGTATTTATTTATTGTATGAGTGAAAAAGAGAAACAACAGCATAAAAGCTAAGCTCTCTTTTTTAAGTCCATCTTCCCATCACAGACCTCTAAAGGCTCAACTCATAACTCTATACTTATCTCAACAAGAGACTTTTAAGGCTAAATGCATTAAACTCTCAAGTGTTGCATGAATTGCTGAGGTGCTTTAAAAGGCTGGTCACTGTTTGCTGTATGAATCTTTACCTGTGTGAATCTGATGCTCACAATACCATTAGTGTGTTAAGTATTTACTTCAGTAGATGGAACTATGGTATGGATGGAAAATAGCATCTTTTACAGCCACTGAAAAGAGCAGTTTAAGGCAACCATTAAGGGCTGTAGGATGGAACCAGACTGGGTTTGTTCCATACACTACACTGTTTCAGTTGAAAGAGACTACAATGATTGGCTGGTCCAACTGGCTGACCAGAAGTCAAAGCATGCTGTTAAGGGCATTGTCCAAATGCCTCTTAAACCCAAATAGGCTTGGGGCATCAACCACCTCTCCAGGAAGCCTGTTTAGACACAGGTCCTTCCACACAAGCAGCACCTTAGCTTTGTGGTTGAAGGGTTACCAGCTGCAGGTTATAACTACACCACAGTCATGGGTTTTAGTCAAATCACTAGATTTTCAGCTTCAGAACAGTAGTCTTCATTCAGCAGTAATCAATCATTATTTATGTTAAAATTTCAAGCTCTTTTAAAACTGACAAGAAATTCTAAAGAAAATGAAAGCTGTTTTCTTTATCCTCCTAATTCTGCTTGGAGGAAGCATCAATGAACATTTATAAGTAAATTAGGGAATAAAAAATAAAAGCTACCCGAAAGCTATGACTACCACTGAGGCATACTCAAATTCATTCTATGAATTCTGGTACTCTTCCATGGTGTTAGATACTGTTGAAGGAAGTAAACCTCATCTTTTAATCAGGAAAGTGCATCTGAGAAGCTTGTCCAAAGCATCCTGGTTTTAATATCCTCTACTATGCTCTAGTAGTCAAGCAGCCATAATAAACTTGAATTGTCCTCGAGACCATAGCTGTAGCTGCCTAGCTACATGTAGCATCCACATGCATCACTAAAGTCTGAGGTATGAAGCACAGAAATTTTTTGAAAGAACTGCTGAGGGGATTAGGCAACACCTGAATGAATCAGACACTTCATGACATAAGATAATTAATTTGGATGGCCCCAAGAAAGATCTACATCTGAGAAACTGAGTAAAAGAAAAAACACACACGAGTCACAGTTCTGCTGTACCCCCAAATATAATCCAGCACAACAGCTAATCATAGAATCACAGAAGCTCATCCAGCTCCAACCCCCTGCCACAGGTAGGGACACCTTCCACTAGACCAGATTGCTCAAAACCCTGTCCAGCCTCGCCTTGAACACTTGCAGAGGTGGGGCAGCCACAGCTTCTCTGGGCAACCTGTGACAGTGCCTCAGCACCCTCACAGGGAAGAATTTCTTCCTGATATCCAGTCTAAATCTTCTCTCTTTCAGTTTTAAGCCATTCCTCCTTATCCTATCACTACATGCCCTTGTAAGCTATCTTGCCTACCTTTAATTCTTTTCCCTGCTATGCACCTTGACTTGGCTAAAGACATAAATCATGGTTGCCTGGAGCAGCCAAAATTTAGAAGGATGCAACCACAGACCAGGGAGTTGATGACTGACTCTGATGTCTGAGAATAGCTCTGAGTAAGCTGCTGCTTTTCTATCAAGAGTGGGATCATTTTTTTCCCCTCTAGGTACACACATTTCATAGCAACACATTCTGTTGCTATTTAGGATTCACTGGCCACTTCCATTACAAATGTTCTTTTCCTGAGATTTATAACCATAGCTTTTGTTACAACGATCAGTGCCAGACAAAACTTGCCTCATTTCGGGTTTCATTTTAAAACCAGGGCTAGAGCCACCTTCACAGAAGTTTCTGCAATTCTTTTGGCAGGCTTGAGGCAATTACTAGCTGCTGTTAGAACAATACATAGCTTAAGATCAAGAGTCAGCAACAACTCTTCAGCTTCCAAGTTGATTTGGCTGTTTAAAAATCAAAACGAAGGAATCCTGTGCATTCAAAGCAGAATCAGCACTGAGTGGAGAGCTGAATCAATGATTGAAACCAAAGAAAATGTTTGTGTGAACTCCAATGAGAATCAAAATAGATGCATTTTGCAGTGCGCTATTTATATCTCTATAATTTTAAATGGTAAAGCCGAAAATAGTCATTGCAATATGTCAGCTCAATGTAATTTTTCTTTCCAAGAGACATAAATCAGTATATATATATTTTATTTTTTTTTTTTGGTAGAGAGTAGTAAAATAAATAATAGTTTTCCAGATAGTTTTAGAGGGGGTTTTTGTTTCTAAAATTTTAGTCCTTTGTGGCAGGAGTTCCTGGCATCTAAATATGGCCTTTCCCTCATCTGACTTCATTTAGGATATACATCTACCAAGAGACTTTCAGAAATATGTAATGATTTAACAATGCAGCTAGTTCAGGTGGGGGTTAATTGGGCTTTCAACCCCCCCCCCCTTTCACTCTGTGCCACTGTTTTTACTCTCTCCATCTCCATTGTAGCCTTAAAAGCAGCAGAGCCGCAGCCAAGCATTGCACACTCTCCACAGCCAGAGACTTCCTCTGAAGCTGCAGTGCATAATTACATCCAGCTGCTAAGGGCTGCAGAGAGCAGGATAAGCAGCACCCTCCTGTCCAGGCAGTAACCCCCAAGCTTTGTGATGTGGGACACTCCCAAGAAGGCTCCCGTACTCTCGTAGTAAAAGTTGAGAGAGAGCAACAACTCCCCTCCACCCCAGTTCCCTGTACAGACAGAGATACTAAGATACTAAAAGGACAGGCGGTATTGCAGCCTCCCTCCCCCTTCTCTCCTTTGCTTAAATCCATTTGTTTAAAGGGAAGAAAATTCCTCCTATGGCCCCTGCTGCTGCTCTGCATGACCCACTACTGTGAGGCTCTGAGGCAGCCTGACAGCAAGCTGCATTAGGAAGCTGTGGAGCCCATCGTGACAGCACAACAGAGATTAAGACCTTCTTTGAATTGTATTTGCTAGGCCCCGGGAGCTTCAACTGCTGTGCAGGGTTTTATCTTTTAAAATGCAGAATCCTTGCTGGCAGTCATCGAAGTTCATGATAAACCTAAACAGTACCCTGAGGTGTTTGTGACTTATGGACGTCAGGGGTATAACAGACAGTGCAAATTGCTAAACAATGTTTTGCAATTATGCAGCTCTAGGATCACAGAACACTTACCATAGAATCACAGAATCACAGAATGGTTTGGGTTGGAACGGACCTTAAAGATCATCCAGTTCCAAACCCCCTGCCACAGGCAGCTTCCACTACACCAGGTTGCTCAATGTTATGTGCTGATGAACTGTGTCTCTTCAAATCAAATTCATACCTCAAGAAAGCAATACCAGATGCATTGAACATTTTGTTCAAGACAACAGAAAAAATCTGTGACAGAGTTGGGAACAACAAAACCTGCATTCTTACCCTTACATCCTGTTAGGATTACAGAACATTCAGACAGTAAAACTGTACTATACGTAGAACTGTAGGCTCAAACTGTATAGATGCAGCTTATGTGAAAAAATCCTATGCCAAACAAAATCACTCTGGGTTTTCTCTTACAGAATGTGGAGCTTCAAAGGGGCACAGGAAGGACCTCTCATGAGGCTTCACAAACAGAAATTTCTGCAAAAGAATAGGAAGTCTCCCATAAATCCATGGCATATACAATCAGGGCTTTTGGGTAGAGCATCGATATTGACTGCATCCACAAGCAATGGCTAATGAAAGTATTACAAGTGCCCAAGAAATTTAGGAGCAAGCACACATTACCAGGATAGATTTTACACTCTGGGAATACCAAAAAATCAATGATAGGGGTTTGTATTTATATCTCTCTTTCCTCCTCCCTTTTTTTTTTTTTTTTTTTTCTTCTTCCTTCCTACCTGGGTGGAGTAGCACAGTCAGAACAGCAATGAAACTGTCATTCCAAAGTCATCATGGCTTTTTATGACATAACACATAGCTGTTTGGGAATCCCATCAGGTTCACTGTTTGCACTCCCTTCTTGTGTGCACACATGCGCCAAATGCTTTCATGCTGTTCTTTCCTTTTGCACTAGTATTACCTGTGCAGCACACACACTGGTTTATCTCCACCTCTGACTGCACCACAAGGGGGGCATCACATCATCCTCACTTCTCAGGCTACACTTGTGCATTACATTGGCTTTGGCACTAAAACAGGCTTAAGAAATTGCGCTCTGCTGTTTGCCTTGCCCACTCTGTTTATCCTAATTCATTTCACTGATCCCGTTCCAGCTGATCCCATTAATGCTGGCAAAAGAAAGAAGTAAGGGGTGGTAAACTGTGTTTGAAAGAGGGATGAATGGGCAATGAGCAGCTGGATGGAGAAGAAAATGGTAAACATGAAATCACCTTTGCTGTTGGAGAGTGTACAAGGAAGAAATGTTCTCAAAAAGCTTGATTACTGGTAACTGTACTCCTTTGAATGCTTCTCTCTATTACATGTATTCCACTTTGCAGGATTTCAAAGTGGCAACCAGAACACTTGGAGTGGGATCTCAGAGCCTTGAACAGACTGCATATGTTTCCTGTTAAGCTAAGGCAACTGGGAGAGGAAAGAACAGAGGAGTGAGAAATGCACAGCACCACACAGCATGAGGACAGGAAGCGCGCATATACATTCTATGGCAATGGGATAAAAATACAAACCCAAGTGTCTGTGATACACAAAGGTGTATGGAAAGAAACATACCTGGCAGAGAACTGGAGGAAGTGTGCTTTACCTGACACAGGAGCCCAGTTCTGACTGCTGCAAAGGTGGTTGTAATTCATGAATGTCACACAGGTAGCACGAGGGAAAGCGCACACATGAACACCATTGTGGTGGCATTTTGTACTCATCGTGACTTGCTGTCAATGATGAATATGCAAAGTGGTGAGGTAGCAGGAGAGGCCACACAGGCATAAACATACACAGCTGGAGCACCTACTTCTTTGTCCAGTCTTTTTGATTTCTGATGACTGTCTGAAACTTAATTCCATATTAGTCTTCTTTAACCCAAATTTCTGTTTTTCCACCTTCAAGAATGGGCTCACACATCCCAAATAAAGTTCTAATTTTGACTATTCATTCTGAATGTTTTCTTGAGCAAGTGCAAGCTCAGCTGACCTTCTCATTTGAGCAATTTGCAGGTCCCAGTGACTTAGCTATAGGATTTGCTAAAGGAAAATTCTTAGGCTCCTAACTATGAACAGGCTTAATATAGGAACAAAATTGTTTAGGCTCTCATACATATACACCTGGTATAAAGCACTAACAATTGAGCATGCAGACTCAGAGGATGTTGTCCTGTAATTACACTCTGTTGGTGCCAGGTTAGTACTTCCCAATGAAATCACAGAAGAGTTGAGACCAGGAGATACCTCTGGAGATTATCCACACCAAGACCCCTCCACTAAGGTGGTACCTCAGAGGTGTGTTCCTTTGGATTTTAAGTATCTCCAAGGATGGATACTTCACCACCTTTCTGGGCAACCTGGGCAAGCCAGTGCTTGGTCACCCTCACAGTGAAAAAGCCTATTTTAATGTTTAAATGGAGTTTCTTGTATTTCAATTTGAGCCTATTGGCTCTCATCCTGTCACTGAATGCTACCAAGAAGAGTCCAGCTCCATATTTTTTACATCTTTCCCTCAGATCTTTAGATAATTTATGTAGGAGAAACTAGGGTGTAGGAAAAGGTCTATGAACACAAGGTTAAAACACAAGAGGACTTGACACATAAAAATATGCCCACTCACGTTTTACTAATAATATTATTAAAGTTGCAAATCCATCACTGAGCTGTTTCAGCCAGGACTCTGTTTATCTGCTTTACTTGTATATTCTCTATGTTCCTCTCCTTCTCAGTAATCACTGGGATCATTTGATAGTAATTAAGTTATTTCATCTCTACAAATAGGCCAACTCAATTGCAGTTAAAAACTTCTCCCACTTCTTGTGTGTGAAACAAGAGTCCAACCCTGACTAAAGACAAGCTACAAAACTCTGACCAATCAGCAATCTATCGGTCAAAAAACTACATTTCCAGCACTTGGTGAAAGCAGCAAAATCCTTTAACCTTATTTTTAATAAGTGTGATACAAAGCAGGAAGTTTCTAATTTTTAGCAAAGGAACAAAAGGTAGATTTCTACCCAGATTTATACATGTACCAGCAAGTCTTTCCAGACAGTCTAGGAAAAATTGTCAACAGTGTTGTCAGACTTCAGAAAAATAACGAGTATCTTGTTTCAACAAATGCAATTTGATCACTAAATCCAAACTTCATGAAAGAGAAACACAGTTGTAGGTTTGAGGCCTCTTACCCTTTCTCCCCCCAAAAAGCTGACAGTTAAAGGCTTGTAAAAGCTGATGGAGTTTTAAAATCAAAAGTTTCCAAATTTCAAACCAGCCCTCATCTCGAATACCCCCACATTGTCTTCTCCCAAGTCATTCTGGAAAAATGGTGATCATGATAAGGTTTTCTGCTTGAGAGCATGATTTTCCTTGTTAATTCAAACTCAACAGACCTGTTCACCAAATATTCGCTGAGAATTTGGTCTCAGCTATTTTCCTCTATTAGGTTTTCCTCTTAGCAAAGTAAAACAACTATTGTAGTTTTGTCACAGCAGGTTAGGGATTTTTTTTATATATATATGTATATAAAATATATATATAATATATATAAATATATATATATAATAATATATACATTTACACTCCTTTTGCATCATGAGCACTTATTAACTTGCCCTGAAATCAGAACGTACTGAATGTAACTGGTGTGGTGTGGGAGACTGTTTCTGGCTAAATCTGCAGGCCTGGTAATTAGAGATAATCTTTTATTTCCATCTGTACATCTTTGAAAGATAATAACCATAGTGACCAATGACAGTATTTTTACCATTTTCCTTCAGAGAAAAACTGCAATTTCAGACATGTTAATCACGAAAAAGTGGCTCTCATAAAAGTCACTGTCAAGAAAATGAACGTAAGATGGAAGCACAATGAATACGGCAAAACCCCCTATTAGCCTACAGGCCGGAGTAGAGGTGGTGTGAAACTGCAAAGGCACAGGCTTTAGAGAGCTGTGCTGATTAAGGAACAAAGCATTAAGAAAGAACACAGATTGTGAGAGATGTTAATATCAAAGAGTGACTGGAAGTACTTAGAATGGTTCAAGGTAATAAATCTTCAGCAAATGGAATGTACTTAAGAAAGGAGAAATTTAGGTCAAATCGCAGGAAAAGATTTCTAATGGTAAAGTACAGAAGGTTATGGAATACTTGCCTGAAGGAAGAGACACAAGGCACATCCCTGGAGACTTTTAAAACTACACTGGAAAAAGCACTGAAGCATCTGGTACACAATAAACCTACACCAGGAAGGAGAAAGGCTAGATGATCTAACTGGCCTTTTCCACCTCTGCTTTCTGTGATTCACTGGTAATTCCACTGGCCAGTTCTGGTTTCAAATACAAAAATCCAACATCAACTGTAAGCATCCCCTGTTGAATGCAAATGCTCTTTGAAACTTACCTGTTTACCCTAGCACAGAATGCAAATGCTCTATGGAAATACAAACAGATCCCATGTTTTAAGTTACTTTTATTTGAGTATGTCTACATTACGATAAGAAGATGACACAGTAGAATGTGACCAGTCATTATGTTTGTACTTACAACAGGGATCAGATGTGCTCAACCTGAAGTACTAGCATTTCGATTTCCACATTTTGAATGGATACTGTTTAACTGTGGTAGATTCTGTTATAATGTGCTAGGTACTGTTATAATGTTGCTCAGCATGAGGAAGAGTGATACCATGAGATACTGTGACCTTTCAAAGGCAGCCTTACGCCTTTCTTTCTACTTTTTTTTTTTCTTTTTTTTTTTTTTTTGGCTGATGCTCAAGGAATAAAGAAAAAAAAAAAGCAACAACCAAAACCAAACAAAAACCACCAACCAACCAAAAAAACCCCCAAAGTTGGTATATTCTACATGGAGTCTTCTGAAAATCTTACTCTTTCCACTTAAAATAATCACTATGCAGTCTTCATCTCATGTTTGGAAAGAGCTGTAGTTAATCTGCCTTTCTGAAATCCACAAAGACACAGGTGAGTAGCAAGGATTGGGCCAGCAGTCCCTCTAAACTTCATGAAAAAGGTGAATTTTATAAATGTACTAAAAGTGAATAAGGGCTGTAGGACTAGATGAAGATAAATTAACAAAAACCATGCAGAGTGAGCCTCAGCATTACCACTGCAGTTTGTATGAGGAGTGTCTTTTGAAGAGGTTTCTCCTGATTGTTTCATCCCATCTGGTTCATGTCATGGAGCAGTTTGAATCTGAATTACTTTCAAACTAAGCTAAACTAGAAGTTGTGTTCCAGCCATTGCTGGACATTCAGCCCACTGCTCCAGACCAGAGCTTGTACAAAGCAAAACATCCTGAAAGGAATACAGCACGGTGCCCAGCACCAGCTAGATTCACTGTTCAGACCCACTCCCAGTGCATCACGCTACTTGTTAATGTAGACTCCTACAGTCCCCTTATCAAAACTGATGGTCTAACAAGACTGTTGGGAAATTATTGGAGAACCATGCCTACAAAGGAGTCTGGCTCATCAGTGACATCTTTTCTGTCTCCTTCCTAAGGGAGGTTCTACTGATCAGTTCAGGGCTGGCATTAACCCAGGCGGTGACCCCATCAGATGGGCTTACTCCCAGCGCATGTTCACTGTGTTGGGGAAGGGCATATGTAGGTGCTTCCAGCCTTCTCATCCTTAGACCTCAGCAGGCCCAGCATAAGCAAACACGCTGCTGGCATCGTGATTTGCACTGCACCCCGCTGGTGCTCCTGCCTACTCCGTTTACATCTGTCAGACAAAGCCACTGGCCTGAACCTACAGGGGGGATATAAGAGAAAAGATGCCTGTATTTCACATCCCAGCTTTGAAAACTTGCAAGCTTATACTTCAGTCAGTGGACTAACAGCTACGGCTATCACTCACCTGCTACACACTCAGGGTGGAAATTCTCACTCCCTTTTACAGCAAGCTCTTGAGATGTGCTGCTAGCACGTTAAAGACACAATCCCCTGCACAGAAAGCAGCGTACCGCTGGTGTCAGGAACACTATCTGTCACTGTATATTCTTTGCAGGGCAGGGCAGGGAGTTCAAGCACCGGATCTGGACAATCACCACCTAACGCTTCCTGTGGCTTCAGCCTGTGAGAGGGTCACAGCACTTAACACAGCGGCCTCTACGAGAGCTGCAACACGTTCTTCACTTCCAGTGAAGTGAATGGCCCTCTGGCCCGGCCGCAAAAGCAGGCCCCCTTCCCTCCATACCCCAGCCTCCGGCGGCAGCTTGGGCGCCAAACAAGCTGGGCTCGCCCCTTGCTTCCTCCTTAGCACTACCCGCCGCCTCCCTGCACAGAGCTGCAGCCACCGCAGTGCCGGCGTCCCTGGCCCGCCCCACACCACCAGCAGCCCACATCGGCAGCAGCAGGGCAGCTGGGCAGGCTCCTCCCGCCAGGCCGGGTCTGCCAGGGCACGGGAGGCGAGCACACCCGCCCTCGGAGGGCCGGCCCCGCCGCCGGGGAGGAGCCGGGCGGAAGGGCACCGCCTCCGCCCGCCAAGGCCCGCGGCAGGACCGCCCCCTAGGGGCCGGGCGGCCACACTGCGCCGTCCCGTTCCCGGCCCCGGGCAGCGGCAGGACCGAGGGAGGAGCCGCGGGAGGGGAACGACTCACGGAAATGGGTGGAGGGAGAGGAACAGCCCTGAGGGACCAGTGCCGCTGGAGCTGGGATGGCAAGAGGGATCACAGGGCACCGTATATTAGAGCAGGATTAGCTCTCATTTGGGTACAACTTCAGCAAACGGTTTTGAAGAGAACAAATGAAAATGATGAAAGTAAAGGGAATATCAAGTAAAATGCAATACCTGTTCAGTACCTGCTGCAGATTAGGTTTACTATGAGGGTGGTGAGGCATTGGCACAGGTTGTCCAGAGAAGCTGTGGCTGCCCCATCCCTGGCAGTGTTCAAGGCCAGGCTGGATGGGGCTTGAAGCAACCTGGTGTAGTGGAACATGTCCTTGCCCATGGCAGGATGTTGGAACTGAATGAGCTTTAAGGTCTTTTCCAACCCAAACCATCCTGTGGTTCTATGATTGTCCTTTATTTTCCTTCAGTAACCCCAGTCCAGGAAAAGCCAAGCTTACAGTGCTGTCAAAGATGACACTGACAATCACAGCACTTGTCACACAAAAGGAGATTGACACATACTAGCTTACAGGGCCGAGCAAAAGAAAGAGGGAACAGGGCTGCTCCCTGCACAGGTATCACCACCACAGAGAACAGGCTGCTCTGAAGACAGCTCGACTGGGCATTACAGCAGGTATCTGAATCACCCTCAAGTGATAACTCAGGTCCTGGAATGATCTTCCAATTAACACAGTGAAGGAAACAAGAAGACATTCAAAGAACTTAAAGAAGTACTTAGTTCATGATGGTGTCTACAGTAGTAATGACTTTGATGGCCTCTCAGTTTTACAGTCCTGTTACCTCTGTATTTCCAGCCTAGATAGGATGAGGCAGCACAATTCTAACACAGCAGACCAAATATCTTTTGAGTGCTCTCCATTGACAAAGAGGCATAAATGCAAAAATCAGAAGGGGAGAACCCCTATTTGCCCATGCGACAAATGCAGGGTGGGGACATGGGGACCAGGCTGGGGCCTGAGCAGTGGCATAACCCTGCTGCAGAAAACCAGACCACTGACACAGAACAGGCAGCATCAGTACTGTCATTCTGTGGGGCAAAAGGCAAACATCCTTCTTGGTGTGTAACAGGAAATTGCTCTGCGAGACAAGCAAAGTAACCCTCCTGCTTTATTCCATACTATTAAGGCACCAGCCATGAGCACAGCACCTCGGTTTTGGCACCACTTTTCAAGAACAATGTCAATAGCTGAAAAGAGCAGTGAGCATGGTCAGAGGGTTAGAAAACACAACCTACAATGGAAGATCAAAAGAACTGTGATGGTTTAATCTCCAGATTAAGACTGAGGTGGAGTATGGTCACAATTTTCAAAGGAAAGGAGTAATTTGTTCTTTGTGCCCATCATGCAGAAGTAATAGATTTAAATTGCAGCTGACTTTTTTAGTGATAAGCACAGGGAAACATTAAAACATATTGCCTGGAGAGGTTGTGGTGCATTTGTCACTAAAGAACAAGTTAAACAAACATATTTCAAGACTGACATTAACAGAGTGCAACTTTTAATGGAGAGGAAGCTGATGACTGCCAGGGATCCACTTTTTGCTGTTATTTTATGAGACACACACAAAAAAGCTTTTTTCCTTCAAACACAATTAGAATTCAAAAAGGGGGGGTTACTATTTCCTGTTGGGTTTTTTACTGGCTTACTGCGTGAATTGAGAAACCACAAGTATTTCTGTACCTCAATTCCCCATCAATAAAACAGAGGTAGTAATACACAATTCATGAGGATGCTGCAAGTCTGTAATGCATTATTGTGACCTTGTGGATGCTGGGAAAGGAGGTGGTATACAAATGTAAAATATTCCCACACCCTCAGTTGTTTTTTTCATGCTTGCATTGCTTTAAATACTGTAATTTGTTTTCCTTTCTTCTCAGACAGCGTGTAGGCTAAACACACTGTGGACCCTACTAGTTACACAAGTGCAGCTCTTCCCAAAGAGGAATAAACCAGGGTTCATGTAGTTTAATAGAACACTGAAGTTGAGAAACGCCTTTAGGTTAAAAACCCCACAAACCCTAACCATTAGGTTCCATACTACTGCAGGTTTCTTCTACCATTTAAATTTCACCAGCAGAAATTTCTAATTCAGAAGCAGCACTCCTCTCTGCTCACCTGGGCATGTCGAAAGGTCTCCTGGAAAAGAAAAATCTACCTCCCCAAAACAATTAGCCAACACTAGCAGGGATTGCTTAGAAGACGTGTCCAACCAAAGCAGAGCTGAAGTACCTTCCAATGTGTAACAATGGCTTATGTTCACTAGAACTGTAAAACATTCTTTGCTTTCAATAATGTTTATAGTACTGTGTTCAGCTCTGAGGCCCTAGGCACAAGAGGGATGTGAACCTGTTGGAGCAAGTCCAGAGGAGGCTACGAAGATGATTAGAGGGCTAGAGCATATCTGCTATGAAGACAGGCTGAGAAAGCTGGGCTTGTTCAGCCTGGAGAAGAGAAGGCTCCAGGGAGACCTTAGAGCAGCTTCCAGTGCCTAAAGGGGGCTACAATAAATCTGGAGAGGGACTTGTTAGAAGGCCAGGTAGGAATAGGATAAGGAGGAATGGCTTTAAACTGAAAAAGAGGAGATTTTGATTAGATATTAGGAATAAGTTCTTACATGTGAGGGTGGTGGGACACCGGAACAGGTTGCCCAGAGAAGCTGTGGCTGCTCCATCCCTGGCAGTGTTCAAGGCCAGGTTGGATGGGGCTTTGAGCAACCTGGTCTAGTGGAAGGTGTCCCTGCCCATGGCAGGGGGGTTGGAACTGGATGGTTTTTAAGGTCCCTTCCAACCCAAACCATTCTATGGTTCTATGGTTCCTGTTGTTTGCATTATAATATAGCATTTTCAAGTCCAGTTCTGACACACATTTTTCCTGAATACACATATACAAGTAGCACTAAAGGGGCTGTCATTATTTACACATACCTTGTTCCTCCTGTGTGCATCTACATTTACATGTGTAATAATACAATCCTGGAAAAGTAATTTGGAAAATAGTTTCCTTTTAGCATACCAGCTGCTGAGATGATTAAGTCACTAATACTTTGTAAGTTCTCTAGCTCTCAAGAGTCTTCTTGCATTTGGTATTATTTGCAGAAGTGCAAAATCTCTAATTCCTATCTAGGTTAAGTCAATCCCCACTGCAATCAACTCACTCTCTTAAAAAAATCATTACAAAGACATCACACCAGAACTGCTGCTACATTCCATTGCTCTTTTTTTTATAGCACTGCTTTTAAACTGATTACTTCTCATTTATTAAAACTGAAGTATTACAGGATACATTTAAAAGCATATTTGTATTATTTTAACAACTACAGTTCTATACAAGAGTCGGATTATTTTGCTTTATACCAACATATTTGATGATGCAGGGAAAAGTTTCACAACTATGTGATCAACCATCAAATGCTTATACCCCATAGGAAGTCAAGGAAGGTCAGACACTTAACCCTCACTTGTGGTTATCAAAAACCTGTGCTTCAAGATGTGTCAGATATGTCTTTTGCTATTAAAAAGATAAATAAAAATCACAATGATTACCAGAATTTGGGAAGAGAGAGATGATCAAATGTATTATTAATGGGGCTCCTCAATATTTAGTACTGTACATTATTTTCAACCTTTGTTTTCTGCAGCTGAGATTCTAAGTGGGAGCACTATCACTGCTGTCTCCCTTCTGAACCTGGGGGAATGCTTCAACCTTCTACAAAACCTTTCAGTGGGAACATCCAAGAGTCAGTTCTCCTTGACGTCTGTCAACTTACTGCCAAGAATACTGTTTTAGTGTGCAAAGCTGTTTGCATTATCAGTTCTTCATTGGTCACTATCAGAGATTGTGACACTTTCTGGCTAGCTGACATCACAAACCAGTACAATTCAATGATTCAAATTTGTAAGTCCTCCTAAAACTTTTAAGTTGTAGCTAATCAAAGTCCTCAAGTTCCAAACGTAAAAACTGGAGTTAGGTAATACAGTTTCCTGAAGGAGCTACAGAAAGGTCAAGTGTAAGGCAAGAATGACTGCAGTTTTGAAAAAAGGACCTTGTTTGGGGATAGAGTTAGTCTAAAAGCTGGAGTAGGGAAAGAAACAGAAAGACAGAGTAGGGAAAGAAAACGAAGGAGGGAAGTTAAAGATGAGTAAGGAAATGATTCAGTAAGGTAACTGCAGTAGAGAAGGATACAGTGGACCTGCAAAGCAGGGGGCAGATCTGCATTTAGGCATGATGCGATGCTAGAATATCTTTGAGTTAGTCTGATGTAGTAGGACCAAGAGCTGATGGAAGGGGAGGGAGAAACCAAAACTGTACAAAATGTCTAAAGAAAGCAGACGGCATTCAAGAGCAGTAGCTAGTAAGAAGTGGGAACAGAATGAGTCTAGAATCAGTCACTGCAAAAAAGGCCAAAGAAGTGAGGAGTCAAGAAGATGGGAACTAGTATTGATTAGCCAAGGACTGTAATAGGGAGCCTGGAGGGATTAAATAAGGAAGAAAAGCTGAGAAGGTGAAGAGAACAGCATAGAATGAGGGCAGACAAGAAAAGGAGGACTAGGAGAAAGACAGGTTGGAGAAGACAGGGCATAAAGGGTCACAATCATTCTTTTGAGAGAAGCTGTTATTGCAAGGCCTGGAGCAGCCCCTGCTACACCTTAACACCAGCTGCCTGTGGAACCCACTCCAAAGCCCTGTTGCAGTATATGTGAATAACATGCACCATAAGAAATCCAAGTTTTTTGCAAGAGATATAAAGTCACAGAATTGCAGATGCTAGCTGACACTGGGATGAATGCAGAGTAGCATCTCCCAAAGACAACAGGAAGCTTCGCCAAACTATGTACTCAAATACAAGCAAATGCCAGAACTACCGTTACTGTGCAGCCTATTTTGTGTATGAGTTGTGACACTAATTGTAGGATCATGTGCTAGTTTTTCCACAGTGCCCTTACAAATAGAGCAGCTCTGCTAACAGACAGAGTTGTACAGCACAAAAAGCTATTCTCCATTTCATTTCTGCTTCATTTGTTGCTGGAAATGGAAAATAGTGAAGCAGAGACTTTCAGGAAGAGAAAGGAATATGTCACAGTTAAGACACCTGAAGAACACCCTGATAAAATATACGCTACTTTTATTCCTGCACCATGTTTTCCATGTAATTGTAGTTCCAGTTGCCTCTGATGAGTTTTTCAGACATACTCTGTATTCACAGTTTTGGTGTAACCAGTGGGACTTGTGCAGTCAACTTACTGAAGTGCTCTGTATTAAGTACTCTAAAAACTCAGATCTTGCACACATTAAATCAGATGCTTGCAATCAATGGATACTTCTAATATCTTTACATCTGTTTTTGTCCTCTATGAAACAGTATTAAGGCCTCCTTTTGTGCACCCGTGAGAACCTTGCACAGCAACTGTCCCTGGCAAGCAACCTCCCTAACATTCTCCAGTATCAACTCCTGTGTTTATGAAACACTTGGGCATGTTATGGACCCACACCTGCAAGGAAGCCCTCAGGCCACACTGAACAAATAAATAGGCAACACATTTAAAAAGCCCTAAGGAATACCTCAGTAAGTCTCTAGAGCAAAAGGAGCATGTGGCTGTATTACAAACAAGCATTTCCATAACCCTGCTGGATAGGTTCAACAGCTATGGACATGTGGCAGAGGGTTCAGTGCTAGATTGTACAAACCCTCTACAGAGGCTGGGCACGCATTTAGATCATGCTGTATCAGAACTGGAACCCTTACAACATTATCAGCATTACCTGCACCTTCCAAGTTACAGACTTGTGTTTGGATGCACCTACTTATTTCCATTTAACACCATCCATGCTAGACCATGCTAGACACTGAGAGAGACAAATAGGAGAAAACCTACCAAATCAATAGAATACAGTGATAACCAAATTGTATGCTATAATAGAAAATACAAAAAGCATAAAATTAAATAGGTTAAATAGAAAGTGTTAATTGCGATACACCTTAATTTTGAATACTTGAATTTGCAGTCATAATAATGTAAGTCCAAAAATAGTTGTGTATGGATAGAGTATGGATAGATATATACATAAAATTATTCTCAGAAATGAGTGTCAATAGAAACACTTTGTGATTTTAAAGAACATTTTTAAGAACATAAATTAATGTGTCCTTACATCTTTGTATTATGAAAAAATACTTTTATTTTGAACAGCTAAATGTTGGATTTATTAATGCTAACTATTTACTGTTTGCTAAATATTCATCATTCTCAAAGCTGAAAATTATTCCAAAGCAACTGACTGTTTTCTTTGTCAGTTACACATATCAGGGCAATAAGAGCCTCCTTGAAACAGGTTCTTAATCCTCATTAAGCTGAAGAGCTGTCAGTAAATATTATGTGAAAGACAAGGCTATTGATATTAGAATATGTAACAGAGGTTCAAAACTTGTCCCAAACATGGTCACAGGAGAAGATACTCTGTACAATTAGTGAGATGAAGATGTCTGGAAGCACAAGGATGTAATGATACAAGTGCACTTAAAAACAGGGCCCATATTTTAAGTGAGACTGTGGGATTTCAGCAAAGACACACATGTACCAATCCTGATTTAACTGAATTCATCTTTTAAGAAATGTTGTCTGTGCTTATGATTCTACAAACATTCAGATACAACAGGATCTGACAGAAGCTACAGGATCACAGAATGATAGAATGGTTTGGGTTGTAAAGGACACTAAAGCTCATTCATTTTCAAGCCCCTCTTCCCATTAGGCAGGAACACCTTCTGCTAAACCCAGTTGCTCAAAGCCCAGTCCAGCCTGGCCTTGAACGATGCCAGGGATGGGGCAGCCACAGCTTCTCTGGGAAGCCTGTGACAGTGCAAAGCCATTTGTTCACTACACCAAGATATTATAATTTAGGAAAATTAACACTGTATTTCCATCTACTTGATATAACTTCAATGGTAGTATAAGTGATGCTATTTATAGCATGCTATGAATAGCTTCTTTTCAAATTTGGATAATCCTGTTTTATAAAATACATTTGAACAACTACAGAGAAGCTAACATAAAGTCCATCTGGCCCAGTATGGTGTCTGTGCAACAGTAATCAAGACAGTATGCACAGGAAGAGCATCACTATATACTGCCTGTGTTCATAAACTGTTTGTAGCTCAAGGACTTCCTTGAGGCAAAGTTAGAGGCTTAATAGGTCTCAGTCTTTTGTGCTTTGAAAATGTGTCCAATCACTTTTAGGTGAACACTAACCCTCCTGTCACGCTTTCTGAAGAATACAGCATGATAATGAAAAATAAATTGTGCATACTGTCATGCCAACTTTCAAGATTAGCTGTGATGCAGAACAGATGAACTTTTAAAGGAGGATTAGATAAACTGCTTAATTGAGTTCAGATTCCTTAGGAGAGCCACTAGGGTTGTTTAAAACAGAGTAAAAAATTCTGCAGTAGTAGAAGTAGACATGCACGGTGTCAAGCCAATGCTAGAATTAGAAGGAAAGGTGAAAATGCATCTGTTTTTCATAGTAGCAAAAAAAATCCACACAGAGTTAGCAAATTATGATTAATTTCAGCAAATGACAGAAAGGTCAGTAACTTTATATTGAAAGCAGATTAAAATATTGCAAAATCAGCTCTCTCACTTCAGAAAGGCACACAACATATATAGAAGAGATGTAATCCCCACCACCTACTCCAAGACAAATTGCTGCTTTTGGAGGAGACAAGCAAGTTTTCAGGATGCATGATTCTATAATGTCTGTACAAAACCAGAAATGAGAACTACAGTTCTCTTTTTATACATCAGGGCTATTGCCTACATTATGCAATATCATGGATTGATAGGAACATACTTGTGAAAGGAAAGCTTTGGCACTAAGAATGCCAAAAGTGCATCCAGAGCAAAATTACTTTGGAGTAGCTGTCCTGGGAGCCTTGCGGAAGGCATCGTCTTCAAGGAGTCAGTGATCTTGAGCAAACCACAGCTGCTCTTTTAGGCCTTGTGTTTCAGGTTTGAGAAGCCTGTACATTGGCCTCCACAAAGATGCTGTGCCCCACACCAGCCTGTCCTGTGGATGTCGTAAGAGATAGAATTCCAGCCTGTGCAGAGAAGATAGAGGATGATGCTTGGTCCACAATATAAAAGGCACCACGGCATGGGTGGGAAGAGAAACTTCTCCGCAGACAGAATCTCTGAAGCATGTAATGGGAAAAATACATCCCTCCAAATGGATAAACTTGGGGTTCCCAGCAGCTGAAAGGCATAAGATTTACTCACTCTCTATATTTTCCATTTTATTCTACCTTAATAAAACAGCTGGTTTTTTACACTGTTCACTGTCAGGCCTTTCTTAGTGAGATCAGAAAGAATCCTGTGCTATCCCTGTCTCTCTCTGGCCCATGCAGAACATCAGCTCTGGTTGACTCTATAGCCTGAATGACCATTAGTGTTTGGAGTGCATTAAAGTGTGGTCCCGGTGTCCAACTGCTTTAATTTCATTCAACAGGAAATCAGTTTGCACACTCTGAGCAACCCATGATTTGAACAAAAATCTCTGCAAGTGTGAGTGACCACTCCATTAATGATCTGAGCAACACAAATGTGAATGCACCCCAAATTTAAGCTTAACAAGTGACTACATTTTATGCACAAGTACCATGGACTAAGTTCTGAGGAATAAATGGAAAATGGGATAGAGAAGAGAGGAATGAAAGGAAAGAGAGACTTAGTTTTTTGAAAGACATGTTTCAAGATCAGGTTAGGTAGTTCATAAGAAAACACTGAAAGTAAGTAAATGTATGATAAATAAGAACTAGAAAGTAACTTTATCAGAGAATATCAACTGTTGTGTGTAAGTAGTGCATTAAAAAAACTGTAGGACAAATTCAGTTTTAACTTACACCAATATATAATTATATGTATGTGCAGCTTTCCTGGAAACCCATCTCCACAATATTCTGCATGTAATTTTCTCCATAGAAGTTACCTGACAAAATTTGTGCTGCTTTCAGCTGCTGAAAACTGAGCATGGAATATTATTATTTTCTTAGTTATTAAATAATTCTGTGGAAATCCTACTGTTGGTGGATCTAAATTTCACTGAATTTCAGATTGCTTCAAGTTAGACATGACATTAAGTTAAAGGACATCATGTGCACTACTCAAGATATTTCAAGCCCTACTACTGCACGGAAGGTTTAGCTCTTGGGCACAGATGCCACTGCCTCCAAAGAATGAATGCTTTTGAAGTGGGAGACTCATACTAGTCTTATTATTCCAAACTTAATGTTAAAAAGAAAGAGGGTATACCAGTTAATTAATTTGCATAACCTGTAATGTAAGTCGTTTAGAGAATGGACAATATAGACAAGTTCAACAGCTACCTTTAGTATAACATACTCAAAACAGGAGTAATTTCTAATTATAGGACTGTTCCTAGTAAATCTCTGCAGGTACTTTCCTGATATGCCCAGAAGGATGCCCTCTTCAGAAAGGAAGTATGTGGTCACAGGTAGCTCTGGGGAAGGAAGGAGCAGGGAAGACAATTAAAACATACTTTTGTGGAAAAAATTCCTGGTAAGCAGCTGTAACCCAGCATGTAAGACAATGAAAATGCAGGAAAGGAAAGCCTGATTCCTCCAACAAAATGAAGCTCAGTTCAGGTAAATGAATGTATGGGCAGGTAGTGAGTCAGAGCAGTAACAAAAGCCACATGCTGCTGTGAGTTGTCAAGGTGAGTCTTTGCAAAAAGGCTGCTGTGATTTAATTTGATAAATCAAAAGTGTGAAAGAAGGGAAGAAACTGCATAGGAAGGAAATTTAAAATGCCTGAAAGGTATGAACAGGTACCGAGCTTGTTAACAAAAAAGAAAAAAAAAAAAAAAGTATTCAAAAATTGTCAACAAAACAATTTCCGTCTACTCAATCATAATTCAAATGTTTTCTTCCTTAATCTAAATATTCATGGTCTTGAAAGAAATGTGAGAAAGCTCCAGATGAGACAAAAGTGAAATAATAATTAGAAAGTTGTTTCCATTTACAGGGCATTGCTTTAATTGTTGCAGGGTAATACAAACTATAGAATAGAATTGGATTTAGCTCAAGAAACTCTGTAAGGATGCTGTAAGAAGAATTTATGAATATGTTTTTGGACAGAGATCTCTCACCTAGTTTTGACTATTTATCTTAATCAAGGAGTTAAGTGGCTGGAAAATGGACAGTGCACAGGAAATTCTTCATTATGTAATAAATTGCTGCCATGAGTTTCAGTTATTTGTGAAGAGGAAAACGTCTGGGGAGAGCTTCTTTTCATCCAAGAACTTTACAGGCTCTCTTTAAATTGATATATAGACAGGAAAGAAGTTAGAAGGAACAGCCAAGCTTTATTGATTGAATCCTTTAGCAAACGTGGGATAAATCCTGAAAATACTCTCCAAGCTTGTACCAGGTTGCAGTTATGAAGGGATGGCATTAGTAAGGCAAACTTGAGATTACTGCAAATTCAGAAAAATAAACCAGATGAAGCTGCTTGATTAAACACATGGCTTCCCCTTTACCCTGGGCCACACCTGCAATGTATTACTTCAGAAGGCCACTGCAAGAGCAACATGACAATACAAGTTGAATATTTCATTGGCAAGATAGATTTCTCTGCTACAAATATATACATGTGTGTATAAAATCGTGATTCTCTGAATGTACTAGGAACAAAAAGAGCTGTTCAGAAACCCTAGCCTGCCTTTTAATCAATCCTGTGCTCTAATGAGCTGTCTCTTGCCTCTCAAATAACCTACACTTCACTGGTTTTCTCACTTTCTGCTTCTGAAATATGGTCACTCACATCTCTAGTGCAGTGCCTTAGACCCTGCATTAATATCAGCAAAAGGGAGATCTCTCATATCTTCTGCATTTTCCACAGTTCTTCGCCACGAAGACCATGCTACCACAGGTAACAGCTTCTAGTGCTTCACTTCTCTTACTGCTTAAAGGAATCAGTCAATTCCATAAGCCCCCAAATATGGTTTTGTATGCCCAATAATTTCATCTGTGACTGGCTGGGATATCAGACACACTCCCTGTCTGCGTCCTTAACATCAGTTCTGACTTAACCCAGCAAGAAAATAATGAAGCAGCTCATAAACTGACTTACCTAATTTTTATCAGAACATTTTCAAGACAAAATCCAAAATTTATACCTATCTTGACCAAGTCACTCTAGAGCTTTTTTTTGCCTTTTCCCCCAATTTTGTTTTAGCAAATCAGGAGGGGGTATTTCTAGTTCATCCTTGATGTGGGGTGGCTGGACTAGAATACGAACATTTTGTTCCAATTCATTACTAGAAACTAAAATTGCAAATCATACATTATTCTAGTGCCATGGAAGCTTTCAACTGCAGTAGAGACTAATTCTGGTCTCTGTGTTCCTCCCTTCCAGGGAACTAGGACATTTCGACTTCTGAGAAGCAAGGGGGAAAAATGTCAACCACGTTTTTATCAGCAGCCACATTTTTCACCGAACAGCCACTTCCCTGCTCTCCTGCATGGAAAGGTAACAAATCACTTGCAACACTGTCTACAGGCACCAGCATCAGGATTGTGCTTATGCCTAGACCTCAGCCCAGCAGCAACAACATCACAATACCAATCCCCCCAGTCACACGAGAGCACGTCCCAGGAACTCCTGAAACCAAAGTCCCTTCACAGGGATGCACTTCATCTCCTTCCTACAAACTTTCTTTCATATAGCTACTGATGGAAAACTTGTGTAGGTTTAGTCACTGCTGTAAATTTCTGATAGTGCAAGTAATTTCTCCATGGAGAGCTCAGATCTCTCCCATAGCAACCTAGCAACATCATTTGTGTCCTGTGTCAGCTGGTGAGTTCTAAAAGTGGAGTCCAACATCAAAAGGGCTCTGAAACATGGCAGAGCTGAAAGAGCCAGACTCCCTTTTCAGTTCTGAAAAATGTTAAATCATGCTGTTGACTCTGGGAATGGTTTCCCTTTTCCATCCAGCCCATGCAATGGTTTTGAAATATGGGTAAGCTTACAGATAAAGCTGCTGTGATGGGAATGGAGCCCTTTTAAAATCTGCGGACCTCTGAGCTTTGGGGGAGTTAGATAGTTGTGCAGAATTTCCACTCTCCTGACTCCCCCTTCCTCCAAGCAAATTCTCTTCTCAGTGGTTATGCCTAAGGTAGTTTCTCTCTTTCCAGAACAACAGCCATTGTTTTTTGCTTTAATTACAGACTGGTTGCCTTCAGGTTATTCTAAATCATGTGTAAGAGTATTGATCCCACTTCAGAGGCATGGTAAGCACCAAGACATCTTCTAGGTTTAAAAAGTCTCTTCTTGAGTCTCTATAGAAGCTCTGAAGTATGTCCCAAGCAAAAAAACAAAACCCATTCATACTGCCACGGGCCATGATGTGCCGTGAAAGAATCCATTTCTCATGTTATGAAATTATTTGATTTTCAAATGGTCCACAGAGAATCTAACACTGATAATTTTTCCCCAGTACGTGTAAGATCCAAGAAACGGCCAACAGTGCAGCTTGATTATTCTGACAGATTTCCCCAGTGACCTGAAAAGCTTCTGCCTTCTTTGAAATTGCTTAATTAGCCAGCCCCTACTGCTCGCTCCCATTTTGTGGAGGACCAGCATAGTAGAACTTGTGTCTTTGTTATGTTGGGGAAAAACATTCCAGTTCCTGAGCAGAAGGCCTCAGCCCATTCTGTCCAGCTCATTTGAACATACAGCATAGTGCTCAAATACACTGAACAGAATCTTGACTATCACCTGGTGATTGTTTTTCTATCAAGTTGGTACTAGCTCTGCTATCTCACGCTTTGTGAAGTCAACCACTGCAGTTATTTCTTGTGGGACAGGAATATTCAGCAACTGAACATGATCACATTTGCTGTTCAGTCCCATACAAACTTCAGCAGTACAATCCCTTCAGGATTTTTCCTTTAAGAGAAACCATTCTCTCACTATGAAGTTAGTGTAACTTCTGAGCTTTGAACTTTTACCTGTCAGATCAGGTAAAAGCATCCCACCCTAGCTCCAAACATCTAGCATGGACAACCCTGTGTATTTAAGAATTCTCCTTCTCCCCTTCTTGCCTTCCTTCTCCCATTATCAACATTTTTTCTGCTTCACTGCATTTTTTCACATTACCACAGTTTCCTATTTTAAAGAACAAATTTCCTTATTTGCAAGACTTCCAAAACTGCCAGGAATGAGATTAAAACCTGCTTCCAGCCTTCCTGCAAGTGCACTTACAGGGGTTACAGCAGTGTCCTTCCACTTCCCACAGCAGCAGCTCTCAGCTCAGTTGGTTCCAGTCCATGATGAATTTTGCAAGCCCCCCCAGGGTGGCATGGTCATACTGAGACAAGGGGGGGCACAAAATTACAAGATGGGATATAGAAATCTTTAGAAGTTTTTGTAAGTTTGATGGCTTTGTAACAGTAGCAATGGAAAATTACTGAGGTGCAGGATACATAGAGAAAAATATATAGAGAGAGTGCAGCTAGAGAACATACTGAGAATTCTCACAAGATAAATCCTTATAGTTGACATAGCTTTAAGAAAAAACAGCCTAGAAAAACAGGACACAGGGATAAGGGGTATCTGGGAACTGCAGATGTCCAGGATGGGCTACAGTTAAACTAACTGATAAGTAGGAGGATGGGAGGATTATTATGTCTCTGGTGCTAACAAACCAATTAAACTGGTATGAGCATCTACTGCGTGTGCTTCAAAGGCTGCCAGGAGTGATGAAGATTGTTGGAAGAAGTAAACGACCCTCGGAGACCACCACCACAATTCTGTACGCATGTGGAGAACTCTCTGGAAAATGATGTAATCCATATGTAGCCTCATGAATATGTATGTATGCCCAGGGACTATATAAGGGTGGCTTGTATAGCAATACGGGGACACACGTTAGGAGGAGTTATCCCCCGTGTCTCCTGGCGCCGCAATAAAGAATACCTGCCTGTCAGCTTGAAAACTTTGTTGGCTAGTTTGTTCCTGGAGTTTTCTCCGAATCAATTCCGTCACTGACCTGAGCCAAGGCTCACTCAGGGACTCTGCCCTTCGAGCTGTGCTAAGCAAAGCATGCTTTAACTCCCACTGCCCTAAGTACGAGAGGATATGCATTGAAGGAGATGATAGATGAGCATTGGGCTCAATCCCAGGAGACACAGAGCTGATACAAATGCTGAGAGCCAAGGAGACTCTCAGTGCTTTGTTAAATTGGATCCAGTGTAGTAAAACGTTTCAAGTGTATTTTCATACACAAATACAGCCTGTACTCCCCAGCCCTTTTTGAGTTTTCTCTAGTACTGTGTTTTAGTTCTCATGTTCTAAATACAGTTTTCCTTAATTTCAGTATAAAGATTTTGACGATCCTCCTTCTGGCTTTAGAGAGGGTATTCAACTTTTTTTCCCAAGTTTAAAGAACTACACTGCTCAGTGAATGTAGCTCTTCATATTCCAAAATTACAAGGATAAGTGAAGTTACATCATGTGAATTATAAAGTGATAATGTCTTTAGTTCTGCCCCAATCAGAAGTGTAACTGTTTAAGGCTTGTAATAATCATGTTCAAACATATTCAGATTATAATTACTTTTCTTCTGATAATGATAGCCCGTCTGATTGGATGATTACCTATTTGACTTTGATAAGTCTCGAAGGTCAAAGAAGGTAATTACAGACATCTGTTTTCTAAGAAAAATAAACTCTTGGAAAATAATATTTAAAGTGACATCTGCAAATAAGCATTTTAGAAGCAGGCTGCTTGTGTGCAAGTCACAGCCAGGCAAATAAATAAAGTAACACAAGCAAATCATAAGGTTACCAAGTTATCATACTTTATTCCTAAACGTGCAGATTTTGCTACTTACATAAGTGTAACTCCAGTCTGATCAGAATATATTTGAGTAGACACTGAGACTCAAAATAAAAGCAATGCATGTTCCATGCACATTTAAACCATTCTCACAGGCATAACTTGTTTGAAAAAGAAAATTGCTTGTTTAATCAAAGATGGTGGCAGATTATGTACCCACCTGTCGCTGTTTCCAGGGAAAGAGGAGGAATATTATCCAGACAAAATAAGCCCAAGTGTTTCAGTGTCTGGGCACAAAGTGGTCAAAATGAACTAATCAGTTCTTTGATTTGAACTGCCATGCTCTCCTGTGGCCAAAGGTGCACTGATCAATAGTTATGAAAAAGGCTGTGGAATACTGAAGCATTAATAATTGGTAAATAAACAAATCTAGAGCAAAATTCATATGTGTTTGTCTCTGAGAAAAGAGGAGGCAGGAAAAGAGCCATAGGACCTAAGACAAATTTTCTATAAAGTAAATATTCTTCACTCAGGTGCTTTCCCTTTGCCTTGTACCATCCTACAGCAGGTTTCTCTTTAGGCAAGTAAGCACAAAAGCACTGTCAAATCAAAACTCTCTGCTTGAACTAATGATAACTTCTTCATTCCCAATCTTCACCCATCTCTTCTGCATCAAGACAATTCAAATAGCTTTTTCCAACAGGCACTCAAATAGGCTAAAATAGAAACTTCTGTATTGCTCTCCTTGGTCATCTTCCTCTAGAGAATATAGATTTTTTCTTCTTTTTTAAGGTAAACCATTATACTTTCGTACTTTCTGGGGGCCCCCCAGTGACGGATACTGATTTCCATAGTTCACCAAAAAACAGAAGTCATCATAACCTACTAAAGCCAACAGCTGACAAGAGACACATTCTCTTCCCATTCTTTGTCATACCAAGCTATATCAAGAGCAGCTTCAATGTAAATATTCTGTTAGATTGTATATACAATCATCCACTTACACTGAGCTATAACCTTTCCAGTTTTGTGAAACTTCACCTTGAGCTAAAATTCCTAAATTTTTCTGCTTAGAATATGACTAGTGAAAAGAAGTCAAGACAACGTTACTTATCTTCCAAACTAGTCTCCAGAGGTTCAAGAATCATCAAGATCTGATAATTTTAATCAGATTAGAATCATCAGATCTTGAACAGTGCAGCTAGTTAGGTTGCATGATTGCAAGATTAGAATCACATAAAACAGAGAAAAATCCATTCGAAAAGAGATTATATTGAGAATGAAAAAAGATTGCACAACAGAATGAGGAAGAACACTCAGCCTTGGATGTGAAAACATGCTGGTGAGCACTGTGCCTTACTCAGGAGGGAATGTAGAAGATAATTACGAAAGTCATTAGCAACGATAGATTCAGGATGCAAGCAGCTGGTCCACATCTTTGGAAAAGCAGCTAGATGGGCTTATATTTTGTACTTCGAAATATTAAATCCAAAGATATGGGGCCTAAAAATTTACAATCAATTCCCAAAAGTAACAACCACACAGTTCAATTTCATTTTAAAGCACCAAAAGAGAGTCATAATCTAAAGGTAAGAAAATGGAAAATATGGGCAAGCAGGTGGCTTTTACTACATTTCTTGAAAATCTGAAGATCTGACAGTCACACAACAATGGATAGATCCTGCTCAGATAAAGTCTGATATACAGTATTGTACGATAGCCCTCAAAATTTAATAGACCTGTCTTTTAAAACGAAGTCTGTTACCTAATGGAAGGTATCCCTGCCTAGGAAAGTATAGGATCTTCTTACAGAGAAAAAAAATTAAACAGTCTTCAGCTGAAATAATGTTTGGTTAATATAATCAATCGCTTCTTGAGTGGCACATTAATTTCACCCATAGCTCCATACTACTTGAGAGACTAGAATAACATTTAACCCTTACGTTAGCTTGGGGTCATTTCATACATGGGTCTCATATTTCAATAAATATTTCAATAGGAATAGCAATTACAAATGTACTTGAATTACAGCTTCCCCTTTGTGAAGTTACTGCAACAGGCATCTGCTTTGCCATTTGTTATTCATTACTGAAGAGCCATTCCTCTTTTACCTAAAGAAATTCAAAACTTTCCCACCATATATCATAAATACATGTTGTTTTATTGCCAGTTAAAATACTTATATTGTTACAGCACAACTATGTGCCTACAGAAATATGGTACAGAAATGTGATTGTTGACACACAGACCTTACCATGTAGTCAGTAAGAAAATATAGGTTGAACCAACATTGAGCACGTTGAAAGTCCAGTTGAAACTTCATTGTTCTTTCACATGTCTATAGTATTTGTTTCTTCTGCCAGGAATGTCAAAACAGGTTCAGGAGTCTCCTTTCCACTGTCTGTTCTGTGCTGTAAAAATAGAGTTTGATTGCAAAATAAATGCTTTCCACTCTCTGCAAGGACAGGCCAGCTCAAAGTCTGTTTCCAGAGATGAAAAACCTCTTGTCCAAAATGGCATTTAACCCATTGAAAAATACTATTTTTTTTTTTGGTCAAGATTGACCTGCGATTAAATACATATATAGTTAAAAAGGGGCATCAGTTCTTCTGTTTTGTTTTTTGTGCTACTAATCATAGGATAGAGTAACACTGATACTCCCAAAATGGTGATTTGAGTTCAGCTTTTCAAGAGATACACACAATGTGTATCTCTGGATTTGTTATGTACATCCTGTTTTGGTGTCATTGCTGGCAAGATAGAATACTTTGCACACACTGGAAAGTTCATGTTTAAGTTCTTAGGAGCCAGAACAAATTGGAAACAAAAACATCAGTGTGCTTGTTTTCTGAAACGTTCCCCAAGTTTTTTAAGTGTCCCTGTATACAAAGGGACGTTGTCACAGATGACAACCCTCTGCAAATATGAGTGTGCCAGATTAAGTATTTTTCTTTATGCCTTTTCTGTTTGGCATAATAGTAATAAGGTTAATTATATAATGATAGAATGATTTGCTTTAAGACCTGTTTCAGGCAGGGGGAACACTTAGGACATCCTGTGCTTCCCTTCCAAGTCTGTCTATTTAAGCCCTCCTTTAAGCTGGTTAGTTCCAATTAGTTCTGTTAATTTCAGAACGACCTGGTGAGGTGACTCAGTCTCTCCCATCTTCTGTGGCAAAGAGGCTTTGGGAGAGAAGCAGCAGAACTGAATGTTCACTTGTTAACAATAGTTCTGGTTCACATGGCAGTATGTGCAATTATTTCTTCTTCAGTTCTCATGCTTTAATGTATATAGGCAACAGAATGAAAGGACCTTGAAGACTATGTTATTGAGTGGAGATGAACAAACAGAAAAGAGAGATGTGGATCCTGGGCAAGCAACAGATTCCTGAAGAATCAGTTCTCCTCCCCTTTCCTTTCAATTGTATCCCACTTGTGCCAGAAAATTCAGGGTACACCCTGAACCCTCAACATTATTTCCTTTGCTGTCAAGCTGTTCAAAGCGACAGCAGTTGTTTTTTAATCTGTGATTCAGTGTCAAATGAGAAAAGTAGTTTCTGCTTCTCTCTCCCCACCTCTATCCTGGCAGGTAAGTAATAGCCCAAGATCTTTTCTCCACAGTCTGTGTTCTACCAGCCCTATGGGTGCACTTTCAAACCCACCCTAAAGTTACAATCAAGTTAGATCAAAGCTGGTGAGATCAGAAAATGGGCAGTAGGATGAGAAGTGCTACTCTGTGCAAACTGTAGTGTTAGCCTACTGCTGCCTGTATTACAGCTCTTTGTTGTCTTGCAGTATTACTGCCACAGTGGCAAATGTTTATGATTCTTTTCTTGTAATCTGCACTGCTGAGGAGACAGCAAAAGAGGAATGCTTCTTGGAGACTGGGAGACTAGGAAAACAACACAAAAATTCAAACTGATTAAAATGGCTAGTTTAAGTTTGGACAAGGTCATTAATGGGTCTTGTGCTCCTTTCCATTGAGAATGGATTTGAGAGTATCTTTTCTCCTATCACCTCTCTGGCTTATCTGTTTAGACTGTTAATCCTTCTCTGGAGAACTGTTTGTTACTGTGAATTTGTACAATAACAATTTTTGTTGGGGTTAATCTATCCTGTTATTCATCTCTGTTCTCACTGAATGTTTGGTTGCCTTTCCTGTTTCATTACTCATCAAATACTCGCCTGCTTTTGTTTAAAACAAACAAAAATCTTTACATTTTCAGGGAACAGCTAAGTTTTGATTATCACACATTAATAAAGCTCGGGTACACTTTTCTTCAGCATCTCATTTCCTTGACAATAGGTCATAGAATCATATAATGAATTTTAACTTCTTTAACAACTGCAGAAGACCTTGTCTGCCTCCTTGGACTGTGAAATCTTAACCAGATAGTGTTAACAAAAAAGGGGTATCATGTCATCTATAACCTTGCATGGCAGGTTAGATGATTTTTGAGCATCCTACAGAGAGCAGAAGTTATAAACCTTTCAACAGGACACCATATTAATGCAGCACATATGAATTTTGAAAGCCAAGAAGTGTTCTGCAGACAGTAAGAGTAGGCCTTCCAGGGCAGAGTCTTTCCTCAGATGAAATCATGTGGGTTATGGCTTTCTCTGACTGCCATGACTAACACTAAAATTAACATGATGCAAAAGGCTGTTTTTCCCTACAGCTGTGGGAGCTAGAGAATTAAACACCATTGTTTTACTCCATTTAGCCTGAATAACTTCCATCTACCTCCTTTGATAACTCCCATCTACCTCCTTTGAAAAGTGTTCATCTTCATTTTGGGGACAGTGTGTATGCACAGAACTCCTCATAAAAGCAGCACAACAGTGAGAAAATGTCTTTAAGCTTCATGAAGCACTCATGGGCATTTATCAGAGTCGGTTTTCAAGACCTTACTCTTTAATTCCCTCAGCTAATTTGTTTTAGCAACAGATGCTAGAAAATGTACAAGCAAGAAAAATCTAACATGTCCTGGGAAAGCTGGAAATTTCCTATAAAAGGACACTGGATTGCTTGTCTCAGTGTCCAGTTGTCAAACTGCTTCCTGGAAAAGGGACTGTAGGATGTCAGGTGCAATGCCAGTGTGCTACAGAAGTTAGAAGCAACAGCAAGTATCTCAATGTTAGGAAATGTTAGGAAAACATTGTAACTGAAAGACTGCATTGAAGTGACTGACCCAGACATAAATAACTGGGCAGTTGGACTGTACAACCTTTTAGGGTCAATTCCAATCCAAACTATTCTACGATTCTACAATCTCACAGCAGAACACAACTAGCATCACTATTTTCCACCCCTAACTCCTTTATGTCCCACCATCCAGCTCATTGTGTAGTCCTTCCTCTGCTTGTATCACCTAGTGCTTTTCAGGAATAGGAGAAGCACACATTTACTCTGAACAGTAAGTCTTGCTTTTGTCCTATTTTTAAAGCAGCTAAGTCACTCTACAGAAAAGTTTCCCAGGTCTCCCATTGTTCTCTTGTATTTCTAAAACCTCTCTACACACAACTGCAACTTTTGTGAACTAAGGACTTAACTTTCAGCATTACCTTAACATTTCCAGAGAGTATTGAATTCTGTGGTCACCTCTTTGCCAGATTCTGTGTGTAGTCTAATGAATAAACTGGTTTACTTGTATGTGAACTGGGAGAAAACTATGAACTTGTCACTTCCAGCCAATGGTTATCAAGTAAGAAAGGAGAAGCAAGTCAAACTTGACTAGTAAGTGGTTACTGTCAGTGCAACACAGGGCTGGTGAAAACCCATAAATCAGTATACAGGGCTTGGTTAATAATTTAAGACCAGTCAGCTGCTCTGCTGGTGTTTGAGATGGTGTATTTATTGAGTCCTGCAGGCCCATATGTTTCAGTTTAGCTTATGAGAATCATCATGCGTAAGGGTGGACATACAGTACTTACACAAGGTTGCAGTTCCAAGGCTGTTGATTTGAAAAACACTAAAACTGTGAAGAAAAAGACCAACTTTGACCTTATAGTCAGATTTATGCAGACAGACTCTGGCTGTGATATGCTGCCATATGAAAGCAGTGCTTCGGAAAACCTTGTTAGTTTGCTGTTTACCTCTTTCATCTGTCTTTTCACCCTTCCTCCCACTTCCTCTCAATGAACAGTTTGATAACTGTTTTTAAACACCTGCTTGAGATAGATGACTGCTGCTTTCCAATGGAAGTTAATTTGTTCAGCACAAGCAGAACTACCTGTTCAGCATAGCAGACTATGTAGCTTGTACATTCTTGCTGCACAACATATCTAAGCCATGACTTTTAGTATCCATCCACACAGCTGAAACTCTGATTCTCATCTTGATTACCCCAACATCCTTCTCTGTGGCCTTGACAGATGCAATCTTGGCTGTCTCATTTAATTCAAAGCTACTGCAAAGATGATTTCCTCTTACCTCATTCTTTTGACCGGTCATCTCTCACCTTCTAGTTTTCAAATATCAGCTGCTTCTCTACTTCAAACTCAATTCACCCATTTCAATTCCTAAGGCTTCCCAGTTCTCTTGCTGCCTCATCGTCTTGTGCCTCGTCAACGTGCTCCGTTCTGATCACACCACAATGCAAGCTTGCATGCCTAATCATTACATTCCTGAGCTTTCTGCCATGTCCCCAGTGCTGAGTAGGAGATTCCAAAAGATAGCTGCAATATATCGGCAATATCACCTTATTGTCTTTCTCCACAATTCCCTTCAGAACCCTTTTTCCCTTGATGTCCTAAAGTAAAGCTTTGACAATAGTCAGACTGTCAGTGTGCTGAAAATACTGCTTGGCATACTGTCAACATCATCTCACTGTTTCCTCCTCTCTTTAATTTCTCTTAATTGCAACCTCCATGGAGCAGCAGTCTTTTTGTTCTGTATTTGTACAGCATGAAACACGGTGAAATCCCCATCTGCAGCTAAGGATCAGGTACGCAGCATAAACAATAATGAAATTACAGAGGTTCACAGTTTCTTTGACCAAATACCACAGGGCAGAGCCTGAGGAGCTGTCAGTAAGCTTGAGTTTTATTTGTAAAGAGGACTACACTCATGTAAATTGTGCTTGAACACCTCATTTCTACAGGGCATCATAATATTTCTAGGTAGCATTTCTGGCAAAACATTATTTTAAAATACATTTGTCAGAAACCAGAAACATTTTAGAGTTAAAAAAGTAGGCGAAAGCGTTTTGCCAGCGCTCTTGGCCCAGCTGTAAGCAAGTACCTCACAAATTACTGCACTCTAGTTTTAATCCAGAGGTTTTACTATGAAGGCTACTGTGGTACAGGGAAACACAGCTTTACAAACCCTCTTTTTCTCCCCTGTCTCATGAGTTCACACATTTGAGATCAGCATCTCACCTGTCCATCTGCTGAGCTTTTCTGCATTCCACATGAATGTATTTATTTAATGCACCCAGTTATGCAACCCAGTTCAGCTCTACCCCAAGAGCACATCTCCTACCATTTTATCCAGCCTGGTTCTGAGAGTTTCTAGTGATTGAGCAGGTTTGCACACTTGTTGTAACCTGACTACAGTTGTTCTGTAGTCAAAACAGTCTGATCTGGATAAATTTTGCCCCTTTATATTTAATCTCTTTACTTCTAGCATAGCACTCCATATAACCCTGCTTCATCCTTGCTGCTTGCCTAGTTCAAATATCCAGAAGCATGTGGCTTTGTTTCTGGATATTTGGTAAAGCCATAAAATTCCTCTATCTCTCCTCATAAATAATATTTCTTCTTCTTTCATAACTGATTTAGTACTGACTAGGACATGGGAAACTCATGATAAGCTTCCAGTTCTGCTGTCAGACTTCAATTTAAGGAGGCATTCTCTATATCCCCTTGTGCTAAACAGGGCTCGGTATCAGCTTGTTTTGTAAAGCACCTTGTACAAAAGGATGAAATTCTAATAAACTGGTAATGTTTGAGGTATGGGAGATCACCAGTGATATCAAGACAGCTTCTCTTTTTTCTCATGTTTAACTATCTAGTTGGGCACTTTTAGAAAAATAACGAAAACAAAAGATACAGATAAAATGTCCCCCCTTGTTTTTAAAAGTCCCTACTGAATTTGCTTCTCATTATTATTTCCACAATTCCATTCAAAAGCCCACTCTGGAAAGAGCTCTATTGTACAAAGAAAATTAATGATTGCCTCTTGACTATTTATGCTTGTAAGGAAGCATGCAGAATGACTACACCTTCTTGCATGTTTTCAAGGTTCTTGAGAGTTTATGCAACTTTTTCATGTTGCCAGTGTTCTTTATTCGTCAGTTTCATCTTTTGTTACAGGAAGAAACCAGCCAGCTACTAAACATATCCCTTTGTTCATGACTTCACATGAACAACTTACTAAGTAGCGTTAGTTCAGGAGTCAATTCAAAAGTCAACCAAAACATTTCTCAATAAGCTTTAGAAGACCTACAAATCAAATGTCTCTCATCACAGAAATTGTTCCAAAGTTCTGTAAATTCACAGGAGCTCTTTTCAAATCCCTTGCAAACGTCTCTTCCTATATGAAATGCTGTGTGGCTTTCAAAGGCATACTGTGACTGTTCTCCCTACCTGCCACTGGTCTTCCCTTGTCATTGCCTATCCTCACGACAAAGGAAAAGCAGAAGTATTCAGCACGCCTTTCTCTCACTGAGCTGCTGTGCTGAGGTGGCTGTTTACCATCATCAGTCAGATTACTGACCTCTGTTCTAAACTTAACAGATATAATATTTACTTTATCATACTACTGCTTTTCCAGAAACAGATGATTGTTAAAAGTAGCCTTTTAATTATACTGTCCATAATGACTTGATGTAAGACTCCAAATGTCTCAAAAATTATTTCTCAAAGATAAGTCCTATTGTCACATTGCATGTAATGCCTAGGTAGTGAATATCCATACAATACTGCATGCCCTCCTGAAACAGGTCATAGGAATACTATGCTAAAATCATGGTGTTTAAGAGATTAGCCCATTATTTATCCCCATATCTAATAAATGGTCACATGCTTGAACTACTGGAAAATAACTGCAAGATTGCCTCAAACCTGCACCACAGTGCAGTCACGTATGTAGTGATCTGATACGACCAACCAGTGATGACCTATGTGCAACTGTAACAATCTGACAGAGTATAGATAGAAAGTTGAATTGTTGGATGTTGAATGTTTTGCCTCAATATACACACTGAGACAGAAAGAGGGAGAAAGCGAGTGTGTGCACCCCCACTAAATTACCTCTGTGAGTAGTGCACGCTCTTGACGTGGCTCACTGACACTAGTGCACTACAGAAAGTAGATGATCACAGCTTTATGTAGAAACTCAGCTTTTTGTGTCCTACCATCATCAAAGTAACACCTTTTTAGTTGTTATGCTTATTGATTAGCCACCAGAAAAGTCGGAAATCCTATTATTTATTCATCTATCCCAAGGCCTATCTTTTCCAATCTGTGTGCACAGATGACAATTCCATTGCTTACTTGAGCCTCACCACTCAAAGTTGGTTTAAATTATGGGTGTGTGCTGTGGATACTAGAGTCACAGCATAAAAGTGCTAAAATTAGGGGTGAACAACAACAAAAGCAGAACTAGAAATGCTGAGGTTTTACTTCCTTGGTGTGAGTGTGTAAGAATTCGTTGCTGAGGTTTATTACTCTGGCACTCCTAGAATCAAGCAAACCTTCAGTCCAAAACGAGGAGCTTTTATGCATATATTTAGTTTCACTTTTTATTCTACTCAGAAATATGTTCTGCAAAAAAATATACTTACAAGCAGCTTACATAAATATTGATACATTTAGCAGAATTAAATGTAAATTAACTACTTTTGGACTTTCTAAACCAGTGCGTTGTAACTGATGATAGGTGCACTCCTAGTATGCCGCAACTACATTGCAGAATATGTTAGCCTAACTCACCTTTGTGAACTGCTCTGTGAGTGTATAAAAATACACATTGCTTCAGCCATAATTTAAAATCAATGACACTATACCAGGGCAATGATTTAGTATATGTGTTTCTCCACTAGCTGCTGGTAACTGGGAGTTGACCATGCTCTGCTGACCCAAGGAACAACTTTTAGAGCAACTTCAACTAAAAAAAAGTTGAAAAGTCTCTCAATCAGACTTCTTTTTCAAACAAACTGAAAGAAACACTTGCCTTAAAAAAAAAAGAAAACACTGCCCTCCTTTGGATCAGACATCAACACTCACCAGTTTAGAACATAGCAGGAAAATCTCTTCTGGAGGAGTGAAGTCTGGTACCACATCCTTTAGCTAATTCCTATGTAAGGTCCATCTTGGAGGAGACTTTGCAAACTACAGGCCACATTTTGTTCTAAAACATCAGAGTACGACTGTACTGTAGTTTAAAGCAAATGTGAGGGAGCTGCTGGTTTGCTTTTGTGAGGCTGAGAATCATTTTAATAATCTTTACAAAGCTGTAGACGTACTTGAAAAGGAAGTGGCATAGCAAAACAGTTTTACTTGCTATTTCTACAATGTAAATAAATACAGCTTATGTAAAGTCACTACACATCAGGTAAAAGATGGAAGTTTGATAAACCATAATTAACCAAATCAGAAATCAGAACAACTTAAAATGTAACAAGAAAAAAATAATTTAAAATCTTATCTAACAGATATCACCCTAAACCCCCATGCATCTCCTGCTATGTTTGCCATGGACCTGGAAATGAGAATATTTATTACACACAGCACTTTCTGCAGTAGTCGCTGGCTGGAACCAGCCCCAGTCTGGATGACAACAACACACTTCTAGACACTTATTTAGGGACATCATAAAATAGGTTGGCAATGTCTTCCCTACTTTCAGTAGAGAGGATAATTTGCATACAAAGCAATGGATTTTAGGGAACATGTAGGTAGCACTTTCAGCTAATCAAACAAAATAGCTGTAGAGATCTGGTTTCCATACACATGCAAAGTATACAACACACAGAGCATGAATAATTAGCATTAATGAACATCAAACTCATCACTGAAGACTGGGTGTTGATTCGGAACACTGCTGGAGTGCAGAACTACCACTCCACAGGGAACTAATACAAGGAAAGGGACTGAAGTCTATCAGGAAAGCCAAAGATAAAGGGGACCTTCTGTGAAAAGAGTACTAAGAAAACACATGCTTCTTTTTCCCTTTGTAAGGCAAATAAACCCTTCAACAGCTTGATCTGACTAATGGGAAAAGAACTGGTCAGAGTCACACCCTGAGAGGTTTCTTAGGAGTGTTTTTGGTTTTTAACCACAATTCTTCCTCAGAGGTTGTCAAAGGAAAAACCAGATAGGCATTTCATGACCTGATTCTTCATACACTAGCTGGATGTAAAGAACTAAGAAACTTTCATTTACAAAGAATCCATGGAGCTTAGGAAAGTTGTTTATCCATTAATTCCTTGTATGTGCAGACTCAATCTTCACTTTCTGTCTGAAATTATTTCACTGGATGCTACCTCTGAAGTTACTGGATTTCATTACCAAAGAACAAAACTCAGGATACTATAATTATAAAACAATTCTTATTTTTCCTCTAGGAAGTCATCATTTTGTAGTAAATTGTTCAGTATCATTTTCCTAAAAATAAGACCATATTTCCCACCCTCCTCTCCCTTCTGAAACAGGTCCTAGACATATTTGTGATCAAAGAGTAGGGAGCTGTGAACCACAGCAGAGAGGTGAGCTACCGCCCATGAAACAATAACAATAATTTGCCCCAGTGGGAGGCAGCCTCCTGTAGTGCGCCTGCCAGAACTCAGCAGGAGTCAGGACTCGCACTAGAGTGACTTATGACAGAAACAGGGTCAAGTAAAGAGGGCTCAGAAGATGGAGCAGGAGCAGGGCTGGGGAAGAAGCAATTAGTTGGGATACTGTGGAGGAAGGAAACTGTGCAGAATGAGGCAAGGAGGGGAGAAAAAGGCACATCGTAGATTTCCTTTAGTCTACAGAAATATACTTCCCTAAGACACGTAAAACTAGGGGTGTTCATGGCTGCCTTGTTTCGGAGAAGGCACAAACCTCTTCTGTGATTAATCCTGCAAAACTGCATTAAAGGTATACATCTAAATGGTGCGTTCCCCTCAGTGGCTAAACCACATCTCCTCAAGGGAGTCAAGATGAGACCCAACACCATGGGAACTAACAGACTTGGTACTGCTGTTGTCCCTGGCTTTTCACTATGAGAGAACAGTTTTCAGATCCATCCCACATTACACAGAAACTCCAGCTGTGGCACAGACAGAGGAAGATGTCTTGCTGCTGCTTCATGTGGCCCATTTTCTGGCCCATAGCAGATAATTCCATCAGTAGATTTGTAAAGCCTGAGAGTAACTTTTCCGCTTCTTGGCTGTTGGTGAATTTTTTTACAAGTGGCATTCACATACAGTATGTACTGTTATTGTTGGATGGGCCTTGCAGCTGGTTCTCACTAAATGAGATATTGTTACAACTCATGCAATTTTATCCTCGGCTGTGTTAACACAATGGTGTAATTCTTCCAGTCTCAACTCTCAAACTGGTATGCTTTCATACATCTCAGATTTGATACATAAAAAAAAGAAAGATTTGTTTGGGTATGAAGAGGTGTTGGAAGAATTAATGCTTATGGGTAAAGAACACAAAGGCTAATAAGACTATCCCAATCTTTATTATTTTTTGAGGCTCAACCATTTACAGAGTAACATTCCTGAGTCTTTGGGTTTGGCATTAATGTCACAGCTTCATTCTTTTCTTCTTAAATAGTTTACTTGGCTTGGAAATCGGGTTTGCTCACTACACACTTACTATTTTATCTTCCCCCCTTCTACTTCGAGCTTTCCCAAATCAAGACTGGAAACCTTCACTCTAGTGTCATGCAATTCCCACCTGGGGAAGTTGGCAAGGGAAGATACTCAAAAAACAAATGTAAGAGATAATACATTGTAACAACCACTTCCACAGTCTCAAAAATCTCTTTTAAACATTTAAATAAATTAAAAACAAAACCAAACAAAACCACTTTGATGAAACATTTTTATAAAGTGAGATAGGGAACAAAGTTAGTGCTCCATCATCTAAGTGTTGTTATTCAACAAATCAGATTTAATGTAACAGAATTTTTCCTTAATACATTCAGATACTTCACATTAGTGTTCATTCCTTCAAACTTTAATTCCTTATCACAAGCCTTGTACTAAAAAAAAATAAAAATTCTCATGTATCTTTGTGGGGTTTTTTTCAAACGAGCCATCAACTGTTGTAAGGCTCAAGATAAAAATAAGATCTAGGCACAATTCTATCAAGTTCCTTGGGAAACAGCCTACTTTATAGAGGCAAAAATGTGGCCAAAGATCCCTTCCTCCTCCAGAAGATACTTTTTCATACATGAGGTCTCTCTCAACTGAGATCTCTCTGCTAGTGTATTATTATAAGCATTATTGATCATCGAGTCCATTTAAAGCATTAGCCACCCTAAATAATTCATCTCTCCAGACTAGCTTTGGCCACAGATGCCATCAGCAATAACCTTCTATAAGACTTGTACTAAAGAAAAGCCAGCATAGCTGCAGCTTAAGCAGAACACATCCAAAAATAAGCAAGACAAATGACTAAGCAATCATGTCACACAATTACATTCCACTGGGGATTCCTCAGCACTCTAGAAACCAAGTATGTGGGAACAGGAAATGCAAGATCTTCAGATTCCATATCCGTATGCTAATGTCAATAATATTTATTGAAGTACAGGGCTTTGAAAAAAAAAATTATATATATACATATGTATATACACGCAAAGATTTTGTCCTTCTCATCATCAGCCTGTTAGTATGTGAGTGCTGACTGACACATTACTGTGCAGATGCTCTGCTGGCCGCTCAGCACAGCAGCCTGGTTACCTGCTTTGGTGGGTGTTCCCGCTATGCAACAGACCATGAGACATGGAGCAGCAGAGAAAAAAGGACAACGCCCAATCTGTTTTAGCTAGTAAGTTGCTGGGGTTTTGAAGTTCTGCCTGGTACTCTGGACCCAGTCCTTTCCACTAGTTGCACATTACAAAGCAATGAACCAGCCAAAATACCCTGCAAAGAAAAACTCTTGGTGCACAAAGGGACCCTCTCTTTCAAAACATGTAGCAATATCAGGCACCCTGGTCAGAGTACTTCCAATGAAGCTGACCAAGCCCAAGGCAGAATCCAGGCCATGAAGAGATCACATCTGATTTTTCAAAAAAGTTTTGAAATGGCAGAATTCTTTAAAATATATCCTTTATTTTTCCTCCTGTGAAATGCTAAGATTCAGAGAATGGATACAGAAAAGCTGGCAGGGTGGCACATGGTTGGACTGCGTACCAGTACCTGCTTGCAGCACAGGGCTCACAAAAGCCAACTTATTCTGCCCCTGAAGCTGGCAGTAGTTTTGAAGCCAGCACTTCAATCTGTTGCTAGAGCTAGACTGCTGAAAACTCAAACCAGCCATCTCAGCACCTGGACTGTCATGCTGGGAGTTTCTATGGCTGCGTTGAGATACACTAATTTCTGCAATGCTCTTACAAAGTAAAATCTATGATCATTTTATGAATTTAACTGTTGTTTAATCAACAAGCTTTGATTTCACAACCATTAACAATGACAATTTTAATGACTACATGTTTAAAATCTCAAGTGTTTTGCATTTAACTGCACTGTAGAATAGAAGAAATATGGGTTAGCCATTACTGACCTGGAGGGCTCTAGGAAGGACCAAGAAGTAAAAGTTCCTATGTTCTGACTGGTCACACTAACTTCAGAAGGATGCCAATGATCAGATACATTAGAGAACACTGTCAGAAGCATAAGAATCTCATTCCTTGGAACAGAGTATGCACTGCCAACACTGTGCATCTTATTACAAAGAGGTGGAGGAAACATTCAGTATCACTTTGGAGTGATGAAAGAGAAAATGGTGTCTTGTCAGTTTCTATAGTGGTACTCTCCAGTGAGCTAACCAGAAATTTCCTAGTATCTTTACTGAACACAATGAAAAATTATTACAGATGTAGAAATTACCTGGGCCAATGCTGCTCCTGAATTGCTGCCATCTCTAGAATTATCACCAGTGGAGTGAAGCAGAATGGGCTTTCATTCAAAGGGAAAAGCAAAGTGATCATTCTAAAGTCCAGCAGCACCCTGTTCCGCTGCACAGGCCGAGTCACCTAGTTAAGAATTAAGAGAAGGTGTATCAGACTGAAGGAGAAAGGACTGGGAAATGGAAGAGGACACACTCGTACATTACAGATAGGCTCACTGTTGCTCAGTCACTACCTGGTTTTACAGGACTCATAACAGAATTAAACTTTAAGGAGTATTTGAAGTAGTCTGAAGCAGTAGTTTTATTTCATTTTTTTTTTAATTTAGTGGGCAAATGTTCTCTAAGTCTAGACAGATGCACAACAGGAAATCTGAGTAGAATGGACAAGTGTGAAGGAAAGTGGGTCTATTTTAAGACAAGCATGCCAGATGTTATGAACAAGTCACTCATTTTCAGACAGCAGATCCACATTTTTGCAAAATTACTCATGTAGAAAAGAACAACATGTATGAATTTACGAAAATTAAATGTAATAAGTGAGTGGATATGAATGCAAGTGAGCAGTTGTGGATGGTTTCCAGGTGGCCAGTTTTGGATGCAGCTTCAGAAGCAGCATCTGCAAATAATGCTGCTCATTCATGTAACACACCTTCAAACTGTATCTCAAAATTTGCAAGACTCTCAGACACAGCATGACTCTTAACTATCTTAAACTGGTAAGTGGTGAGTGAACAGGGAAGCCCAGGGAAGAGAACAAATGCCTAGGAGACTTACTGACAAGTATAAATACACCTCAGTTTACAGGTTAAATCTGCAAATGACACATTTAATACAATTCTGTCACCATCTCAGTAAACTGTTGTTCTGCAAGTAGGTTACTGTCATAGGTTGTCAGTCAGACTAGCTTTGAACACCCTGTGAATTTACCAGTACAATTACTGCTTTATTAGCATGCACTAAGCACGTGGCTCAGCTCCTTTCAGTCAAAGTTCATTAAAACAGAAATGCACTGGCAGCTGTCATTTCCTAACAAGGCACAGATTTTTAAAATGCTGTACTCTAGAAAGTACCAATGAGTTTATACAAATGCATATTACCCAATTGTACAGCCTGAGCTGGATTCACCTCTTTCCTCAGAGCTTATTGTCATACTTACTATTGAAAAATACAAACCAAAAGAAATATTTTTGGTTTTGTTTTCAAATGAGCTGACAAAAAGCAGAAGGATACAGTATGTCCTAGGATGTAAACCATAGTTTTCCTGTATCAGAATCCTTCAGTGGCTTACTTAATATACTGCATTGCTTACATCTTATACAATCACATTTGAAAGACTTGTCTTCAAATTGGACTCTTGATCAAACCACTGTATAACAAAAGCAGATGGATGCATTATGGACCACACAGTACAACCTGATAACCTGATTGAACATCAGTAATTTCACCTGTATTGCAATAGGGATTTAACATACCCAGAGTACCCTGCCTCTGCTTTCTCCGAAAGCAACAGAAACGTTCTTTTACTTGAGTGTTTCTGACTTTAAAAACCCTACCACTCTTCTATTATTGATCCTCAGAAAGTATCAGAGCAACAGAAGTTATCTCCATACGATTACACTTTGGAACAAAAAATGTCTCTCAACTGACCAAGCTCTCTTCCCTCTGGCCTTTCCAAGTTAGAAAAATGTTTGCAATGCAGCCACTGAAGAGTGTTTTCAAAAGGCACTGCAGCTGTGGACTTCCAGAGATAACAAATTATCACTGTAACAGGAAACAAGGGAAGCAGGTGAAAAGGGCTGTTGAATGTTTTGATGCTGTAGCTCAGTTTGTAAGTGCAAAACTGAATCCTACAAAAAGAGGAGTGGTAGTGAAGTCTGCCTCAACCACACTATAAGCACTGTTAACACTGTTGGCATAAATAGGAGTCACTGCACTTGCTGTGGTTTAGCTAAAACGTTCCATGCATCTGTACTTAACTCTGAGCCAACTTCCTTTTCAGGTCACTATTAAATCATTTTAATTCGGAAATAGTTACATGGTACTTTCAGTAACAAAAATGTGAACCTATTACCAGGCAGGCTTAGTTATGGTGTTTTAAATCTAAGCCTCTAAACCCTCCTCTAATGACACATGTAACATAAAGTTGCCTGACCAACTACAAAATCCTGAGCTTGGAGAAGCATTTCAGTACCAAACCTGAAGACATTCTGCATTAATCCCCTGCATTAATGACCATCATAACCAGAGAGTGATTTGCCAACATGCTTGTTACCAATACTTACCAAAACTGGGCTAGCACATAGCTACATCAACTGACACTACTCCTATAAAGTCAATAAAAGGCTCACAGGAGATGCTATAGGAGAGGCTATCTCACACATGTCCTGCCTTCAAAATTCTGTTAGCTTATGCCACCTACTTTAAAAGGCAGCCAAAGAGCTGGTAGGTAATCCACCACCTCTGCTCAACTTTGTAATGAAACCCTCAGAAAGATGAACTGATAATTTATAACCAAATTAACTTTTGCATTAATGTCCATTACTCCAGTGAAAATAATTCACACATGGAAATAGCTGAACTCATCATGCTCTGACAGTTAATTCCATTACACAGCTTTAAGCTGGTGAGAGCTCCTCTATCTGCTGCTGCTCCTTCACGTTCTTCCTTACAAAATAAACATGGTGACAACAAGAAATCAATACTTCTGCTTTACATTTTCATGTCATCTCCTATTGAAAGACCTTCATCACTAATAAAATACCAGGCCACAAACGAAGAAAATGTTTCTCACTACAGCACTCACAAAAAGAAACAAGCTACAGATATAATTCTACAGTGGTTTTGAAATTAGGAACACAGGTGTATGTTTAAACATGAAGAAACTTCTGGACAAGAATGAAAGAAGATCATGTCTCCAGAGTCCTTAGTTAAGCCCCATTCCTCTCCCTGTTGGTAAATAAGTCTCCATTTCTACAAATGAGCTGTGTAGATCTCCCACAAACCTGACTGACTCCCAGGTCCTCCTGAAAAGCAAAGGCCTTCTTAAATGAGTGCAGCTCCAGAGTCCCACCTTGGTGTTTGTTTATATGCACATGCGTACAACTAGGTATAAACACCAAACACATTCATCTGCACTTTTCACTCTCTCCTTCAGAGGTAGAGGCACTGATGGAGGAAACAAAGCAAGCAATTGATCCAAATTACTTTTTTTCCAAGAGAGCTTTTATGAGCTCTGAAACACTTGCAGCACAGCCTTATTTTTGAGTCTTGGAGCCTTGACTCCACAGGTAACCTGCTCTTTGGTGCTACATGGAATGGAAAGTGCTTGGCAAGAGCCTGCCTCCATTAAGTTGCAGGGATCAATACACCTCACATGAGCCAGTGAAACTCCTCCTTCAGGCATATTCTCCTTCACCCTGAGGAGTCTTTCTTACTAGCCTTTATTAAAATACAGCTCTTATTTTGCACCACTTTCACTAATGGCTTTGATCTAAACATGAATAACAACTGCACAACATCCATATTCACTAAGCTACTGTGACAGTCTGTCTAAAACCAGCTAATAATTTACATGGAAATTGTATCTACCAGAGGGAGCCCACATGGCCAATATAATAGGGCAATATTGACACAGGCTAGAGAAGTTAGTTAAACTTTTTATATGAGGCCTACAGAGTTCAGACACAATATAACCCTGAATTCCACAATTGTATGATTTTACAAAATTCAAAGGTAACAGAATATATAATTACATTTATTTTTAAGATCTGCCCTTCCAAACTGACTTGTTGAAATGCTTTTACTGTATAAAGCATGTCTGAGAACAGTGAAAGACATAATAAAGGCAAAAGATCAGAAAGTTTTCTATCTTTATTATCATCATCATGAGAGCTTTGAAGCATGCTGCTGCACCACCAAAAGGAGGAAAAAAATCCAGCTGATCCAGATCCCCCCTTGTGATACTCCAGGATTCAGAATGAAGTCAGTAGGTCTCTTTACATAGACTACTCAAGACCAGTAAGGTAAATTCTGAACTGATTCTGACCAATGTGAAGCAGAAATGAGTAACTCTCAACACAATTCTGAAAATGCAAGATGTGCTTGGTTTTCAGTAAGTTCTGAAGGCAGCCGTCAGTAACTTCACTGACACCAACAAAAAAGCTTAAGTAAAGCCAAGTAGTGAAAGGATCAGAAGAAAAAACTAAATAGCAGCACTGTAGTTACACTGTAATAACATTTCTGTAAGCTGCACCAATTCTGATGCTTAGTGTCTTAGGCCCTTTGTCCTGCAAGTTGCACACATTCACCTTTGTACCTAGAAGCTGTCTCAGGAGTCCAAATCAAGATTATGTCTAAAAGTGTGCGAGGCAAACTGTAAATTCTGAGAACTCTCTCACTCTGTATTTGGATAGTGCTTCACAAAACCAAGATTCAATTTTAATGAGGCTTCAGAGAGATTTCTAATTACAATTAAGAAGTTATCAACATTCTAAGCTGTCAGCCTTTCTCTGAATAGAAATTAAAAGGCAGGTAGATTCTGAACATGCAACGTCCCTGAAAATGAAGTGGTTCCACTATTCACTATACTGTCCTTAATCAAGCCAAGTCCATTTATAGTTTTAAATTAATTGCAAGAAAACTCCATTGTACTCCATTCCAGGAGTAGAAAATAAAGCTATTTTCAAAGAGGTAAGTAGTTTATGGTGAACTTCTACTTTGTAAGTTCAAACTATGTCAAATTTTCTTTAAGAAGCAAAACTAAAAGACTGAAGTGGGGTTTTCTTTGAACTTGATTTCTCTTCCTGCCTCCCATCTACTACCACAGAATGTCACACGCTCACTTACGTAACTTCACTCATTTACATTACCTGACTGGTTTTGATGCAACTGTTTATGCAAGTAAAATGACTCACATTCCTAAGTATTTGAAGAAGATTACATTTTAGATGTAATTCTTTCCCCAAACCTGTCCATTGCATCTGTTTGGACTGTAACTAACATTTTTTGAAGACTTTAAGTTACTTTCCCTCTTTTATTTATCAAACAAACCCTCCAACAAACCCCCATACACAGCCCTAGAGAAAACAAGAAAAAGAAAAAAGCCAGCTACCGGGTGAACACACAGTTCTTCCACAGAAGGAGCCTGCCATAACAGTGTTTGCTCAGCATGTATCTGGTGAAGCAGTTAGAAACCTTCTAGCTTAACAATTTCCGGGAAAGAGCTCAAGGTTCAGGTGATACACCACGCAGAATAAGATGTGTGTAGCTGCCAGCAGTGTGCAATAACACCTGTGTGCTGGACTCATTAAAGATTCAACCAAAGCAGTCACGTGTACACTGGAAAATGGCTGACAACTGCCATGCCTAATACATGTCTCCAGAACATTGAGATAAGAAAGTAAAATGGAGTTACCTTTGGATGAGGAGGATGGCACCTTCACCAGCATTTCTTTGGCAGATGATTCAGGTAAGAAACTACAGTAATCTACTGATACAATACCAGTTCCACAGGGTGAATACTAGTACTGGAGTACTAGGGGAGCACACAAATCTATAGATCCTGATTATCAGGTAAATTGGAGTTTTAGATAATGCCCTCAAGTAAACTTTTCTAGTTGTAAAGTTCAGTAAGCCTTGTGATTAGTTGAGAATTGAGATTTTGGGGGTATGGAGCATTCGACAGTTTTCACATGGTAGCATATGGTAATATGCATTTGAGCACATACAGCCTATCACTGTTTAGAATGAAAAAGTTACAGAAATGTTAACTCAGGAGTTACTACTGTCAAAGAAAATACAGATAATGCTGGCCTTTCCTCCTGAATATGGGATGATAATCTTTGACATACAGCAGTGAGAACTCACAAGAAGTGATGAAAATTAATTGGTAATGGAAATAATCTGATCCATTTAAATCCCTGCTATTAAGCATTTAATTCTTTTAAAAGAAACTGTAAAAGCAAAGACTGCCCTCTCCCTCCCCATCCCACCCTTCTATCTTATGGAATAAAAATTATTTGGAATGGGAAGGAAGATAGTTCTACATAGTGGAAAAATAAAGTGAGTTAATATGAACTGATAATAAATTATTTAGAAAGGTGTGGCTAGAGTATCAACTTGACCATGTCATCATGGCTGCTGTAGAGCTGTGCTAATTTACACTACCTAGGAATCTGGATTACTTATTAATGGATAGTACAAGTCCTATTCTTCCCCTCAACCTCCCTTTTTTTAGTCTCCTATATAAAAAAAACCCCAAAACAACAAATCAAAACCACTCAACCCCCTCCCCCCAAAAAAACAAAACCCCAAAACAAACAAACAAATGAACAAAAGCCCCCCATGGAGTTGATCTTATTTTTAGAAAACAACTCTCTAGAAATCAGTGTGATGGTGCTGAACTGGAGGTTTGAATGCACTTTGTTTATATGGTATCTAGCTTAAAGACATCAAGATGTGGTTGACCCAGACTATTCACATGATGATAACCTGGTAGAGTTTGGTCCAAGTTGTGCAGTAATGAAGGGCTCTCCTGGCTGTGAATCCCACTCTTTCCCTGAAGCATGGTGTAGAACAGTAAGGGAATTGTTTCATGACTTACTGCACAGCTGGTAACATGGCAAGAAACAGATGAGGGGCAGCATACAGCAGCAAGATTGTCTGGTCTTTGCTGAGCATGCAGAAGTAGCTGAGTTAGGGATGACTTCATAATACTGGATGTGTTTGAATCTGCCCTGTCTCACGGATGAGTGTTTTTGCTACATTGCTTTCTTAGTCTTTCAGAATACATAAGGCTCTTTCTTTAGAAGGCAAACATCCACTACCCTCCTGTACTGCTAACCTCAGCACCCTCACAGCTTGGAACATGTTAATACACATGAGAAAACAGAGGCAGAAAGTTCAAACTCTCTTGTTCAAGTACCAGCTGACACTGGATACTCAAGCCAACCCAGGCATTCAGGGCTTAACACTCACTTGACAGATGTCACTGGTATAAAAGTAGCTGCTCAGCAACAGTGCAAATAAGACTCTACTGCATGTCAGAAACTGAGCACTTAAAATTTACTATACTCTTGACTGCAGTAACACACCCAAAGTCAGAGAAAGATCATGTTCACAACACAGAGGACCATACACAAGGCTTCTTTATACAAGACCTGCTACCAAAACCAGAGCTTTACCCCTAGTAGCGAAGAAGTGGGGGCAGTCACTCAAAAGTAGACAGATAACTTCAGAGTAAATGCAAATAAGTCACATTTTCAGGCGCTTTTAGCTTGAAGGCAGAGGGAGAAGACAGTAAGACTCCTGGTGATAACTCTGGTCCATTTCTTCTGCCAGAGGACAACACCTGGAGGCTAGAGAGAAAGGTGTAAGAAAATTCCTAACCTAGAATAGGAAGAGACTATCATCTACTTTGTAGGAAACAGTCTTCCTTATCACTCCCAGTTGAAGTTAAGACTAGTTACAGTAACTCTGAACAGAAGTTAAACAAAAGTTAGCACAGAAGCTCACAAACTGAATGGGCCTTACAGCTTTAACTGTAAAGCTGGAGAAGAGCATCAACTCCAGAAGAGCAGGGAGGACAAAAGTTTTATATGGTGAGAGATAAAAGATTCCTTAGGATGGACAACAGCAAGCTCAAGCAAGGAATAAGGAAGCTAGACTTGCAATACAGAGATCGTGAGTACACTTTGCCTGAGGATGATCTGATGTTTTAAAACAAGTGTTCTGTAATTAAATGTTAAGTAGTATCACAAAGATGCGCTGGTTTTAATGAATTCAAGTATGTCTATAATTGCATAAGGCCTGCCCCCCATTTCTTAAAACATACTGGAAAAGATACTAAACAGACAAGTAGAACAATGTGCTACGTACGTACAATTCGAAGCATAATCAGGATACAGACTTCATGTCAAAGATTCTTTAATAGAGTGAAAAGCTATTGTGGCAAAACAACAGGGGTTGCTGAGCCTGATTAGCTGAGTGCAATGCATGAATATTTAATAGCCATTGCTCTTTCAAAACAGCATCATTTCTCTACTGGTTAAATACACAGATATTAAAAATAAATCAAGATGGACACAAAATGGTAGCAAGGTAGAAACTTCTCAATAAGTATTTTAATAGCAATATCAAAGGAGCATGAAGTCAAGGAAAGTATTCATTAACAGCCTTTGTGACCACATTTTCACCTGTAATGAAAGAAATACCTTTTCATTTAGAAACTCAAGGACCTGATAAGTTCCCTCAAAAAAGGACTTACTCAAACAAAATCACAGAGGAAATTAAACCAAAAGTAAAGCAAAACAGTGAGATGATGCCCAACAGCTGGAAAAAATTCTTATTGTTCCTCTGATCAATGCTGTATAAGTAAATCAAGGCTCTCTTTGCTCACTGCAAATAACCTCTTACTCTTTCCAAATATGCTTTACAGAAAGCCAACATTAAGGACTACACTTCTCATGTGAAAGCCTCCTTTTAAAAGACAGATACAAACCCCTAAAGGTTTAAGCCTAACTTACAGAAAGGCAAAACAACTTTTCATCTCATTAAGCTACCAGTAAAGCTTTATGGAACCTCACTAAAAGTCCTTCCACAAAATCTGGTGGCAAACCTACAGGTGATGATTACAAGCAGGATCAAACTCTTTGTAGACCAGCATCATGCCATATACATATTGGTATTCACTTACCAATATTTTTCCCCAGCTGAATGCTCACAGTTTACGTCACCTGATGAGGTCCCATTCCCATTCAGGAACTCAGGCATCACCAAAGCACACGCAAAAAGTAAGGATGCAGACAACAAATAGATAGACAAAGATAGCTGTTAAATTTGCAGAATTTGATTTGGTTGGGAAAAAGTGCAAACTAAGAACTACTCAAAGTCTGCATTTGACAGCAGTCTCTAATTGTAAATTAGGATGCCCAAGGATGTGCACAAGGCTACAAAAGCCTTCTGAGATTACTCAAGAAAGAGTAACAAGAAATACAAAGAATTCTGGTGTAAAGCAACACTAGTTTATAAAAACCTTCTCAGGGTCTGTCATTTCTGCAGGGAAACAACATTATGAAGATTTGATATAAAGGGTCTTGAGTTAGTGATGCAAGGAAAAAGAATTAAGCCATTTGTATTTCTTTTTGTCTTTTTGTTTATGACAATAATTAAAGGAGAAATCAATAGCAAACTCATCTCAGAAATATGTACAATACGTTATTCTGTTAGCAAAAAGAAGAATACATTTCTATTTTGGTGTTGAACAGTGAAGCCTCTGTCACCAGTCAGCTCATGTAGGCGACTCTTATGCCTGTAACCTTGCCAAAAAGGAAGTGAAAGGCTTGTTGGTTTGCACTGTGTACCACGGAAAAAACAGGATGTACACCAGAGGTTTAGGAGTAAAATATTTGAAAACTTTTGGCATTAGCTGCAGTGACTTAGAATCTGAGTCCAGAGCAATAAAATTCTCTCCTGCCGTTTTGTACCTGTACACATATATGCATTCAGGTAAACTATTAATGATGCTTTATATCCTAGGGAGATTGTTGCTGTTTTAAGCAAATGCTCTTTCAGTGAAGCTGTATAAATGAATTCCTTTTGCCAGAAATATCAGCTAGAGAATCCTCTTATTTCTTAAGTAGTAAACAGTCACATAGCCATGCTAATTTGCTCACACTTACATGTTATTAGTATTCAGCACATTAATTTTACCCCTCCCAGTGAGTAAGGAAACCACAGAGAAGCAAATGCTGCCAGACCCCTATCAAACCAAAAACAGCTCCTGGAAATAACCCCCAGACAAGACCTGCCACACTAACAACTTACAGAACACAAAAATGACACTTTCTAACACAAGAGTTAACAGAAAATCCTACAGACTCATAAAAGCAAGAACTGTTATAAAATGGCTTGAATTGGCCATCTCCAGCCAAAGGGGACACCAAGCACACCCCTACAATGCAAGGTAGTCTTTGGTTACTCTACACACATGCACAGGCATTGTATGAGATCCAATACCATAGAATCCTAGACTGCTTTGGGTTGGAAGGGACCTTAAAGCTCATTCAGTTCCAAACCCCCACCATGGGCAGGGACACCTTCCACTAGACCAGGTTGCTCCAAGCTCTGTCCAACCTGGCCTTGAACACTGCCAGGGATGGGGCAGCCACAATTTCTCTGGGCAACCTGTGCCACTGTCTCACCACCCTCATAGTGAAGGACTTTCTAGTATCTAATCTAAATCTCTTTCAGTTTAAAGCCACTTCCCCTTGTACATGCCCTTGGAAAGAGTATACGTCTGAGTATACTGCAATACAAACCTAAGGAAGCATTTATGCAAATGTTTAACCCTAACCCAGTAACACTGCAGACTAAAGACACCATCTGCTCTCTGCTGACAGCACCTCTGCACTGCTAGTGGCAAAGGCTCAAAGACAACGTTCTCAAAAGCCTCTTACACATGTTAACTTCTGAAAAGGAGTTTCAGCCTAGTGTTCATGCTCAGAGTTAATGAAGGAAAATGCTACAGTCAGAAAACCGCCACCATGCAAAGTAGAATGAACCCTCAACAGTATATGTACTGAAATAGAAACAGTAGGTAAACTAGCAACTCCTGGAATTACTCGTTTTAGCTATGACAGAATAGGAGCCAATCGGTCTGGTTTCCATTCTGTCTCATAATTTAATGTAAAGGATTTTCCCACTTTGCTCATTTGGAATGGTTTAAATAACAAACTGCAAATGTAACGCAGTGAGCAAGGTGGAATTTCTACTGCAGAGGGGTGCACTTCTCCAAGATGAGCCTGCAGAATTTACACACACACACACACTCTTTACAGTATAAACCACAGCAAGCTCTTCACTAGGTACCCACCTGCAGACACTGGCCATGTTTTTCACCTGCAAAGTGCTGGAGACTTGCGAGAAAGAATTAGGAGAACCTGTTGAATGCCAGGCTTGCCACACAGAAAATACAGGAAGCAAGATACTAACAGGGTGAGAAGCACCCATCATTTTAGAAGCAGCAATCAAGAAGAGTTACTAGCAAGCTCCTAAAGCCCAGCCTCCACCTGAGAGAACTGCTTGCAGGGTTAAAAATGCTTTTTGTAGAGAAGGTGATATACTTCTAAGTAAACCAGCTAATGGAACTGAAAACAACAGAATCATCCAGTGCAAATAGACTGCAGGGCTCCAATTAGAATACATTCTCATAATTTGAGCAGTATTCAGTCTAATCAGAATTTATCCAATTGTGAGGTTAAAAAAGTTATTACCATGATGTTAATAATTTTGTGGAGACACCCAGAAGAGATAAGATACTAGACATACATACTGTCTGAAGTGTATTTAAAAATACAGTAGAGGGCACACTTCCCAAATGTTTTCATCCCCCTGATTTATCCACACAGCATCAAGTCATTTATTTGTAAGTCATTTATATCATCAAATGGTTTGGGTTTGAAGGGACCTTAAAGATCATCTAGTATTCCTGCAACATACAGGTATCATATGGATATATTTTACTGCAATATGGTTCACGCTACACAGTACCTATAAAGATACTACAGGTTATGCAATGCAGTTACTTCAGTGAAGCCACTAAAATTAGCTTATCTCCTGCATATTGACTTTACTGTTGCTGACAGACTGCCCTACAGGGTCCAAAGAGAGCACAGGAGTTATTCTCTCCAGGAAATCCCCACACAGAAATAGGCATGTTGATTTGGAGCTACTGTTGCTACTAGGTGAGACCAACTATGTGAAATTACTTAGGTTTGCGTGTGATGTGGACTCTAATGCTGAAAGATCCAGGAGCAGGGCACTAAATCAGAGGTTTCTTGGTCTGGACACTGTTGTGCAAAAGACTTACCAACCTGCCACACTGGAATAGGCCTGGCCACGCTTATACAGCGCTGACCTAGAGTGCATAAACGCTGCTAGATTCAGGCTGGGAAGCTGCCTTCTCCAAGAGTGCCACATACGAGCACCCTGCAGTTAATTGCGGCCTTACACATACTTGGTTTTCTCTAGCATTCCTCAGGCCTTGCCAGCATACCTACACTTGAAGGAGTTACACACTGAGGAACACCTGCCTTTCCTCAGTTTCTTCTGAGCACAACAGCATCCAAACAGCGGCTGCACAACACCGTTCTGGACAGGGGCGCTAGCCTAGGGGGCACAAAAATAAGCTGTCAGAAAAACGCTGATATTTAGTTGTGTGCTCACACCTTGCTTCCGTTATTTTATCTGCAATTCGGTGGTGTTTAACTGGCAACTCCTGCCTACGATTAAGAAGGCCACTAAGGAGGCTAAGGCGCGACTAACCCTCCCAGGCGCCAGGGGGCTCCCCCGCTCCACGCCCCCTCAGCAAGGGGCGGGAAGGAGGCGGTGTCAGGCCCTCCCATTACGTGAGGGGGTGGGAATATCTTCCAGCCTCTGCGGCGCCCCGCCCCACTGGCGAGTACCGCCCGTGAGGATACCTGCGGACCGCCACGGGCCTCCTCTGCCAGGAGGAAAAGGGGGAGTCTGGGAGGGAGTAGCCGGGACACCCGCCCCAGAAACGGCGCTGAGGGGCGGCCCCCAGGGCTCCTCCCTTGTGTCAGTGAGGCGCCGAGGCCCTGCCCCTCCTCCCTGCCGCGCAGCTCCCATTGGCTGTCGCGGGAGCGGCGGTGCGCGCGCAGGGCCGGCTGCCAAGGTGCGGGCGGCGCAGGCGCGGCGGTAGGCGCACAGCTGCGGCCGGGCCGGGGCCGGGGCCAGGGCCAGGGCGCAGCCGGCTGGGAGGCAGCGGCAGGTGAGAAGCGGGGCGGGCCCGGGTGCCCGCGGGGAGGATGCTCCGAGCCGCGGGGTGCTTTGGGGCCAGTGCTGCCGCTCCCCCGTCCAGCGGGCCCGAGCGCTGCCGGAGCCGTTCGGCCCCGCGAGCCAGCGAAGGGCAGGGCTGCGGATGAAGCGCAAGGGGCCCGCGTTCTGCAGGCCCGGTCTCCGCGACACGGCTGCCTGTGACAATGGGGATGGAGGGGTGGTGGTGGTGGTGGTGGTGAAGGGGCTGTCCTGCTCCTGTGCTTCTTTAACGGCCAATTCCGGAAAGATCGGTGCCAGGAAAATGGCAATCACATCATTAAAACACAGGGTTAATGATGCACTAGAGTGAACAGTTATTCTTGTGAACTGAAACACAACTATTTCAAGAATTATATACCACATACAGCTCAAGGAAAAATAATCAGAGTGTTAAAAGATGTTGTTCTGGTTTAGGGTTAAGTGGTAGCTTTTTAAACACCAGTTAGAAAAATGCATGGAAAAATACAAATGTAAAGGCAGGTCCATTAACAGTTGCATCAGTGTTTTGTTTTTTTTTTTTTTTTCCTTTAAGCAGAGCATCATTCAAGAATACCCCCTTCAAAGGCGGAAAGAGGTCACGCTACAATGATGAATGCCGACATGGATGGTATCTTACTGCTTTTCCATATTATTTTTTCTATTTAATATTTCATTTCCAGCTGTTACAGAGGTTGCACTAAAACCCATATGATTTATTGCAGCTGTTGAGGCTGAGAACCAGGTGGAATTAGAAGAAAAAACACGCCTTATTAATCAAGTGTTGGAACTGCAGCACACACTTGAAGGTTAGCAGTTTGACGTATGAGATTTTTCACAAACACACACTAATAAGCAAGAGAACCTTGGTTTTCTTGCTCTGCCTTCGCCAGAGTGCCCAGAAGTACGTTGCTTGCCCAGGTGAAGGTACATGAGTAAGGTCTCAGAAATACTTTTTTTTCCTCTCGTTATGCAATATAATGTTTGCTCAACTCCTGTAATCCAGAAGCAGAAGGGGTGATAGAGTTAAATGTGCCCAAGCTCCTTAGTTGACAGGCATCGCTGAGTCTGCTCGTACCTGTACAGTTGTGTCCAGGTAGTCTAGTTTGCAACAGCTTAATTCAGAAATTGAAGAGAATAGTAAAAGTATGAGCAGTTAGTTTGTCACCATACTGGACTACAAAATGATACAGAAGAAATAGGCTTCAGCCAAAATTTGCAAGTAGCACAAGAGAATACCTTATGGCAATGTTTCCTACAGTTAAAACTATTCAGTTTATGCAGGCACAGAGGATGTACTCATTGTATACAACAGTGTCTAATATGTTTCTTATAATATCACCTTTGCAGATCTCTCAGCACGAGTAGATGCTGTTAAGGAGGAAAACTTGAAACTGAAATCAGAAAACCAAGTTCTTGGACAGTATATAGAAAATCTGATGTCAGCCTCTAGTGTTTTCCAAACAACTGACACAAAAAGCAAAAGGAAGTAAGGGTTGACTCACAGATGATGTCATTGTATTGCTGCTGTCTTTTTTTGTTTGTTT